>NW_027461950.1:0-600000 GCF_050947455.1 Rhinoderma darwinii | reverse complement strand
TGGTCCGGGGATGTGGGACAGCGCTGGTGTAGAGGAAGGAGGAGTCAGTCCTTACACTGCACCCTCATCTAACAGGTCCATGAGGCAGGGTTCTGCTCTGCCCATGAGGAAGCAGTAGGGGCATGGATGGCTCGAGGTGTGGTGGGAGGAGCAGTCCTGTGATTATAATATACAGGCAGACTATGGAGGGCAGTCGGTAGCATCAGTGGTGAGACAGGTGTAGACTCCAAAGGGAATTTATTACCCCCTCCTTGCTGCTGGTGGGAGAGACCGTTGTCATAGGATATGGACGAAGACTGCCTCCTATTGCATCATTGGGATCTGCAGCTGACCACGGTCAAGAGACTGGTCGTCCAGCTGCTGGAACAATCTTGGAGGCACCCTTGGGTGATGCCAGGATTCCTGTGAGTGGTGAGTCACCTTCATGTTTGGCTGCGTAGTCAAGCACAAATGTGTTGACGGATGAGGATTTGTTCTCTGTTTTAAAGGACAACTTGGGCTTGTTTGGGTGGCAAAGGGTGGAGTATAAGCTCTGCCAGTAAAGCCAGTAGGTAAATACTCCGCCTGACTAGATGGTTTGTACAGATTAACCTTTTGTGGCTTATTACTCTGTGGAGTGGCTCCTCTGGGAATTTACCTGTCCACCAATATAGGGGACAAGATCCACAGACGAGAATTTGTGATATTTGGTTTCAGTAGATCACGTAATGGTGGACAAAGAGTGTATTGTGGACAAGAAGCTTAGTTTTGACAGAGGGTCTGAGAAAAATTCCAAAGTGGTAAAGACCTGTACGATGTAACCTGTCATTTAAAATGAGATTACGCTTGCCTTGCTGTAAATATCACAGAGACGCTACATAAATGTCAGGATTGTGAATAGACATGACATCGTGGCTGGAGGTAATGTATATTCACTGTCAGGACACTTGAGTAACGTCATAGTGTGTTTATGTGGCTGCACATAGCAATATAGCTATATCGCTATGTGCTGTGTAAATGAATGGGGAGAAGTGTATGACGCTGAATGGTCACTGATTGGTCAGCATCATACACTTCTCTCCACAATGCCCACTTGGTCAAAAAGTAAAACATGCCCAGTTGTCCATTAAGAAACTCATTAGCATGAAGCTAAAATAGGTCATAACTCTGTCAAAAATGATTGTTTTTCTAAATAAAAAAACACTGCTGTAATCTACATTACAGCACCAATCATATTATGTAGAATATAGGCCACTTATAATGTGAGCCCAGAGCTAAGCAGAGCTGGGCAGAGGGCGGTCATGACGGGTCTGGGACTGCAAGGGGTCATTTAGAGGGGTATTTTGGTTATAGGTTTGTGGGTGGGTTTGAGTCAGGAATTGTGCTAGGGGGTTGTGAGCATTGGGGGTGGAGTTAATGGGATGTATATATAGTGGGATAAGTAGGGAAGCCATGTTATGGCTTGAAAAATTTTGTCAAGAATAGAGGTGTGCAGCCAGTGTCAGGGTAGGTGTTTTCTGGTCAGTTTTAGGGCATAGAGTTATGGAGGGTTTAGAGCAGTTAATTGTTAGGGTTAGGGAGGAGGCAGCTGATAAGGGGCTGGAGTGGGTCCAGGAGCAGATAGGGGCTTTAGCAGTTAGGGCCCGGCGTTCACAGCCTCCTGAACGCTTGAGCCCCTCTGCTTCCCCAGCCCCCCGGCGCAGACGGAGGAGTGTGACTCCCCCCTTACCTGTTTCCGCGGTAGTGGTCCCTGGTTTGACAGATCCGGTGGCTGGCGACGGTGGCGTTGTTCCGGTGTCGGGGACTGGAGCCAAGGTGGTGTCGGGAGCGGTGGCAGCAGTGGAGACGCCTGGTGTGAGAGGTCGAGGTGCGGTTCGCCGGGTGTCCAGTCGGGGTCAGCACAGCATAGTCCGTGTGCCTGAGGAGCGACGTGGAGATGGATGTCGAGGGAAGCGGTGGTGCAGCGGCGGGGAGCAGTCCCCCTCCTTTCCAGTGCGGTGGGCTCGTTCAGCGAGCCTGTCAGGAGTTCTTCTGTGGGGCCGGAGGCAAGCCAGGACTCTGCGGCTGTCACGGTGAGTGTCTTCAGCGCTGCTAGAGCGCCATCTGCTGGGTCAGGGGCCAGTGTGCATAGTACACCCGTTAGCATGGGTGATTTGGCGCCATCTAGTGGCCGTTCGGAACATTGCAGTGTCGGTGGTAGGCCGGCGCCACCTGCTGTTCAGGAAAATTACTACATCGGTGGTGGCAGGCCTGCGCCACCTCCTTGCCATTTTCGTTATAGCAGCAGCAGTGGTAGGTCTGCACTGACTGCTAAATATGTACAAAATTTGCATCATCCAGCGCCTCCTGAGGATGACGTTGGCCAGGTGGCAGGTGTTTTGTCTGTTTATTTGCCGTTCCAGGTGTTGTCGGGACGGGAGTCCGGTGTAGAAGCGGCCGATGCTTTGCGGCGGGCACTCGGGGTGCCTAGGATGCTCGGTCAGGAGACGGCTTCGGTGGATTCAGGACGGACGGCCCCGTTAGTGTCTGGCGACGGGCAGCCTTCTGATGAGTCACAGCGTTTACACACCATACACGTGGGCAGTAATTTTAGTAATGAGAGTAGTCTAGTGGGGCAAGTACCTGTAGGTTGCAGTTCTACGGGGGATTTGTCAGTCACGAGTGGAGTTTGGGGAAATTTCTTAGATGGGTTACGTCAGTTGTTAGCTTCAGTTGATACTTCTCGTAGGTCACAGCTAGCAGGTCCCGTTGGAGCTTGGTCAGCGCAGGGACAGTTAGAGGGGGGTTCTCGTAGGGAGAGTACTGCGAGTGCTGAGGGAGGCTCTTCGTCATTTAACGCCTTAGATGCTGGGGTCCAGACGGAGAAGGTAGATGGGGCTAATAAGCCCTTGCCAGTTTTGGATACTGCAAAGGGGAGCATGTACATTTGCTTTGAAGGACCATTAGGGGCCCACTTAAAGCCAGAGATCCGTGAAAAAATTTGGAAAAGGGAGAATTTGGATATTTTTACTTTATTGCCATTGGAGCGATTTAGTGTGGAACAGTGGGAAAAGGGCAAGGAACATCGTAAGGAGGAGGATGAGGAGAGAAGACGGTATAGGCTGATTCCGCGTACATTTGGGAATTGGCTACATGCTTTTTCCATCATGGCTAGTGTTATAGGGGAGAAATGCCCAGAACATTGTTCCGGTTTATTTTGTTACTTGGATTCTATTTGGGAGGCTTATAGAACGTATGGGGGTACTGCTTGGCTTAAATATGACGAGCAGGTTCGTCAGCATATGGCGTTTCAGTCATCCCTGCGGTGGGATCATAAGGACATAAGCCTTTGGATGTGCCTTATGACTACACCAAAGGGGGCTGGTCAGGGGGGTCATGTTGAAGTCGCGGGTTTGCATAACCCCTTTCAGTCCTCACCCGGCGGGTCTAGATCAGCGGGTTCGTCGGGGAGTTTTAAAAAAGGGGTCTGCTGACTCTACAACGAGAGCACCTATAAATGGGGAACTAATTGTGTCTATAGACACGAATGTGCCGGGTGTAGGGGTGGTAACCACCCCGTCTTCAAGTGTTTTAAGCGGGCACAAGGAGGCACGACGAAGCCAGGGGATGGTTCTGCTAAAGGGGGTGAGTCCAGTGAACCTCGATGCTATGACGCTTTGGCTAAAGAGGTACCCCGACAATGAGAGGGCGCAGCTGTTATTGAAAGGTTTTGGGGACGGATTTAGGATTCCGTTCTCCCCGGGGATGGGTGTTTTGATGGCTAATAATCTGCGTTCGGTGCGGGATCATCCAGAAGTGGTACGAGACAAGTTGCTGAAGGAAGTTTTGTTGGGTAGAATGTTAGGCCCCTTTTCTGATGTTCCTATTTCCAATTTGCGTGTCTCCACACTGGGGGTTGTCCCCAAGAAGGAGGCGGGCAAATTTTGGCTTATACATCATTCATCTTATCCGAAGGGTTCTTTGGTAAATGATGATATTGATGAGTCTTTGACGCGGGTTTCCTATACGTCATTTGATGAGGCGGTTAATTTGGTTAGGACGGCGGGGCAAGGGGCGCTTATGGCTAAGGTGGATGTGGAGTCTGCATTTCGCCTTTTGCCGGTGCACCCAGAATCCATGCACTTGCTGGGGTGCTCGTTTGATGGCCTTTTTTATATTGATAGGTGCCTTCCTATGGGGTGCTCTATTTCTTGTGCCTATTTCGAAGCCTTAAGCATGTTTTTGGAGTGGGTGGTCCGTGAACGAGCTGGCTCTAAAGAAGTTATTCATTATTTGGATGACTTCCTTTGTGTGGGCCCTGCGGCTCGGCCGTCGTGTGCAATATTGTTATGGGCAGTGATGGATGTTTTTGTTGACTTTGGGGTTCCGTTGGGATTTGAAACAACAGAAGGACCAACCACAACGATCTGTTTTTAGGGAATTGAAATTGATTCCCAGGCAATGGAATGTAGGTTGCCAGAGGCAAAACTTATTGATCTGCTGGCAACGGTGCAGGAGGCTCTGGTGAGAACAAAAATCACCCTGCGGCTCCTTCAATCTTTATTGGGGAAACTCAATTTTGCCTGTAGAATTATGCCCATGGGCCGTGTTTTTTGTAGGCGCTTAGCACAAGCAACTGCTGGTGTTAGATGTCCCCACCATTTTATTCACCTTGGCAAGGAGCATAAGGCGGATTTGAGGGTTTGGGATTCCTTTTTGGTAGAATATAACGGCAGATCATTATGGATTGCAGAGGGAGTTTCGAATGTGGAGATGCAAATGTGTACGGATGCTTAAGGTTTTATCGGTTTCGGGGCGTATTTTCAGGGAAAATGGTGTGTTGATACTTGGCCACTAGAGTGGAGGGAGTGTGGTTTGACGGGTAATCTTTGTTTTTAGGAGTTGTTTCCCATTCTTGTTGCGGTGGAAATTTGGGGACCGCTTTTGTCCAATCGGTCAGTGGTTTTTCACTGTGGTAACAAGGCTATTTAGGGCTCATCATGTTCCTGGAGTTTCCAATGACATTGCGGATGCTTTATCTCGATTGCAGTGGGATCGTTTCCGTTGGCTACCTCCAGAGGCGGAGAGGGATCCGGTTTCTTGCCCCGAGCACCTTCGGAGAGGGTGGTGTCGCTCGTCTGATATGGTGGGTGAAGCGTTCGCTGGCCCCTGCTACGTGGGATGCTTATACCAAGATCTGGGTGAGATGGTTCCAGCTGGAGGATTCGTGGTGTAGTCAAGGGAGTCCTTTTAGTGCCTTAGAGGGGATGTTTTGTTTTTTGTTATCTCTTATGGAGAGTGGATCTTCAGCTTCCTCTGTTGTTAAGTCGGTAGCGGCACTTTCCTTTTTCTTTAAGTTAATTGGTTGTACGGATGTTACTAAGCATTTTTTGATACGGCGGGCTCTGCAGGGTTTTCAAAAAGGGCATGTCGGGCAGGATAAGCGTGGGCCGGTGTCTTTTGCAATGTTGGAGGGACATTTTCTCAGTTGCACAGGATATCCCATTCAGATTATGAGAGGTTGTTGTTTCAATTGGCTTTCTCTTGGGCTTTCTATGGGGCTTTTAGGGTTGGCGAATTGGTTAGTCCCTCAAAACGGGTGCAGGGCGGTATTCAAGTAACCGATGTGTTTTTTTCAGGATAGTGTGTTGAGAATAATGTTGTATCATTCAAAAACTGACAGGAATGGAAAAGGTTTTGAGATTTGTTTGACTAAAATTCATGAGGGGGAATCGTGCCCAGTGGGGTGTTTTCTGCGTTTCATGGCTGTGTGTCCTCAGGGATTTTCCTCTTTGCTGGTACATGCGGATGGTTCAGCGTTGTCCAGATATCAATTTATTGCTGTCTTTAAGAAATGCGTACAAGGGTTGGGCCTTTCACATCTGGATTACAGCTCTCATTCTTTTAGGATTGGAGCTGCTACTGAGGTTTCTCGTTTTGGGCTCGACACTGCTTCAGTTAAGAGGATTGGCCGCTGGGAGTCCAGCCGCTTTCGTTCCTATGTTAGGCTGCATTTGCTGGAATGTTGATTTCTTTATCTTGGGTTTATTTTTGGTGGGGGGGGGGGAATGTCATTCTTCTTCTGTGTGACTTATTTTCTGTTGCTTTCAGGGTCTGCAAAATGTGTGGTTTAGCTTCTTGGCCATTCCTATATTTACTGGGCTGAAAGGCGTGCCCGTGTGCGTCCAAATGGTAGGTATTTGTGTATAGATCCAGTTGAGGTGGAGGTACACTGGTTCGGAGTTCGTGGCCTGACCAGGGATCAGGTAAGGCCTTTGTTTCAGGATGCTGTTAGGTCCTGGGGTCTACCTGATATCTTGATAATTCATGCAGGGGGTAATGACATCGGGAGTTATCCCATGCGGAACAACATTAAGAGGGACTTCTTATGTTTTGTAGACACCCATCCTGGGCTTTTGATTATCTGGTCCGAAATTGTACAGCGGTTAAAATGGCGCAATGCGCAGTCAGTGTCGGCGCTGAATGGGACCAGAGTTAAGATTAATAAGACAGTGGGCAAGTTTGTTCGCCTAAATGGTGGGTTGGTAGTTCATCACCGACTATTTGAGGATCGGGGTGCGTACATTGGAAAGGATGGGGTTCACTTAACGGATGTGGGCCTGGATGTTTTTAATTTTGGCCTCCAAGAAGGCCTGGAGTTGGGTTTTCAAGTGTGGCGGCGCATGAAAATTTAAGGAGTCAAGTTTTCATGCTGTGGCGGGTCCTTGGCAACGCTATTTATGTTTTTATATATTGCTGTCTTTGACACAATATATTGGTTTTATTTTAAAGCTATGGATTTGGGCTTCTCTAAGGGGCGGACCCTGGGAAGAGTGGTGCTTTAGCATACCCGTGGTGACGCCACTGTAGCTTATATGGTCATGGCTAGTGGTTTAAGGGTATTGCTTTATTTATGTTTTGGAGGTTGTCAAGGACTTAGCCACATAATGTTATAATGTTAATTATGTTTATGATATGTTTATACTTGTTTTTTATATATTCTCAGGTTCTGTAAAATAAATCATCTAATAAAGCTGTGACAAGCACCTTCCAATTTTAATTGTGCCGTTGTATATTTATTAGATAGGAGGGTGTTTGTGTGGCCCCTTGTCGCTCTTGTACCGTCATGTGGTGACAGAGCCTCTTTAAGGGTTCACGGTTATGGCTCATTTTTTTTGTCAGCGCTTCCCTGAAAAGGGCGCTGTACTCTTTGCATGCTTAGATCATGTAGCATATTTAGTGCACACAAGCTGCATGGAGGTGCAGCTTGGTGGTGCTATAATGAGAAATTCAGGCGTCGTTTGTCATTATGTCCGGAGATTGGCTGGGCATCCAAGGCAATCAGTGTTTGGAATCAGCTCATCCTGTATCAGCGACATCCTCAATCCTCTCTAGAAGGAGTAATTTCCTCTAGATCGTATCCTTGGGCTTTGGCTAGAGTGCCCAAACAGGAGTCTCCATGCAGATGATTGATGTGATAGAGACAGCGTTGAATATAACAGGTGGAAGTTGCCTGGGGCCTCCCTACGATTGAGTTGCTGAGGCGGTGGGTGGAAGTTGCCTGGACCTCCCCATAAAAGAGATAAGGGTTGTTGAAGGGTAAGAAAGAGGAAAAGCCCCGATTTGAAGTGGATGTTAGTACTGTATCAGTGAGGAGCCCAAGCTCCGTCCAAAGGTAGGCAAGCTGGTGAGCCACCATTGCCTGCATTGCCTGAAATTGTGGCCATTTTGTACAGATTTTAGCCTACTAAAAGGATTTGCATCAAATCTGGTATTCTTGTCATCATTTCATGACTAACAATGCGCGCACTTAACTGATACCCGCTCCTAAACATTTTGGCATAGTTGGCAGGATAGTCACAGCCCAGGAAAGATGGCATGCCGTATGGAGTGCCCAAGGAGTGAGCAGAGGGCACGGCAGGAAGGTTTACATGATAAATTTCACAGAGAGTATAGTCGTAGTTCCATTGGAGGGTAATCTAGTGCCGGAGTTGCAGTCATAAGTACGCTCTTGCCAAGTGCACCTTTGGCTGCATTTCAGTAACTGTAATGAGCCACAAGGAAGATTTCAAGAGGCGGGTAGAGAGGAGTCTCCCAGCAAGAGAAAGACAAGAGGCTGTGCATGAGACTGAGACAAAGAAGGGAGTCCTGGGACCTTGAGTATGAGATTGTTAAGTATGTGCCTCGCCTGTGAGAGACTGTAACCACTAAGCTTTGAACCTGAGGCCCAAGTAATTTTGAAGAGGGCCTGAACTGAGTCTAACAGGGCCTTCAGAGACTGTCGGAAGAAGGCCCAATTTGTGTGAAAGGAATCTGTGTTTTTGTTTCCGTTATTTTAGTTGCTTATTTTTCCTGGTGCCGGGAATGGCACCGAATAAGGCAAGGGGGCAATGAAAGGTATGGAAGGGAGTCTCCCCTATTCACGAGAAGAGCCGTATGGAGTAATGTAGAGATAGATTTTGCTGTCTCTTTCAATGCTTTTGTGTTATGCATGTTTAACACTGTATTTCCTTTATAGGTCCAGGACAAGAGGAGATGAGCGGTCACTATATGCATATATACTTCCATTGCGATGCTGCCACCTAGTGGCCAGGAATCATTTTTATGTGTTGTTTTAGTCACAGGACTACATGTTCTGAGCTGTGCAGATGCTCACGTCAGCAAAGCTCACTGCTATGTAACACTGTTCAGACAATGGTGGCTGACCCTGTTTATTGCAGGCACCGGGAATACCGGCTCGGGCACTGTCTTTTACATTTACTTTAGTGTGCAAAAACAGTGTAGTATGGGCAAGTAATCAGTGTCGGAACATTGAATAACTCACAAAAGGCTGTTTTTAAATTTGATAAAAGGCGACTGTTCCCACCTAATGGGTTCAGGTGCAAGGGCTGCGACCCATAAATCAGCAACTATTGTGCCAACAGGGCTGAGTAGGCCCTGAAGCCAGAGAAGGGCCCATTGCTGTGGCGGTGGAGTGCAGGAACCTCTCCACAGATGATTGCTGTGAAAGAGGCAGCATTGGATGTAACAAGTGGAAGTTGCGTGAAGCCTCCCTGTTATTTAGTTGCTGAGACGATGGGTTACCCCTGTATCAGGGAAGAGTCCGAGCTCTGTCCCAAGGAAACCAAGCTGGTAAAACCCAATTTCCTGCATTGCCTGAAATTGCCGCCACTTTGTGTAATATTTTAAGTGACTGTGCCTCTCTGCTAAGAACAGTTTTTTGTATTTCCTTTTGGTCGTTTTGCAAACATTACCGGCCTACCAAAAGAAACCTGCATCAAACCTGGGTTTCTTGTCATCATACTGCCAGTAACAATGCAAGGTCAAATACATTAGAAAAATGGACAAAAGTAGATGGTCCAGCGCAGTCAAGTTTAAAACAGAGCGTAGTTCCAAAGTGCCTACGCGTTTCAGATGTATACCACATCCTTCCTAAAAGCTATCCAGCACAGTGGAGCTGTCCAGCAAAAGTGGTGCTGAAACAGAGAGCCGGTGATAGAACATCACTGCTCTAATAGTAAGTTGTGTACTTACAGCTTTGTTTGATAGATAGTTATCAATGATAGGATGAGGGATAACAATAATCCAATTTTATCCTTGAGTAGTGGATAGAGTATTAATGCTTATTTTTGTTTATTAGGCTGTCGGATATGAACCTCTGCAATACTCACATCGAGATATTAAAACATAAATAGACGCTAAAAAATACATCATTTAAACAGTTAAAGACAATACATGAATACATAAACTGGAAAAAAGGGAATTATATACTGGTCTTTAAGGGTAATTGGTGTTGAAAAAAATCTTTGTATACTAAACCGCCATTTGATTAATAAGGAATGTGATGGGGGAGGGACCCCTTGGTACGGACAGTTAGGTGTCATCTGTAAAGGCCGTGAACATTGACAGGTAATATTAATTATTAGATCATATTAAATTCTGCCGATAATTTCATAGATTCTTTTACTAATAATTGAACAATAATTCTGGTCCTGAAAGGGTAAATCTAAGACTGAATAGCTATTAAAAATTATATTAAAAATAAAAGGGGAGTCCTGACTAGAAAACAGAGGGTAAAGAACAGAGATGTTCCTCACCTCTGTACCTGAGATATGGTTGTGTTATACTAGATATTGTCTATAGAAGATATACATGTTAAAACCACATATATTCTGATGTATCAGGAAGATACTATCACACCTCTGCGGGTCTAGAACTCATATCTAGCCTCAGTGTTAGCAGTAATTAATATAAATATTAATTACCTGTCTTGTGATTCCTTTCTTGCTGCTGACAGGATTATATGTCACGTTCCTTCTTCTCACTGGGATCAGTCATCTGTAAAGAATCAAAGGTGTGATAATATGTTCCTGATACATGTTATAGACACTTATATGTATAACACACTAGGGCCATAATTATTTATCTCAGGTATAATGTACAAATAGAAAATAATAAAAGCCCCTCCTCCTCCGCTTTTATTCATTCTCAATATTTTCAATGTTTTTTTTGAACGGAAGCAAAAGTGCAGACTGCAGAACTTTTGTTTCCGTTCAAAAAAACAGAAACCTATTGAACGGGGACAAACGGAAAGCAACTGATACAAAACAATTACCATTGAAATCATTGGTAATTCTAATGGAACCGTTGCATTTCGTTTAATGTATCGATCTTCTCTTACTCTGACGGAAGAGAGGTAAACTCATAGTAACGCCATTGTGAAAAAAGCCTTAGCCGTGGAGCGTTAATTAAAATTCATATATATACACGAATTGTACTGGGTGGATTGCTGAGATAGACTAGATGTTCTAACCTTATCTGGCTTCATGTATCATAAATGCCTAGAAGTACAAGGGCTGTTGTTGCCCAAAGTAGCCATTCCGTATCCACATTTTGTTTTTTCCGATTTAGAAAACTAAAGTTGAACTTTGGTTGCTTGGGCCGCATAGAATCTTGTCCCTTTTCCCCATGTCCTGCAAGCTTATTGTCTGTTCTTCCTCTGATGACAACTGCCTAACTATACTAGAGGCTGGTAGACAAAGCACCAATTTCTAACCAATTATGATTTCACACCTGTATGACATCATAAGAAACAATTAGCAAAGGAAGCTGTGACTGATCTGTGTTATGATTACATACAGCATGTTGGTACATGAACTACAATTTAATATTGTAACCCCCTAGATTGTGATTTACAATAGAATAAAATGTTTTCCTTGAAGCAGAACTCCCTGAAAAGTGTCTCCCAATGGTGAATTTGCTCTCCTGTGAGTCGGCATTTCAGCGTTATTAGAGGAATGTTGGGCCTTAAAACAATAAATCTAAATCCTGTTTTTATTTTTCTAGCAATGGTCAGAAAAAAAGATATCTGATTGGTGGCTATGGGGCCCAGGGTTCCTATGATAACACTGTATTGCCAGAGCAACAGGTAGTGTTGTCACAGGTACACAGGCAAAGGATCACATCTCAGGTGAGACTAGTAACCTAGGTCACTCATAACAGCGAAAGAAATATATATATATATATATATATATATATACATTTAACATAAAAAAATGTAAATATATTACACAGCCTTTTCCTATGGAACTATAGAGTCAGCCATGGAGTGTTATTTAAAATTCACATACTGTATACGCACACATTGTACTAGGTGGATTGCTGAAATAGACTACATGATCTAACCTAACCTGGCTTCATGTATCATAGATGTTTAGAAGAACAAGGGTTGTTGCCCAAAGTAGCCAATCAGTATCCACATTTTGCTTTTTCCAGTTTAGGAAATGAAAGCTGAACTTTGGTTGCCTTGGGCAACATAGAATTAGTATAATAATAATAATAATAATAATAATAATAATAATAATAATTCCCTGTTCTGTCTCTTATTCCACATCTTCATGCTTCACCACAAAGGCCTCAACTGTATGAGACACAGAGCATCCAGTTCTAAGCAATTATGACATCATAAGAGAGGATGATGAAAGGATGCTGGGTAGGACACTATGTGATTACAAACAGTATATTATATTAGTACAGTATGATCATGTGGAATGATCTGCCTGTACCATAATGCTTTGATACATTTTGTCCCTTATTGTGCAAATTACAAATGAAGAATTATAGTTTTGAAGGAATTGTATGTGTGGGGCAGTTTGCTATAATCTACACTTTTAAGTAAAATGCAGAAATTCATCATGTACTACTTTCATACGTTGGTCCTACCCTAGTCATGCTCTTGAACTAGCCACCTAGGTATATACACACACACATGCACCTGCCCACACTGCCAAACGTACCAATACCTGGTGTAATAACCACAGTATCACTGTGCTTGAGACACCAGACCCAACAATACAGACGAGCTGAAGGCCGCTATCACAGCAACCTGGGCTTCCATAACACCTCAGCAGTGCCACAGGCTGATCACCTCCATGCCACGCCGCATTGATAACACCTCAGCAGTGCCACAGGCTGATCGCCCCCATGCCACGCCGCATTGATAACACCTCAGCAGTGCCAGAGGCTGAATGCCTCCATGCCACGCCGCATTGATAACACCTCTGCAGTGCCACAGGCTGATCGCCCCATGCCACGCCGCATTGATAACACCTCAGCAGTGCCACAGGCTGATCACCCCCATGCCACGCCGCATTGATAACACCTCAGCAGTGCCACAGGCTGATCACCTCCATGCCACGCCGCATTGATAACACCTCAGCAGTGCCACAGGCTGATCGCCCCCATGCCACGCCGCATTGATGCAGTAATTCATGCAAAAGGAGCCCGACCAAGTATTGAGGGCATATACTGTACATACTTTTCATAGGCCAATATTTCGGTATTAAAAATCATTCTTAAAATTTGGCTTATATAATATTATAATTTTCTGAGACACGAAATTTTGGGTTTTCATTAACTTGTTAGCCATAAGATAATCATCAACATTAAAAGAAAAAAATGATGGATAAAGATCCCTCTCTGTGTAATGAATCTATATAATATATGAGTTTCACTTTTTGAATTGAATTACTGAAATAAATTAACTTTTTGATGATATTCTAATTCATTGAGGAGGACTAGTATGTATATATATATATATATATAGCAATAAAATAATCCAAGTATGAGGCAGCACTCTTTGGTTGCTAATACTTAACCCCTTAAGGACGCAGCCTAGTTTTGGCCTTAAGGCTCAGAGCCCATTTTTCAAATCTGACATATTTCACTTTATGTGGTAATAACGTGGGAATGCTTAAACCTACCCAAACGATTCTGAGATTGTTTTCTTGTGACACATTGGGCTTCATGTTCGTGGTAAAATTTGTTCGATATATTCAGTGTTTATTGGTGAAAAATTGCAAAATGTAGAGAAAATTTTGAAAAAATTGCATTTTTCAGAATTTAAATGCATCTGCTTGTAAAACAGACGGTTATACCACCCACAATAGTTACTAGTTCACATTCCCATATGTCTACTTTAGACAGGCATCGTTTTTTTAACATTATTTTATTTTTCTTGGACGTTACAAGGCTTAGAACATAAACAGCAATTTCTCATATTTTTAAGAAAATGTCAAATGCCTTTTATTTAAGGTACCTGTTCAGTTCTGAAGTGCCTTTGAGGGGCCTATGTATTAGAAACCCTGATAAAACACCCCATTTTAAAAACTAGACCCCTCAAAGTATTCAAAACAGCATTTAGAACGTTTTTTAACCCTTCAGTCATTTCACAGGAATTAAAGCAAAGTGGAGGTGAACTTTGCAAATTTCATTTTTCTTGCGGAATTTCAATTTTATTCATTTTTTTTTCTGTAACACAGAAGGTTTTACCAGAGAAACACTACTAAATATGTATTGTCCAGATTCTGCAGTTTTTAGAAATGCCCCACATGTGGCTCTACTGCGCTCGTGGACTAAAACACAAGCCCTAGAAGCAAAGAAGCACCTAGTGCATTTTGAGTCCTCTTTTTTTATTAGAATATATTTTAGGCAGCATGCCAGGTTTGTAGAGGTGTTGAGGTACCAAAACAGTAGGAATCCCCCAAAAGTGACCCCATTTTGGAAACTACACCCCTCAAGGAATTCATTTATGGTTGTTGTTACCATTTTGACCGCACAGTTTTTTCACAGCACGTATTTGAATTGGGCTGTGAAATGAAAAAAATGTCATTTTTTCCAAATAAATGTCATTTGTGATCAAAATTTCTTATTTTCACAGGGAACAAAATACCCCATTTGGTTGCCCAATTTGTCCTTAGTGTGGCAATACCCCATTTGTGGTGATAAATTGCCGTTTGGGCCCATGGGAGGGCTCAGAAGGAAAGGAGCGCTATATGTTTTTTGGAGTCCAGATTTTGCTGGATTGGTTTTCGGGTGCCATGTCGTATTTGCAGAGCCTCAGGGGTATCAAAGCAATGGAAACCCACCAAAAGTGACCCCATTTTGGAAACTACACCCCTCAAGGAATTCATTCATGGTTGTTGTTAGCATTTTGAGCACACAGTTTTTTCACAGCACCTATTTCAATTGGGCTGTGACATTAAAAAAAAGAAATTTTTTCCAATAAGATGTAATTTTTTATCCAAATTTCTTATTTTCACAGGGAACAAAATGCTCAATTTTGTTGCCCAATTTCTCCTGAGTGCAGCAATACCCCATTTGTGGCAATAAACTGCCGTTTGGGCCCATGGGAGGCCTCAGAAGGGAAGGAGCGCTGTGTGTTCTTTGGAGTCCAGATTTTGCTGGATTGGTTTTCGGCTGCCATGTCGCATTTTCAGAGCCCCAGAGATATCAAAGCAATGGAAACCCACCAGAAGTGACCCCATTTTGGAAACTACACCCCTCAAGGAATTCATTTATGGGTAATGTGACCATTTAGACCCCATAGTTTCTTCACAGAACTAATTTGAATTGGGCTGGGAATGAAAACAAAATTATTTTTTTCAAATAATATGTAGTTTTGGCTGAAAATTTCTTATTTTCACAAGAAACAAAATACCCCATTCTGTTGTGCAATTTGTTCTGAGGGCCGCAATACCCCATTTGTTGTGATAAACTGCCGTGTGGGCCCATGGGAGGGCTCAGAAGGAAAGGACCACCATTTGGCCTACTGGGGATTTTCTAGTGCGAAGTCATGTATGCAGAAGCACCTGAGGTACCAGTACAGTTGAAACGCGCAAGAAGTGACCCCGTTTTAAAAACTACACCCTTAAGGCATTCATCTAGAGGTGTAGTGAGCATTTTGACCGGAGACCTACACCCCATAAACTGTAATGTGGGTTCTCCCGGGTATGGCAATACCCTACATGTGGCTGTTATCTGCTGCCTGGACACACGGCAGGGCTCAGAGGGTAAAGACGAGGGGGGATAAGCTGTGCGGAGTGCATCAGGGTAAGTAAAATTGGGGTAAATTATAAACCAAGGGATGTATGATAAATTTTAAAACACTCTTTCATACAGAGCTCTGGTTATTCGGGACACGTGTCACATTGATATATTGTATCATCCCTTATCGCCCTCTTATAGCAGACTTTGCACCTCTTTTGACTTTTTCCCTTCTTGCCAGTTTGGGGAACTTCCCCTGGAAAGTGTTGCCGCCCTGGTACGATGCGTGTGGCCCCGCTTCCAGAAGTACTGGGTGCCCCCCCTTCTTGGTCCCTAAAGATTAGGTTCTTGATAATCACATCTTGAAATTACAGGAAAGTTCCCGTCTGGCCTGCACATCGACGTAGCACGTACGCATTGTACAAAGCCATCTGTATGATGTGCACGGCCAGCTTCTTATACCACACCGCATGGCGCTGTAGGGCTTCAGGGCTTGATTTTACAAGTCCATCCCTCCCATGTACCTATTGTAGTCCAGGATGCAGTCTGGTTTGGGGGTGGCCTTTCCTTCATATATCCTAAACCTGTAGGTATACCCTGATGCACTCTCGCAGCTTATACATCTTCACGCCATACCTTGCCCTCTTACCCGGCAGGTACTCGCGGAATTGAACCCTCCCTTTAAAATGTACCAGGGACTCATCAATAGAAATACACTTCTCGGGGTGTATGCTGGGGAAAACCGGGCACTGGAACGGTCTAATAGGGGTCTCCGTTTATACAAACGGTCAAAACTGGGGTCATCACGGGGTGGGCACGGCTCATTATCAGTATAATGTAAGAAGCGAAGTATTGCCTCATTTATTTATTTTTTTAGGTTCCAGTTCAGTTCTGAAGTTGCTTTGAGGGGCCCATATATTAGAAACCCCTATGAAACACCCCATTTTAGAAACTAGACCCCTCAAAGTATTCACAACAGCATTTAGAAAGTTTATGAACCCTTTAGGTGTTTCACAAAAATTTAGAGCAAAGTAGAGGTGAAATTTAAATTATTTTTTTTGTCAGAAAATCCTCTTTATACCATTTTTTTTTATAACACAAAAGGATTTATCAGAGAAACGCAAATTAATACGTATTGCCCAGATTCTGCAGTTTTTAGAAATATCCCACATGTGGCCCTCGGGCGGTAATGGACGGAAGCACCGGCCTCCGAAGCAAAGGAGCACCTAGTGGATTTTGAGGCCTCTTTTTTATTAGGCACCATGTCCGGTTTGAAGAGGTCTTGTGGTGCCAAAACATTGGGAACCCCCCAAAAGTGACCCCAATTTGAAAACTAGACCCCTTGAGGAATCCATTGTAGTTTTCTTGGGGTGCATGCGGCTTTTTGATCAGTTTTTAATCTATTTTTAGGTGGCGTGGTGACTAAAAAACAGCAATTCTACTATTGTTTTTTTATTCTTTTTTTTTTTACAGCGTTCACCGTGCGCTATAAATAAAATATTCACTTTATTCTGCGGGGTGATACGATTACGGCGATACCATATGTTTATATTTTTTTTTTATGTCTTATGGCGTTTGCACAATAAAATACGTTTTGTAAGCAATCATTCACTTTTTGTGTTACCTTATTGTAAGAGCCATAACGTTTTTATTTTTCCATCAATCAAGCCGTGCGAGGACTTATTTTTTGCGTAACGAACTGTAGTTTCAATCATTACCATTTTTAGGTACATGCGACTTTTTGATCTCTTTTTATTCCATTTTTTGGGAGGTGAAGTGACCAAAGAATTGTGATTGTGGTACGGTTTATTATTATTTTATTTTACGGCGTTCATCGTGCGGGATAAATAACGAAATAGTTTTGTAGTTCAAGCCGTTACGGACGCGGCAATACCAATTATGTATAGTTTATTTGTTTGTTTATATATTTTTATTAATAATAAAGGACTGATAAGGGAAAAGGGGGATTTTTACTTTTATTACTTTTAAATCTTTTATTTTCTTATTTTTACACATCTTTTTTTAACTTTTTTTTTTACTGTATTACTTTGTCCCACTAGGGGACTTGAGGGCAGGAGGCCCTGATCGCTATTCTAATACACTGCACTACATGCGTAGTGCAGTGTATTAGAACTGTCAGCTACTCACTGACAGCAAGCATAGTGGGTAATGACGTTGTCAGGACCCACTAGGCTTCCGTCTATGGCATAGCCGGACGCCATTGTTTGGTGTCCGGTTGCCACAGTCACCATCGCCGGCCGCTATCGCGTAGCAGGCCGGCGATGGCAGCTTAACCCCTAAAAAGCCGCAATCTCTATAGAACGCGGCTTTTAAGGGGTTAATCAGCGGGGACACAGCGATCGGTCCCCGCTGTAGGAGCTGTGACAGCTGCTGTAAGAGACAGCAGCGTCACAGCTCCTGTATGTGTCGGGAGGACGGCCGAAACGGCCGTTACTCCCGTGACGTACTATTACGTCATGGAGCGCGAACGATACAGCTGCCATGACGTAATAGTACGTCAAGGAGCGGGAAGGGGTTAAGGCACTTGTCGTGTGTCTGGTGAGGATTTGCACCCTATACTATACGGGATAGTGCGGCTGTTCTACCTATTTTTGTATTTATAAAATTATATATTATTCACAGAGTAAGAAAACAAAGGGAATTTAAAACCTCCTTTTCACAGGGAGAACAATGCAATTTTTCAGTGAAATATACATTAAAAAAATGTGTTCTACAGTGCATATATAACATTGTCAAATAGTACTAAATACTACTATACAATAGTACTAAAATGACCAAATGATAAAATACTGCAATAATAGTGCTACACAACGCATTCATAATGATGCTGTATGGTTTCAAATAAAAATGCTATAAAGCACTCAAGTAATAGTGCCGAAATAACGGTGAGATATGTGCCAAAATAATAGTCTCATACAGTGCCAACATAATGGTACTATACAGTGGTCAGTTAACAGTGCTATACACTGCCACGCACTGCCCAGATAACAGTGTTCATATAATAGTATCAGCAATAATACTACCCTTAGTGTGCACATATAAAAATGGCAGTCATAGTGCACATTGCAAATGACTTCCCCTTGTTATTTGCTCTTAGCTGGAAGACCATATTTAACTGTCAAAAGCCACTTACTATTTCATTGTTTCTAATTAACAGATTAATATATTATAATGCTAGAACCCTACCGATCTAGCATTTTTTACCTATCCAGTGAATTGGTGAAAAATGCTGGAGGCTGGAATATCCCTTTAAAGGGGTTGTCCAGGATTAGGAAAGAATGGCTACTTTTTTCCAAAAACGGCACCACACCTGTCCACAGGTTGTATGTGGTATTGCAGCTTGGCCACATTTACTTCAGCTGCAATACCAGACACTACCCAAGGATAGGTGTGGCGCTGTTTAGGAATGAAGCAGTTATGGGTTCTTTTTATCCTGGACTATTACTTTAAGCCTTTCAGTACACAGCCATTATTTGAATTTTCGTTTTCATTTTTTGCATCGATAAAGCCATATGAGGGCTTGTTTTTTAGTGGGACGAGTTGTCGTTTTTCACTACACCATTTATTGTACCATATAATGTATTGGGAAACAGGAAAAAAATTATTTGTGGGGTGGAATAGGAAAAAAACTGTGATTCCTCAAACTTTTTAGGGGTTTCACTTTTACGGCTTTCACCGTATGGTAAAAATGGCATGTTAACTTTACGATTACAGCGATATCAAATGTATATATTTTTTTTCATGTTTTACAAGGAAAAAACGAATTGTTAAAAATAAAATGTGTGTTATGTCACCACATTCTGAGAGCCATAACTTTGTAAATTTTTCTGTGAATTGAGCGGTATGAGGGCTTATTTTTTGTGGGGCAAGCTGTTGTTTCTATTGGTACCATTTTGGGCTACATGAGACGTTTTGATCACTTTTTATTTCTTTTTTTGTGGGATATGAAGTGACCAAAAACAGTGATTCTGGCGGTTTAATTTTTTATGGCGTTCACCGTGCGGGTTAAATAATGGTATATTGTAATACTTCGGACTTTTACGGCTGTGGCGATACCAGTTTTGTTTATTTTTTACATTACTTTATAGGAGAAATGGGTAAAGTATTTTTTTAGTAAATGTAAATTTTAATTTTTTTACACTACTAAAAATGTGTGAAACTTTTTTTTTTACATATTTCATTAGTCCCCCTAGGGGACTTGATCTACTGATCGCTGGTACAATAACCAGCAATACTAATGTTTTGCATTTTGTTTTGTCATTTTTACAGTCTCCTGTTAGGCAGGGCTTAAAGGAACAGTGTCATGGCAAATAATTTTTTTTATATGTTAAAGATGTTAGTGCTTTAATAAAAACGTTTTTATTCATTTGTGTGTTTGTGTTTTACTTTTTCTTATTTTTACACTTTTTCTTCCCTATGGGGGCTGCCATTTTTTGTTCCATTTCTGTGTGTGTCGATTAACGACACACACAGACATGGAGTACGGCAGCCACAGTCCCATAGGGACTGCGAACGGCTCCCGTCCCATTGACTGCCGTGTACGGCGTCTGTGTGGGAACTGCGCATGCGCCGCTCCCACACAGTCCTATTCGAAATTGGCGCCGTCCGGCGCCATTTTCCTGTGGACCGGAAGTCGCGGCCGGACAGTAATATTACTACTTCCGGTCGCGGCTTCCGGACTTGTGCACATGGAACAGCGGCAGCAAAGGGAGCGGACGGGCCGGAGGGAGCCGCGGCGGCAGGAGCAGGTAAGAGATTTCAATGTATGTTAGTGTTTGTGTGTGTTTACTACTGTATGTAAACCTACTACACTGTGGGTTACCTCAAAAAATGGCGACACACAGTGTAGGAGGTTAAACCTTTCAAACCCCTCGTTTATCCCGGCACTAGCCAGGATAAAGGAGGGGGGGATGCTGAGAGCTCACTAGAGCGAGGGCTTTTAACCCAATGTTGCAATGCTGCAATTTTGGGAACTAGCTCCATCTAGTGACCAAAAATGGGTAGTATTATAAATTAGAATTAATTTATAATATTTCCTGACTATTTCCTGACTCGTGAAAAAAATAAAAAAAATTTGAACCATGTTTAATCACCCACACACTAAATGTTTAATTTTTAAAAAAAAAACATGTTTTTCTGGCAACACATTCCCTTTAAGAGACAGTGGCGGATCCTCTTATTGGCGGTTCAGGCGGCCGCCCAGGGCCCAAAGCTTCCAAGGGGGCGCATGGCCACCCGAACCGCACATAACTTAAAAAAACTATGCAGGGCTGCTGCCGGCCCCATTCTTGCGGTCGTCGGTCCCACCTGGTGATGAAGAGATTGGGGGGGATGTGCACGGGGTGTCAATTGCAGGGGCGAGCTAGGCCGGGAAAAGGGGGCATGTGGCCTTAAGGGTGCGCGACTGCACAGTGGGCATCACTCACCCACTGTGTAAGGGTCGGCACAGCACATCAGCTGTAGAGAGCAGACTGTCAGAGATAGTGATAGGCAGGTGCTGGAGTCAATCTCCCTGACAGTCTGCTCCTCTGTGCTGCTGTGCACTGTCCCTGACTGCAACTAGGAGGTGTAGGACCTGTGGTGTCTATATAGTAAAGATAGTGTAAGTCTACATAGTGTGTGTATAGTGTTTATAGTGTGTATAATGTAAGTTTATATAGTGTGTGCATAGTATATATTGTGTGTGTATAGTGTAAGTCTATATAGTGTGTGGCGTGTGTGTATAGTGTTTATAGTGTGCATAATGTAAGTGTATATAGTGTAAGTCTATATAGTGTGTGGTGTGTGTATAGTGTGTATAATGTAAGTCTATATAGTGTGTTTTTAGTGTATATAGTGTAAGTCTATATAGTGTGTGCTGTGTGTATAATGTAACTCTAAAAAGTGTATATAGTGTAAGTGTGTGTGTATAATGCACATAGTATGTGTGTGTATAATGTATTGTGTGTGTATAATGTAAGCATGTGTGTGTGTATATAGTGTGTGTGGTTTGAATATATAGCGCATGGTGTGAGTGTAAATTTTATATAGTGTGTGTGTGTGTGTGTGTGTGCGTGTGTGTGTGTATGGTGTATATAATGTAAATCTATATAGTGTTCATAGTGTGTATAATGTAATTCTATATAGTCTGTGGTGTGTGTATGGTGCATATACATACCTCCCAACTTTGAAGTATCACAAAGCCACAGCAATTTATTTTTTCTTTTAAGCCACACCTCTAATCCCACCCAATCCCCGCTTATACACACTCGGTTCAGCCCACACAGTATCATGCTCCCATAGTGCCTCCCACACAGTATAATGCCAAATAGCTGCCACTATACAGTATAATGCCCCATAGATGCACCCATACAGTATAAAGCCAACACAGATGCCCCCATGCAGTATAATGCCCAAACAGATGCCCACATACAGTATAATTCCCACACAGATGCCTGTACACAGTATAACTCCCAAACAAATACCCCCAGACAGCATAATGCCCCATAGAGCATAGTGCTTCCATAGCTGTCCTATACAGTATAATGCCCCCATAAAGTATAATGCCCACACAGTTTACCCCA
This sequence comes from Rhinoderma darwinii, assembly GCF_050947455.1. NCBI lineage: Eukaryota > Metazoa > Chordata > Amphibia > Anura > Rhinodermatidae > Rhinoderma > Rhinoderma darwinii. Next base: position 578,134 of record NW_027461950.1, on the reverse strand, counting down.
TACAGTATAATGCCCTCATAGCTGCCCCCTATAGCTTAATGCCCACATACAGTATAATGCCCCCAAAGCTGCCCCTAGTGCCAGTGCCCTTGTAGATAGTGCCACAGTGCCCATGTAAATAGTGCACCTATATAGTGCCACAGTGTCCATAGTGATAGTGCCACTCCCCCCTTGAAGATAGCGTTACTCCCCCCTTGTAGAAAGCACCATTGGGACTCCCTCTAGGAGCAGAATCCCCAGACAAAGCATAGGCCGCGGCTTCCGCTCCTAGAGGGAAGCCCTGATGTCACTGTCCATTTATGGACAGTGACGTCAGTAGCTACTCTTTGAGCGGAATCCCCGTTGCCAACTCTGGCCGGGGATTCCGCTCCAGGAAGAGCCCCTAACGTCAATGTTCATATATGGACAGTGACCTCAGGGGTTTCCTCTAGGAGCGGAACCCCCAGCCAGATCATCGGCAACGGGGATTCCCCTCATTCAATAGCCACTGACATCACTGTCCATATGTGGACAGTGACGCCAAGGGCTTCCCCGAGCACAGCGCTTAAAGAAGCGTTGTGTCTGGGGAGTCTCCGGCGAGTGGAGGAGCTCCCTCTGCTCCTCCGCTCTGAACTAATTCTGAAGTAGGGAGCTGATGATTCCCTGCTTCAGTATTGGGTTCAACTGAATCTGCATTCTGAGGACGCAGAAAGAGTTGACAGTGGGACATCCCCAAGGCTGCCCGGGACAGTGGGACACTGCCCGTAATCCGGTTGGCAGATATGCCTATAGTGTAAGTTTGTGTATAGTGTGTGCGTGTAGTGTGTGGTTTGAATAAATAGTGTGTGGTGTTAATGTGATTTGTATGTAGTGTGTGATGTGCAAACACAAAAGCATACATCACAAAAAGACCCTTATAACACAGTACAATGGGTACGGTGCCTCCGGATTAAATTGGAATAAAAGGGGAAGAATGGCCAGTAAAGAGGGAAAAAATGGCACTCGGTTAGAGGAATAAAGAATAAAAAATATTTTGATTAAATATAAATATTTCAGCAAAATTTGTAAGGTGATCCTGCATTAGAGAAAATGTTACACACGGGCAGGTAGGCACAATCCACAGCCACACATTTCATATATGTAAACACCAATACAATACATAAATGAACATCAATATTTCATAGAGTATTAAAAGGTAACTCAGATATGTACATCAGTATTATTTAGATGTTCAATTCATTAATAAATAGTATATATAGTGTGTGGTATATAGTGTGGTGTGTATAGTGTGTGTGTGTGTGTGTGTGTGTGTGTGTGTGTGTGTGTGCGTGTACTGTGTATAGTACTAACAAATGAAAGATGGGCCAGTGCTCAGTGGACTGGGAGTCCGCTGCTGATACAATAATCCCGGCTCACTACTGCTGTAGCAGCCAAGGCAGTGCGGTTACCAAAAGTGATGTGTAGTGTAGAGGTGTGTGTATGTAGTGTTTATAGGATAAGTGTAGTTGATGCAATGTATGTAGTGTGTGTATAGTGTATGTAGTGCGTTTAGTGTATGCATTGTTTTGTTTATGTATGTGTGTGTGTGTGTGTTTGTGTGTATACTAGCAAATACCAGATGGGCCAGTGCTCAGTGGGCTGGGAATCCGCAGCTGACACAATTATACCTGCTCACTACCGCTGTATCAGCCACAGCAGTACCGATGCCAATAGTACCCGACACTGGCCACTATTAATCGGATTTGTGGATTTGATTTACAGAAATTATGTAAACCAATTTCAATAGATGACGGCCACCATCACTTACCTCTCTTCACACCTCTCCACCTTCGTGCGCCACCGTAATAGGTCCTTACACATCCAACTGCAAACACACGGTCCTTGTGCTGAACAGCATCAGGACTTAGTGCGGCAGCGTCTGTAGGTAAAGAGGAAACAGCGAGCAGCTGAAAGTAAAAGATGGGGTCTGAGGTCTGAATTAAAGGGGTTGGCCCATGAAAACCATTTATCACCTATCTGCAGGATAAGCAATAAATGGATGATCCCTTTGGGGGCCTCACTGAACACGAAAACAAGGGTTTGAATCGAACGGCGGTCAAAATAGCTCTCTGACTTCACTATAGTATACTAGTCCTTCTCAATGAATTAGAATATCATCGTCTTAAAGTTAATTTATTTCAGTAATGCAATTTAAAAAGTAAAACTCATATTATATAGATTCGTTACACACAGAGTGATCTATTTACAGCATTTTTTCCTTTTAATGTTGATGATTATGGTAACAGTTAATGAAAACCCAAAATTTAGTGTCTCAGAAAATGTGAATATTAAATAAGCCCAATTTCAAAAATTATTTTTAGTACCGAAATGTTGGCCTACTGAAAATGTATATGCACTCAATACTTGGTCGGGGCTCCTTTTGCATGAATTACTGCATCAATGCGGCGTGGCATGGAGGCGATCAGCCTGTGGCACTGCTGAGGTATTATGGAAGCCCAGGTTGCTTTGATAGCGGCCTTCAGCTCATCTTCCTCTTGACAATACCCCATAGATTCTCTATGGGGTTTAGGCCAGGCGAGTTTCCTCTGGCCAATCAAGCACAGTGATACTGTGGTTATTAAACCAGGTATTGGTACTTTTGGCAGTCTGGGCAGGTGCCAAGTCTTGCTTGAAAAAGAAATCAGCATTGTCATAAAGCTTGTCAGCAGAGGGAAGCATGAAGTGCTCTAAAATTTCCTGGTAGATGGATGCGATGACTTTGGACTTGATATAACACAGTGGACCAACACCAGCAGATGACATGGCTCCCCAAACCATCTCTGACAGTGGAAACTCCACACTGGACTGAGAGCAACTTGGATTGAGTGCCTCTCCACACTTCCTCCAAACTCTGGGACCTTGATTTCCAAATGAAATGCAAATTTTACTTTTAATCTGAAAACAGGACTTTGGATCACTGGGCAACAGACCAGTCCTTTCTCTCCTTAGCCCAGGTAAGACGCTTCTGACATTGTCTCTGGGTCATGAGTGGCAATGACTGTGTTCTGGACAACTGTCAAGTCAGCAATCTTCGCCATGATTGTGTCGCCCACTGAACCAGACTGTTGGACCATTTAAAAGCTTAGGAAACCTTTGCAGGTGTTTTGTGTTGATTAGCTTATTAGAGTGTGACATCATGAGTCTACAATCTTCAACTTTTGGCCAATATTCAAATTTTCTGATAGACAAAATTTTGGGTTTTCATTAACTGTTAGCCATAATCATCAACATTAAAAGCCAAAAATGCTGGAAATAGATCACTCTGTGTAATCAGTCTATACAGTGCCCACCAAAAGTTCCGAAACACCCTCATAACTTTTGAACGGCTCGAGGTAGAGGGTTGAAATTTGGTGGGATTTAATGGGGTCATAAAATCTACCAGTTTATTGAAAAGAAAAAAACACACCCTTGGGGGCGGTGGGGTGGTCGGGGTTAGCAAAATCTTAAATGGCACGGGGGTCGAGTGGGGGCTCATTTGAAAGAGCTTTTCAATATGAAAACAATGCCGCTGAGATATTTAACTTTAAAGTTATCATCGTCATTATCGGCTACCGCCGGTGTTTGCATTACCCAGAATGTACCGCGCGGGTAAAATCCTAAATGTGTGTGGGCACGTGTGCATGTGCGAGCTTAGGAATGTCACATCAAGATGACTTTAAATTACGTATTATTACAATCGGTCTCGGCGATACAAAATTGACCTAGTCTATGAATTTCAGAGAGCGCTAATTCGGAGAGTAATTTTCATTTTTGTACATTTCTATTGTCATATCACAAAATGCATTTGACCGAAACGGAAAGGATCACTTTATTGATGAGAGGGTATGGTGAAGAAAAAATAAGATCCTATCAAGAAGTAGCGGCTTTATTCAATGCCACTTATCCTATCCGTGATCCAATTTCATTGTCAACTGTTAAAAGAACTGTTCATCGTTTCGAAACAAGTGGTTCAATTAAAGACGCACCAAGATCCGGAAGACCCAAACATGCTAGTAATGATGAAAAAGCTTTAGATGTTCTGCTCACTGTACATGATGACCTTTAGGGTACGTTCACATGCAAACTCAAAAACGTCTGAAAATACGGAGCTGTTTTCAAGGGAAAACAGCTCCTGATTTTCAGGCGTTTTTTGAGCCACTCACGATTTTTGTGGCGTTTTTTACGGCCGCTTTTGGAGCGGTTTTCAATAGAGTCTATGAAAAACGGCTCCAAAAACGTCCCGAGAAGTGACCTGCACTTCATTTTCACAACCGTGTAAAAAAAACGGCCCGTCGGAACAGAATGCCGTTCTTCCCATTGCAATCAATGGGCAGATGTTTGGAGGCGTTCTACTTCCTATTTTTCGGCCGTTTACGGACAAAAAACTGATGAAAATAGGCCGTGTGAACACACCCTTAAACATCTGTCTCGAATGGAGCACAACAAAATGATATCAGCGCCACATCAGTCCGTCGAATTTTGAAGAGGGATTATTATCATCCTTATAAAATACGTCTAGTTCAGGAGCTATCCGAAGATGATTATGACGGTAGAGTGGAATTTTGCGATACAATGATGACAAGAAGGGGGCCCAAGGTTGTGGAACAGCCCAGGGCCTATAGTCTACTTAATCCGCCACTGGGTCCTGGACTAGAGGAGATGAGCCGTCACTATATGCATATATACTTCCATTGCGATGCTGCCACCTAGTGGCCAGGAAGCATTTTTATGTGTTGTTTTAGTCACAGGACCTTATATAGTTACATAGTTACATAGTTTGTACGGTTGAAAAAAGACACATCTAAAGCCATCTACTGTCCCTGCTGTGACCAGCTCCTGCGGTAGTCTATTCAATAAATTCACCGTTCTCACAGTAAAGAAGCCTTGTCGCCTCTGCAGGTTGAACCTTTCTTTTTCCAGACGGAGGGAGTGCCCCCTTGTTTTTTGAGGGGGTTTTACATGGAACAGGATTTGACCATATTTTTTGTATGTGCCATTTATATATTTATATAAGTTAATCATGTCCCCCCTTAGTCGTCTTTTCTCAAGGCTAAATAAGTTTAGCTTACCTGTGCTTACATGTTCTGAGCTGTGCAGATGCTCACGTCAGCAAAGCTCACTGCTATGTAACACTGTTCAGACAATGGTGGCTGACTCTGTTTATTGCAGGCACCGGGAAAACCGGCTCGGGCACTGTCTTTAATATTTACTTTAGTGTGCAAAAACAGTGTAGTATGGGCATGTAATCAGTGTCGGAACATTGAATAACTCACAAAGGGGCTGTTTTTAAATTTGATAAAAGGCGACTGATCCCACCTAATGGGTTCAGGTGCAAGGGCTGCGACCCAAAAATCAGCAACTATTGTGCCAGCAGGGCTGAGTAGGCCCTGAAGCCAGAGAGGGCCCATTGCTGTGGCGGTGGAGTGCAGGAACCTCCCCACAGATGATTGCTGTGAAAGAGGCAGCATTGGATGTAACAAGTAGAAGTTGCGTAAAGCCTCCCTCTTATTTAGTTGCTGAGACGATGGGTTACCCCTGTATCAGGGCCAAGCTCTGTCCCAAGGAAACCAAGCTGGAAAAACCCACTTCCTGCATTGCCTGAAATTGCCGCAATTTTGTGTAATATTTTAAGTGACTGTGCCTCTCTGCTAAGAACAGTTTTTTGTATTTCCTTTTGGTCGTTTTGCAAACATTACCGGCCTACTAAAAGAAACCTGCATCAAACCTGGGTTTCTTGTCATCATACTGCCAGTAACAATGCAAGGTCAAATACGTTACTCGCCCTCACTAGACTCCCCTCATGCCAAATTTTATGGCCAAAAGGACCATAACAATTATATTCTATTGGAAATAAAAGGTGGATTTCTGACTTTAGGGAACAGAGGGTAAAATAATAGACATGTTCCTCACCTCTGTACCTGATCTATGGTTGTGTTATACTAGATATTGTCTATAGAAGATATACATGTTAAAAACACATATATTCTGATGTACCAGGAAGATACTATCACACCTCTGCGGGTCTAGAACTCATATCTAGCCTGAGTGTTATCAGTAATTAATATAAATATTAATTACCTGTCTTGTGATTCCTTTCTTGCTGCTGACAGGATTATATGTCACGTTCCTTCTTCTCACTGGTATCCGTCATCTGTAAAGAATCAAAGGTGTGATAATATGTTCCTGATACATGTTATAGACACTTATATGTATAACACACTAGGGCCATAATTATTTATCTCAGGTATAATGTACAAATAGAAAATAAAGAAAAAGACGACACTAAGGACCTGTTCACATGACCGTTGCCCTTCCGTTGAGGGATTCCTTCGGAGGTTTCCGTCGGGTTAACCCCTCAAAAATGAAACAAAATAACATGCCCCCCGCTTTCCTGTGCTGTATGGCAAAATCCCATTTTATGTTCAAAAGTAACATAACAAGTGTATTCTATTGTAAGGCCCCTTGGGTGCCTAGAATTATGGAGCTTATGGGTATATTGCTTATATAGTTTAAAATAATGGTTATTATCAATGTAATCTTAAATGGTTAACACAATTATTTTTTCTGAGTCGTTATAAAGGGTTACCTGTGCCTAGTAGGCAACAGTTCTCCAAAAAGATTCAGGATTGTTACCACACAAGTTCCTCAGTGGTGGAGTGGATGCAACGGCGTGGAAATCCACTTTTTAAGGGATGGTTGGAGTCTGGCAGCTGGTGTCCATTTTCCCAAAGCAAAGGAGCTGAAGAGCCCTTTCCAAAAACTTATGGACTGTTATTGTTGTCCCATGCTTTTTAGAGGGATGTGTTATCCTCTAAAAATAGTTCCTCCACCCCCCCTTCCCTGCATGTGGCATGGTTAGAAGTTCCCAGCTTGCAGTAAAGTGGTCCGGGGATGTGGGACAGCGCTAATCTAGAGGAAGTAAGAGAGTAAGTCCATACACTGCACCCTCATCTAACAGGTCCATGAGGCAGAGCTCTGCTCTGCCCATGAGGAAGCAGTAGGGGCATGGATGGCTCGAGGTGTGGTGGGAGGAGCAGTCCTGTGGTTATAATGTACAGGCAGACTATGGAGGGCAGTCGCTAGCATCAGTGGTGAGACAGGTGTAGACTCCAAAGGGAGTTTATTGCCCCCTCCTTGCTGCTGGTGGGAGAGACTGTTGTCATAGGATACGGACGAAGACTGCCTCCTATTGCATCATTGGGATCTGCAGCTGACCACGGTCAAGAGACTGGTCGTCCAGCTGCTGGAACAATCTTGGAGGCACCCTTGGGTGATGCCGGGGTACCTGTGAGTGGTGAGTCACCTTCATGTTTGGCTGCGTAGTCAAGCACAAATGTGTTGACGGATGAGGATTTGTTCTCTGTTTTAAAGGACAACTTGGGCTTGTTTGGGTGGGAAAGGGTGGAGTATAAGCTCTGCCAGTAAAGCCAGTAGGTTAATACCCCGCCTGACTAGATGGTTTGTACAGATTAACCTTTTGTGGCTTATTATTCTGTTGTGTGGCTCCTCTGGGAATGTACCTGTCCACCAATATAGGGGACAAGATCCACAGATGAGAATTTGTGATATTTGGTTTCAGTGGATCACGTAATGGTGGACAAAGAGCGTATTGTGGACAAGAAGCTTAGTTTTGAGAGAGGGTCTGAGAAAAATTTAAAAGTGGTAAAGACCTGTACGATGTAACTTGTCATTTAAAACGAGATTACGCTGGCCTTGCTGTAAATATCACAGACTCTACATAAGTGTCAGGATTGTGAATAGACATGACATCCTGACTGGAGGTGATGTATATTCACTGTCAGGACACTTGAGTAACGTTATAGTGTGTTTATGTGGCTGCACATAGCAATATAGCTATATCGCTATGTGCTGTGTAAATGAATGGGGAGAAGTGTATGACGCTGATTGGTCACTGATTTGTCAGCGTCATACACTTCTCTCCACAACGCCCACTTGGTCAAAAAGTAAAACACGCCCAGTTGTCCATTAAGAAACTCATTAGCATGAAGCTAATATAGGTCATAACTCTGTCAAAAATGATCGTTTTTCTAAATAAAAAACACTGCTGTAATCTACATTACAGCGCCGATCATATTATGTAGAAGATAGGCCACTTATAATGTGAGCCCAGAGCTAAGCAGAACTGGGCTGAGGGCGGTCATGACGGGTCTGGGCCTGCAAGGGTTCATTTAGAGGGGTATTTTGGTTATAGGTTGGTGGGTGGGTTTGAGTCAGGAATTGTGCTAGGGGGTTGTGAGCATTGGGGGTGGAGTTAATGGGATGTATATATAGTGGGATAAGCAGGGAAGCCATGTTATGGCTTGAAAAATTTTGTCAAGAATAGAGGTGTGCAGCCAGTGTCAGGGTAGCTGTTTTCTGGTCAGTTTTAGGGCCTAGAGCTATGGAGGGTTTAGAGCAGTTAATTGCTAGGGTTAGGGAGCAGGCAGCTGATAAGGGGCTGGAGTGGGTCCAGGAGCAGCTAGGGGCTTTAGCAGGCTCCCCGGTGGGGCGTTCCCCCAGGGCCCGGCGTTCACGGCCTCCTGAACGCTTGAGCCCCTCTGCTTCCCCAGCCCCCCGGCGCAGACGGAGGAGTGTGACTCCCCCTTACCTGTTTCCGCGGTAGTTGTCCCTGGTGTGACAGATCCGGTGGCTGGCGACGGTGGCGTTGTTCCGGTGTCGGGGACTGGAGCCATAGCGGTGTCGGGAGCGGCGGCAGCAGTGGATGGAGACGCTTTGAGTGAAAGGCCGATGTGCGGTTCGCCGGGTGTCCAGTCGGGGTCAGCGCAGCACAGTCCGTGTGCCTGAGGAGCGACGTGGAGATGGACGTCGAGGGAACCGGTGGTGCAGCGGCGGGGAGCAGTCCCCCTCCTTTCCAGTGTGGTGGGCTCGTTCAGGGAGCCTGTCAGGAATTCTTCTGTGGGGCCGGAGGCAAGCCAGGACTCTGCGGCTGTCACGGTAAGTGCCTTCAGCGCTGCTAGAGCGCCATCTGCTGGGTCAGGGGCCAGTGTGCATAGTACACCCATTAGCATGGGTGATTTGGCGCCATCTAGTGGCCATTCGGAACATTGCAGTGTCGGTGCTAGGCCGGCGCCACCTGCTGTTCAGGAAAATTATTACATCGGTGGTGGCAGGCCTGCGTCACCTCCTGCCCATTTTCGTTATAGCAGCAGTAGTGGTAGGTCTGCACTGACCGCTAAATATGTACAAAATTTGCATCATCCAGCGCCTCCTGAGGGTAACGCTGGCCAGGTGGCAGGTGTTTCGTCTGTTTATTTGCCGTTCCAGGTGTCGTCAGGACGGGTGTCGGGTGTAGAAGCGGCCGATGCTTTGCGGCGGGCACTCGGGGTGCCTAGGATGCTCGGTCAGGAGACGGCTTCGGTGGATTCAGGACGGACGGTCCCGTTAGTGTCTGGCGACGGGCAGCCTTCTGGTGAGTCACAGCGTTTACACACCATACACGTGGGCAGTAAATTTAGTAATGAGAGTAGTCTAGTGGGGCAAGTACCTGTAGGTTGCGGTTCTACGGGGGATTTGTCAGTCACGAGTGGAGTTTTGGGAAATTTGTTAGATGGGTTACGTCAGTTGTTAGCTTCAGTTGATACTTCTCGTGGGTCACAGCTAGCAGGTCCCGTTGGAGCTTGGTCAGCGCAGGGACAGTTAGAGGAGGGTTCTCGTAGGGAGAGTACTGTGAGTGCTGAGGCAGGCTCTTCGTCATTTAACGCCTTAGATGCCGGGGTCCAGACGGAGAAGGTAGATGGGGCTAATAAGCCCTTGCCAGTTTTGGATACTGCAAAGGGGAGCATGTACATTTCCTTTGAAGGACCATTAGGGGCCCACTTAAAGCCAGAGCTCTGTGAAAAGATTTGGAAAAGGGAGAATTTGGATATTTTTACTTTATTGGCGTTGGAGCGATTTAGTGTGGAACGGTGGGAAAAGGGCAAGGAACATCGTAAGGAGGAGGATGAGGAGAGAAGACGGTATAGGCTGATTCCGCGCACATTTGGGAATTGGCTACATGCTTTTTCCATCATGGCTAGCGTTATAGGGGAGAAATGCCCAGAACATTGTTCCGGTTTATTTTGTTACTTGGATTCTATTTGGGAGGCTTATAGAACGTATGGGGGAACTGCTTGGCTTAAATATGACGAGCAGTTTCGTCAGCATATGGCGGTTCAGTCATCCCTGCGGTGGGATCATAAGGACATAAGCCTTTGGATGCGCCTTATGACTACACCAAAGGGGGCTGGTCAGGGGGGTCATGTTGAAGTCGCGGGTTTGCATAACCCCTTTCAGTCCTCACCCGGCGGGTCTAGATCAGCGGGTTCGTCGGGGAGTTTTAAAAAAGGGGTCTGCTGACTCTACAACGAGAGCACCTGTAAATGGGGAACTAATTGTGTCTATAGACACGAATGTGTCGGCTGTAGGGGTGGTAACCACCCCGTCTTCAAGTGTTTTAAGCGGGCACGAACGAGGAGGCACGACGAAGCCAGGGGATGGTTCTGCTAAAGGGGGTGAGTCCAATGAACCTCAACGTTATGACGCCTTGGCTAAAGAGGTACCCCGACAATGAGAGGGCGCAGCTGTTATTGAATGGTTTTGGGGATGGATTTAGGATTCCGTTCTCCCTGGGGGTCGGTGTTTTGATGGCTAATAATCTGCGTTCGGTGCGGGATCATCCAGAAGTGGTACGAGACAAGTTGCGGAAGGAAGTTTTGTTGGGTAGAATGTTAGGCCCCTTTTCTGATGTTCCTATTTCCAATTTGCGTGTCTCCCCGCTGGGGGTTGTCCCCAAGAAGGAGGCGGGCAAATTTCGGCTTATACATCATTTATCTTATCCGAAGGGTTCTTCGGTAAATGAGGATATTGATGAGTCTTTGACGCGGGTTTCCTATACGTCATTTGATGAGGCGGTACGTTTGGTTAGGACGGCAGGGGCAAGGGGCGCTTAGGCTAAGGTGGATGTGGAGTCTGCATTTCGCCTTTTGCCGGTGCACCCAGAATCCATGCACTTGCTGGGGTGCTCGTTTGATGGCCTTTTTTATATTGATAGGTGCCTTCCTTTGGGGTGCTCTATTTCTTGTGCCTATTTCGAAGCCTTCAGCACATTTTTGGAGTGAGTGGTTCGTGAACGAGCCGGCTCTAAAGCAGTTATTCATTATTTGGATGACTTCTTTTGTGTGGGCCCTGCGGCTCGGCCGTCGTGTGCAATATTGTTATGGGCAATGATGGATGTTTTTGTTGACTTTGGGGTTCTGTTGGCGTTTGAAAAAACAGAAGGACCAAACACAACGATCTGTTTTTTGGGAATTGAAATTGATTCCCAGGCAATGGAATGTAGGTTGCCAGAGGCAAAACTTATTCATCTGCGGGCAACGGTGCAGGAGGCTCTGGTGAGAACAAAAATCACCCTGCGGCTCCTGCAATCTTTATTGGGGAAACTCAATTTTGCCTGTAGAATTATGCCCATGGGCTGTGTTTTTTGTAGGCGCTTAGCACAAGCAACTGCTGGTGTTAGATGTCCCCACCATTTTATTCGCCTTGGCAAGGAGCATAAGGCGGATTTGAGGGTTTGGGATTCCTTTTTAGTAGAATATAACGGCAGATCATTATGGATTGCAGAGGGAGTTTCGAATGTGGAGATGCAAATGTGTACGGATGCTTAAGGTTTTATCGGTTTCGGGGCGTATTTTCAGGGAAAATGGTGTGTTGATACTTGGCCACTAGAGTGGAGGGAGTGTGGTTTGACGGGTAATCTTTGTTTTTAGGAGTTGTTTCCCATTCTTGTTGCGGTGGAAATTTGGGGACCGCTTTTGTCCAATCGGTCAGTGGTTTTTCACTGTGATAACATGGATGTCGTGTGCGCTATTAATAGTTTGTCCGCCATTCCCCCCCCCCCCCCCCGGTGATCACAGTGCTATGCCAGTTGGTCCTGCTGTGTTTGAGATGGAACATTCTATTTAGGGCTCATCATGTTCCTGGAGTTTCCAATGACATTGCGGATGCTTTATCTCGATTGCAGTGGGATCGTTTCCGTTGGCTAGCTCCAGAGACGGAGAGGGATCCGGTTTCTTGCCCCGAGCACCTTTGGAGGGTGGTGTCGCTCATCTGATATGGTGGGCAAAGCGTTCGCTGGCCCCTGCTACGTGGGATGCTTATACCAAGATCTGGGTGAGATGGTTCCAGCTGGAGGATTTGTGGTGTAGTCAACAGAGTCCTTTTAGTGCCTTAGAGGAGATGTTTTGTTTTTTGTTATCTCTTATGGAGAGTGGATCTACGGCTTCTTCTGTTGTTAAGTCGGTAGCGGCACTTTCCTTTTTCTTTAAGTTAATTGGTTGTACGGATGTTACTAAGCATTTTTTGATACGGCGGGCTCTGCAGGGTTTTCAAAAAGGGCATGTCGGGCAGGATAAGCGTGGGCCGGTGTCTTTTGAAATGTTGGAGGGACATTTTCTCAGTTGAACTGGATATCCCATTCAGATTATAAGAGGTTGTTGTTTCAATTGGCTTTCTCTTGGGCTTTCTATGGGGCTTTTAGGGTTGGCGAATTGGTTAGTCCCTCAAAACGGGTGCAGGGCGGTATTCAAGTAACTGATGTGTTTTTTTCGGGATAGTGTGTTGAGAATAATGTTGTATCATTCAAAACCTGACAGGAAGGGAAAAGGTTTTGATATTTGTTTGACTAAAATTCATGAGGGGGAATCGTGCCCAGTGTGGTGTTTTCTGCGTTTCATGGCTGTGCGTCCTCAGGGTTTTTCCTCTTTGCTGGTGCATGCGGATGGTTCAGCGTTGTCCAGATATCAATTTATTGCTGTCTTTAAGAAATGCGTACAAGGGTTGGGCCTTTCACATCTGGATTACAGCTCTCATTCTTTTACGATTGGAGCTGCCACTGAAGCTTCTCGTTTTGGGCTCGACACTGCTTCAGTTAAGAGGATTGGCCGCTGGGAGTCCAGCCGCTTTCGTTCCTATGTTAGGCTGCATTTGCTGGAATGTTGATTTCTTTATCTTAGGTTTATTTTGGGGGGGGGGGGATGTCATTCTTGTTCTGTGTGACTAATTTTCTGTTGCTTTCAGGGTCTGCAAAATGTGTGGTTTGGCTTCTTGGCCATTTCTATATTTACTGGGCTGAAAGGCGTGCCCGTGTGCGTCCGAATGGTAGGTATTTGGGTATAGATCCGGATGAGGTGGAGGTACACTGGTTCGGAGTTTGTGGCCTGACCTGGGATCAGGTAAGGCCTCTGTTTCAGGATGCGGTTAGGTCCTGGGGCCTACCTGATATCTTGATAATTCATTCAGGGGGTAATGACATCGGGAGTTATCCCAGGCGGAACCTCATTAAGAACATTAAGAGGGACTTCTTATGTTTTGTAGACACCCATCCTGGGCTTTTGATTATCTGGTCCGAAATTGTACAGTGGGTAAAATGGCACAATGCACAGTCAGTGTCGGCGCTGAATAGGACCAGAGTTAAGATTAATAAGACAGTGGCCAAGTTTGATCGCCTAAATGGTGGGTTGTTAGTTCGTCACCGACTGGGGCACGTACATTGGAAAGGATGGGGTTCACTTAACGGATGTGGGCCTGAATGTTTTTAATTTTGGCCTCCAAGAAGGCCTGGAGTTGTGTTTTCAAGTGTGGCGGCGCATGAAAATTTAAGGAGTCAAGTATTTATGCTGTGGCGGGTCCTTGGCAACGCTATTTATATTTTTATATATTGCTGTCTTTGACACAATATATTGGTTTTATTTTAAAGCTATGGATTTGGGCTTCTCTAAGGGGCGGACCCTGGGAAGCGTGGTGCTTTAGCATACCCGTGGTGATGCCACTGTAGCTTATATGGTCACGGCTAGAAGTTTAAGGGTATTGCTTTATTTATGTTTTGGAGGTTGTCAAGGACTTAGCCACATAATGTTAATATGTTATTTATGTTTATGATATGTTTATACTTGTTTTTTATATATTCTCAGGTTCTGTAAAAGAAATCATCTAATAAAGCTGTGACAAGCACCTTCCATTTTTAATTGTGTCGTTGTATATTTATTAGATAGGAGGGTGTTTGTGTGGCCCCTTGTCGCCCTTGTACCGTCATGTGAGCACAGAGCTAAGCAGAGCTGGGCAGAGGGCGGTCATGACGGGTCTGGGCATGCAAGGGGTCATTTAGAGGGGTATTTTGGTTATAGGTTGGTGGGTGGGTTTGAGTCAGGAATTGTGCTAGGGGGTTGTGAGCATTGGGGGTGGAGTTAAGGGGATGTTTATATAGTGGGATAGGAAGGGAAGCCATTTTATGGGTTGAAAAATTTTGTCCCGCCTGCCCTCCCTTTAATTTTTCTTTTGTATTAGGGTCCGCAAGTGCGGGTTTTGTGGAGGAGGGATACAAGTAGTTTATTTCATTTGTATATGCATTTGTTTTGCAGATTCTGGACTATTGGGTCTTACTTTGTCTTGGTGTGTGCGGGTCCTTGGCAACGCTATTTATGTTTTTATATATTGCTGTCTTTGACACAATATATTGGTTTTATTTTAAAGCTATGGATTTGGGGTTCTCTCAGGCTGGGTTCACACGACCTATTTTCAGACGTAAACGAGGCCTATTATGCCTCGTTTTACGTCTGAAAATAGGGCTACAATACGTTGGCAAACATCTGCCCATTCATTTGAATGAGTTTGCCGACGTACTGTGCAGACGACCTGTAATTTACGCGTCGTCGTTTGACAGCTGTCAAACGACGACGCGTAAATTGACTGCCTCAGCAAAGAAGTGCAGGACACTTCTTTGCTACGCAATTTGAGCCGTTCTTCATTGAAGTCAATGAAGAGCAGCTCAAGATTTACGAGTGTCACAGACGCCTCGCATAATACGACGAGCAGCATTTACGTCTGAAACGAGGCAGCTGTTTTCTCCTGAAAACAGTCTGTCTTTTTAGACGTAAAAGCCTCTCATCGTGTGCACATACCCTAAGGGGCGGACCCTGGGAAGCGTGGTGCTTTAGCATACTCGTGGTGACGCCACTGTAGCTTATATGGTCACAGCTATGGTTTAAGGGTATTGCTTTATTTATGTTTTGGAGGTTGTCAAGGACTTAGCCACATAACGTTAATATGTTAATTATGTTTATGATATGTTTATACTTGTTTCTTATATATTCTCAGGTTCTGTAAAATAAATCATCTAATAAAGCTGTGACAAGCACCTTCCAATTTTAATTGTGTCGTTGTATATTTATTAGATAGGAGGGTGTTTGTGTGGTCCCTTGTCGCCCTTGTACCGTCATGTGGTGACAGAGACTCTTTAAGGGTTCACGGTTATGGCTAATTTTTTTTGTCAGCGCTTCCCTGAAAAGGGCGCTGTACTCTTTGCATGCTTAGATCATGTAGCATATTTAGTGCACACAAGCTGCATGGAGGTGCAGCTTGGTGGTGCTATGATGAGAAATTCAGGCGTCGTTTGTCATTATGTCCGGAGATTCGCTGGGCATCCAAGGCAATCAGTGTTTGGAATGAGCTCATCCCGTATTAGCGACATCCTCAATCCTCTCTAGAAGGAGTCATTTCCTCTAGATCGTATCCTTGGGCAGTGGCTAGAGTGCCCAAACAGGAGTCTCCACGCAGATGATTGCTGTGATAGAGACAGCGTTGAATATAACAGGTGGAAGTTGCCTGGGGCCTCCCTACGTTTGAGTTTCTGAGGCGGTGGGTGGAAGTTGCCTGGGCCTCCCCATAAAAGTGATAAGGGATGTTGAAGGATAAGAAAGAGGAAATGCTCAGATTTGAAGTGGATGTTATTACTGTATCAGTGAGGAGCCCAATCTCCGTCCAAGGGTAGGCAAGCTGGTGAGCCACCATTGCCTGCATTGCCTGAAATTGTGGCCATTTTGTATAGATTCTAGCCTACTAAAAGGATTTGCATCAAACCTGGTATTCTTGTCATCATTTCATGACTAACCCTGCGAGCACTTAACTGATACCCGCTCCTAAACTTTTTGGCATAGTTGGCAGGATAGTCACAGCCCAGGAAAGATGGCATGCCGTATGGAGTGCCCAAGGAGTGAGCAGAGGGCACGGCAGGAAGGTTTACATGATGAATTTCACAGAGAGTATAGTCTGAGTTCCATTGGAGGGTAAGCTAGTGCCGGAGTTGCAGTCATGAGTACGCTCTTGCCAAGTGCACCTTTCCCTCAAGAAAGATGACTAGCTCCAGCAAGAGGCTGTGGAGCCAGGAAAGGCTGCATTTCAGTAGCTGTAATGCGCAACAAGGAAGTGTTCAAGAGGCGGGTAGAGAGGAGTCTCCCAGCAAGAGAAAGACAAGAGGCTGTGCATGAGACTGAGACAAAGAAGCGAGTCCTGGGACCTTGAGTATGAGACTGCAATTGTTAAGTATGTGCCTCACCTGTGAGAGACTGTAACTACTAAGCTTTGAGCCTGAGGCCCAAGTAACTTTGAAGAGGGCCTGAACTGAGTCTAACAGGGCCTTCAGAGACTGTCAGAAGAAGGCCCAATTTGTGTGAAAGGAATCTGTGTTTTTATTTCATTTATTTTAGTTGCTTATTTTTCCATGAAAGGTATGGAAGGGAGTCTCCCCTATTCACGAGAGGAGCCGTATGGAGTAATGTAGAGATAGATTTTGCTGTCTCTTTCAATGCTTTTGTGTTATGCAAGTTTAACACTGTATTTCCTTTATAGGTCCAGGACTAGAGGAGATGAGCGGTCACTATATGCATATATACTTCCATTGCGATGCTGCCACCTAGTGGCCAGGAAGCATTTTTATGTGTTGTTTTAGTCACAGGACCTGTGCTTACATGTTCTGAGCTGTGCAGATGCTCACGTCAGTAAAGCTCACTGCTATGTAACACTGTTCAGACAATGGTGGCTGACCCTGTTTATTGCAGGCACCGGGAATACCGGCTCGGGCACTGTCTTTAACATTTACTTTAGTGTGCAAAAACAGTGTAGTATGGGCATGTAATCAGTGTCGGCACATTGAATAACTCACAAAAGGCTGTTTTTAAATTTGATAAAAGGCGACTGTTCCCACCTAATGGGTTCAGGTGCAAGGGCTGCGACCCATAAATCAGCAACTATTGTGCCAACAGGGCTGAATAGGCCCTGAAGCCAGAGAAGGCCCATTGCTGTGGCGTTGGAGTGCAGGAACCTCCCCACAGATGATTGCTGTGAAAGAGGCAGCATTGGATGTAACAAGTGGAAGTTGCGTGAAGCCTCCCTGTTATTTATTTGCTGAGACGATTGGATACCCCTGTATCAGGGAAGAGTCCGAGCTCTGTCCCAAGGAAACCAAGCTGGTAAAACCCCATTTCCTGCATTGCCAGAAATTGCCGCCACTTTGTGTAATATTTTAAGTGACTGTGCCTCTCTGCTAAGAACAGTTTTGTGTATTTCCTTTTGGTTGTTTTGCAAACATTACCGGCCTACTAAAAGAAACCTGCATCAAACCTGGGTTTCTTGTCATCATACTGCCAGTAACAATGCAAGGTCAAATACATTAGAAAAATGGACAAAAGTAGATGGTCCAGCGTAGTCAAGTTTAAAATAGAGCGTAGTTCCAAAGTGCCTACGCGTTTCAGACATATACCACGTCCTTCCTAAAAGCTATCCAGCACAGTGGAGCTGTCCAGCAAAAGTGGTGCTGAAACAGAGAGCCGGTGATAGAACATCACTGCTCTAATAGTAAGTTGTGTACTTACAGCATTGTTTGATAGATAGTTATCAATGATAGGATGAGGGATAACAATAATCCAATTTTATCCTTGAGTAGTGGATAGAGTATTAATGCTTATTTTTGTTTATTAGGCTGTCGGATATGAACCTCTGCAATACTCAAATCGAGATATTAAAACATAAATAGATGCTAAAAAATACATCATTTAAACAGTTTAAGACAATACATGAATACATGAACTGGAAAAAAGGGAATTATATACTGGTCTTTAAGGGTAATTGGTGTTGAAAAAAATCTTTGTATACTAAACCACCATTTGATTAATAAGGAATGTGATGGGCGAGGGACCCCTTGGTACGGACAGTTAGGTGTCATCTGTAAAGGCCGTGAACATTGACAGGTAATATTAATTATTAGACCATATTAAATTCTGCCGATAATTTCATAGATTCTTTTACTAATAATTTAACAATAATTCTGGTCCTGAGAGGGTTAATCTAAGACTGAATAGCTATTAAAAATTATATAAAAAATAAAAGGGGAGTCCTGACTACAAAACAGAGGGTAAAGAACAGAGATGTTCCTCACTTCTGTACCTGAGATATGGTTGTGTTATACTAGATATTGTCTATAGAAGATATACATGTTAAAAACACATATATTCTGATGTACCAGGAAGATACTATCACACCTCTGCGGGTCTAGAACTCATATCTAGCCTGAGTGTTATCAGTAATTAATATAAATATTGGTCTGACTGGTCGTCCAGCTGCTGGAACAACCTTGGAGGCACCCTTGGGTGATGCCGGGATACCTGTGAGTGGTGAGTAACCTTCAATTTTGGCTGTGTAGTCAAGCACAAATGTGTTGACGGATGAGGATTTGTTCTCTGTTTTAAATGACAACTTGGGCTTGTTTGGGTGGCAAAGGGTGGAGTATAAGCTCTGCCAGTAAAGCCAGTAGGTTAATACCCCGCCTGACTGGATGGTTTGTACAGATTAACCTTTTGTGGCTTATTTTTCTGTGGTGTGGCTCCTCTGGGAATGTACCTGTCCACCCAGTGCCGCCATCAGGGGGGTATTAGGGGTAGTGGTGTGAGGGGCCCGGCCAAACCTAATTGAAAGGGGGGTCCCGGCCACTGCTGCGACTTCTCTTTGGTATAAAAAAACGGGCCCCTGCAAAGGGGCCCGTTTTTTTTCGCCAAATGAATGTCGTGAGCTGCGGGACCCCCGTCAAACACCGCCGACCGATCACGCGCACCCGCAAACTTGCGACCGTCCGAGCACGCACCCGGCAAAAGCGTGCAACCGCGACAGCACGGGCGCTCGCAGAAGCAACAGCACGCACGCTCGCAGCCTCGACAGCACGCGCGCACCCGCGATCGGCC
This sequence comes from Rhinoderma darwinii, assembly GCF_050947455.1. NCBI lineage: Eukaryota > Metazoa > Chordata > Amphibia > Anura > Rhinodermatidae > Rhinoderma > Rhinoderma darwinii. The sequence continues at coordinate 559,073 of NW_027461950.1, read as the reverse complement.
GCGCGCGCACTTGCGATCGGCCGCGCGCGCACTTGCGATCGGCCGCGCGCGCACTTGCGATTGGCCGCGCGCACACCCGCGAACGAAGCGCGCGCAACCGCGGACACACATGGACCCAACTTACCTGGAGCCTGGCTGGAGGTGAAGGACTGGACGTCTGGACCGAAGACCTCGCCTGGAAGACCTCGCCTGAAAGACCTCGCCTGAAGAGGACTGGAGTGGGAGCAGCTCTTCTGACACGGTGAGTAAAGTGTGTCAAAGTGCTGTTTATGTATGGCCCTGTTCACACAAAGTATTTTTCAGGCAGAAAAAAATCTGCCTCAAAATTCCTTAAAGAATTTTGAGGCAGATTTTGATCTGCACACACTATCTTGCCGCGTTTTTTTGCTGCGTTTTTTGCCCGCTGCGATTGAGGACAGCAGGCAAAAAACGCAGCGAAAAATGCATTTTCTGCCTCCCATTGATTTCGATGGGAGGTCAGAGGCGGAACCGCGGCAAGAAAGGACGTGCTGCTTTTTCTTTTTTCCGCGACTGGCTCCCATTGATTTCAGATTAAATCAATGGGAGGCGGTTTTGGAAGTTGTTTGGTGCTGATTCTGACGCAGTGTCAGAGTCAATATCAAGGCCCAAAAACTCTGTGAACTGGGCCTTATTGTTAGGGCTTATTCAGACGAACGTGTAATATGTCCGTGCAACGCGCGTGATTTTCACGCGCCTCGCACGGACCTATGTTACTCTATGGGGCCGTGCAGACTGTCAGTGATTTTCACGCAGCGTGTGTCCGTGTGTCCGCTGCGTAAAACTCACGACATGTCCGATATTTGTGCATTGTTCGCGCATCACGCACCCATTGAAGTCAATGGGTGCGTGAAAATCACGCCCAGAACTTCCGCAGCCGTATAAACTATGAATGAAAACAGAAAAGCACCACGTGCTACAAACATACAAACAGAGTGTCATAATGATGGCGGCTGCGCGAAAATCACGCAGCCGCGCATCATACGCAGCTGACACACGGAGCTGTTATGGACCTTTTGCATGCGCAAAATGCCACGTTTTTTGCGCGCGCAAAAAGCACACGCTTGTGTAAATCCGGCCTTAGGGTAGGAACACACTAGGCATGAACACTGCGGATTTTATGCAACACATTTTATTGTGGAAAATCTGCAGCGTATTACAGTCGCAGCAGAGGGGATGAGATTAGAACAAATCTCATCCACACGCTGCAAAAATAATGGACCTGCCGTGTGGCTTTTGGCTTTTTAAGCCGCAGCGTGTCAATGTATTCTGTGGGATCGCTGCTCCTCTGTTGCGGAAATGCTGCGGTTCTGCCGCAAAAATCACAAATGAGAAAAAAAAAAAGGCACTCCTGGTGACGCGATCCTCTATTCTTAGCGCAGCCCGGCCTCCTGTCATGACGTTTCATCCCATGTGACTGCTGCAGCGGTCACATGGTCTACAGCGTCATCCCAGGAGGCGGGGCTACGTTCAGAAGAGAGAGATGCGTCACCTAAACTACGGCCGGGGCAAGTCTAAACTTTTTTTTCCCTGCAGGATTCCCGCAGCGGACACGCCTCACCAAACCTGCGCCACTATTTGGTGCGGTTTTGCTGGCAGAATTCCCTGCGGCTACCGGGGCGGATAAGCTGTGTAGTTTTACTCAGCATATCCGCCTAGTGTGTCCCTTATGATGTCGCTCCTGGAGCTGCTGCCGGTCTCTAAATAGGCAGTTGGTCCAGTAGAATTTGGAATTATTTTTTTTTGTGAACCAGCTTAAAAAAATACAAAACTTTTGTGTTAGGGCCTGTTCACATCACCGTTCGCTTCCGTTTTGGGGTTCCGTCTGAGGTTTCCATCGGGTGAACCCCGCAATGGAAAGTGAAAGTGACAGCACAGCTTCCGTTTCAGTCACCATTGATCTCAATGGTGACGGAAACATCGCTAATGGTTTCCGTTCGTCACCATTCCGGCAGGTTTTCGGACGGAATCAATAGCGTAGTCGACTGCGCTAATGGTGACGGAAACGTCACATAGGACCGCGCGAGGCGCGTGAAAATCACGCGCGTTGCACGGATGTATTACACGTTCGTCTGAATAAGCCCTAACAATAAGGCCCAGTTCACAGAGTTTTTGGGCCTTGATATTGACTCGGACACTGCGTCAGAATCAGCACCAAACAACTTCCAGAACCGCCTCCCATTGATTTAATCTGAAATCAATGGGAGCCAGTCGCGGAAAAAAGAAAAAGCAGCACGTCCTTTCTTGCCACGGTTCCGCCTCTGACCTCCCATCGAAATCAATGGGAGGCAGAAAATGCATTATTCGCTGCGTTTTTTGTCTGCTGTCCTCAATCGCCGTGGGCAAAAAACGCGGCAAGATAGTGTGGGCAGGTCAAAATCTGCCTCAAATTTCGGTGCGCGGTTCCAGGCGGTCGCGGGTGCGCATGCGCGGGAGTTTGCGGGTGCGCGCGATCGGTCGCACGGGCGGCGATCTTTGACGGCCCCCATGACGACCCCCATGCTACCCAGGGCCGCCATCAGGGGGGGTATTAGGGTTACTGATGTGAGAGGCCCGGCCAAACCTAATTGAAAGGGGGGCCCGCAGCTCACGACATTCTTTTGGTGAAAAAAATGGGCCCCATTGCAGGGGCCTGTTTTTTTTCTACCAAAGGCAAGTCGTGGCAGTTTGCCGGGCCCCCCTTTCAATTAGGTTTGGCCGGGCCTCTCACATCAGTACCCCTAATACCCCCCCTGATGGCGGCCCTGGGTACCATGATATAGTTCTGGACGGAGTACCGTTAACAGGCGGTGCCACGGTAGGGGGGCCCAGAAAATTTAGCTGTAGGGGGCCCTGAAATTCCTGATGGCGGCCCTGTGTCCACCAATATAGGGGACAATATCCACAGACGAGAATTTGTGATATTTGGTTTCAGTGGATCACGTAATGGTGGACAAACAGCGTATTGTGGTCAAGAAGCTTAGTTTTGAGAGAGGGTCTGAGGAAAATTCCAAAGTGGTAAAGACCTGTACGATGTAACCTGTCATTTAAAACGAGATTACGCTTGCCTTGCTGTAAATATCACAGAGACGCTACATAAGGGTCAGGATTGTGAAAATAAAAAAAGTTGTGATAAAAAAAAGAATTAATGTTCCATTATTAGTAAAAGAGTCTATGAAATTATCGGCAGAATTTAATATGGTCTAATAATTAATAATACCTGTCAATGTTCACGGCCTTTACAAATGACACCTAACTGTCCATACCAACGGGTCCCTCCCCCATCACATTCCTTTTTAATCAAATGGCGGTTTAATATACAAAGATTTTTTTCACACCAATTACCTTTAAAGACCAGTATATAATTCCCTTTTTTCTAGTTCATGTATTGTCTTAAACTGTTTAAATGATGTATTTTTTAGCGTCTATTTATGTTTTAATATCTCGATGTGAGTATTTCAGAGGTTCATATCCGACAGCCTAATAAACAAAAATAAGCATTAATACTCTATCCACTACTCAAGGATAAAATTGGATCATTGTTATCCCTCATCCTATAATTGATAACTATCTATCAAACAATGCTGTAAGTACACAACTTACTATTAGAGCAGTGATGTTCTATCACCGGCTCTCTGTTTCAGCACCACTTTTGCTGGACAGCTCCACTGTGCTGGATAGCTTTTATTTATAGACTGCCGATGTTCTATAGGCGTCTCCTTAGTTCAACACTACTCTGCTGGACAGCACCGCCTTGCTGTGACAGCACTAATTTTCACCTGTTGGCAACCGGATATAAACCTCGTTCTGACAAATAGTTGTTAGCATTAAAGCCATGAGGAAGGACGTGGTATACATCTGAAACGCGTAGGCACTTTACCTACATTTTCACCCTTGAATTCGGGAATGATCTTGTTTTAACCATCCAAATAAAATTGGAACTACGTTCTGTTTTAAACTTGACTGCGCTGGACCATCGACTTTTGCCCATTTTTCTTCTGTCTACAACACTGTGAGCCGTCACGGAGATCCAGGCGAAGAGCGCAGTGAAAACTTGCATCAAGGTGAGCTGGAGGATCCCTCCCACAGTTTGTTTGTATAGCTATACGGCTGCATCCATCCGTGCACACCTACTGCCCGTTATATAGGGTTCACAATACAAAAGCACAATTGTATTTTGACCATATCCCGAATGTTAACGAGTTCTATAACATACTAATATACTCACAGAGTTATTAAAGTACAACAATCTTTCTTTATATATATATATTTTTTCTTCTGGCTTTAAAATACAAATTTTTAAAACTTAACTGGAATTTCGGTTATATATATATATATATATATATATATATATATATATATATATATATATATATATATATATATACAGTGAAGGAAATAAGTATTTGATCCCTTGCTGATTTTGTAAGTTTGCCCACTGTCAAAGACATGAACAGTCTAGAATTTTTAGGCTAGGTTAATTTTACCAGTGAGAGATAGATTATATAAAAAAAAACTGAAAATCACATTGTCAAAATTATATATATTTATTTGCATTGTGCACAGAGAAATAAGTATTTGATCCGTTTGGCAAACAAGACTTAATACTTGGTGGCAAAACTCTTGTTGGCAAGCACAGCAGTCAGACGTTTTCTGTAGTTGATGATGAGGTTTGCACACATGTTAGATGGAATTTTGGCCCACTCCTCTTTGCAGATCATCTGTAAATCATTAAGATTTCGAGGCTGTCGCTTGGCAACTCAGATCTTCAGCTCCCTCCATAAGTTTTTGATGGGATTAAAGTCTGGAGACTGGCTAGGCCACACTCCATGACCTTAATGTGCTTTATTTTTGAGCCATTCCTTTGTTGCCTTGGCTGTATGTTTCGGGTCATTGTCGTGCTGGAAGACCCAGCCACGAGCCATTTTTAATGTCCTGGTGGAGGGAAGGAGGTTGTCACTCAGGATTTGACGGTACATGGCTCCATCCATTCTCCCATTGATGCGGTGAAGGAGTCCTGTGCACTTAGCAGAGAAACATCCCCAAAACATAATGTTTCCACCTCCATGCTTGACAGTGGGGACGGTGTTCTTCCTCCAAACACGGCGAGTTGAGTTAATGCCAAAGAGCTCAATTTTAGTCTCATCTGACCACAGCACCTTCTCCCAATCACTCTCAGAATCATCCAGATGTTAATTTGCAAACTTCAGACGGGCCTGTACATGTGCCTTCTTGAGCAGGGGGACCTTGCGGGCACTGCAGGATTTTAATCCATTACGGCGTAATGTGTTACCAATGGTTTTCTTGGTGACTGTGGTCCCAGCTGCCTTGAGATCATTAACAAGTTCCCCCGGTGTAGTTTTCGGCTGAGCTCTCACCTTCCTCAGGATCAAGGATACCCCACGAGGTGAGATTTTGCATGGAGCCCCAGATCGATGTCGATTGAAAGTCATTTTGTATGTCTTCCATTTTCTTACTATTGCACCAACAGTTGTCTCCTTCTCACCCAGCGTCTTACTTATGGTTTTGTAGCCCATTCCAGCCTTGTGCAGGTCTATGATCTTGTCCCTGACATCCTTAGAAAGCTCTTTGGTCTTGCCCATGTTGTAAAAGAGGTTAGAGTCAGACTGTTTAATTGAGTCTGTGGACAGGAGTCTTTTATACAGGTGACCATTTAAGACAGCTGTCTTAATGCAGGCACCAAGTTGATTTGGAGCATGTAACTGGTCTGGAGGAGGCTGAACTCTTAATGGTTGGTAGGGGATCAAATACTTATTTCTCTGTGCACAATGCAAATAAATATATATAATTTTGACAATGTGATTTTCTGTTTTTTTTTAAATATAATCTATCTCTCACTGATAAAATTAACCTAGCTTAAAAATTCTAGACTGTTCATGTCTTTGACAGTGGGCAAACTTACAAAATCAGCAAGGGATCAAAAACTTATTTCCTTCACTGTATATATACAACAAGTAATAACCATGTCTCAAGATACACGATGTTCCAGAGTGGAAATGGCCGCCCAAGTGTTTGGCAATTATGATACGCCAGAAGGAGGTGATCGTGCATTATAGGAAATGTTCCGTGATCTAGAGAAACTATCAGTACAGGAGGCTAAGATATGGTGGGACCTGACGACTTTACGTAATTATATTACAAAACAAATGATCCCAAGGGGTCTACGTTTAAGAAAAAGTTCTACTTTTACCTACTCCGAAGAATTCAGCACACAATGGAATTTGATATTAACAGAATGTTCTATAAAACTAATGGAACTAATTACCAGACAAGAGGAGGCCAAATTGACAGAAATTGGAAACTGTCATTTCCGCTCTAAAAGAACAAATTAATGCTTCCTCCAGCTCACCCGACTTCACTATACTGGAACAACGTACTTCTCTACACTTGGAAAAATTAAATAAATCCATGGCTGAAACTGAGAAAAATAAATTCCAACGAGACCTCAGGGACTATGCAAACAAGGAGGTGTATGATTGGAATAAAAGAGACAAAGTACACAACAAAATCAGACCCATCTTAAAAAATCGCAGACAAGAGAGAAGATCCGGCAGCAGTCTGAACAGAGTCAGTTTTAGCTCCTCTGAACCTGATTCAATCGAAGGAATAAATGAAGCCTCAGATAGTGATAACTCTAGGAACCTATATTCCCAAGGATACCAATCAGTCAGCAAGTCAAGGAAGTCAAAAAACGGGGAAGGAGAGGTGGTAGGAAACATCACCCAAACAGACCAGGAACAAAAGCGTCGCCTACGGAACCGCAGGAACCCACACCCAGCATTAATGTGATCAACCTTTCCTCATCCGAACTAACTCCACACAAGTCAAGGTTCTTTCGTTGGGCCTCAATTTTGCCCCTAATCGTACGTTCGATACTTTCAACACACTTCTGGACATTAATCGATTTGTAAGGAATTTAACAGTAAAGAGGCATTTCTACAACACGCTCCCAAATGACAACAGACTCTGAAGATTATAATCTCAAAGAACCCAATACAAATATCCACGACCATAGATTACTATCGTTTGAGGAACATAGGGCAATCCAATGCTTAGAGAGTCTGAACCCAGAACTTCCTACAAGAAATATTCATTTTTCCCCGGACTTTGTCACAAAAAATCCAAGCTTCCATCCTCTGGCATCCAGGATAGACTCTATGGACAGATTTCAATGGGCAATTGAAAAGGATCTCGAGCAACTATCCAAAAATTCGTAGTGTTGTAATAAGAATTTTAATATCTCTAAAGAGCTGAATATGGCAAAAAAAATCGTTAAAAAATAATAAGGATATCATTATTAAGATGTCGGATAAAGGGGGCAGTATCACTGTGTTAGATAGGGAAATGTATAAGACCCAAATTTTGAAACTCCTAGCAGATACAGACAAATATAAAAAACTAACTTGCAATCCAACATCTATGTTCCAAAAAAAGCTCAACAAACTGATAAACGTTGGTTTAGGTAGTGACGTATTAACAAGTAAACAAGCAGAATATATTATGGTCCAATGTCCCACAATTCCAATCATGCACGCATTGCCCAAGACACATAAAGGCATAAACCCCCCACCTATGCGCCCCATAGTGTCAGGGATAGGATCATTCACAGAAAAACCATCTGAATGGCTAGACTCCTTGTTACAACCCCTTGCATTAAGAACCCTGGGCCATTTACGTGACACCAGAGATGTTTTATGCTCATTTCACAAAAAAAGATGGGAAAATAAATTTACATGGCTGAGCTGTGATGTGACCTCACTTTATACCAGCATTCCACATGAAATAGCCCATAGGGCACTAGAATATCATCTTTTTAAACACAGCACTTACAGCTATGAACTACAATCATATATAATTGAGGTCCTTGTCTTCCTGATGACACACAATTTCTTCCAGTTCGATGGGTTGTTTTACCTACAACTTAAGGGAGTATCAATTGGAGCTAAATTCTCCCCTTCTCTGGCAAATCTTGTGATGGCCTTGTGGGAGGAACTTTTCATTTTTTCTAGTGATAATCCTTTTGGCAGATCTATTAACTGGTATGCAAGGTATATAGACGACCTGCTATTTATATGGGAAGGCAATATATCAGATATCCCAAATTTCATCAATTATCTTAATGACAACCAACTCAACTTGAAATTCACCTATTCTTCACAAAAAGATACTATCCAGTTTCTGGACCTAGAACTCAAAAGACATGCAGGGGAAATAATCAATACTAAAACATACCGTAAGCCGATTTCAGTGAACATTATCTTGCATGCAACAAGCGGTCACCCTAGACAAACCATCTCATCAATCCCAGTGGCAGAAATGTACAGAGCAAAAAGAAATTGTAATAATGACCCCAATTACCGGGTGGAACAACAGCAAATTTGTAGGAGACTATGCAAAAGAGGGTATGCAAAATGGACCCTCAAAAGAGCAACCTCCATTGTAGAAAAAAAGCCCCGAGATCTACTTCTAGAGGCAAAACCTAATAATAAAAATACTGGTCTAAACGTACCTACTTTGGTGTTACAACACAGTAGTCAGTTTAATGAAATAAAGAAAATCGTCCATAAAAATTTAGCCATCCTAATGGAAGACGAGGCTCTGTCAGATATTTTGAAAGATGGTTGCAGTGTTGTATCCAGAAAAGCTCCTTCCTTAGGTGACCTACTGTCTCTATATTTTCCTCAAACACTCCCAAACTGACATGGCTTCAATATACAGGTTTCTTTAAATGCGGCTCGCATCCATGCAAAATCTGTTCATATGCTAAGCCTACTAAGAACTTCAGAGATTCAGATAACAATACAAATTTGTAATTTTAAACTTAGATTAATTGCAACAGTGAGGCATTGTGGAGTGCATCAAATGCAATCTAATGTATGTAGGTTTCACCAGCCACAAATTTAAAGCTAGGATACTAGAACATTTGGGCTATATAAGAAATCCTAACCTCACGAACATCACTAATGTTGCAAAACTTTTCATAACCTTCCATAATAGATCAATTATAAGTCTGAGATGTTATGCCATAGAAAAAGTCAAAACTCCAACCAGAGGGGGGAACATTAAACATAAAATCTTATCACGAGAAGCATACTGGATATTTACACTAAAAAACAGGTTTCCTAAGGCGGGATTCACACGGCAGGGATTCCCGGCCGGGTGCCGGCCGTTCATAAATCGGCCGGCACCCGGCTGCATTAGGAATAATAGACCCCTAATGGGGCTATTCACACGACCGATTTTTTGATGGCCGGGAAAACCGCCCGTCAAAAAATAGGACATGCTCTATTTTCAGCCGGGTGCCCGGCCGCCCGGCTCCCATAGAAGTCTATGGGGCCGGGTAATACACGGCCATCACCGGAATGTATCCCGAGTGATGGCCGGGTCTACCGTCGCTCGCGCACTCTCTCTCTCCTCCTCCTCACAGTGCAGAGTGCATGTGAGGAGGAGGATCTTTTATTGCTCGCTGTAGGAGTCGGAATCCCCAATCCCCGGCTGGGGATTGGGGATTCCGCTACAGGAGAAGTGCGTGACTACACTGTCCATATATGGACACAGCGAAGTCACGAACTTCTGCAGCGGAATCCCCGACTCTATGGCCAGGGATGCCGCTACAGGAGAAGTGAGTGACTACACTGTCCATATATGGACACAGCGAAGTCACGCACTTCTGCAGCGGAATCCTCGACTCTATGGCCGGGGATGCCGCTACAGGAGAAGTGAGTGACTACACTGTCCATATATGGACACAGCGAAGTCACGCACTTCTGCAGCGGAATCCCCGACTCTATGGCCGGGGATGCCGCTACAGGAGAAGCGAGTGACTACACTGTCCATATGTGGACACAGCGAAGTGACTCACTTCTGCAGCGAAATCCCCGACTCTATGGCCGGGGATTGCGCTACAGGAGAAGTGAGTGACTACACTGTCCATATATGGACACAGTGACGTCACTCACTTCTGAAGCGGAATTCCCGACCTGTGGCAGGGAATTCCTCTTCAGGAGAAGTCAGTGACTACACTGTCCATATATGGACATTGAAGTCAGTGACTTCTCCTGGAAAGGGGGGGGGGATGGGTGCAACCTACAGGGGACTGTGTGGCATCACCTACAGGGGGCAGGGTGGGTGGCATCACCTACAGGGGGCAGGGTGGGTGGCATCACCTACAGGGTGCAGGGTGGAATCGCCTACAGGGGGCTGTGTGGCATCACCTACAGGGGGCTGTGTGGTATCGCCTACAGGTGGCTGTGTGGCATCGCCTACAGGTGGCTGTGTGGCATCGCCTACAGGTGGCTGTGTGGCATCGCCTACAGGTGGCTGTGTGGCATCACCTACAGGGGGCTTGGTGGCATCACCTACAGGGGGCTTGGTGGCATTACCTACAGGGACTTGGTGGCATTACCTACAGGGGACTTGGTGGCATTACCTACAGGGGACTTGGTGGCATTACCTACAGGGGGCTGGGTGGCATTACCTACAGGGAGCAGGGTGGCATCACCTACAGGGGACAGGGTGGCATCGCCTGCAGGGGGCTGTGTGGCATCGCCTGCAGGGGGCTGTGTGGCATCGCCTGCAGTGGGCTGTGTGGCATCACCTACAGGGGGCTGTGTGGCATCACCTACAGGGGGCTGTGTGGCATCACCTACAGGGGGCTGGGTAGCATTATCTACAGGGGGCTGGGTGGCATTACCTACCAGGGGGGCTGTGGCATTATGTACAAAGGGCTGTGTGTGGCAACAAATTTTAAATGAAATTCATCCGATTTTAAAACGGACAGGGAAAAAAACGGATTCAAATCGGGTCCAAATCGGCCGGTAAAAACGGCAACTCGGCCCGGAACGGATGCAAAACGGATGCAAACCGGCCGGGAAAATCGGCCAAAAACTGCCGATTTTCCCGGCCGACACTCGGACCCTGTCGTGTGAATGAGGCCTAAAGGTCTGAACATAAAAAAAGAATTAATGTTCCATTATTAGTAAAAGAATCTATGAAATTATCGGCAGAATTTAATATGGTCTAATAATTAATAATACCTGTCAATGTTCACGGCTTTTACAGATGACACCTAACTGTCCATACCAACGGGTCCCTCCCCCATCACATTCCTTGTTAATCAAATGGCGGTTTAGTATACAAAGATTTTTTTCAACACCAATTATCCTTAACCCCTTCAGGACTGAGCCTGTTTAGGCCTTCAGGACGAAGCCGATTTTTCAAATCTGACATGTGTCCCTTTATGTGGTAATAACTCCGGAATGCTTTTGCCTATCCAAGTGATTCTGAGATTGTTTTCTCGTGACATGTTGTACTTTATGTTAGGGAAAAAATTTGGTCGATAAATTTAATATTTATATGTAAAAAACACCAAGATTTGAAGAAAATTTGCAAAAATTAGCATTCTTCTAAATTTAAATGTATCTGCTTGTAAAACAGATAGTAATACCACACAAAATAGTCACTAGTTAACATTTCCCATATGTCTTCTTTAGTTTGGCATCATTTTTTGAACATTCTTTTATTTTTCTAGGTCGTTGCAAGACTTAGAACTTTAGCAGCGATTTCTCATATTTTCAAGAAAATTTCAAAAGGCGATTTTTACAAGGACCAGTTCAGTTCTGAAGTGGCTTTGAGGGCCTTATATATTAGAAAGTCCCAATAAAGCACCCCATTTTGAAAACTGCACCCCTCAAAGTATTCAAAACAGCATTCAGAAAGTGTTTTAACCCTTTAGGCGTTTCACAGGAATTAAAGAAAAGTAGAGGTGAAAGTTACAAATTTCATTTTTTTTTTACAAAATTCATTTGTAATAAAAAAAATTCTATACCACAGAAGGTTTTACCCGAGAAATGTTACTTATTATTTATTGTCCAGATTCTGCAGTTTTTAGAAATATCCCACATGTGGCCCTAGTGCACTAATTTACTGAAATACAGGCCTCAGAAGCAAAGGAGTACCTAGTGGATTTTGGGGCCTCCTTTTTTTTAACATATATTTTAGGTACCATGTCAGGTTTGAAGAGGTCTTGTGGGGCCAAAACAATAAAAAAAAACAAAAGTGACCTCATTTTGGAAACTACACCCCTCAGGGAATTCATCTAGGGGTATAGTTAGCATTTTGAAGCCACAGGTTTTTTTGCTAAATTTATTTGAATTAGTATGTGAAGATGAAAATCTACTTTTTTTCTGAAAAAATGTAGAAATTTTTAATTTTTTCAAGGAATAAAAGAGTAACAACACCCCAACATATGTAAAGCAATTTCTCTCGATTATAGCAATACCCCATATGTGGTAATAAACTGCTGTTTGGACCCACAGCAGGACTCAGAAGGGAAGGAGCACCATTTGGATTTTGAAATTCAGATTTTGCTGGAATAGTTTTCAGTGCCGTGTCGCGTTTGAAATGCACTGGAGGGAACAAAATAGTGGAAACCCCCGGAAAGTGACCCCATTTTTGAAACTACACTCATCAAGGAATTTTTCTAAGGGTAAAGTTATCATTTTGACCCCACAGTTGTTTTGCTGAATTCATTGGAATTATTCTGTAAAGGTAAAAATCTAATTTTTCTGAAAAAAGGTAGCCATTTTTAATTTTTACAAGGAATAAAGGAGAAAAAGCACCCCAACATTTCTCCCGATTACGGAAATATGCCATATGTGGTAATAAACTGCTGTTTGGACCCACAGCAGGGCTTAGAAGGGAAGGAGCGCTATTTGTCTTTTGGAGCTCAAATTTAGCTGAAATGGTTTTTGGGTGCCATGTCGCATTTGCAAAGCCCCTGAGAGGCCAAAACAGTGGAAACCCCCCAAAAGTGGAAATTAAACCACTTAAAGAATCTATCTAGGGATATAGTGGGCATTTAGAACCCACAAATCTTTTGCAGGATTTATTAGAATTAAGCCGTAAAAATGAATATCAACATTTCTTCCACTAAAATGTTGCATTTTTTCAATTTCACAAAGGATAAAGGGGGTAAAAGCTGCCCAACATTTGTAAAGCAATTTCTCCCGAGTACGGCAATACCCCACGTGTGGTCATAAATGTTTTTTCATTAGAAAGTAATTAACCCTTTCTGGACTGATCCATTTTTTTCTTTTCCTTTTTTAGTCACAACTTTTTTATTTTTCAGTCAATAAAGCGGTATGAGGGCTTATTTATTGAGGGACGAGCGGTCGTTTTTATTGGTACCATTTTTTGGTACATACAACTTTTTGAGCACTTTTTATTACATTTTTAGGTAGAGCTAAGGTGACCAAAAAACAGTGATTTTGCAGTTTTAAATGCTTTATTTTTCACGTGAGACGCTCCATACATCACCCCCCACACTACGACATGCTATGTCGTGGTGCGCGCAGGGGTTAATGTGCAGCCATCCTCTCATATGCCATTTTAGTGCACTACATGTTATGCCCAGTTTCTGCCACTGAAGACAAATACCTCATAAAATATTAACCGGGTTCTCCTGGGTATGGCGATGCCATATCTATGAACGTAAACTGGTGTTTAGGCACGCTGCAGGGCTCAGAAGGGAGGGAGCGCCATTTGGCTTTTGGGGCGCAGATGTAGCTTGGTAGTTGTTCTGTTTGGGGTTTTACTGGTGTTTCAGTTTATAATGTGGGGGCATATGTTATCTGTGCGGAGTACATCAGGGTACATGTTATCTGTGCGGGGTACATCAGGGTATAATAAGAGGGTATAATAATGCAGTAAATAAATAATAATCCGCAGATATGTGGCCGGTGTCGCACTGATAAATGGCGCCCGATCTTATCTGCTTTTGGAACACTCTGCACATTTTGCATCGCCATATTCTGAGAGCCAGCACTGTTTTATTTTTTCTCCACCGGAGCTGTGTGAGGGTTTATTCTTTGCGGGACAATCTGTAGTTTTCATTGGGGGTACCAGACATTTTTTTGATCACGTTTTATTCAATTTTTTGGCAAGCAAGGTGACCAAAAACCATCAATTCTGACAATGTTTTTTATTCTTTTTTTTTATTCTTTTTTTTTATGGCGTTCACCCTGGGCTATAAATGACCATTATATTTTATACTGCGGCTCGGTGCGATTACGGCAATACCATATGTATATAATTTTTTCATGTTTTGCAGCGTTTGTGCAATAAAATCACTTATTTATAAAATAAATAATTTTTTTGTGTCACCAAATTCTGAGAGCGATAACTTTTTTATTTTTCAGTCAAAAACGCGGTGTAAGGGCTTGTTTTTTGTGGGACGGGTTGTAGTTTGTATCGGTACTATTTTGGTGTACATGCGACTTTTTGATCACTTTTTATTGTATATTTTAGGAGGGTTGGTAACCAAAAAATTGTGATTCGGGCACTGTTTTTCGTTTATGTTTTTCGCGGAGTTCAACATGCGGGAAAAATAACAATATAGTTTTATAGTTGGGGTCGTTACGAACGCGATTATACCAAATATGTGTACTTTTTTTAACGTGTTAATTTTTTTCCTATAATAAAAGACTTATTATAGGAAGAAAAGCATTCTTTGTTTATGTCACTTCTAACTTTTATTTTTACACTTTTTAAAAACATTTTTATTATCTTTTTTTTACTTTTTTTACTTGTCCCACTAGGGGACACTTACACTTTTAGCTCTGATAGCTGCTGGAACACATTACACTACACACGTAGTGTAATGTGTTCTAACTGCCATTGTGACGTAACTGTCACACTGACAGGAAGCATCGGAGGACCGGCCGGAGGCTGATCCTCCGAGGCTTCCGTACATGGCAACCCGGAGGTCATTGTCTGGCCTCTGGTTGCCATGATAAGGATCGCCAGCCACCGCAAATACATGTGGGGGGCTGCCGATCCGCTGTAAGAGGTTGTTGTTTCAATTGGCTTTCTCTTGGGCTTTCTATGGGGCTTTTAGAGTTGGCGAATTGGTTAGTCCCTCAAAACGGGTGCAGGGCGGTATTCAAGTAACCGATGTGTTTTTTTCAGTATAGTGTGTTGAGAATAATGTTTTATCATTCAAAAACTGACAGGAATGGAAAAGGTTTTGAGATTTGTTTGACTAAAATTCATGAGGGGGAATCGTGCCCAGTGGGGTGTTTTCTGCGTTTCATGGCTGTGTGTCCTCAGGGATTTTCCTCTTTGCTGGTGCATGTGGATGGTTCAGCGTTGTCCAGATATCAATTTATTGCTGTCTTTAAGAAATGCGTACAATGGTTGGGCCTTTCACATCTGGATTACAGCTCTCATTCTTTTAGGATTGGAGCTGCTACTGAGGATTCTCGTTTTGGGCTCGACACTGCTTCAGTTAAGAGGATTGGCTGCTGAGAGTCCAGCCGCTTTCGTTCCTATGTTAGGCTGCATTTGCTGGAATGTTGATTTCTTTATCTTGGGTTTATTTTTTTTTGGGGGGGGATGTCATTCTTGTTCTGTGTGACTAATTTGCTGTTGCTTTCAGGGTCTGCAAAATGTGTGGTTTGGCTTCTTGGCCATTCCTATATTTACTGGGCTAAAAGGCGTGCCCGTGTGCGTCCAAATTGTAGGTATTTGGGTATAGATCCGGTTGAGGTGGAGGTACACTGGTTCGGAGTTCGTGGCCTGACCTGGGATCAGGTAAGGCCTTTGTTTCAGGATGCGGTTAGGTCCTGGGGTCTACCTGATATCTTGATAATTCATGCAGGGGGTAATGACATCGGGAGTTATCCCATGCGGAACAACATTAAGAGGGACTTCTTATGTTTTGTAGACACCCATCCTGGGCTTTTGATTATCTGGTCCGAAATTGTACAGCGGGTAAAATGGCGCAATGCACAGTCAGTGTCGGCGCTGAATGGGACCAGAGTTAAGATTAATAAGACAGTGGGCAAGTTTGTTCGCCTAAATGGTGGGTTGGTAGTTCATCACCGACTATTGGAGGATCGGGGCGCGTACATTGGAAAGGATGGGGTTGACTTAACGGATGTGGGCCTGGATGTTTTTAATTTTGGCCTCCAAGAAGGCCTGGAGTTGGGTTTTCAAGTGTGGCGGCGCATGAAAATTTAAGGAGTCAAGTTTTCATGCTGTGGCGGGTTCTTGGCAACGCTATTTATGTTTTTATATATTGCTGTCTTTGACACAATATATTGGTTTTATTTTAAAGCTATGGATTTGGGCTTCTTTAAGGGGCGGACCCTGGGAAGCGTGGTGCTTTAGCATACCCGTGGTGACGCCACTGTAGCTTATATGGTCACGACTAGTGGTTTAAGGGTATTGCTTTATTTATGTTTTGGAGGTTGTCAAGGCCTTAGCCACATAATGTTAATATGTTAATTATGTTTATGATATGTTTATACTTTTTATATATTCTCAGGTTCTGTAAAAGAAATCATCTAATAAAGCTGTGACAAGCACCTTCCAATTTTAATTGTGTCGTTGTATATTTATTAGATAGGAGTGTGTTTGTGTGGCCCCTTGTCGCCCTTGTACCGTCATGTGGTGACAGAGCCTCTTTAAGGGTTCACGGTTATGGCTCATTTTTTTTGTCAGCGCTTCCTTGAAAAGGGCGCTGTACTCTTTGCATGCTTAGATAATGTAGCATATTTAGTGCACACAAGCTGCATGGAGGTGCAGCTTGGTGGTGCTATGATGAGAAATTCAGGCGTCGTTTGTCATTATGTTCGGAGATTGGCTGGGCATCCAAGGCAATCAGTGTTTGGAATGAGCTCATCCTGTATCAGCGACATCCTCAATCCTCTCTAGAAGGAGTCATTTCCTCTGGATCGTATCCTTGGGCATTGGCTAGAGTGCCCAAACAGGAGTCTCCATGCAGATGATTGCTGTGATAGAGACACCGTTGAATATAACAGGTGGAAGTTGCCTGGGGCCTCCCTACGATTGAGTTGCTGAGGCGGTGGGTGGAAGTTGCCTGGACCTCCCCATAAAAGCGATAAGGGATGTTGAAGGGTAAGAAAGAGGAAAAGCCCCGATTTGAAGTGGATGTTATTACTGTATCAGTGAGGAGCCCAAGCTCCGTCCAAAGGTAGGCAAGCTGGTGAGCCACCATTGCCTACATTGCCTGAAATTGTGGCCATTTTGTATAGATTCTAGCCTACTAAAAGGATTTGCATCAAATCTGGTATTCTTGTCATCATTTCATGACTAACCCTGCGAGCACTTAACTGATACCCGCTCCTAAACTTTTTGGCATAGTTGGCAGGATATTCACAGCCCATGAAAGATGGCATGCCGTATGGAGTGCCCAAATAGTGAGCAGAGGGCACGGCAGGAAGGTTTACATGATGAATTTCACAGAGAGTATAGTCGGAGTTCCATTTGAGGGTAAGCTAGTGCCGGAGTTGCAGTCATGAGTACGCTCTTGCCAAGTGCACCTTTGGCTGCATTTCAGTAACTGTAATGAGCCACAAGGAAGCGTTCAAGAGGCGGGCAGAGAGGAGTCTCCCAGCAAGAGAAAGTCAAGAGGCTGTGCATGAGACTGAGACAAAGAAGGGAGTCCTGGGATCTTGAGTATGAGACTGCAATTGTTAAGTATGTGCCTCGCCTGTGAGAGACTGTAACCACTAAGCTTTGAACCTGAGGCCCAAGTAATTTTGAAGAGGGCCTGAACTGAGTCTAACAGGGCCTTCAGAGACTGTCGGAAGAAGGCCCAATTTGTGTGAAAGGAATCTGTGTTTTTGTTTCAGTTATTTTAGTTGCTTATTTTTCCTGGTGCCTGGAATGGCACCAAATAAGGCAAGGGGGCAATGAAAGGTATGGAAGGGAGTCTCCCCTATTCACGAGAAGAGCCGTATCGAGTAATGTAGAGATAGATTTTGCTGTCTCTTTCAATGCTTTTGTGTTATGCATGTTTAACACTGTATTTCCTTTATAGGTCCAGGACTAGAGGAGATGAGCGGTCACTATATGCATATATACTTCCATTGTGATGCTGCCGCCTAGTGGCCAGGAAGCATTTTTATGTGTTGTTTTAGTCACAGGACCCGTGCTTACATGTTCTGAGCTGTGCAGATGCTCACGTCAGCAAAGCTCACTGCTATGTAACACTGTTCAGACAATGGTGGCTGACCCTGTTTATTGCAGGCATCGGGAAAACCGGCTCGGGCACTGTCTTTAACATTTACTTTAGTGTGCAAAAACAGTGTAGTATGGGCAAGTAATCAGTGTCGGAACATTGAATAACTCACAAAGGGGCTGTTTTTAAATTTGATAAAAGACGACTGATCCCACCTAATGGGTTCAGGTGCAAGGGCTGCGACCCATAAATCAGCAACTATTGTGCCAACAGGGCTGAGTAGGCCCTGAAGCCAGAGAGGGCCCATTGCTGTGGCAGTGGAGTGCAGGATCCTCCCCACAGATGATTGCTGTGAAAGAGGCAGCAATGGATGTAACAAGTGGAAGTTGCGTGAAGCCTCCCTGTTATTTAGTTGCTGAGACGATGGGTTACCCCTGTATCAGGGAAGAGTCCAAGCTCTGTCCCAAGGAAACCAAGCTGGTAAAACCCCATTTCCTGCATTGCCTGAAATTGCCGCCATTTTGTGTAATATTTTAAGTGACTGTGCCTCTCTGCTAAGAACAGTTTTTTGTATTTCCTTTTGGTCGTTTTGCAAACATTACCGGCCTACTAAAAGAAACCTGCATCAAACCTGGGTTTCTTGTCATCATACTGCCAGTAACAATGCAAGGTCAAATACATTACTCGCCCTCACTAGCCTCCCCTCATGCCAAATTTTATGGCCAAAAGGACCATAACAATTATAGTCTATTGAAAATAAAAGGTGGATTTCTGACTTTAGAGAACAGAGGGTAAAATAATAGTCATGTTCCTCACCTCTGTACCTGAGATATGGTACAATTTGTAATGTAAAAATTAAGCCCTCATATGGCTGTGTCAATGAAAAAATAAAAGAGTTATGACTTTTGGAAAGCGGGGAAGAAAAAAACAAAAGCATAAAAGTGAAACTTAGCCTGATCCTGAAAGGGTTAATCGAAGACTGAATAGCTATTAAAAATTATATTAAAAATAAAAGGGGAGTCCTGACTACAAAACAGAGGGTAAAGAACAGACATGTTCCTCACCTCTGTACCTGAGATATGGTTGTGTTATACTAGATATTGTCTATAGAAGATATACATGTTAAAAACACATATATTCTGATGTACCAGGAAGTTACTATCACACCTCTGCGGGTCTAGAACTCATATCTAGCCTGAGTGTTATCAGTAATTAATATAAATATTAATTACCTGTCTTGTGATTCCTTTCTTGCTGCTGACAGGATTATATGTCACGTTCTTTCTTCTCACTGGGATCAGTCATCTGTAAAGAATCAAAGGTGTGATAATATGTTCCTGATACATGTTATAGACACTTATATGTATAACACACTAGGGCCATAATTATTTATCTCAGGTATAATGTACAAATAGAAAATAAAGAAAAAGACGACACTAAGGACCTGTTCACATCACCGCTGCCCTTCCGTTGAGGGATTCCGTCTGAGGTTTCCGTCGGGTTAACCCCTCAAAAATTAAACAAAATAAAATGCCCCCCCCTTTCCTCTGCTGTATGGCAAAACCCCGTTGTTATAGGATACGGACGAAGACTGCATCCTATTGCATCATTGGGATCTGCAGCTGACCACGGTCAAGAGACTGGTCGTCCAGCTGCTGGAACAATCTTGGAGGCACCCTTGGGTGATGCCGGGATTCCTGTGAGTGGTGAGTGACATTCATGTTTGGCTGCGTAGTCAAGCACAAATGTGTTGACGGATGTGGATTTGTTCTCTGTTTTAACCCTTTCACGACCAAGGACGAAAATTAACGTCATGGTCGGGTGCTAGTTCCCGCACCATGACGTTCATTTTCGTCCGCATTTCAAACTGTCACTCTGTGTAAACACAGAGTGACAGACGCGCGCTGACAGCTGTCCTAGACAGCTGAGACATCAGTCTCGCCGGCCAGCGGACCATCGCCGCTGCTTTCAGCAGTTAACCCCTTAAGTGCGGCGACGGATTGCCGTCGCCGCATTTAAATGGTTTGAAGCACATCGGCAGCCCCCATGAAGTGATCGTGGGGGCTACCGATGCTTGTCACAGCAATCGGAGGTCAGATAATGACCTCCGTGTTGCCATGTACGGAAGCCTCGGAGGATCAGCCTCAGGCCGTTCCTCCTCTGCTTCCTGTCAGTGTGACAGTCACGTCACACTGACAGAGTACATCACACTACGTGTGTAGTGTAATGTACTCTAGCAGCGATCAAAGCTGGAAGACTAAGTGTCCCCTAGTGGAACAAGTAAAAAAAGTAAAAAAAAGTAATAAAAATGTTTCAAAAAAAGTGCAAAAATAAAAGTTATAACTTCTAAACACTAAATGCTTTTTTTTCTCTATAATAAGACTTTTATTATAGAAAAAAAATGAACACGTTAAAAAAGTACACATATTTGGTATCATCGCGTTCGTAACAACCCCAACTATAAAACTATAATGTTATTTTTCCCGCACGATGAACACCCCAAAAAAAATCAATAAAAAACTACGACAGAATCACAATTTTTTTGGTCACCACCGCTCCCTAAATAAAGAATAAAAAGTGATCAAAAAGTCGCATGTACCCGAAAATAGTACCAATAAAAACTTCTATCAGTCCCGCAAAAAACAAGCCCTTACACAGCTTTTTTGACAAAAAAATAAAAAAATTACAGCTCTCTGAATATGGTGACACTGAATTTTTTTTTTTTATAAATAAGTCATTTTATTGTGCAAACGCTAAAAAAAAGGACCAAACCTATATACATATGGTATCGCCGTAACCGTACCAACTCGCAGAATAAAGTAAACATGTCATTTATAGCGTACGGTGAGCGCCGCAAAAAGAAAACCTAAAAAACGGTTTCAGAATTCCTGTTTTTTGCTCAGGATTGCAAAAAAATGTAATAAAAAGTGATCAAAAAAAATCACATGTACCCCAAAATTGTACCAATGAAAACTACAGATTGTCCCGCAACAAATAAGCCCTCACAGGGCTCCGGTGGTTAAAAAATAAAAAAGTTCTGGCTTTCAGAATATGGCGATGCAAAATGTGCAGAGTGTCCAAAAGTGGATAAGATCGGGCGCCATTTATCAGTGTGACACCGGCCACATAGCTATGAAATATTATTTATTTACCCCATTTTATACCCTCTTATTATGCCCTGATGCTCTCCGCACAGATTACACATGCCCCCACATTATAAACTGAAATACCAGCGAAACCCAAAACAGAAAAACTACCAAGCAAAATCTGCGCTCCAAAAGCAAAATGGCGCTCCCTCCCTTCTGAGGTCTGCAGCGTGCCCAAGCAGCAGTTTGCGCCCACAAATATGGCGTCGCCATACCCGAGAGAACCCGCTTAACGTTTTATGAGGTATATGTCTTCTGTGGCACAAACAGGGCACGACATATTATGCACTAAAATGGCGTATCAGTGGAAAATTGCAATTTTCACTTTGAACCATCCGCTGCGCATTAACCCCTTTGCGCACTATGACTTAATTGCCCGTCATGGTGCGGCGGTTGATGTATGGAGCCGGCTCACATGCTGAGCCCGCTCCATACGCTGCGGGTGTCGGCTGTGTATTACAGCAGGCCCCCTCGGTACTAACGGACAGGTACAGCGATCGCTCTGTTACAGAAGCCTGTAAGAATAACAATATACTGCAATACATTAGTATTGCAGTGTATTGTACCAGTGATCCAATGATCGCTGGCTCAAGTCCCCTAAGGGGATTGATTAATAAAATGTGTAGAAGAATTATAGTTATTAGTAGTGAGAATTATTTTTTTTAAAGTTAAAAAAACAAAACACCTTTTCGCATTTTTCTTCTAAAGTAATGTAAGAAAATGAACCAAATTGGTATCGCTACGTCTGTAAAAGTCCGAACTATTACAATATAGCATTATTTAATTTGCACAGTGCACACCTTAAAAAAAAATAATAATTGAAACCGCCAAAATCGCTGTTTTTTGGTTTTTTCGTCACATTCGCTCTAAAAAAAAAATGCAGCTCCTCCCGCAAGAAATAATCCCTCACACCACTCTATTGATGGAAAAATAAAAAAGTTATGGCTCTTGGAAAGCGGGGAGTGAAAATCTAAAATCAGAAAGCAAAAAATGGATCAGTCCTGAAAGGGTTAATTCATTTCTAATGAAAAAAACTTTTGACCACATGTGGGGTATTTCCGTACTCCGAGAGAAATTGCTTTATAAAAAATGGTTGTTTTTTTCCTCCTTTATTCCTTGTGAAAATGAGAAAATGCAACATTTTAGTTGAAAAAAATGTTGATATTAATTTTCGCGCCCCAATTCTAATAAACTCTGCAAAAGACACGTGGGGTGTAAATGCTCACTATACCCCTAGAAAAATTCCTTGAAGGTTTTTCCAAAATGGGGTCACTTTTGGTGGGTTTCCACTGTTTTGGTCCCTCCAGTGCATTGCAAATTCAACATGGCACCGAAAACCATTCCAGCAAAATCATAAATTCAAATGGCGCTCCTTCCCTTCTGAGCCCTGCTGTGGGTCCAAACAGCAGTTTATTACCACATATGGGGTATTGTCGTAATCGGGAGACATTGCTTTACAAATGTTGGGGTGCATTTTCTTCGTTAGTCCTTGTAAATAATAAAAATGTCTATGTTGTTTCAGAAAAAAAGTACATTTTAATCTTTACAGCCTAATTCCAATATATTTAGCGAAAAACCTGTGTGGTCAAAATGCTAACTATACCCCTAGATAAATACCTTAAGGGGTCTAGTTTTCGAAATGGGGTCGTTTATGGGAATTTCTATCGTTCTGGCAGCTCAAAGCTTCTCCAAATGTACAGTGGGGCCTAAAACATTTTCAAACAAAATATGAGTCCTGAAAGCCTCCAGGTGCTCCCTTCCTTTGGGGCCCTGCCGTGTGTCCAAACAACGCATTAGGGCCACAATGTGGGTATTTTTGAAAACAGGAGAAAGAGGGTGATAGATTTTGGGGTGTGTTTCTTCATTTTCATGTTCGCTTTACAAAGAAATCGGTCTTCAAACAAATACTTTTATGAAAAAAGTGAAATTATTATTTTTTTCACCTGATATGCATTAAATTTAGCAAAGAACTGTGGGGTCAAAATAATTACTATACAATTAAATAATTACGTTATGGGGTCTAGTTTTCTAAATGGGGTCGTTTATGGGGAGTTTCTATCGTTCTGGCAGCTCAAAGCCTCTCCAAATGTACAGTGGGGCCTAAAACATTTTCAAGCAAAATATGAGTCCTGAAAGCCTCCGGGTGCTCCCTTCCTTTTGGGCCCTGCCGTGTGTCCAGGCAGCGCATTAGGGCCACAATGTGGGTATTTTTGAAAACAGGAGAAACAGGGTGATAGATTTTGTGGTGTGTTTCTTCATTCTCATGTTCGCTTTACAAAGAAATCGGTCTTCAAACAAATACTTTTATGAAAAAAGTGAAATTTTTTTTTTCACCTGTTATGCATTAAATTTAGCAAAAAACTGTGGGGTCAAATCACTTACTATACCCCTAAATAAATACCTTATGGGGTCTAGTTTTCTAAATGGGGTCGTTTATGGGGAGTTTCTATCGTTCTGGCAGCTCAAAGCCTCTCCAAATGTACAGTGGGGCTTAAAACATTTTCAAGCAAAATATGAGTCCTGAAAGCCTCCGGGTGTTCCCTTCATCTTGGGTCCTGCCGTGAGTCCAGGCAGCGCATTAGGGCCACAAAGAAATTGGTCTTCAAACTGTTACTTTTATGAAAAAAAGTGAATTATTTTTTTTTCACCTGCTATGTATTAAATTTAGCAAAAAACTGTGGGGTCAAAATACTTACTATACCCCGAGGTAAATACCTTAAGTGGTCGAGTTTTCTAAATGGGGTCATTTGTGGGGGTTTCCATCACTCTGAGACCTATGAGCCTCTGAAAACCTGGCTTGGTGCAGGAAAAAACAAAATGTACTTCAAAATTGATAAAATTATTATTAAATTTGTAAGTCCTCTAAATTGCTGAAAATGTATTTTATTTTTTCAAAAGTGCTGCCAAAATAGAGTAAAGAGATAGAAATATATATTGAATTAAAAAAATTGTACAGTATGTGTGTACATATGTGACATATTGCAGTTAAAAATAGGGGAAAATGGTAATGTTTACAAAATTTATTCCATTTTTCTATTTTTTTAATTAATTTCCGCAAATTGTATCAGTCTACTTTTACCACTAAAATAAAGTACAACATGTGACCAATAAACAATGTCAGAATTACTTGGATATTCAGAACTTTCACAGAGTTATTCTCTGATAAAGTCAGACATACCAGATTTTACAAATCTGGCTTGGTCATTAAGGCACAAACATGACCGGTCATTAAGGGGTTAAAGGACAACTTGGGCTTGTTTGGGTGGCAAAGGGTGGAGTATAAGCTCTGCCAGTAAAGCCAGTAGGTTAATACCCCGCCTGACTAGATGGTTTGTACAGATTAACCTTTTGTGGCTTATTACTCTGTGGAGTGGCTCCTCTGGGAATTTACCTGTCCACCAATATAGGGGACAAGATCCACAGACGAGAATTTGTGATATTTGGTTTCAGTGGATCACGTAATGGTGGACAAAGAGCGTATTGTGGACAAGAAGCTTAGTTTTGAGAGAGGGTCTGAGAAAAATTTCAAAGTGGTAAAGACCTGTACGATGTAACCTGTCATTTAAAACCAGATAGCCTTGCTGTAAATATCACAGAGACGCTACATAAGTGTCAGAATTGTGAATAGACATGACATCCTGGCTGGAGGTAATGTATATTCACTGTCAGGACACTTGAGTAACGTTATAATGTGTTTATGTGGCTGCACATAGCGATATAGCTATATCACTATGTGCTGTGTAAATGAATGGGGAGAAGTGTATGACGCTGATTGGTCATTGATTGGTCAGCGCCATACACTTCTCTCCACAACGCCCACTTGGTCAAAAAGTAAAACATGCCCAGTTGTCCATTAAGAAACTCATTAGCATGAAGCTAAAATAGGTCATAACTCCGTCAAAAATGATCGTTTTTCTAAATAAAAAACACTGCTGTAATCTACATGACAGTGCAGATCATATTATGTAGACGATAGGCCACTTATAATGTGAGCCCAGAGCTAAGCAGAGCTGGGCAGAGGGCGGTCATGACGGGTCTGGACCTGCAAGGGGTCATTTAGAGGGGTATTTTGGTTATAGGTTGGTGGGTGGGTTTGAGTCAGGAATTGTGCTAGGGGGTTGTGAGCATTGGGGGTGGAGTTAATGGGATGTATATATAGTGGCATAAGCAGGGAAGCCATGTTATGGCTTGAAAAATGTTGTCAAAAATAGAGGTGTGCAGCCAGTGTCAGGGTAGCTGTTTTCTGGTCAGTTTTAGGGCCTAGAGTTATGGAGGGTTTAGAGCAGTTAATTGCTAGGGTTAGGGAGCAGGCAGCTGATAAGGGGCTGGAGTGGGTCCAGGAGCAGCTAGGGGCTTTAGCAGGCTCCCCGGCGGGGCGTCCCCCCAGAGCCCGGCGTTCACGGCCTCTTGAACGCTTGAGCCCCTCTGCTTCCCCAGCCCCCCGGCGCAGACGGAGGAGTGTGACTCCCCCCTTACCTGTTTCCACGGTAGTGGTCCCTGGTGTGACAGATCCGGTGGCTGGCGACGGTGGCGTTGTTCCGGTGTCGGGGACTGGAGCCATGGCGGTGTCGGGAGCGGCGGCAGCAGTGGAGAGGCCTGGAGTGAGAGGCCGAGGTGCG
This sequence comes from Rhinoderma darwinii, assembly GCF_050947455.1. Classification (NCBI taxonomy): domain Eukaryota; kingdom Metazoa; phylum Chordata; class Amphibia; order Anura; family Rhinodermatidae; genus Rhinoderma; species Rhinoderma darwinii. Next base: position 533,304 of record NW_027461950.1, on the reverse strand, counting down.
GTTCGCCGGGTGTCCAGTCGGGGTCAGCGCAGCACAGTCCATGTGCCTGAGGAGCGACGTGGAGATGGACGTTGAGGGTGGTGCAGCGGCGGGGAGGAGTCCCCTTCCTTTCCAGTGCGGTGGGCTCGTTCAGGGAGCCTGTTAGGAGTTCTTCTGTGGGGCCGGAGGCAAGCCAGGACTCTGCGGCTGTCACGGTGAGTGCCTTCAGCGCTGCTAGAGCGCCATCTTCTGGGTCAGGGGCCAGTGTGCATAGTACACCCGTTAGCATGGGTGATTTGGCGCCATCTAGTCGCCGTTCGGAACATTGCAGTGTCGGTGGTAGGCAGGCGCCACCTGCTGTTCAGGAAAATTATTACATCGTGGTGGCATTAAGAGGGACTTCTTATGTTTTGTAGACACCCATCCTGGGCTTTTGATTATCTGGTCCGAAATTGTACAGCGGGTAAAATGGCGCAATGCACAGTCAGTGTCGGCGCTGAATAGGACCAGAGTTAAGATTAATAAGACAGTGGCCAAGTTTATTCGCCTAAATGGTGGGTTGGTAGTTCATCACCGACTGTTGGAGGATCGGGGCGCGTACATTGGAAAGGATGGGGTTCACTTAACGGATGTGGGCCTGGATGTTTTTAATTTTGGCATCCAAGAAGGCCTGGAGTTGGGTTTTCAAGTGTGGCGGCGCATGAAAATTTAAGGAGTCAAGTTTTCATGCTGTGTCGGGTTCTTGGAAACGCTATTTATGTTTTTATATATTGCTGTCTTTGACACAATATATTGGTTTTATTTTAAAGCTATGGATTTGGGCTTCTCTAAGGGGCGGACCCGGGGAAGCGTGATGCTTTAGCATACTCGTGGTGACGCCACTGTGGCTGTATGGTCATGGCTAGTGGTTTAAGGGTATTGCTTTATTTATGTTTTGGAGGTTGTCAAGGACTTAGCCACATAATGTTAATATGTTAATTATTTTTATGATATGTTTATACTTGTTTTTTATATATTCTCAGGTTCTGTAAAATAAATCATCTAATAAAGCTGTGACAAGCACCTTCCAATTTTAATTGTGTCGTTATATATTTATTAGATAGGAGGGTGCTTGTGTGGCCCCTTGTCGCCCTTGTACCGTCATGTGAGCCCAGAGCTAAGCAGAGCTGGGCAGAGGGCGGTCATGACGGTTCTGGGCATGCAAGGGGTCATTTAGAGGGGTATTTTGGTTATAGGTTGGTGGGTGGGTTTGAGTCAGGAATTGTGCTAGGGGGTTGTAAGCATTGGGGGTGGAGTTAAGGGGATGTTTATATAGTGGGATAAGCAGGGAAGCCATGTTATGGCTTGAAAAATTTTGTCCCGCCTGCCCTCCCGTTAATTTTTCTTTTAAGCGGAGATGAGCGGTCACTATACGCATATACACTTCCATTGCGATGCTGCCACCTAGTGGCCAGGAAGCATTTTTATGTGTTGTTTTAGTCACAGAACCCGTGCTTACATGTTCTGAGCTGTGCAGATGCTCACGTCAGTAAAGCTCACTGCTATGTAACACTGTTCAGACAATGGTGGCTGACCCTGTTTATTGCAGGCACCGGGAATACCGGCTCGGGGACTGTCTTTAATATTTACTTTAGTGTGCAAGAACAGTGTAGTATGGGCAAGTAATCAGTGTCGGAACATTGAATAAGTCACAAATTGACTTTTTTTAAATTTGATAAAAGGCGACTGTTCCCACCTAATGGGTTCAGGTGCAAGGGCTGCGACCCATAAATCAGCAACTATTGTGCCAGCAGGGCTGAGTAGGCCCTGAAGCCAGAGAGGGCCCATTGCTGTGGCGGTGGAGTGCAGGATCCTCCCCACAGATGATTGCTGTGAAAGAGGCAGCATTGGATGTAACAAGTGGAAGTTGCGTGAAGCCTCCCTGTTATTTAGTTGCTGAGACGATGGGTTATCCCTGTATCAGGGAAGAGTCCGAGCTCTGTCCCAAGGAAACCAAGCTGGTAAAACCCCATTTCCTGCATTGCCTGAAATTGCCGCCATTTTGTGTAATATTTTAAGTGACTGTGCCTCTCTGCTAAGAACAGTTTTTTTGTATTTCCTTTTGGTCGTTTTGCAAACATTACCGGCCTACTAAAAGAAACCTGCATCAAACCTGGGTTTCTTGTCATCATACTGCCAGTAACAATGCAAGGTCAAATACGTTACTCGCCCTCACTAGCCTCCCCTCATGCCAAATTTTATAGCCAAAAGGACCATAACAATTTTATTCTATTGGAAATAAAAGGTGGATTTCTGACTTTAGGGAACAGAGGGTAAAATAATAGACATGTGCCTCACCTCTGTACCTGAGATATGGTACAATTTGTCCCGTAAAAATTAAGCCCTCATATGGCTGTGTCAACGAAAAAATAAAAGAGTTATGACTTTTGGAAGGCGGGGAAGAAAAAAACAAAAACATAAAAATGAAACTTAGCCTGATCCTGAAAGGGTTAATCTAAGACTGAATAGCTATTAAAAATTATATTAAAAATAAAAGGGGAGTCCTGACTACAAAACAGAGGGTAAAAAACAGAGATGTTCCTCACCTCTGTACCTGAGATATGGTTGTGTTATACTAGATATTGTCTATAGAAGATATACATGTTAAAACCACATATATTCTGATGTATCAGGAAGATACTATCACACCTCTGCGGGTCTAGAACTCATATCTAGCCTGAGTGTTATCAGTAATTAATATAAATATTAATTACCTGTCTTGTGATTCCTTTCTTGCTGCTGACAGGGTTATATGTCACGTTCCTTCTTCTCACTGGGATCCGTCATCTGTAAAGAATCAAAGGTGTGATAATATGTTCCTGATACATGTTATAGACACTTATATGTATAACACACTAGGGCCATAATTATTTATCTCAGGTATAATGTACAAATAGAAAATAATAAAAGCCCCTCCTCCTCCGCTTTTATTCATTCTCAATATTTTCAATGTTTTTTTTGAACGGAAGCAAAAGTGCAGACTGCAGAACTTTTGTTTCCGTTCAAAAAAACAGAAACCTATTGAACGGGGACAAACGGAAAGCAACTGATACAAAACAATTACCATTGAAATCATTGGTAATTCTAATGGAACCGTTGCATTTCGTTTAATGTATCGATCTTCTCTTACTCTGACGGAAGAGAGGTAAACTCATAGTAACGCCATTGTGAAAAAAGCCTTAGCCGTGGAGCGTTAATTAAAATTCATATATATACACGAATTGTACTGGGTGGATTGCTGAGATAGACTAGATGTTCTAACCTTATCTGGCTTCATGTATCATAAATGCCTAGAAGTACAAGGGCTGTTGTTGCCCAAAGTAGCCATTCCGTATCCACATTTTGTTTTTTCCGATTTAGAAAACTAAAGTTGAACTGTGGTTGCTTGGGCCGCATAGAATCTTGTCCCTTTTCCCCATGTCCTGCAAGCTTATTGTCTGTTCTTCCTCTGATGACAACTGCCTAACTATACTAGAGGCTGGTAGACAAAGCACCAATTTCTAACCAATTATGATTTCACACCTGTATGACATCATAAGAAACAATTAGCAAAGGAAGCTGTGACTGATCTGTGTTATGATTACATACAGCATGTTGGTACATGAACTACAATTTAATATTGTAACCCCCTAGATTGTGATTTACAATAGAATAAAATGTTTTACTTGAAGCAGAACTCCCTGAAAAGTGTCTCCCAATGGTGAATTTGCTCTCCTGTGAGTCGGCATTTCAGCGTTATTAGAGGAATGTTGGGCCTTAAAACAATAAATCTAAATCCTGTTTTTATTTTTCTAGCACTGGTCAGAAAAAAAGATATCTGATTGGTGGCTATGGGGCCCAGGGTTCCTATGATAACAAGGTATTGCCAGAGCAACAGGTAGTGTTGTCACAGGTACACAGGCAAAGGATCACATCTCAGGTGAGACTAGTAACCTAGGTCACTCATAACAGCGAAAGAAATATATATATATATATATATATATATATATATATATATATATATATATATATATATATACATTTAACATAAAAAAATGTAAATATATTACACAGCCTTTTCCTATGGAACTATAGAGTCAGCCATGGAGTGTTATTTAAAATTCACATACTGTATACGCACACATTGTACTAGGTGGATTGCTGAAATAGACTACATGATCTAACCTAACCTGGCTTCATGTATCATAGATGTTTAGAAGAACAAGGGTTGTTGCCCAAAGTAGCCAATCAGTATCCACATTTTGCTTTTTCCAGTTTAGGAAATGAAAGCTGAACTTTGGTTGCCTTGGGCAACATAGAATTAGTATAATAATAATAATAATAATAATAATAATAATAATAATAATAATAATAATAATAATTCCCTGTTCTGTCTCTTATTCCACATCTTCATGCTTCACCACAAAGGCCTCAACTGTATGAGACACAGAGCATCCAGTTCTAAGCAATTATGACATCATAAGAGAGGATGATGAAAGGATGCTGGGTAGGACACTATGTGATTACAAACAGTATATTATATTAGTACAGTATGATCATGTGGAATGATCTGCCTGTACCATAATGCTTTGATACATTTTGTCCCTTATTGTGCAAATTACAAATGAAGAATTATAGTTTTGAAGGAATTGTATGTGTGGGGCAGTTTGCTATAATCTACACTTTTAAGTAAAATGCAGAAATTCATCATGTACTACTTTCATACGTTGGTCCTACCCTAGTCATGCTCTTGCACTAGCCACCTAGGTATATACACACACATGCACCTGCCCACACTGCCAAACGTACCAATACCTGGTGTAATAACCACATTATCACTGTGCTTGATTGGCCAGCAAACTCGCCTGACCTAAACCCCATAGAGAATCTATTAGGTATGGTCAAGCGGAAGATGAGACACCAGACCCAACAATACAGACGAGCTGAAGGCCACTATCACAGCAACCTGGGCTTCCATAACACCTCAGCAGTGCCACAGGCTGATCACCTCTATGCCACGCCGCATTGATAACACCTCAGCAGTGCCACAGGCTGATCGCCCCCATGCCACGCCGCATTGATAACACCTCAGCAGTGCCACAGGCTGATCGCCCCCATGCCACGCCGCATTGATAACACCTCAGCAGTGCCACAGGCTGATCACCTCCATGCCACGCCACATTGATAACACCTCAGCAGTGCCACAGGCTGATCGCCCCCATGCCACGCCGCATTGATGCAGTAATTCATGCAAAAGGAGCCCGACCAAGTATTGAGGGCATATACTGTACATACTTTTCATAGGCCAATATTTCGGTATTAAAAATCATTCTTAAAATTTGGCTTATATAATATTATAATTTTCTGAGACACAAAATTTTGGGTTTTCATTAACTTGTTAGCCATAAGATAATCATCAACATTAAAAGAAAAAAATGCTGGATAAAGATTCCTCTCTGTGTAATGAATCTATATAATATATGAGTTTCACTTTTTGAATTGAATTACTGAAATAAATTAACTTTTTGATGATATTCTAATTCACTGAGGAGGACTAGTATATATATATATATATATATATAGCAATAAAATAATCCAAGTATGAGGCAGCACTCTTTGGTTGCTAATACTTAAGGCACTTGTCGTGTGTCTGGTGAGGATTTATTTTTGTATATATAAAATTATATATTATTCACAGAGTAAGAAAACAAAGGGAATTTAAAACCTCCTTTTCACAGGGAGAACTATGCAATTTTTCAGTGAAATATACATTAAAAAAAATGTGTTCTACAGTGCATATATAACATTGTCAAATAGTGCTAAATACTACTATACAATAGTACTAAAATGACCAAATGATAAAATACTGCAATAATAGTGCTACACAACGCATTCATAATGATGCTGTATGGTTTCAAATAAAAATGCTATAAAGCACTCAAGTAACAGTGCCGAAATAACGGTGAGATATGTGCCAAAATAATAGTCTCATACAGTGCCAACATAATGGTACTATACAGTGGTCAGTTAACAGTGCTATACACTGCCACGCACTGCCCAGATAACAGTGTTCATATAATAGTATCAGCAATAATACTACCCTTAGTGTGCACATATAAAAATGGCAGTCATAGTGCACATTGCAAATGACTTCCCATTGTTATTTGCTCTTAGCTGGAAGACCATATTTAACTGTCAAAAGCCAATTACTATGTCATTGTTTCTAATTAACAGATTAATATATTATAATGCTAGAACCCTACCGATCTAGCATTTTTTACCTATCCAGTGAATTGGTGAAAAATGCTGGAGGCTGGAATATCCCTTTAAAGGGGTTGTCCAGGATTAGGAAAGAATGGCTATTTTTTTCCAAAAACAGCACCACACCTGTCCACAGGTTGTATGTGGTATTGCAGCTTGGCCCCATTTACTTCAATGGAGCTGAGCTGCGATACCAGACACTACCCAAGGATAGGTGTGGCGCTGTTTAGGAATAAAGCAATTATGGGTTCTTTTTATCCTGGACTATTACTTTAAGCCTTTCAGTACACAGCCATTATTTGAATTTTCGTTTTCATTTTTTCCATCGATAAAGCCATATGAGGGCTTGTTTTTTAGTGGGACGAGTTGTCGTTTTTCACTACACCATTTATTGTACCATATAATGTATTGGGAAACAGGAAAAAAATTATTTGTGGGGTGGAATAGAAAAAAAACTGTGATTCCTCAAACTTTTGAGGGGTTTCCCTTTTACGGCTTTCACCGTATGGTAAAAATGGCATGTTAACTTTACGATTACAGCGATACCAAATTTATATATTTTTTTTCATGTTTTACAAGGAAAAAACTAATTGTTAAAAATAAAATGTGTGTTATGTCACCACATCCTGAGAGCCATAACTTTTTACATTTTTCTGTGAATTGAGCTGTATTATTTTTTGTGGGGCAAGCTGTTGTTTCTATTGGTACCATTTTGGGCTACATGAGACGTTTTGATCACTTTTTATTTCTTTTTTTGTGGGATTTGAAGTGACCAAAAACAGTGATTCTGGCGTTTTAATTTTTTATGGCGTTCACCGTGCGGGTTATATAATGGTATATTGTAATAGTTCGGACTTTTACGGCTGCGGCGATACCAATTTTGTTTATTTTTTACATTACTTTATAGGAAAAATGGGTAAAGGTTATTTTTTTTGTAAATGTAAATTTGTATTTTTTTTTACACTACTAATAATATGTGGAACTTTTTTTTTTTACATATTTCATTAGTCCCCCTAGGGGACTTGATCGACTGATCGCTGGTACAATAACCAGCAATACTAATGTTTTGCATTCTATTTTGTCATTTTTACAGTCTCCTGTTAGACAGGGCTTAACAGACAGTGGCGGATCCTCTAATTGGCGGATCAGGTGGCCGCCCAGGGTCCAAAGCTCCCAAGGGGGCCCATGGCCACCCGAACCGCACATAACATAAAAAAAACTATGCAGGGCTGCTGTCGGCCCCATTTTCGCGGCCATCGGTCCCACCTGGTGATGAAGAGATTGGGGGGGGGATGTGCACGGGGAGTCAATTGCAGGGGCGAGCTAGGCCGGGAAAAGGGGGCATGTGGCCTTAAGGGTGCGCGACTGCACAGTGGGCATCACTCACCCACTGTGTAAGGGTCGGCACAGCACATCAGCTGTAGAGAGCAGACTGTCAGAGATAGTGATAGGCAGGTGCTGGAGTCAATCTCCCTGACAGTCTGCTCCTCTGTGCTGCTGTGCACTGTCCCTGACTGCAACTAGGAGGTGTAGGACCTGTGGTGTCTATATAGTAAAGATAGTGTAAGTCTACATAGTGTGTGTATAGTGTTTATAGTGTGTATAATGTAAGTTTATATAGTGTGTGCATAGTGTATATAGTGTGTGTATAGTGTAAATCTATATAGTGTGTGGCGTGTGTGTGTATAGTGTTTATAGTGTGTATAATGTAAGTGTATATAGTGTAAGTCTATATAGTGTGTGGTGTGTGTGTATAGTGTGTATAATGTAAGTCTATATAGTGTGTTTTAGTGTATATAGTGTAAGTCTATATAGTGTGTGCTGTGTGTATAATGTAACTCTAAAAAGTGTATATAGTGTAAGTGTGTGTATAATGCAAATAGTATGTGTGTGAATAATGTAAGCATGTGTGTATATTGTGTGTGTGGTTTGAATATAAAGTGCATGGTGTGAGTGTAAATTGTATATAGTGTGTGTGTATGGTGTATATAATGTAAATCTATATAGTGTTCATAGTGTTTATAATGTAATTCTATATAGTCTGTGGTGTGTGTATGGTGCATATACATACCTCCCAACTTTGAAGTATCACAAAGCCACAGCAATTTCTTTTTTCTTTTAAGCCACACCTCTAATCCCACCCAATCCCCGCTTATACACACTCGGTTCAGCCCACACAGTATCATGCTCCCATAGTGCCTCCCACACAGTATAATGCCAAATAGCTGCCACTATACAGTATAATGCCCCATAGATGCACCCATACAGTATAAAGCCAACACAGATGCCCCCATGCAGTATAATGCCCAAACAGATTCCCACATACAGTATAATTCCCACACAGATGCTTGTACACAGTATAACTCCCAAACAAATACCCCCAGACAGCATAATGCCCCATAGAGCATAGTGCTCCCATAGCTGTCCTATACAGTATAATGCCCCCATAAAGTATAATTCCCACACAGATGCCCCCTATAGATAGTGCCACTGTGCCCATGTAAATAGTGCACCTATATAGTGCCACAGTGTCCATAGTGATAGTGCCACTCCCCCCTTGAAGATAGCGCTACTCCCCCCTTTTAGGAAGCGCCATTGGGACTCCCTCTAGGAGCAGAATCCCCAGACAAAGCATAGGCCGCGGATTCCGCTCCTAGAGGGAAGCCCTGATGTCACTGTCAATTTATGGACAGTGACGTCAGTAGCTACTCTTTGAGCGGAATCCCCGTTGCCAACTCTGGCCGGGGATTCCGCTCCAGGAAGAGCCCCTAACGTCAATGTCAATATATGGAAAGCGACCTCAGGGGTTTCCTCTAGGAGCGGAACCCCCGGCCAGATCATCGGCAACGGGGATTCCCCTCAATCAATAGCCACTGACATCACTGTCCATATGTGGACAGTGACGCCAAGGGCTTCCCCGAGCACAGCGCTTAAAGTAGCGTTGTGTCTGGGGAGTCTTCGGCGAGTGGAGGAGCTCCCTCTGCTCCTCCGCTCTGATCTAATTCTGAAGTAGGGAGCTGATGATTCCCTGCTTCAGTATTGGGTTCAACTGAATCTGCATTCTGAGGACGCAGAAAGAGTTGACAGTGGGACATCCCCAAGGCTGCCCGGGACAGTGGGACACCGCCCGGAATCCGGTTGGCAGATATGCCTATAGTGTAAGTTTGTGTATAGTGTGTGCGTGTAGTGTGTGGTTTGAATAAATAGTGTGTGGTGTTAATGTGATTTGTATATAGTGTGTGATGTGCAAACACAAAAGCATACATCACAAAAAGACCCTTATAACACAGTACAATGGGTACTGTGCCTCCGGATTAAATTGGAATAAAAGCGGAAGAATGGCCAGTAAAGAGGGAGAAAATGGCACTCGGTTAGAGGAATAAAGAATAAAAAATATTTTGATTAAATATAAATATTTCAGCAAATTTGTAAGGTGATCCTGTATCAGAGAAAATGTCACACACAGGCAGGTAGGCACAATCCACAGCCACACATTTCATATATGTAAACACCAATGCAATACATAAATGAACATCAATATTTCATAGAGTATTAAAAGGTAACGCCGATATGTACATCAGTATTATTTAGATGTTCAATTCATTAATAAATAGTATATATAGTGTGTGGTATATAGTGTGGTGTGTATAGTGTATGTGTGTGTGTGTGTGTGTGTGTGTGTGTGTGTGTGTGTGTGTGCGTGTACTGTGTATAGTACTAACAAATGAAAGATGGGCCAGTGCTCAGTGGACTGGGAGTCCGCTGCTGATACAATAATCCCGACTCACTACTGCTGTAGCAGCCAAGGCAGTGCGGTTACCAAAAGTCATGTGTAGTGTAGAGGTGTGTGTATGTAGTGTTTATAGGATAAGTGTAGTTGATGCAACGTATGTAGTGTGTGTATAGTGTATGTAGTGCGTTTAGTGTATACATTGTTTTGTGTGTGTGTGTGTGTGTGTATACTAGCAAATACCAGATGGGCCAGTGCTCAGTGGGCTGGGAATCCGCAGCTGACACAATTATACCTGCTCACTACCGCTGTATCAGCCACAGCAGTACCGATGCCAATAGTACCCGACACTGGCCACTCTTAATTGGATTTGTGGATTTGATTTACCGAAATTATGTAAACCAATTTCAATAGATGACGGCCACCATCACTTACCTCTCTTCACACCTCTCTACCTTCGTGCGCCACCGCAGTAGGTCCTTACAAATCCAACTGCAAACACACGGTGCTGAATAGCATCAGGACTTAGTGCGGCAGCGTCTGTAGGTAAAGAGGAAACAGCGAGGAGCTGGAAGTAAAAGATGGGGTCTGAGGTCTGAATTAAAGGGGTTGGCCCATGAAAACCATTTATCACCTATCTGCAGGATAAGCATTAAATGTATGAACCCTTTGGGGGCCTCACTGAACACGAAAACAAGGGTTCCGTGTCCACTGTTTGAATCGAACGGCGGTCAAAATAGCTCTCTGACTTCACTATAGTATACTAGTCCTTTTTAATGAATTAGAATATCATCGTCTTAAAGTTTATTTATTTCAGTAATTCAATTCAAAATCTAAAACTCATATTATATAGATTCATTACACACAGAGTGATCTATTTACAGCATTTTTTCCTTTTAATGTTGATGATTATGGTAACAGTTAATGAAAACCCAAAATTTAGTGTCTCAGAAAATTTGAATATTAAATAAGCCCAATTTCAACAATTATTTTTAATACCGAAATGTTGGCCTACTGAAAATGTATATGCACTCAATACTTGGTCGGGGCTCCTTTTGCATGAATTACTGCATCAATGCGGCGTGGCATGGAGGCGATCAGCCTGTGGCACTGCTGAGGTATTATGGAAGCCCAGGTTGCTTTGATAGCGGCCTTCAGCTCATCTTCCTCTTGACAATACCCCATAGATTCTCTATGGGGTTTAGGCCAGGCGAGTTTGCTCTGGCCAATCAAGCACAGTGATACTGTGGTTATTATACCAGGTATTGGTACTTTTGGCAGTCTGGGCAGGTGCCAAGTCCTGCTTGAAAAATAAATCAGCATTGCCATGAAGGTTTTCAGCAGAGGGAAGCATGAAGTGCTCTAAAATTTCCTGGCAGATGGATGCGTTGACTTTGGACTTAATATAACACAGTGGACCAACACCAGCAGATGACATGGCTCCCCAAACCATCTCTGACAGTGGAAACTCCACACTGGACTGAGAGCAACTTGGATTGAGTGCCTCTCCACACTTCCTCCAAACTCTGGGACCTTGATTTCCAAATGAAATGCAAATTTTACTTTTAATCTGAAAACAGGACTTTGGATCACTGGGCAACAGACCAGTCCTTTCTCTCCTTAGCCCAGGTAAGACGCTTCTGACATTGTCTCTGGGTCATGAGTGGCTTGACAAGGAATGACTCCAGCCACAGTCCACTCCTTGTGAATTTCCACCAGATTCTTGAATGGCCTTCTCTTGACAATCCCTTCAAGGCTGCTGATATCCCTGTTGCTTGTTAACCTTTTTGTACCACACTTTTCCCTTCCTCTCAACTTCCCGTTAATGTGATTGGATACAGCACTGTGAACAGCCAGCTTCTTTAGCAATGTCCTTTTGTGGCTTACCCTCCTTGTGGAGCGTGTCAATCACTGTGTTCTGGACAACTGTCAAGTCAGCAATCTTCCCCATGATTGTGTCGCCTACTGAACCAGACTGTTGGACCATTTAAAAGCTTAGGAAACCTTTGCAGGTGTTTTGTGTTGATTAGCTTATTAGAGTGTGACATCATGAGTCTACAATCTTCAACTTTTGCCCAATATTTAAATTTTCTGATAGACTAAATTTTGGGGTTTCATTAACTGTTAGCCATAATCATCAACATTAAAAGCCAAAAATGCTGGAAATAGAAAACTCTGTGTAATGAGTCTATACAGTGGCCACCAAAAGTTCCGAAACACCCTCATAACTTTTGAACGGCTCGAGGTAGAGGGTTAAAATTTGGTGGGATTTAATGGGGTCATAAAATCTACCAGTTTATTGAAAATAAAAAAAAACACCCTTGGGTGCGGTGGGGTGGTCGGGATTAGCAAAATCTTAAATGGCACGGGGGTCGAGTGGGGGCTCATTTGAAAGCGCTTTTCAATATGAAAACAATGCCGCTGAGATATTTAACTTTAAAGTTATCATCGCCATTATCGGCCACCGCCGGTGTTTGCATTGCCCAGAATGTACCGCGCGGCTAAAATCCTAAATGTGTGTGGGCACGTGTGCATGTGCGAGCTTAGGAATGTCACATAAGGGTGACTTTAAATTACGTATTATTACAATCGGTCTCGGCGATACAAAATGGACCTAGTCTATGAATTTCAGAGAGCGCTAATTCGGAGAGTAATTTTCATTTTTGTACATTTCTATTGTCATATCACAAAATGCATTTGACCGAAACGGAAAGGATCACTTTATTGATGAGAGGGTATGGCGAAGAAAAAATAAGATCCTATCAAGAAGTAGCGGCTTTATTCAATGCCACTTATCCTATCCGTGATCCAATTTCATTGTCAACTGTTAAAAGAACTGTTCATCGTTTCGAAACAAGTGGTTCAATTAAAGACGCACCCAGATCCGGAAGACCCAAACATGCTAGTAATGATGAAAAAGCTTTCGATATTCTGCTCAATGTACATGATGACCCTTAGGGTACGTTCACATGCAAACTCAAAAACGTCTGAAAATACGGAGCTGTTTTAAAGGGAAAACAGCTCCTGATTTTCAGGCGTTTTTAGAGCCACTCGCGATTTTTGTGGCATTTTTTACGGCCGCTTTTGGAGCGGTTTTCAATAGAGTCTATGAAAAACGGCTCCAAAAACTTCCCGAGAAGTGACCTGCACTTCATTTTCACAACCGTGTAAAAAAAACGGCCCGTCGGTACAGAATGCCGTTCTTCCCATTGCAATCAGTGGGCAGATGTTTGGAGGCGTTCTACTTCCGATTTTTCGGCCGTTTACGGACAAAAAACGGATGAAAATAGGCCGTGTGAACACACCCTTAAACATCTGTCTCGAATGGAGCACAACAAAATGACATCAGCGCCACATCAGTCCGTCAAATTTTGAAGAGGGATTATTATCATCCTTATAAAATACGTCTAGTTCAGGAGCTATCCGAAGATGATTATGACGGAAGAGTGGAATTTTGCGATACAATGGTGACAAGAAGGGGGCCCAAGCTTGTGGAACAGCCCAGGGCCTATAGTCTACTTAATCCGCCACTGGGTCCAGGAATAGAGGCGATGAGCCGTCACTATATGCATATATACTTCCATTGCGATGCTGCCACCTAGTGGCCAGGAAGCATTTTTATGTGTTGTTTTAGTCACAGGACCTTATATAGTTACATAGTTACATAGTTTGTACGGTTGAAAAAAGACACATCTAAAGCCATCTACTGTCCCTGCTGTGACCAGCTCCTGCGGTAGTCTATTCAATAAATTCACCGTTCTCACAGTAAAGAAGGCTTGTCGCCTCTGCAGGTTGAACCTTTCTTTTTCCAGACGGAGGGAGTGCCCCCTTGTTTTTTGAGGGGGTTTTAAATGGAACAGGATTTGACCATATTTTTTGTATGTGCCATTTATATATTTATATAAGTTAATCATGTCCCCCCTTAGTCGTCTTTTCTCAAGGCTAAATAGGTTTATAGTTCTTTTTTTTTTTTTTAATTCTTTATTTTCATGGCTAACAGCCACATTTTTTACAGTAAAAAAGAATACAGATACGCATACATAAGGGAGGGTGAAATACATGTACAAGGTTAGGAATGCATTGAATTGAGTGACATAACCAAAATTTAACCACGTGTAGCAACCTCGTCATTTCTAGAAAATACTGCTATATACTCCCCCCCCCCCTGTGCACACAAGAGATGATACAAGACAAAATGAGGGAGGAAAAGATGAAGTATGGGCAAGGGGGTGGAGGGGTAGCTGCTAAATAGGTTTAGCTTACCTGTGCTTACATGTTCTGAGCTGTGCAGATGCTCACGTCAGCAAAGCTCACTGCTATGTAACACTGTTCAGAAAATGGTGGCTGACCCTGTTTATTGCAGGCACCGGGAAAACCGGCTCGGGCACTATCTTTAATATTTACTTTAGTGTGCAAAAACAGTGTAGTATGGGCAAGTAATCAGTGTCGGAACATTGAAAAACTCACAAAGGGGCTGTTTTTAAATTTGATAAAAGGCGACTGATCCCACCTAATGGGTTCAGGTGCAAGGGCTGCGACCCATAAATCAGCAACTATTGTGCAAGCAGGGCTGAGTAGGCCCTGAAGCCAGAGAGTACCCATTGCTGTGGCGGTGCAGTGCAGGAACCTCCCCACAGATGATTGCTGTGAAAGAGGCAGCATTGGATGTAACAAGTGGAAGTTGCGTGAAGCCTCCCTGTTATTTAGTTGCTGAGACGATGGGTTACCCCTGTATCAGGGAAGAGTCCGAGCTCTGTCCCAAGGAAACCAAGCTGGTAAAACCCCATTTCCTGCATTGCCTGAAATTGCCGCCATTTTGTGTAATATTTTAAGTGACTGTGCCTCTCTGCTATGAACAGTTTTTTGTATTTCCTTTTAGTCGTTTTGCAAACATTACCGGCCTACTAAAAGAAACCTGCATCAAACCTGGGTTTCTTGTCATCATACTGCCAGTAACAATGCAAGGTCAAATACATTACTCGCCCTCACTAGCCTCCCCTCATGCCAAATTTTATGGTCAAAAGGACCATAACAATTTTATTCTATTGGAAATAAAAGGTGGATTTCTGACTTTAGGGAACAGAGGGTAAAATAATAGACATGTTCCTCACCTCTGTACCTGATCTATGGTTGTGTTATACTAGATATTGTCTATAGAAGATATACATGTTAAAAACACATATATTCTGATGTACCAGGAAGATACTATCACACCTCTGCGGGTCTAGAACTCATATCTAGCCTGAGTGTTATCAGTAATTAATATAAATATTAATTACCTGTCTTGTGATTCCTTTCTTGCTGCTGACAGGATTATATGTCACGTTCCTTCTTCTCATTGGGATCAGTCATCTGTAAAGAATCAAAGGTGTGATAATATGTTCCTGATACATGTTATAGACACTTATATGTATAACACACTAGGGCCATAATTATTTATCTCAGGTATAATGTACAAATAGAAAATAAAGAAAAAGACGACACTAAGGACCTGTTCACACTACCGCTGCCCTTCCGTTGAGGGATTCCGTCGGAGGTTTCCGTCGGGTTAACCCCTCAAAAATGAAACAAAATAACATGTCCCCCCTTTCCTGTGCTGTATGGCAAAACCCCATTTTATGGTCAAATGTAGCATAACAAGTGTATTCTATTGTAAGGCCCCTTGGGTGCCTAGAATTATGGAGCTTATGGGTATATTGCTTATATAGTTTAAATTAATTGTTATTATCAATGTAATCTTAAATGGTTAACACAATTATTTTTTCTGAGTCGTTATAAAGGTGTAATGACGGGGGTGGGGAGACAGACAAGTGAGCCCTAATCTACCCACCACTCAGTCCCTGCCTACTTGCAACGACCCGCCCTAGGCGACGGGGTACAACTGGGCGACGGTCCCTACGCTCAATAAGTGCACGACAGACAAACAGACAAGGGTACACAGAGCTAGGGGGAGAAAGGGGCAGTTGCCCACGGCAACACCGTGAGCAACAAGAGAAGTGAACAAGCCGAGTCAAACCAGGAGAGTACGAGGTGCCAAACGCAGAGCAGAAAAGTAGTAAACAAGCCGAGTCAAACCAGGAGTGTACGAGGTGCCAAACGCAGAGCAGAAGAGTAGTCAGCAAACCGGGGTCAATATGAAGCAAGGACAATGGTACAAGAAACTGCAGCAGGGCCAGGAAACCACACGAGAAGAATCACAAGCAAAGGAGGAACAGGAAAGGCAGGTATAAATAGACAGAGGGCGGGAGCTAGCTCCGTCTGGCCAGGCTGTGATAGGTTCTCCCACTCCTAAGCCTGCCACCCTGAGTGGTGGAAGATGGAGTCAGTCTCACAGACGTAGAAGCAGGTGCAGACTGATTATCTATGGGCGTTAACCCCGAAGCTGTGCCTGGCAGATCCTTTACAGTACCCCCCCCTTTTATGAGGGGCCACCGGACCCTTTCTAAGTGGACCTGGTTTACTGGGGAAACGAAGGTGAAACCTCCTGACCAATATCCCAGCGTGAACATCCCGAGCGGGTACCCTAGTCCTCTCCTCAGGCCCGTATCCTCTCCAATGGACCAGGTACTGGAGGGAGCCTTTGACCATCTTGCTGTCCACAATCTTGGCCACCTCGAATTCTGCCCCCTCAGGGGTGAGAACAGGGACCGGAGGTTTCCTCGAGGGAGCCAAGGACGGGGAGCAGCGTTTAAGGAGGGAGGCATGGAACACGTCGTGTACTCGAAAAGATGGGGGCAACTCCAGTCGGAAGGAGACAGGATTGAGGACTTCAATGACCTTGTACGGCCCTATAAACCGGGGAGCAAACTTCTTGGACGGGACATTAAGGCGCAAATTTTTAGACGATAGCCACACCAGATCCCCGACCATAAACAAGGGGTTAGCAGAACGTTTTCTATCTGGCTGAGTTTTTTTGTATGCTCTGGGACGCCTCTAGGTTCTTTTGAACCTGAGCCCAGACTGTACACAGTTCTCGATGAACGACCTCTACCTCGGGATTGTTGGAACTACCAGGTGAAACGGAAGAGAACCGTGGATTAAACCCAAAATTACAGAAAAAGGGGGAGACCCCTGACGAGTTACTGACCCGGTTATTAAGGGAAAATTTGGCGAGGGGAATGAATGAGACCCAATCATATTGACAGTCAGAGATAAAACACCTTAAATATTGTTCTAGAGACTGATTAGTCCTCCCAGTTTGGCCATTAGTTTCAGGATGGAAGGCAGAGGAGAAGGACAGATCAATCTCCAACTTTTTACAGAAGGCTCTCCAAAACAATGAAACAAATTGTACCCCTCTATCAGAAACAATATTGACAGGGACCCCATTGAGACGCAGGATGTGTTTGACAAACAAGGTAGCTAACGTCTTAGCATTGGGTAGTTTTTTGAGGGGCACAAAGTGGCACATCTTACTGAAGCGGTCTACTACAACCCACACCACCGACTTGCCTTGAGATGGAGGCAAATCGGTGATAAAATCCATGGAGACATGGGTCCAAGGTCTCTGGGGAATGGGCAAAGAACATAGTAAGCCCGCTGGTCGGGACCTGGGAGTCTTGGACCTAGCACAAACTTCACAAGCGGCGACGTAGGCCTTAACGTCTTTAGGCAACCCAAGCCACCAATAGTTTCTGGCAATGAGGTGCTTGGTACCCAAGATGCCTGGATGGCTAGATAGTGCAGAGTCATGATTTTCCCTAAGTACCCTCAGCCGGAATTGCAGGGGAACAAACAGCTTGTTCTCAGGAAGGCTCCCAGGAGCTGAACCTTGATCAGCCGCAATTTCAAAGACTAAATCAGAATCAATAGTGGAAATGATTATACCTGGAGGCAAAATACAAGCAGGATCTTCCTCCGAAGGAGGGCTGGCCATGAAGCTACGTGACAGTGCATCAGCCTTAACATTTTTAGACCCAGCCCTATAGGTAACCACAAAGTTGAATCTGGTAAAAAATAACGCCCAACGAGCTTGTCCCGGGTTTAGCCTCCGGGCAGATTCTAGGAAAACCAGATTCTTGTTGTCGGTAAGGACCGTTACCTGGTGTCTAGCCCCCTCCAGGAAGTGGCGCCACTCTTCAAATGCCCATTTAATGGCTAAGAGTTCGCGGTTGCCAATATCATAGTTACTCTCAGTGGGCGAAAACTTCCTGGAGAAATAGGCACAGGGACGGAGATGGGTGAGGGACCTGGTACCCTGGGACAAGACAGCCCCCACTCCCACCTCGGACGCGTCAACCTCCATGATAAATGGCTCCATTTGGTTGTGCTGAACGAGCACCGGGGCTGAGATAAAGCACTTTTTAAGGACCTCAAAAGCCTGGACAGCCTCAGGAGGCCAGTGGAGGAGATCAGCACCTTTGCGAGTGAGATCCGTAAGAGGCTTAGCGATGACCGAGAAGTTAGAAATAAACCTCCTGTAATAATTAGCGAACCCCAGGAAGCACTGTAACGCCTTCAGGGAGGCAGGTTGGACCCATTCCGCCACAGCCTGGACCTTGGCGGGGTCCATGCGGAATTCATGAGGAGTGAGGATTTGGCCCAAAAATGGTATCTCCTGCACCCCAAACACACATTTTTCGGTCTTTGCAAACAGTTTGTTTTCTCGAAGGACCTGGAGCACCTTCCTGACATGTTCAATGTGGGAGGACCAGTCCTTGGAAAATACAAGTATGTCATCAAGGTACACTACAAGAAATAACCCCAGGTAGTCTCTTAAAATCTCATTTATGAAATTCTGGAAGACCGCGGGAGCATTACACAACCCAAAGGGCATGACGAGGTATTCGAAATGACCTTCGGGCGTGTTAAACGCAGTCTTCCACTCATCCCCCTCTTTGATGCGGATAAGGTTATACGCCCCCCGTAGATCAAACTTAGAGAACCATTGGGCCCCCTGAACCTGATTAAAGAGATCAGGAATCAGAGGAAGGGGATACTGGTTCCTTACAGTGACCTTATTCAAGCTTCGGTAGTCAATGCATGGCCTAAGACCACCATCCTTCTTCCCTGCGAAGAAGAAGCCAGCACCTACCGGAGAAGTAGAGGGGCGAATGTAACTCTTGGCCAGGCATTCCTGGATATACTCTCTCATGGCTTCACGTTCGGGACAAGAGAGATTAAATATCCTACCCTTAGGGAGCTTAGCTCCTGGTACCAAATTGATTGCGCAATCATATTCTCTATGAGGAGGTAACACTTCGGAGGCCTCCTTAGAGAAAACATCGGCAAAGTCCTGAACAAACTCAGGTAGAGTGTTCACCACCTCAGGGGGAGAAATAGAATAAACAGAAAAACATGACGTCAAGCATTCATTACCCCACTTGGTAAGGTCCCCAGAATTCCAGTCAAACGTGGGATTATGCAACTGCAACCAGGGAAGGCCTAAAACTAAATCGGACGATAATCCCTGCATCACCAGTACAGAGCACTGCTCCAAATGCATGGAGCCAACAAGGAGTTCAAAAACAGGGGTATGCTGTGTAAAATAACCATTAGCAAGAGGAGTGGAGTCGATACCCACTACCGGGACAGGTTTAGGCAAATCAATCAAAGGCATAGCTAGAGACATAGCAAATTCCACAGACATGATATTAGCAGAAGACCCTGAATCCACAAAGGCACTGCCGGTAGCAGACCTACCACCAAAAGAGACCTGAAAGGGAAGCAAGATTTTATTACGTTTCATATTTACGGGAAATACCTGTGCGCCCAAGTGACCTCCTCGATGATCACTTAGGCGCGGAAGTTCTCCGGCTGCATTCTTATGCTTAGGACAGTTGTTTACTTGATGCTTGTCATCCCCACAGTAAAAGCAGAGACCATTCTTGCTGCGGAAATCTCTACGTTGTTGGGGGGACACGGAGGCCCCGAGTTGCATAGGTACCTCCGAGTCTTCCGGGGAGGAACAAAGCAACGGAACCTCGGGAGGCATCATGGGGGAGTCAGAAGAGAAAACATCAAGACGTTCAAGTCGTCGTTCCCTGAGACGTCGGTCAAGTCATAC
The DNA here is from genome assembly GCF_050947455.1 of Rhinoderma darwinii. Classification (NCBI taxonomy): domain Eukaryota; kingdom Metazoa; phylum Chordata; class Amphibia; order Anura; family Rhinodermatidae; genus Rhinoderma; species Rhinoderma darwinii. The sequence continues at coordinate 513,310 of NW_027461950.1, read as the reverse complement.
CGCTAAAGCCATAACCTGGTCTAGGGAGTCTGAAGAGGGATAACTAACTTGCAGATCTTTCAGGGTGTTCGACAGACCCAACCTAAACTGGCACCTTAAGGCAGGGTCATTCCACCGAGAAGCTACGCACCACTTCCTAAAGTCAGAGCAATACTCCTCAACAGGTCTCTTACCCTGACGTAAGGTCACCAGCTGACTCTCGGCAAAAGCAGTCTTGTCAGTCTCGTCATAGATGAGTCCGAGAGAAGAAAAGAAAAGATCAACGGAGGAAAGTTCAGGGGCATCACCAAGGAGAAGGCCCATTCTTGGGGCCTTTCCTGGAGCCGGGACATAATTATACCCACCCGCTGGCTCTCAGAACCTGAGGAGTGGGGCTTTAAACGAAAATAGAGCCTACAACTCTCCCGAAAGGAGAGAAAAGTCTTCCGGTCCCCTGAGAACCGGTCGGGCAAATTCATGTGGGGTTTAAGAGGTGAGGTGAGGGGGATTACCATGGTAGCATCAGGCTGGTTGACCTTCTGAGCCAGGGCCTGGACCTGTAGGGAGAGACCCTGCATTTGCTGAGCCAGGGTCTCAAGGGGGTCCATAGTGGTGTCAGGGACCTGGGTAGACAAGGTATGGGCTTGTGATTATGTAATGACAGCGATGGGGAGACAGACAAGTGAGCCCTAATCTACCCACCTACTTGCAATGACCCGCCCTAGGCGACGGGGTACAACTGGGCGACGGTCCCTACGCTCAATAAGTGCACGACAGACAAACAGACAAGGGTACACAGAGCTAGGGGGAGAAAGGGGCAGTTGCCCACGGCAACACCGTGAGCAACAAGAGAAGTGAACAAGCTGAGTCAAACCAGGAGAGTACGAGGTGCCAAACGCAGAGCAGAAGAGTAGTAAACAAGCCGAGTCAAACCAGGAGTGTACGAGGTACCAAACGCAGAGCAGGAGAGTAGTCAGCAAGCCGGGGTCAATATGAAGCAAGGACAATGGTACAAAAAGCTGCAGCAGGGCCAGGAAACCAAACGAGAAGAATCACAAGCAAAGGAGGAACAGGAAAGGCAGGTATAAATAGACAGAGGGCGGGAGCTAGCTCCGTCTGGCCAGGCTGTGATAGGTTCTCCCACTCCTAAGCCTGCCACCCTGAGTGGTGGAAGATGGAGTCAGTCTCACAGACATAGAAGCACGTGCAGACTGATTATCTATGGGCGTTAACCCCGAAGCTGTGCCTGGCAGATCCTTTACACTAGTAATAAATAATAAGATGAGGGATAATAATGATCCAAAACTATCCTAGAGTAGTGGATAGAATATTAATGCTTATTTCTATTTATTAGGCTGTCGGATATGAACCTCTGAAATACTCAGATCGAAAAATGAAAACATAATTAGACGCTAAAAAATTCATGATATTAAACAGTTTAAGACAATACATGAACTGGAAAAAAGGGGAATTATATAGGTGTCTTCAAGGATAATTAGTATTGGAAAATTTGTTTTCCTTTGTATACTAGACCGTCAATTGGTTAACGGGAAATCTGGTGGGGGAAGGACCCGTTGATATGGATAATTAGGTGTCATCTGTAAAAACTATGAACATTAACAAGTATTATTAATTATTAGGCCATATTAAATTCTGCCAATCATTTCATAAATTCTTTTGCTAATAGTGGAACATTAATTCTTTTTTTAGGTTCAGACATATAGACATTCCAGGTTTTGATATGTGTCCGCAACATAAGCATACTCAGTGAGGACGTGCCCATCCCACAGTGAGTGAGTATGTACGTGTAGGCGGGCATATATTTACAGCCTGTAGTCACCCGATTTACATGTGGACCTTTCTCGTGTTTATGGAGGGGTAGTGAGAGATGCTGTTTGAGCATGAATCTCTATATGTACATATACCTATGGTTTGGGGGGGAATATTTTTGTATGTTTGGTTATTTTTCACTTTGTTTGTGTGATTGGGTAGTGTGTAGGAACCCTTAGGGACAGGTAAGGTACACACAAACCCTTGTAGGTATTTGCCACCTCAACCTGAGAACTGGTATGGTCAATATGATGATGGATTGAATGTCAGAGGGGAAATGGAAGGCGATGCTCCACCCCACAGTAGATTCCTGGGTACCAAGACCTCAACTCCTCCTCGGGGATGATAACCTGCCATGATAAAGACCTGGATATCGGCCCACAAAGATTGTTTTGTCTTCAATCAAGATGCTGGGAAAAGTTGGAAAAGTAATGGATCACGTACAAAAGGTTGTTGAAAGGCGGGCTAAGCCATTCCAAGGCTGACCATATGAGGGCACAAGTAGCCTTACATGGGTCGGCATGCTAAAATTGGACCGGCCACTGGAAAGAACTGCTAACGCCACTCAAGAGGATGAAACTCCAAGCAAGAAAGAACAAGAAATCTGCTGTTCATGGACTTTGAGGTTTTCATATGAGCTTTGTTCGTTTGATGAGCTTTGAGGCTTCGTTCTATGGACTGTGAGTTTATTTCAACCCCGTTCTATGTACTATAAAGGTTTCTTCGTACTATGGACTATGAAGGTTTAATTTCAACTTTGTCTGATGAGCTTCAAGGCTTCGTTCTATGGACTGTGAGTTTTATCTCAACTTCGTTCTATGGACTATGATATTTAATTTCATCTTCATTCTGTGAACTTTGAGGTTTAGTTTCTTTGGACACTAGACTCCAGAGTCAGAGGACTGGCTGGAAGATGTTCTTGAGGAGATAGCTGATGTCGAGTATCTAGGTCCAATAGTATACTTCCTTCCATCTCAGACCATTACCAGTAACCAGGGAGGTTGAGGGGGTAAATAGAACCCCACAAACACTTCCCCAAATTGCATTGTCGAGTCCCCGACAACAGGGGGATTGTAAAGGGAAGTGTCCCTATATATATATATATATATATATATATATATATAGTGTGTATGTATATGTGTGTATATATACAGTGTATATGTATATATATATATACACATATATATATAATATATATGTGGTGTATAATACATATCATGTATCATGAGCCAGGGCTGTAACAACAACAGCCCTGGTCATGAATGCGGTTCTAAGCGAAGCAGGACAATTAGCATGGCCCTGCTTTGTTTGGAAACCATGGAGACAAGGGATAGTTATCCCCTGTCTCCATTTCAAGTCTCCCGCACGCACGGACTGTCTCGTGCGGGCGCTCATGAGTCGGCTGGTGATACATTATCACCATGCCGACCCATGCTAGCCAGGGGCAAGTGCCAAATCCCCCGCTACGAGCGTACCGACAGGGTTAAATAGCTGGAGCTAGCTGAAGATGACCTCACCACCAGCTGGGACCTGCATGCCTGCCTGCCTCCCACACCACCAGGAACTGGCTCACCTCCCCTGTCCTGTCTCTCTCCTCCAACGACCTGCTATGGCTCCTTCTTCTGCCACCAATGCTAAGTATGTCTGAATAGAGTCAGTTTCAGCTCCTCGGAACCTGATTCAATTGAAGGATTTAATGAAGCCTCAGATAGTGATAACTCTAGGAACCTATACTCCCAAAGATACCAACCAGTCAGCAAACCAAGGAAGTAAAAAAACGGGAAAGGAGGGGCGGTAGGAAACATCACCCAAACAGACCAGGAACAAAACCGCCGCCTACGGAACCGCAGGAATCCACACTCAGCATTAATGTGATCAACCTTTACTCATCCGAACTGACTACAGCACAAGTCAAAGTTCTGTCGTTGGGCCTCAATTTTGCCCCTAATCGCATGTTCGATTCTTTCAACACACTTCTGGACATTAATAGATTTGTAAGGAATTTAACAGTAAAGAGGCATTTTTATAATACGCTCTCAATGACAACAGACTCCGAAGATTTTTATCTCAGAGAATCCAATACAAACATCCATGACCATAGATCACTATCGTTTGAGGAACATAGGGCAATCCAATGCTTAGAGAGTCTGAACCCAGAACTTCCTATAAGAAATATTCATTTTTCTGCAGACTTTGTTACGAAAAATCCAAGCTTCTATCCTCTGGCATCTAGGACAGACTCTATGGACAGATTTCAATGGGCAATTGAAAAGGATCTCCAGCAACTATCTGAAAATTCGAAGTGTTGCAATAAGAACTTTAATATCTCTAAAGAGGTGAATATGGCAAAAAAATTGTTAAAAAATAACAAGGGTATTATTATTAAGAGGTCGGATAAAGGGGGCAGTATCACTGTGCTAGATAGGGAAATGTACAAAACCCAAATTTTGAAACTTCTAGCAGACACAGACACATATAAAAACTAACATGTAATCCAACATCCATGCTCCAAAAAAAGCTCAACAAACGAATAAACGATGGTTTAGGTAGTGGCGTATTAACAAGTAAACAAGCAGAATATATTATGGTCCAATGTCCCTCAAATTCCAATCATGCACGCATTGTCCAAGACTCATAAAGGCATAAACCCCCCACCTATGCGCCCCATAGTGTCAGGGATAGGATCATTCAGAGAAAAACTATCTGAATGGCTAGACTCCTTGTTACAACCCCTTGCATTAAGAACCCCAGGCCATTTACGTGACACCAGAGATGTTTTATGCTCATTTCACAAAAAAAGATGGGAAAATAAATTTACATGGCTGAGCTGTGATGTGACCTCACTTTATACCAGCATTCCACACGAAATAGCCCATAGGGCACTCGAATATCATCTTTTTAAACACAGCAACTACAGCTTTGAGCTACAATCATATACACTAGAGGTCCTTGTCTTCCTGATGACACACAATTTCTTCCAGTTCGATGGGTTGTTTTACCTACAACTTAAGTGAGTATCAATTGGAGCTAAATTCTCCCCTTCTCTGGCTAATCTTGTGATGGCGTTGTGGGAGGAACTTTTCTTTTTTTCTAGTGATAACTCTTTTGGCAGATCTATTAACTGGTATGCAAGGTATATAGACGACCTGCTATTTATATGGGTAGGCAATATGTCAGATATCCCAAATGTCATCAATTATCTTAATGACAACCAATTCAAATTGAAATTTACCTATTTTTCACAAAAAGATACTATCCAGTTTCTGGACCTAGAACTCAAAGGACATGCAGGGGAAATAATCAACACTAAAACATACCGTAAGCCGATTTCAGGGAACACTATCTTGCATGCTACAAGCGATCACCCCAGACAAACCATCTCATCAATCCCAGTGGGAGAAATGTACAGAGCAAAAATAAATTGTAGTAACGACCCCAATTACCGGGTGGAACAACAGCAAATTTGTAGGAGACTACGCAAAAGAGGGTATGCAGAATGGACCCTCAAAAGAGCAACCTCCATTGTAGAAACAAAGCCCCGATATATACTTCTAGAGCCAAAACATAATAATAAAGATACTGGTCTAAACGTACCTACTTTGGTGTTACAACACAGTAGTCAGTTTAATGAAATAAAGAAAATCGTCCATAAAAATGTAGCCATTCTAATGTAAGACGAGGCTCTGTCAGATATTTTGAAAGATGGTTGCCGTGTAGTGTCCAGAAAAGCTCCTTCCTTAGGTGATCTATTGTCTCCTTCTATATTTTCCTCAAACATTCCCAAACTGACATGGCTTGAATATACGTGTTTCTTTAAATGCGGCTCGCATCCATGTAAAATCTGTTCATATGCTAAGCCTACTAAGAACTTCAGAGATTCAGATAACAATACAAATTTTCAATTCAAACTTACATTAATTGCAACAGTGAGGCAGTAATATACATTGTGGAGTGTTTGGAATGCAACCTAATGTATGTGGGTTGCACCAGCCGCAAATGTAAAACTAGGATACTAGAACATTTGGGCTATATAAGAAATCCTAACCTCACCAATATCTCCAATGTTGTAAAACATTTCATAACCTTCCATAATAGATCAATTATAAGCCTGAGATGTTATGCCAGAAAAAAAGTCAAAACTCCAACCAGAGGGGGGAACATCAAACATAAAATCTTATCACGTGAAGCATACTGGATATTTACACTAAAAACGAGGTTTCCTTAAGGTTTGAACTTAAAAAAAGAATTAATGTTCCACTAATAGTAAAAGAATCTATGAAATGATCGGTAGAATCTAATATGGCCTAATAATCAATAATACCTGTTAATGTTCATGGCTTTTACAGATGACACCTAATTATCCATATTAACGGGTCCTTCCCCCATCAGATTTCCCGTTTGACGGACTAGTATACAAAGGAAAACAAATTTTCCAATACTAATTATCCTTGAAGACCAATACATAATTCCCCTTCTTTCCAGTTCATGTATTGTTTTAAACTGTTTAACCCCTTAGTGACCAGCCCATTTTAGGCCTTAATGACCAAGCTATTTTATTTGTTTTTCTATAGTCGCATTCAAAGAGCTATAACTTTTTTATTTTTTCGTCTACATAGCTGTATGAGGACTTGTTTTTTGCGGGATTAGTTGTGCTTTTTAATAGCACCATTTTTGGGTACATATAATTTTTATATTAACTTTTATTAACCTTTTTGGGGGGGGATTATAAAAAAAACCTGAAATTCCACCATTGTCCTATGCGTTTTTAAATTGACGATGTTCACTATGCGACGTAAATAACATGTTACCTTTATTCTATGGGTCGGTACGATTACGGCGATACCACATATGTAGAGGTTTTTTTTATGTTTTACGACTTTTGCACAATAAAAACACTTTTGAACTAAAATTATTTGCTTTTGCATCGTCGCTTTCCAAGAGCCGTAATTTTTTTATTTTTCCATCAATGTAGTGATTTTTTGGGCTTGTTTTCTGCGGGACGAGACGTAGTTTTGAATGGTACTGTTTTGGGGTGCATGGGACTTATTGATTCATTTTTATTATGACTTTTTTGGGGGGCAATGGAAAAAAATTGCAATTTCGCCATGTTTTTTTGCGTTTTTTTTTACGGTGTTCATTTTGCGGTTTAAATGACATATTAACTTTATTAATGGAGTAATTACGGTCGCGGCGATACCACATATGTGTACTTTTTTTTTTTTTTACACTTTTACTAAATAAAACCACTTTTTATGGAAAAAAATGGTTTTATTTATTTTTTTACTGTACTTTTTATTAATAATCTTTATTTCACTTTGATGACTTATTTCATTAGTCCCACTAGGGGACTTTACTGTGCGATATTCCGATCGCTGCTATAATGCTCTGGTATACTTCGTATACCAGAGCATTATTGCCTGTCAGTGTAAATCTGACAGGCAATCTGTTAGGACGTGCCTCCGGCGCGTCCTAACAGGAATATGTCCAGGGCAGACCTGGGGGCTTTTATCAAGCCCCCGGCTGCCATGACACCCCATCGGAGACCCGCGATTTCATTCGCGGGCCGCCGATGGGTGACAGAGGGAGCGCACTCCCTCTGTAAACAAAGTTAAATGCCGCGGTCGCTATTGACGGCATCAGACAGCAGAGCCCCGGCTCCTGCCTGCACAGGAGACCCGTGCAGGACTTAGACTAGGCTGACGTGAAAAGGCATCAGCCTAGCCTAAAGCCCATTAGTGACCGACGTAAAAAGGCGTATTAGTGGTCACTAAGAGGTTAAATGATGTATTTTTTTAGCGTCTATTCATGTTTTAATTTTTCGATGTGAGTATTTCAGAGGTTTATATCCGACAGCCTAATAAACAGAAATTAGCAATAATATTGTATCCACTACTCTAGGATAGATTTGGGTCATTGTTATCCCTCATTTTATTATTTATAAATATTCACCAATCAACGCTATAAGCACATAACTTACTAGTGGAGCAGTGATGTTCTATCACCGGCTCTCTGTTTCAGCGCCACTTCTGCTGGACAGCTCCACCGTGCTGGATAGCTTTTATTCATAGAATACTGATGCTTTATAGGCGTCTCCCTAGTTCAGCACTACTATGCTGGACAGCACCACTTTTCTGTGTGACATCACTAATTTTCACCTGTTGGCAACCAGATATAGACCTCGTTCTGACATTTAGTTGTTAGCATTAAAGCCATGAGGAAGAACGTGGTATACGTCTGAAACGCGTAGGCACCTTACCTACATTTTCACCCTTGCATTCGGGAATGATCTTGTTTTAACCATCCAAATAAAATTGGAACTACGTTCTGTTTTAAACCTGACTGCGCTGGACCATCGACTTTTGTCTACTTAGCTCTACTTAGATACAACGGCTTAGCAGACAGTATCACACATTCTAGGCCCAATTAGAAGGTTAATTGTGAAAAAAATTCTTATGCTGTTTTTCGATAAAAGTCACTTGAACTGGTATCATTTAAACAGTTAACCCATAAATGGCGCTGTTTATGTGGAATTTACCCTGTGGCCTAATGTAATATATAATGTATTTTAAAAAATGTAAAAAAGCATACATTTTGTGGGGTGAATTGAAAAAAAACCTGTAATTCCACCATTTCTGTTTTGATTTTACAATGTTCATCGGGCGGCATGAATTGCATGATAACTTGATTCTGCGGGTCGTTACGATTATGGCGATACCAAATTTATATAGTTTTATTTTTTACAAAATAATTTGTTTTTGTGACGCTGCATTCGAAGATGAACTGCATAGTTTTTCAATGCAACAGCACTTCATAGGGCTATAAGGGGTTAAAACCCACTCTCTGAAGCCCCCCTTCAAGATACATTTCAACTAATCTGGTCCCCATGGCAGAAATATGTCTTTCTATCTGGCACCTCCAGCAGACTCCTTTCAGTCTAGTTTGATTTATTTTACCTCAGAGTTCCTCTTTTTACCTTTTTTTAATTTATTTTCTCCCCCCCTTTTTTTTAACTATTTCTAACAGGGGCTGTGCAGAGTTAGAAAAATATGGCTGCTTTCTTTCAAAAACAGCACCACACCTATCCACAGGTTGTATCTGGTATTGCAGGTTTGCTCCATTGAAGTGAATATTAATGAGCTGTAATACCACACACAACCTATGGACAGGTGTGGTGCTGGTTTTTGGAGAAAGCAGACAAGTTATCTTATCCTGGACAACCCTTTGTCATGCATTGTTCTTGTGCGGAGATGCTCCCTGCAATATCCCTTTTCCTTTATGGCCGCTGATATGTTCTATTCAGCTTTATGGCCTCTGTGGTAAGTACACTGCCAGTCAGTACAGGGTTAACACTTCAGACCACTGTGGGTGACGTCACAATGAATGAGGCGGCAGTGTTAATAAACTCCTGCAGTAATGATGATGAATGCGCTGATGTCATAAATACAAATGTTTATGACATAAAGAAGATTCCATATTAGAAAGTTTTACTGCCACATTCAGCGCCATATTGGATGGGACTGAGGACCTTGAGCTTGACTTCCCCACCAATACCGACCTGATGTAATTTGTAGGTTCTAGCAGGGAAACCCTTCACCCCAGACCACTTCTTCATCACATCCTCTTCATACGGGTTGTCTGTAATAGAGGGGGGTTTCCAGCAGGAGATCCCCCTCTATTAGCCAGAGCGGAGACAGATGCTACAAGGAGGCATCTGGAGGACCCGTCTCATCCGTGGATCACCCATTAATTTTAATGGGTGCCCAGGAAGAGAGACACCCGCCTAGACATCCAGATCAGCCGATTTATGTGTTTTATTTCGTTCGTTCGTTCGTTCGTTCGTTCGTTCGTTCGTTCGTTCGTTCGTTCGTTCGTTCGTTCGTTCGTTCGTTCGTTCGTTCGTTGTATTGTCTTTCCTTAAAAATCTGAGAAAACGTATAAATTCTGTTACAAATTATATTTTGGCACCTTCTAAGCCTAGAGGAAGGGCAATCCTCCAGCCATGGTTTCCCTAGAGGTTTCCCCCACAGGGGGTTTTTCCTTTCCTGCGTGCTGGAGGGTGACTCTTCGTGAGTCGGAGGTTTGCCATTTTGGGTTTGGTCATATAATATAATAAAAGTTTTGACCATTTAACACCCAATTATAATGTTTTGTGTCTTTATTTTGCATTCTCTGGTATGGTGATTGGGATTCTGGGTCTATTACATATCACAAAATCATAAGGCCGGACATCTACTTCCCACACTGACATAGAATGGAGACAACAAGTGTTGCAGCACAATTAAGTGTACACATCCTTACATTAAGATATTGTATTACGGTCTGTAGCCTTTGGGGGGAATATATTAACCTTTCTACAACAGTTTATTAGCGTAGAAAATTCACAAAATACGCAAATGTCATAATTTTTGGGGGCAAAAAATGAGCGGGGCTTAGCAGAAATGGCCAACAATTTTACTATAATTTACGCCAGTAACTGATGTAAATGATAGCAGAAATCTATATGTATAATGCCGCACAGATTTATCTCTGGGGGCCGTAACAAGGCAAAAGTCCGTGCCAGACCCATATCTCCCCCCCAATCAGACTGTATGCCCCCCCAATCAGACAATAAAATACATTTTAAAAATGTACTTTAAATGTACAGCAGGCCGCAGCACGTAGAAAGTACTGATGACAGGCCGCGTTGCAGCTAAAAGATGCGACACATTTATTAAGAGTCGTTCGCCTGTTAATAAATGTGTTGCATCTTACTCCAGCAAACTGTTTAATAGGACTGGTGTATGAAACGCCAGTATTAAAGGGAATGTGTCGCTAGGAATTATTTATTTTTTCAGTTAAACAGTTAGTATATAAGTGATTAAACATTGTTTTAATTTTTTAATTTTTTCACAAGTCAGGAAATATGATAAATCAGATTCTAATTTATAACATTTCCATGTGCTGGTCACTAGAGGGAGCAATTCCCAAAATTGCAGCATTGGCATGTGGTAAAGCAACCTCATTGCCTTATGCTGCAAATTTGGAGTAGGCAAACTCGCTCTGCCCCAGCACACACCAGTAAACATACCTACCAACTTTCAAGTATCTAATCTAAGTAATCTCCGCCCACACATACCCGGTTCAGCCCACTCATTATTATGTTCCCATAGGACCCCCTACACAGTATAATGACAAATAGCTGCCCCCATACAGTTTAATGCCCCCTTAGCTACCCCTAGTACCAGTGCGCACATATAAAGCGCCAGTGCCCATATAGATAGTGTCACACACAGTGCCCATGTAGATGGTGCCACTCCCCCAGGGATTCCACTCCAGGAGGAGCCCCTGCCGTCACTGTCCATATATGGACAGTGACGTAAGGCATTCCCTATAGGAGCAGAATCTCTGTCCAGAGCGTCGGCCACGCTGTGGCCAAGGATTGCTCTCCAGGAGGAGCCCTTGATGTAATTGTACATATATGGAAAGTGACATCAGGGGTTCCGCCTAGGAGCGGAATCCCCGGCCAGACCATCGGCAATGCAAAGGCAGTGGATTCCGTTCCAGGAGTAGTCCCCGACGTCAATGTTCATATATGGATAGTGAGACAAGGGGCTCCGCACTTAAAGTAGCGCTGTGCCCGGGAATTCCTCGGCGAGTGGTACTAATACAGAAACAGGGAGCTGACGATCCCTTTCATTAGCATTGGATTAAACTGTATCTGCATCCTGAGGACGCAGATACAGTTGACACCAAGACATACCACCGGCCGCTTGGGACAGCGTAACAGCGCCCAGAATCCTGGACTACCCCCCTATATCTGGGACGGTTAGGAGGTATGCAGTAATTAGGACCATGCACATGCGCAGATTACACAGTAAATGCTTGTTCATGAGCCTGCAAAGGAGGAGCTGCTCAGTTTGCCATTAAGGTGATGACTGACGGATAAGGCCTCGTTCACATCTGCACTATTGTCTCTGGTAAAATCACGGCCCCCCGCCTGACGGAAAGCCAATGGAACCCACTAAAGTCAATGGGTTCTGTCGGCAGGTGGCGGTGTCCGTTGTGCGACGGAACAGTTGCTTACGTTATTCCTTTGTTCTGCACCACTGATGGAGCAGAACAACGAAACACACCAACGCAGGTGTGAACAGGGCCTTAGAGAGATAACTGAATACAGCAGCTGGCCATGAACTGAAATACACTGCAGGTACAGAAGACAAATGGTAGACCAATTAGAAATGTGATTTATTTTACAAAATACATACAAGGCAATTAAAAAAAAACAGTGCAAAGGTGTACATAGCCTTTAAGGGTATGTGCACACAATAGCAGGCTTTTACGTCTGAAAAGACAGACTGTTTTCAGAAGAAAACAGCTGCCTTGTTTCAGACGTAAATGCCCCTCCTCGCATTTTGCAGGGCTTCTCTGACAGCCGTAAATTTTGAGCTGTGCTTCATTGAGTTCAATGAAGAAACGGCTCAAATTACGTCTGAAAGAAGTGCCCTGCACTTCTTTTGACGAGGCTGTATTTTTACGCGTCGTCGTTTGACAGCTGTCAAACGACGATGCGTAAATGACAGGTTGTCTGCACAGTACGTCGGCAAACCCATTCAAATGAATGGGCAGATGTTTGCCGACGTATTGTAGCCTTATTTTCAGATGTAAAACGAGGCATAATATGCCTCGTTTACGTCTGAAAATAAGTCGTGTGAACCCAGCCTAAGCAATCAGGAGGCATATTTTCAGATTCTGCTGGACTTCTCCCATATACCGGCATTTCAGGCATCCTATTGGTCCACGGTGTCCTCAATGCCCACCCCATTTACTTCTTCTTTAGCCACAATGCCCGCACGCCACAGCAAGCTGACAGTGCCCGCCCTAATGGTATATACAGGGGTGATGGAGATTTTATACTGAGATAATGGTAGGCTGGTTCATACACGGATAATGGTGGTTATATATGGGGATGATGGCTGGTATATACAGGGATGATGGGAGTCCCTTATATAACCCCCATATTCCCTGTATATTACCCCCAAAAGGGGAGATCAGCAGCACATCACAGTCCAAAACTCATGGAAAACTATTTTATGTTTCACCCATCCCACCCATCGCTGGATGTGGGTATACTAGGACACATGACTAATATGATAATATTTTAATATAGAATTGTACATCCTAGTATAATAGCTAAAGAAAATTAGCTTATGAGGTTTAGAGTTAGTTGTATGTCGACATTTTGATCTAAGGTATGCGCACCGTGATGGGCGGTAGTCATGTAGACTGAACGCTTCCATGATTTGAATAAGCTGTGACGTGGCACATTGGGTCACGTGAACGTGGTATACAGGTTACATCAACACTTTCATGACATATCTTGTGGTTCGCGCTTGGGCATTGGAGATGAAGAAGACTGGAAGTCAACATGGTGTTCTGGGTCGGATGAAGAAGAAAAGAGAACATGAACGACTCCATTCTGAGAAGATGTCACCTGTGAGTCACTGAATTTCACTGCACTGTATTCACTTACACTACCGTTCAAAAGTTTGGGGTCACCCAGACAATTTTGTGTTTTCCATGAAAACTCACACTTATATTTATCAAATGAGTTGCAAAATGACTAGAAAATATAGTCAAGACATTGACAAGGTTAGAAATAATGTTTTTTATTTGAAATAATAATTTTCTCCTTCAAACTTTGCTTTTGTCAAAGAATGCTCCATTTGCAGCAATTACAGCATTGCAGACCTTTGGCATTCTAGCTGTTAATTTGCTGAGGTAATCGGGAGAAATTTCACCACATGATTCCAGAAGTCCCTCCCACAAGTTGGATTGGCTTGATGGGCACTTCTTGCGTACCATACTGTCAAGCTGCTCCCACAACAGCTCTATGGGGTTGAGATCTGATGACTGCGCTGGCCACTCCATTACAGATAGAATACCAGCTGCCTGCTTCTTCCCTAAATAGTTCTTGCACAATTTGGAGGTGTGCTTTGGGTCATTGTCCTGTTGTAGGATGAAATTGGCTCCAATCAAGCGCTGTCCACAGGGTATGGCATGGCGTTGCAAAATGGAGTGATAGCCTTCCTTATTCAAAATCCCCACCATGCTTGACAGATGGCGTCAGGCACTCTTCCAGCATCTTTTCAGTTGTTCTGCGTCTCACAAATGTTCTTCTGTGTGATCCAAACACCTCAAACTTCGATTCGTCTGTCCATAACACTTTTTTCCAATCTTCCTCTGTCCAATGTCTGTGTGCTTTTGCCCATATTAATCTTTTCCTTTTATTAGCCAGTCTCAGATATGGCTTTTTCTTTGCCACTCTGCCCTGAAGACCAGCATTCCGGAGTCGCCTCTTCACTGTAGACGTCGACACTGGCGTTTTGCGGGTACTATTTAATGAAGCTGCCAGTTGAGGACCTGTGAGGCATCTATTTCTCAAAGTAGAGACTCTAATGTACTTGTCTTGTTGCTCAGTTGTGCAACGGGGCCTCCCACTTGTCTTTCTACTCTGGTTAGAGCCTGTTTGTGCTGTCCTCTGAAGGGAGTAATACACACCGTTGTAGGAAATCTTCAGTTTCTTGGCAATTTCTCGCATGGAATAGCCTTCATTTCTAAGAACAAGAATAGACTGTCGAGTTTCACATGAAAGCTCTCTTTTTCTAACCATTTGGAGAGTTTAATCAAACCCACAAATGTAATGCTCCAGATTCTCAACTAGCTCTAAGGAAGGTCAGTTTTATAGCTCCTCTAAACAGCAAAACTGTTTACAGCGGTGCTAACATAATTGCACAAGGGTTTTCAAGTGTTTTCTAATCATCCATTAGCCTTCTAACACAGTTAGCAAACACAATGTACCATTAGAACACTGGAGTGATGGTTGCTGGGAATGGGCCTCTATACACCTATGTAGATATTGCATTAAAAATCAGATGTTTGCTGCTAGAATAGTCATTTACCACATTAACAATGTATAGAGTGTATTTCTGATTAATTTAATGTTATCTTCATTGAAAAAAACTGTGCAAATAAGGAAATTTCTAAGTGACCCTAAACTTTTGAACGGTAGTGTATATATATTTTTTTAATTTAACTGTCCAATGGGAGGCCAGGGTTTGGTCAGATGAAGGGGGGGGGGGCAAAGTATGAGGTCCAGCACGGGCCTCTACCTTGCTATGCCCCATGGAGTGAAATCTATGTTAGCGAGGAGCTGGCGTAGACTTCCACTATAATTGACGCCAGTTTTCTGGGGTTAATCATAATAAATTTGTTGGCTCACAGCCCCTTTGCCTTTACCACGCCCCATTTCTTAAAAAGTGTGAAAACTGGCGTAGAAAGTCTCTTATTTCTCTGTGTCCTTTCCCACAAAGCAAAGTTTGAAGGAGAAAATTATTACTTCAAATAAAAATCATTATTTCTAACCTTGTCAATGTCTTGACTATATTTTCTAGTCATTTTGCAACTCATTTGATAAATATAAGTGTGAGTTTTCATGGAAAACACAAAATTGTCTGGGTGACCCCAAACTTTTGAATGGTAGTGTACATACTGCACACACTACATCTACACAATGCACACATACTTACATACTTGCCATGATTAAGAACGCAGATCGCGTTCGAAACGCGTAGGCTTGGGTATCTACCCTGACTACTTGCACCTTGGGACTGCGTCTCCCCTCCGATTTTAAGATCTTTCTTCAATAAACATGGGACTCTCATTTCCCTTTTAAATTACTATCAGCGCTGGATCATTTTTTCTCCTACATGGCCGTCGCGGGGATCCGAGTGACGCTGCTGGAGACGCAGACCGGTGAGCTGGAGGTTCTCTCCCTGTTTCTAATACATACATACATACAAACATACTGCACACACCATCTACACACTGCATACATACCTATACATAATGCACACATGTTACATATTCACACACTGCACACATACATACATACATACATACATACATACTGCCCACACTGCATACATATATACTGCCCACACGCTACATATACACACACTGCACACATACATACTGCACACATACATACTGCACACACACTGCACATATATATACTGCACACATACATAAATACTGCCCACACAATACAGATACACACAATGCACATATACAGTGAAGGAAATAAGTATTTGATCCCTTGCTGATTTTGTAAGTTTGCCCACTGTCAAAAACATGAACAGTCTAGAATTTTTAGGCTAGGTTAACTTTACCAGTGAGAGATAGATTATATAAAAAAGAAAACAGAAAATCACATAGTCAAAATTAGATATATTTATTTGCATTGTGCACAGAGAAATAAGTATTTGATCCCCTACCAACCATTAAGAGTTCAGCCTCATCCAGACCAGTTACACGCTCCAAATCAACTTGGTGCCTGCATTAAAGACAGCTGTCTTAAATGGTCACCTGTATAAAAGACTCCTGTCCACAGACTCAATTAATCAGTCTGACTCTAACCTCTACAACATGGGCAAGGCCAAAGAGCTTTCTAAGGATGTCAGGGACAAGATCATAGACCTGCACAAGGCTGGAATGGGCTACAAAACCATAAGTAAGACGCTGGGTGAGAAGGAGACAACTGTTGGTGCAATAGTAAGAAAATGGAAGACATACAAAATGACTGTCAATCGACATCGATCTGGGGCTCCATGCAAAATATCACCTCGTGGGGCATCCTTGATCCTGAGGAAGGTGAGAGCTCAGCCGAAAACTACACGGGGGGAACTTGTTAAGGATCTCAAGGCAGCTAGGACCACAGTCACCAAGAAAACCATTGGTAACACATTACGCCGTAATGGATTAAAATCCTGCAGTGCCCGCAAGGTCCCCCTGCTCAAGAAGGCACATGTACAGGCCCGTCTGAAGTTTGCAAATGTACATCTGGATGATTCTGAGAGTGATTGAGAGAAGGTGCTGTGGTCAGATGAGACTAAAATTGAGCTCTTTTGCATTAACTCAACTCGCCGTGTTTGGAGGAAGAGAAATGCTGCCTATGACCCAAAGAACACCGTCCCCACTGTCAAGCATGGAGGTGGAAACATTATGTTTTGGGGGTGTTTCTCTGCTAAGGCACAGGACTACTTCACCGCATCAATGGGAGAATGAATGAAGCCATGTAACGTCAAATCCTGAGTGACAACCTCCATCCCTCCACCAGGACATTAAAAATGGCCCGTGGCTGGGTCTTCCAGCACGACAATGACCCAAAACATACAGCCAAGGCAACAAAGGAGTGGCTCAAAAAGAAGCACATTAAGGTCAAGGAGTAGCCTAGCCAGTCTCCAGACCTTAATCCCATCGAAAACTTATGGAGGGAGCTGAAGATCGGAGTTGCCAAGCGACACCCTCAAAATCTTAATGATTTACAGATGATCTGCAAAGAGGAGTGGGCCAAAATTCCATCTAACTTGTGCAAACCTCATCATCATCAACTACTAAAAATGTCTGACTGCTGTGCTTGCCAACAAGGGTTTTGCCACCAAGTATTAAGTCTTGTTTGCCAAAGGGATCAAATACTTATTTCTCTGTGCACAATGCAAATAAATATATATAATTTTGACAATGTGATTTTCTGTTTTTTTTTTTAATATAATCTATCTCTCACTGGTAAAATTATCCTAGCCTAAAAATTCTAGACTGTTCATGTCTGTGACAGTGGGCAAACTTACAAAATCAGCAAGGGATCAAATACTTATTTCCTTCACTGTACATACTGCACACACATACATACTGCACACATACATACATACATACATACATACATACTGCACACACATACATACTGCAAACACACACATACATACTCCACACATACATACATACATACATACATACATACTGCACACATACATTCTGCACAAATACATCCATACATACATACATACATATTGCACATATACATACTGCACACACATACATACTGCACACACACATACATACTGCACACATACATACTGCACACATACATACTGCCCACACTGCATACATATATACTACCCACACGCTACATATATACACACTGAACACATACATACTGCACACATACATACTGCACACACTACACATACTGCACGCATACATACATACATACATACATACATATTGCACATATACATACTGCACACACATACATACTGCACACACACACATACATACTGCACACATACATACCTATATACATACTGCACATATACATACTGCACACATACATACATACATACATACATACTGCACACACATACATACTGCAGACATACATGCATACATATATACTGCCCACACGCTACATATACACATACTGCACACATACATACTGCACACACTGCACATACACATACTGGACACATACATATATCCATATTACACATACATACTGCACATACATACATACATACATACTGCACACATAGATACTGCACACATCCATACTGCACACAGACACACTGAATACATACATACATACATGCTGCACACATACATACTGAATACATACATACATACTGCACACATACAAACATACTGCCCACACACTGCATATACACACAATGCACATATACACACTGCAAACATACACACTGCACACATATATACTGCACACATACATACTGCACACATACATACTGCATACATACATACATACATACTGCACACATACATACTGCACACACACATACTGCCCACACACTACATATACTCACACTGCACATATATATATACACTGCACACATACATAAATACTGCCCATGCACTACAGATACACACAATGCACATATACATACTGCACACATATACATACTGCACATATACATACATACATACATGCATACTGCACACATACATACATAGATACTGCACACATCCATACTGCACACATACACACTGAATAAATAAATACATACATACATGCTGCACACATACATACTGAATAAATACATACATACATACTGCACACATACAAACATACTGCCCACACACTGCATATACACACAATGCACATATACACACTGCACACATACACACTGCACACATACACACTGCACACATACATACTGCACACATACATACTGTATACATACATACATACATACATACATGCATACTGCCCACATACTACATATACACACATTGCACACATACATACTGCACACATACACTACACACACACTACATATATATACAAAATGCACACAAATATACACACGCACTCGCACAAATATTACATACACACACAAACTACATATACACACACATATAGAGCCATTACACACACACATACATACATACATACATACATACATACATACATACATTGAGTCACACTCCAGTCACCTCTTTGTCTTTAGACACATTGACACTTATCTCCTTCCTGTAGACTGCTTCTTCGGCAACTTCTGTCTCCTCTGACTTCTTCAGCACGGGGTGGTGCTCCAGTGCTGGGGGGAGGGGTGTACAGAGGGAGATTAGGAACTGAAGGGGCTATCAAGGGAGTACTGGGCTGTACAGGGTTTAGTAGACATTTTAGCAGCAGCAGCTATGCAGGTCAGTGGTGCAGACACAGTGAAGGAGCCGGGTGCTGCTGACCTGTACAGCTGCTGGGCAGTGAATTAGATACAGAGCAAGCCACCGGGCAGGGGCTTCACATATCAGCAGTACAAGCTGAAGTAACGGCAGCCCAGCGTCCTGCTCTGCATAGATTCTCCTGTGTCACCTGTCAGGTCCCAGCCAAGCCGCACTCTCTCCGCTGTCGGATTTCCTCCTCTCCGTTGTCCTCTCTGGCGGGTAGGAGGCCCCTGCTAGTACTACAGACCAGACGTGGTGCGTGGAGGCTGGGAAGGCTGCTAACAATGTTCTACATGAGAGGTCATCACGCAGCCACAACTGGCATATGTGCAGCTCCTTGCACAACAAAAAAATATAGAAATCACGGACGCATTCTTTTTATTCCGGACAGTTGCCAAAAGTCCTCTCATTTCACGGACTGTCCATGAATTTCACGGACTGTCCATATATGGACAGTGATGCCGTGATGACAGCAGCGACAGCACCCGGCGGCCGAGTGTGCCCCCCCAAGGGTAATGGGCCCTGGAACTTGCCCGGGTTCGCCGGGTGCTGACGACGGCCCTGACTATACCCACACATATATAAACACACACAGAGGCATAAATATATATACACTAACATAGAGACATATGTACACATGTACACACACATACTGGAACATATACACACACACACACACAGACACATACATACAACACACATAGCAGAGGTCGTAGCTAGGTTCTCCAGTACCCGGGGCAAAGATTCAGTTTGGCGCCCCCCCAACCTCTTTCCCGACATCTCCTTCCACCCTCGCCATGTTTGTTTTCTCTACCAATCAATGACGTGTCATTTATTTTCCAAATTTTTTTTATGTAACCCGAGCATAAAAACATTTGTACATTTTACAAGCAATATAGTTCTATACACAACACCAGAACCAAGCTCATTACATATGTACAGTTCCAGAACAAATCTCATTAGATATATACAGCACCAGAACCAAGCTCAGTACATGAATACAGGACCAGAACAAAGCTCAGTACAAATACATTTCAGTACAGAGATCATTTGCAAAGTCAGGTTAGCAGCTTCCAGTATGACCAGAATTATGGTAATCATATTCTGGGAGTTGCTTATACCCCAAAAAATAGTACCCTCCACCATCTGTAAAGATCATACAGTAATAATTAGGCTTCGTTCTCACCTGCATCGTGGTTCCGTTCATGGGTTCCGTCAGACCTTTCCGTCAGGGGAACCTACGAACGGAAACCAAACGGAAACCATAGCATTCTGTTACCATTTCAATGGTAACGCTTCCGTTGCTAATGGTTTCTGTTTGTCTCCGTTTCACAAGGTTTTCGTTTTATTGGCGGTATCAATAGAGTAGTCGACTGTATCCACCTATAATCTATCACATCTAACTTAGATGTGATGTATTACATGTGGATCCAGCATGTCAGACACACAGGACACACAGGACCCGCTGACACTGAACCCATCAGTCCCACAGACCTGACAAGTTCAGGATTCAGCGTAGGATACAGCTTCTCTGTATACAGGTAACAGAGCAGCTGTATCTCAAAAAGTAAAAAGATTTTTTAATAAAAACTAATTATAAAGTTGCACAAAACACACTGACTGACATTTAAAAAAAAAAAAAGTTTCAAAAGGTGTTCATAACCTTTAACCCCTTCCCGACATTTGCCGTAAATGTACGTCATGGAAAGCATTGACTTCCCGCATCTTGCCGTACATATACGCCGAATGTTTGGGACCAGCTCAGAAGATGAGCCGGTGCCATCATCACCGGATCTCAGCTGTATCTAACAGCTGACATCCGGCTGGACCGAAATTAGCTTCGATCCCCGCCATTAACCCCTTAAGTGCAGCGCTCAAATCGCTGCACTTAAGGTGTTTGCAGCTCATCGGAACCCCAGTAATGAAATTGCCGGGGTTACGGTGGCTGCAATGGCAACCGGAGGCCTAATACTGGCCTCCCGGTCTGCCTAGCACCGAAGCCGGTCAAGATCCGCCCGGCGGCGGAGCCTGATCGGCTTCCGTAGCTGCCGGCAAGATGGCGCCGGGTCAGGAGCTGATCCGGCGTCATCAGCGGTGGAAGTCAGCTGTACTGTACAGCTGACATCCACCTGTAATGGCAGGAACCGGAGCTAGCTCCGATCCCTGCCATTAACCCCTTCGATGCAGCAATCGAAAGCGATTGCTTCATCGTAGCAGTTACTAGCAGATCGCCAGCCCTGACAGGCAATCAGGACTGGCGACTGCTGTTATGGCAACAGGAGACACAATGGTCTCCTGCTCTGCCATTACGGAAGCCGATTTAGGCCCAGCCGGGAGGCGAAGCCTAATCGTCTTGCTGTCAGTGAATGACTGACAGATCTAATACATTGCACTACATAGGTAGTGCAATGTATTAGAAAAAAAAAAATCTGACCGTTGGACCTTCAAGTCCCCTAGTGGGACTTGAGAAAAAGTGTAAAAAAAGTATAAAAAAGTGTAAAAAAAAGTGCAAATAATAAAAGTTTGAAAACAATAAAAGTTTCAAGTAATCAAATAAAACACAATCCCCCTTTTACTCTTATCAAGTACTTTATTATTGAAAAATAATAATAAACCATATGCATTTGATATCGCCGCGACCGTAACGACCCGAGGTATCAAAATATTATATTATTTATTGCACGCGGTGAACAGCGTAAAAAAAAAACCATAAAAAACGTTACCAGAGTTTCTGTTTTTTTGTCACTTTGCCCTACAAATGTTAGAATAAAAAGTGATCAAAAAGTCGCACGTATCCAAAAATGGTACCTATAAAAACTATAGCTCGTCCCGCAAAAAACAAGCCCTCATACACCTCCGTCGACAAAAAAATTAAAAAGTGATGGTTCTCACAACTTGGCGACAGAAAAAATACATTCTTTTTACAAAAGTAATTTTATTGTGCAAAAAGTTGTAAAACATAAAAAAGTCCTATAAAATAGGTATCGCCGGAATCGTACTGACCCGCAGAATAAAGTTAACATGTAATTTATAACGCATGGTGAACGCTGTATAAAAAAAAAGACAAAAGCTGTGCCAGAATTGCGTTTTTTGGTTTACCTGGCCTTCCAAAAAATAGGATAAAAGGTGATCAAAAAGTTGCATGTACCCCAAAATGGTACCAATAATAACTACAGCTCGTCCCGCAACAAACCAGTCCTCATACCACTACGTCTATGAAAAATAAAATTAGTTATGGCTCCAATAAGTCAGCAAATAAAAAAATATGCAGTTGTGCCCGAGGGGAACATTTCTTCTGTTTGAAGAGGCGATTTATCAAGGACCTAAAATTAGGGAACCAGGAAAGGGAGGGCCCAAACATATCCGCTGGAAGCGACGGTGCCTGTATTATACCAGGACAACACTTCCTAGCAAAATTCCCCAAACTACAAAGGCGCGGAGTGTGGATCAAAAGGGGGATAATAAAGGACGCCATATATCAGTGCGACACCAGCCTGTGCAGAAATGATTGTGTCACAGCGTAACACACATCTATGGATCATTTTATTGTTTTTTTTTACCCCATTATTATACCACCTGACTATGCCCCTTATATACTCCGCCCGGCTTACATATGCCCTACATTATAAACGGAAACACCAGTAAGACTCCAAACAAAACTACTACCAAGCAAAATCCACGCTCCAAAAGCCAAATGGCGTTTCCTCCCATCTGAACCCTACAGCGTCCCCAAACAGCAGTTTCCTTCCACATATATGGCACCGTCATACCCGGGAGAACCCTTTTAGCAATTTTTGGGGTGTGTGTCTCCAGTGGCATAAGCTGGGCACGACATATTTTCCACTGAATGGCATATCTAGGGAAAAATATAAATTTTTAATTTGCACCATCCACAGCGCAATCATTTATGGAAAAGACCTGTGGGGTGAAAATGCTCACTACACCCCTTAATAAATGCATTGAGGGGTGCAGTTTCCATAATGGGGTCACTTCCCAGGGGTTTATTTTTATTATTTCACATCTGAGCCTCTGCAGTTGTGAACCAATACTTTGTAAATCGCCAAATTAGGCCTCAATTTTACATGGTACGCTTTCACTCCTGAGCCTGGTCGACTGTCCAGGCAAGAGATTAGGGCCACATGTAGGGTGTTTCTAAAACCAGGAAACCCAGCATAATAATTAGAGAGCTGTCTTGTTATGGTGGCACAAGCCGGGCACCACATATTGTCCACATATCTGTGGAAAAAATCCCATTTTCACTCTGCAACATCGAGTTCACACTAATTTCTACAAAACACCTGCAGGGTTAACATGCTCACTACACCCCTAGGTAAATGCATTGAGGGGTGTAGTTTCCAAAATTGGGTCGCTTTTGGGGGGTTTCCACTGTTTTGGGCCCACAGGCACCCAGAAACCAATCCAGCAATGGTCCTTCCCTTCTGAGCCCTGCCGTGTGCCCAAACAGCAGTTTATGACCACATATGGGGTATTGCCGTACTCGGGAGAAATTGCTTTACAAATGTTGGGTTCTTTTTTTTCCTTTATTTGTTGTGAAAATGAAAAAATTTGCGCTAAAGCTACGTCTTATTGAAGAAAAAGGATTGTTTTTATTTTCACTGCCCAATTCTAATAAATTCTATGAAACATCTGTGGGGTCAAAATGCTTACTACACCCCTAGATGAATTCCTCAAGAGGTGTAGTTTCTTTTGGGCGTTTTCATTGTTTTGTCCCCTCAGGAGCTTTGCAAATGTGACATGGCCTCTGCAAACCATTCCTGCTAAATGTGATCTCCAAAAGCCAAATAGCGCTCTTTCCCTTCTAAGCCCTGCCGTGTGTCTAAACAGCCACTTATTACCACATGTGGGGTATTGTTTTACTCGGGAGAAATTGCTTTACAAATTTTGCAGTGCTTTTTCTCCTTCAGTCCTTGTGGAAATGAGAAAAAATTAGCTAAACCTACATTTTCTTTGAAAAAATATAGATTTTTATTTTCAGGGCCTAGTTCCAATAATTTCAGCAAAGGCCTGTGGGGTCCAAACGCTCATTATACCCCTAGATAATTTCCTCAATGGGTGTAGTCTCCAAAATGGGGTCACTTGTGGGGGTTTCCACTGTTTTGTCTCCTCAGGGACTTTGTAAATGTGACATGGCCTCCGCAAACCATTCCTGCTAAATGTGAACTCCAAAAGCCAAATGGCACTCCATCCCTTTGAAGCCCTGCCGTGTGTCCAAACAGCCGTTTATTACCACATGTGGGGTACTGTTTTACTCGGGAGAGATTGGTTTACAAATTTTACGGTGCTTTTTCTCCTTCAGTCCTTGTGGAAATGAGAAAAAATTAGCTAAACCTTCATTTTCTTTGAAAAAATTTAGATTGTCATTTTCAGGGCCTACTTTCAATAATTTATGCAAAAATTATGTTGCGTCAAAACGCTCACTATACCCCTAGATAATTTCCTCAATGGGTGTAGTTTCCAAAATGGGGTCACTTGTGGGGGGTTTCCACTGTTTTGTCCCCTCAGGGGCTTTGTAAATGTGACATGGCCTCCGCAAACCATTCCTGCTAAACTTGAGCTCCAAAAGCCAAATAGCGCTCTTTCCCTTCTCAGCCCTTCTCTAACCGTTTATTACCACATGTGGGGTATTGTTTTACTCGGGAGAAATTGCTTTACAAATTTTATGGTGCTTATTCTCCTTTAGTCCTTGTGGAAATGAGAAAAAAAATCGCTAACCCTACATTTTATTTGAAAAAATGTCGATTTTAATTTTCACGTCCTACTTCCAATAATTTCTGTAAAAAAACTGTGCGGTCAAAATGTTCACTGTACCCCTAGATAATTTCCTTGAGGTGTGTAGTTTCCCAGATGGGGTCACTTTTGGGAGATTTTGACTGTTTTGGCACCGCAAGAGCCCTTCAAACCTGACATGATGCCTAAAATTTATTCTAACAAAAATAAGGCCCCAAAATCCACTAGGTGTTCCTTTGCTTCTGAGGCCGATGCTTCAGTCTATTAGCATGCTAGGGCCACATGTGGGATATTTCCTAAAACTGCATAAACTGGGCAACAAATATTGAGTTGCATTTCTCTGGTAAAACCTTCTGTGTTATAAAAAAAATTGTACTAAAAATTTATTTCTGCCAAAAAATATGAAATTTGTACATTTCACCTCTACTTTGTTTTAATTCCTGTGACATGTGTAAAGGGTTAAGACATTTTCTAAATGCTGTTTTGAATACTTTGAGGGGTGAAGTTTTTAAAATGGGGTGAATTTTTGGGGGTTTCTAATATATAAGGCCCTCAAAGCCACTTCACAAGTGAACGGGCCCCTGTAAAAATGGCCTTTTGAAATTTTCTTGAAAATGTGAGAAATTGCTGCTAAAGTTCTAAGCCTTGTGATGTCATAGAAAAATAAAAGGATGTTCAAAAAACAATGCCAATCTAAAGTAGACATATGGGGGATGTTAGTTAGCAACAATTTTGTGTGTTATAACTGCCTGTCTTACAAGCAGATACATTTAAATTGAGAAAAATGCTAATTTTTGCAATTTTTCGCTAAATTTTGGTATTTTTCACAATTAAATACTGAACATATCAAGCAAATTTTGCCAGTAACTTAAAGTCCAATGTGTCACGAGAAAACAATCTCAGAATCGCTTGGATAGGTGAAAGCATTCCGGAGTTATTACCACATAAAGTGACACATGTCAGATTTGAAAAATGAGGCCCGGTCAGGAAGGTCAAAAGTGGCTAAAGAGGGAAGGGGTTAATGCAAACAATCAGATCGTAAAAACCATTGTCCGGTAAAACATGCAGCACATGCAGTTTTATCAAAAGGTGCAGTTTTTAAATGATTGTTAATGTCTGCAAAAAACTCCATGGACATTAACAATCATTTGAAAACTGTGCTGACTCGTGGGAATGCAACATGTTGACGTGGTTTGCAGCTGTATCGTTGTAAGACAGCAGCTACTATATGTATATACTGTACGGGTATGTTCATGCAAGGCAGATACGCTGTGTAAAAGCACTGCCCTGTGCCGCAGTTTTTCGGCCAGGAATGGCCGCTGCGGAAAACTGAGCAGAAAAAAAAATGGATACTTACCATGGCGACGCTTCCCTCCTACATCCTGCAGCTCTGGGTTGATGTTTCATCCCATGTGACCGCTGCAGCCTGCGATTGACTGCAGCAGTCACATGGGATGAAACGTCGTCCCAGGAGGCTGGCCCGGAAAAAGAAACAGAATTCTAGGTGAGTATAAGATTAAAATTATTAATAAGTTGCGTTTTTTGCAGCGGAATCGCATACGTGTACATTTCTCCTGCATTGACCACACGATGGCGCTGCTGCTCAGCGTATCACTAGGCTGCCTGCCTTATATTCAATTTAGTGAGATTTCTCAGCATTGAACACACGATGGTGCTGCTGCTTAGCGTATCACAATCGGGCTTCAAACAAACTTTCTAAACTATATAATAGATATATTGTGCATTTTACAGCATTGACCACACAATGGCGCTGCTGCTCAATGTATCACTAGGCTGCCTGCCTTACATTAAATTTAGTGAGATTTCTCAGCATTGACCACACGATGGCGCTGCTGCTTAGCGTATCACAATCGGGCTTCAAACAAACTTTCTAAAATATATAATATTTAGATATAGTGTGCATTTCCCAGCATTGACCACACGATGGCGCTGCTGCTCAGCGTATCACTAGGCTGCTTGCATTACATCCAATTTAGTGAGATTTCTCAGCATTGACCACACGATGGCGCTGCTGCTTAGCATATCACAATCGGGCTTCAAACAAACTTTCTAAAATATATAATATATAGATATAGTGTGCATTTCCTGCATTGACCACACGATGGTACTGCTGCCCAGCGTATCACTAGGCTGCCTGCCTTACATTCAATTTAGTGAGATTTCTCAACATTGACCACACGATGGCGCTGCTGCTTAGCATATCCCAATCGGGCTTCAAACAAATTTTCTCAAATATATAATATATAGTGCACATTTCCCAGCATTGACCACATGTTGGCGCTGCTGCTCAGCGTATCACTAGGCTGCCTGCATTACATTCAATTTAGTGAGATTTCTCAGCATTGACCACACAATGGCGCTGCTGCTTAGCGTATCACAATCCCCTTAGATAGTGGTAATGGGGAGTTGGTCACAGGGGATCAAGAGAAGGCAGAGTTACTAAATGGGTTCTTCCGCTCTGTATATACAACAGAAGAAGGAGCAGCTGATGTAGCCGCTGCCAGTGCTGTTAATATATCAGTTGATATACTGAATTGGATGAATGTAGATATGGTGCAAGCTAAATTAAATAAAATAAATGTACACAAGGCACCGGGACCAGATGGGTTACACCCTAGAGTTCTTAAGGAGCTTAGTTCAGTTATTTCTGTCCCCCTCTTAATAATATTTAGAGAGTCTCTCATGACTGGTATAGTGCCAAGGGACTGGCGCAGGGCAAATGTGATGCCTATTTTCAAAATGGGCTCTAGGTCTTCGCCGGGTAATTATAGACCAGCAAGCTTAACATCAATTGTGGGGAAAATGTTTGAGGGGCTATTGAGGGACTATATACAGGATTATGTGACAAAAAATAGTATTATAAGTGACAGCCAGCACGGTTTTACAAAGGACAGAAGCTGTCAAACCAACCTGATTTGTTTTTATGAAGAGGTAAACAGAAGCCTAGACAGAGGGGCCGCTGTGGATATAGTGTTTTTGGACTTTGCAAAGGCATTTGACATTGTCCCCATAGACGTCTAATGGGTAAATTAAGGACTATAGGTTTAGAAAGTATAGTTTGTAATTGGCTCAAGGACCGTATCCAGAGAGTTGTGGTCAATGATTCCTACTCTGAATGATCCCCGGTTATAAGTGGTGTACCCCAGGGTTCAGTTCTGGGACCACTATTATTCAACTTATTTATTAATGATATAGAGGATGGGATTAATAGCACTATTTCTATTTTTGCAGATGACACCAAGCTATGTAATATAGTTCAGTCTATGGAAGATGTTCATGAATTGCAAGCGGATTTAAACAAACTAAGTGTTTGGGCGTCCACTTGGCAGATGAAGTTTAATGTAGATAAATGTAAAGTTATGCACCTGGGTACGAACAACCTGTATGCATCATATGTCCTAGGGGGAGCTACACTGGGGGAGTCACTTGATGAGAAGGATCTGGGTGTAATTGTAAATCATAAACTAAATAACAGCATGCAGTGTCAATCAGCTGCTTCAAAGGCCAGCAAAATATTGTCGTGTATCAAAAGAGGCATGGACTCGCGGGACAGGGATGTAATATTACCACTTTACAAAGCATTAGTGAGGCCTCATCTAGAATATGCAGTTCAGTTCTGGGCTCCAGTTCATAGAAAGGATGCCCTGGAGTTGGAAAAAATACAAAGAAGAGCAACGAAGCTAATAAGGGGCATGGAGAATTTAAGTTATGAGGAAAGATTAAAAGAACTAAACCTGGGGGGGCGGGGCTTAGCTATGGCAGAGTAAGCACACATCTCGGGGGAGCTCCGTGCAGCAGAGTGCTTAATAGCAGCCTGAGCCCGTCTGAAACCGGTAGGAGATGCCAGCAAAACGTAGGGGACAAGGCACTACACCCTCCCGCTCCTTACCTAGCTTGCAGACACGGAGTGCTAGCATGGAGCGCTTCTTATCAGCGGCGCCCGCTTCTCAGGAACTCCCAGGTGTCATGGCGCACCCGGCACTGCATCCTGCCACGTGCAGAACTACAGGCCTTCAGCACGCAGCAGCAGGAGCTCAAGCACAGGGACAGACGACCGCACTACAGCCTGGGGCCAGCAAGAATGAGGTACCGCACGTGTCCCCTGTCCTATTTGGACCTGTACTTCAGCCAGCCACCGTGTCCCTGCCCAGAAGCCCAGATTCAGTACCCTTCCAGCCCGCATTACATGCAGATTTGCACCTGCTCAGGGAACTGATCCAAGCTCTCCCTACCAGACAGGACTTAGATTCCCTGGTGACTAGAATTGAACAATCCCACCAACAAGACATCGCTGCCTTACAACAAGAAGTGGATAGGGTGGATACTAGGATTGCCAACACGGACCAAACGGTCTCCAATATTGACAGCAGAGTGCTAGCTCTGGAGCAGGCAGCCATTTCCAGCAGAACACATATACAGTCCCTGGCGTTACAATTGGACGATCAAGAGTACAGGGGTCGTAGGAACAATATACGACTGAAAGGCCTCCCAGACCTGGGTCCCAGAGATGACCTTCCGGCCAGGATAACTGCCATCTTTAGTACGGTCACTAATAGGCCGTTGGAAGCGACATTTTTACTGGATCGTGTCCATAGGGTTTCTCGACCCGGTCCGAACGACCCATCCAACCCTCGTGATGTTCTGTGTAGACTACATTACTACTCGGACAAGGATTTAATCATTCAAGGCGCGTGGTCACATGGTCCGGTTACGGTGGATGAATGCAGGGTCACGATATAGCCAGATGTCTCCCCACGCACGCTCTACATGCGGCGTCTGCTGCACCGACTACTAGAAAAGATCAAAGCTGCGGGAGCCACTTATAGATGGGGTCACCCGTTCCACGTGGTCGTCAGGAAAGAATCAGCCACCTTCCTCTTGCGCCATTTCTCAGATTTGGAGGCCTTATTCAATTTCCTGCAGATCGAATCGTTTCCGGTCCCGGATTGGCTGGCACTGGACCGGCCGGAACCATCGCAACGCCGGCGCGCTCCGTGCCCTAGCCAACATCTCAACAGGCCTTCGCTCCGAGAGTCATTAAGGTCTCAGCTGGATCTTTCGCTGCTACTACCTCCTGAGGCCTGACGTAGATTACCTTCTGAAGAACCCTCAGATCTCCATGGCAATACCTGATCTACAGTTTATAGCGCTGGGCTCTGTACAGCGCCTAGCGTCTCTTTTTTGTTACAGGGTGTCCTGACAGCTCCTCCGAGGAGTGCCTTTTCCAACAGAACTTTGTGAGCAGTCCCGGTACTTCCTCCGTGACTTTCCGAGACTTCCGTGGACAGTGAGCTGTCACCGAAGATTCCACAGATGGCCACAGAACTGTAGATATGACCCGACATACAGTTTACCCTTCTTTTGTTCCTTGTCCTCACCCCCCCCCCCCCTTATCCCTTCCTTGCATTTTAGTGATGTCTTTGGTATCGGACCCATGTGCCCCCTCCCTCCCCTCTCTCCCCCTCGTGAATTGTCAGGAAGTTGCTCGTGGTACGATATCCTGTTAGTATTGTTACACAAGGCCACATGATGTTGTCACAGGCAGTAGTATTACTACTCATAAGGTTTCATTCACTACCTGAGACCTAATTTGTGATCCGATTTGTTTTATCTGTATCTTGTTGAGTGTCGCATTAGTGCTCTTTCTGATGAATCTCTCACTTATCTCTTTCCTCTCTCCACCCTCTTTCCCCTTCCCCTCCTCCTCATACCCTCTCCTATCCCCCCTTTCTCCTCTTTCCTCCCCCCCTCCTCAACCTCCCCCCCTCACCCTTTTATAACAGGACGTACTAGTCTTCCGGGTCCTCCAAATAGGAGGAGTTTAATGCTTCATATCTTATGTTACAGATAATGTCGCTCTGTGTTTACAGTGTTCTTTTCTCACAGTTTTTCAGGTGAAGGGTTCAGCTGGCTTATATGGCCGTGTTTTTTGTAGGGCCAGGTAACATACAATGTTATGTCCTCCCTTGCCCGCCTCTTGGTGGACATCGGACGAGTTTTTGTTTAACGTTTTGTGCTGCTCGCTGCATGGGGTCCCCCCCCACTTCTCTTTGGTTTTCCTTGTTCCCGTTTTGTTACTAACCTTTTCTCCACAGGTTTTCTTGCTGCGTGGGTTTCGGCCTTTGTGTCCTTTTCTCTTTCTCTGTCAATTTTCCTTTTTCTCTCTGGTCTTTCCCCCTACCCCTCTTTGTCTCCCCCCCCCCCTCTTTTTATTAATTTTTTTCATCACCTATCGGGGACATGGCCCGCCACTCCCAGACTGACCTTCGGATAGGCTCGTTGAATGTCAAGAGGTTGCATAGTCCCGGGAAGCGATCCATTTTGCTCAACATGTTGAAAGGTAGACACTTACATGTAGCTTTCCTACAGGAAACGCACCTCAGTGAACAAAAACCTTTTAAGATGTCTAATCTTTGGTTTCCACACGCCTATCATAGTTTCTCTCCTGATCCGAAATCTAGGGGGACGAGTATCCTCCTGTCTCGTACTCTTCCATGGGAATTTCTGGACTCTCGCAGTGATGGGATGGGGCGAATGCTACTACTCAAGGGCAGCATTAATTCGCAGATCTACACCTTTGCTTCCTTCTACCTACCCAATGTGGGTCAAGGTTCAGCTCTGCTTGGCTTTTTGGATGAGCTAGAGGAGTTTGGGGAGGGCACCATTGTCCTGGGAGGTGACTTCAATGTCGCATTGGAGCCCACCATGGATGTCTCAAAGGGGACATCATCAATCCCGCATTCCCAACTGCGCCGTATTAAACGAGCGTTCCACGAGCATAATTTTGTGCACACATGGCGCCTATTACATCCGGGTGATAAAGATTTTTCGTTTTACTCATCCGTCCATGACACTTACT
Source organism: Rhinoderma darwinii (assembly GCF_050947455.1). Taxonomy (NCBI): domain Eukaryota; kingdom Metazoa; phylum Chordata; class Amphibia; order Anura; family Rhinodermatidae; genus Rhinoderma; species Rhinoderma darwinii. Next base: position 481,317 of record NW_027461950.1, on the reverse strand, counting down.
CCAGACTCGATCTAATATTTGTCAAACATTGCTCACTCCCAATTTTACAGGCCGTCGATATTGACTCAATCTCTTTCTCAGATCATGCCCTTGTCACTCTATCCTTAACATTGCAGGCCCCGATATTACACCAATCCCAGTGGAAGTTCAATCCGTTGCTTCTTAATGACTCCTTGTTTTCTTCAGACGTGCAGCGTACACTTGAAGAATACTTTACGGCCAATACCCCTGCAGACACAAACCCACGGGTACTGTGGGAGGCGCACAAGTGTGTTGTACGTGGCACCTTTATTAAACACGGGGCTCGATTAAAAAGGGAGCGTGCGGAGACCACTGCTCGGCTTCTATCGGAAATTAGGGTTTTAGAGTCTACTCACAAGCGTTCCCATGAATTAGCATGTAAAGTCGCGTTACTCCAGAAACGAGAAGAGCTCCGTATCTTATTATTGTCTAAGGCCAAAGCTACCCTCTCGAAATGCAAGCGCCACTTCTACGAATATGGGAACAAATGTAGCAGGTCTCTGGCCAGAGCACTGAGACTTCAACAAGCGCGTACCTACGTACCCTTTATTGCAACATCCCCCACTACTCGGGCTAACTTGCCATTAGACATAGCCTCACAGTTCCGCGACTTTTATGCCTCCCTATATAACACAGATTCCACCAATCCGGCCACGACGGCGAACAACTTCCAAACACGTATCAAAAACTACATTGCAGACTCAGGTATGCCTTCTTTGTCAGAGGAGGTACTAGGCGCATTGGAGGCTCCAATCTCTCCACCAGAACTAGCGGATGCACTTAGGAGCTTCGCTAATGGTAAGGCCCCGGGACCTGACGGGTTCACACTCCCCTACTATAAAAAATACACCGCTACCCTTAGCCAACATTTTCTAGCATCCTTGAACTCCTTCTCCTCCTCAGCTCGCGTTCCACCAGACACACTCAGGGCCCACATTGCTGTGATTCCCAAACCAGAGAAAGACCCTTCTCAGTGTGCTAGCTACAGGCCGATTTCGCTTCTCAACACAGACATTAAACTCTTCGCGAAGATTTTGGCAATGTGTTTGGCTCCGTTGCTCAGTGGGGTCATTCATCTTGACCAGACGGAGTTCATGGTGGGCAGAGAGGCCCGAGACAACACCACGAAAGCGATCAACCTTATACATAAGGCTAAGTTGTCCCGGGTTCCACTGATGCTCTTGTCAACTGACGTTGAAAAAGCTTTTGACAGAGTCAATTTGACATACATGGAGGAAACACTTCTCCGACTTGGCCTGGGCCCTCAGATGATGAGTTGGATCATGTCTTTGTATTCTTGCCCCTCGGCGAGGGTCCGAGTGAATGGCATTCTCTCTGAAGAATTTGCCATCCATAATGGGACACACCAGGGCTGCCCACTCTCTCCCCTGATTTTTATCCTGACCTTGGAACCGTTTCTAAGGCATGTTCGTACCAATCAGGACATTCAGGGCCTAGGTGTAAAGGATCTGCCAGGCACTACGTCTGGGTATACTCCCAGGATTAATCAGTCGACACCTGAGGCCAGACCTCTGAGACTGACACCTGCTCCCACCAATCAGGGTGGCAGGCTCAGGAGTGGGAGAGCCTATCGCGGCCTGGTCAGTCAGAGTTAGCTCCGCCCCCTGTCCATTTATACCTGCCGTTTTCTCTTCCTCCTTGCTTGTTATTCTTCTTGGATTCCTGGCCCCACTGCTGCCTTGCTCCAGCCTGCTTCTGCCGTGCTTCTGCCTTGCTTCAGTTCCGTTTATCCTGTGTTTCTCTGCCCCTGGCTTGCTTCTGCTCCGTGCTCCCGTTTGTATACTCCACTACATCCTGATCCTGACTGGCTCATTCACCGCTCCGTTTCCTCGCGGCGTTCCGTGGGCTACTGTATTCCCTTGCGTGTTCCCTGTTTGTACTCCCTTGCACTTAGACAGCGTAGGGACCGCCGCCAAGTTGTACCCCGTCGCCTAGGGCGGGTCGTTGCAAGTAGGCAGGGACAGGGCGGTGGGTAGATTAGGGCTCACTTGTTCCCTTCACCTCCTTCCTGCCATTACATAATAACAAGCCCTTACCTAGTCTACCATTTCTTCTACGCTGACGCTATCATGGACCCCCTTGAGACCCTGACCCAGCAGATGCAGGGCCTCTCCCTACAGGTCCAGGCCCTGGCTCAGAGGGTCAATCAGTCTGACGCTGCCTTTGTAGTACCCCTCACCTCACCTCTAGAACCCAACCTCAAGTTACCTGACCGGTTCTCAGGGGACCGTAAGACTTTTCTCTCCTTCCGGGAGAGTTGCAGACTTTATTTCCGCCTAAGACCTCACTCCTCAGGTTCCGAGAACCAGCGGGTGGGTATCATTATATCCCGACTCCAGGAAGGGCCCCAAGAGTGGGCCTTCTCCTTGGCTCCTGACGCCCCTGAACTTTCCTCCGTTGATCGTTTTTTCTCTGCCCTCGGTCTCATTTACGACGAGACTGACAGGACTGCCTTAGCCGAGAGTCAGCTGGTGACCTTACGTCAGGGTAGGAGACCTGTTGAGGAATACTGTTCTGATTTTAGAAAGTGGTGCGTAGCTTCTCGGTGGAACGACCCGGCCCTAAGGTGCCAGTTTAGGTTAGGATTATCTGACGCCCTGAAGGATCTGCTGGTTAGCTACCCCTCTTCTGACTCCCTAGACCAGGTTATGGCCCTAGCAGTACGACTTGACCGACGTCTCAGGGAACGTCAGCTTGAACTTTTCAATGTTTTCCCCTCTGACTGCCCTGCGATTCCCCGCAAGGTCCCGTCTCCTCGCTCTTCCACGGAGGACTCGGAGGTACCTATGCAACTCGGGGCCTCCATGTCCCCTCGACAACGTAGAGAGTTCCGCAGGAAGAATGGTCTCTGCTTCTATTGTGGGGGTGACAAGCATCTACTGAACACCTGTCCCAGGCGCAAGAATAAGCAGCCGGAAAACTTCCGCGCCTAAGTGATCATCGGGGAGGTCACTTGGGCGCACAGGTATTTCCCGTTAATACTAAACGCAATAAGATTTTGCTTCCCTTTCAGGTCTCGTTTGCTGGCCGGTCTGCCACTGGCAGTGCCTTCGTGGATTCGGGCTCATCTGCTAATATCATGTCTGTGGAATTTGCTATGTCTCTAAAAATGCCTTTTATTGATTTACCTTATCCTATCCCGGTAGTGGGTATCGACTCCACTCCTCTTGCTAATGGTTATTTTACTCAGCATACTCCTGTTTTTGAACTCCGTGTTGGCTCCATGCATTTGGAGCAGTGCTCTGTACTGGTGATGCAGGGATTATCGTCCGATCTGGTATTAGGTCTTCCCTGGTTGCAGCTGCATAATCCCACGTTTGATTGGAATACTGGGGATCTCACCAAATGGGGTAGTGATTGCCTGATGTCATGTCTTTCGGTTAACTCTATTTCTCCCCGGGAGGAGGTAAACATGCTTCCTGAGTTTGTTCAGGACTTCGCTGATGTGTTTTCTAAGGAGGCCTCCGAGGTGTTGCCCCCTCATAGAGATTACGATTGTGCCATCGATTTGGTGCCTGGTGCCAAGCTTCCTAAGGGGAGGATATTTAATCTTTCATGTCCTGAACGTAAAGCTATGAGGGAGTATATCCAAGAATGCCTGGCCAAGGGTTTCATTCGCCCCTCGACTTCTCCTGTAGGTGCTGGCTTCTTCTTCGTGGGGAAGAAGTATGGTGGTCTTAGGCCGTGCATTGATTATCGGAACTTGAATAAGGTCACAGTAAGGAACCAGTATCCCCTTCCTTTGATTCCAGATCTTTTTAATCAGGTTCAGGGGGCCCAATGGTTCTCTAAGTTCGATCTACGGGGGGCATATAACCTTATCTGCATCAAAGAGGGGGATGAGTGGAAAACTGCGTTCAACACGCCCGAAGGTCATTTCGAATACCTAGTCATGCCCTTTGGGTTGTGTAATGCCCCTGCCGTCTTCCAGAATTTTATTAATGAAATTCTGAGAGATTACCTGGGTAATTTTCTTGTAGTGTACCTTGATGACATACTGGTGTTTTCCAAGGACTGGTCCTCCCACGTGGAGCATGTCAGGAAGGTCCTCCAGGTCCTTCGGGAAAATAATCTGTTTGCGAAGACCGAAAAATGTGTGTTTGGGGTACAGGAGATACAATTTTTAGGTCAAATCCTCACTCCTCATGAATTTCGTATGGACCCTGCCAAGGTTCAGGCTGTGGCGGAATGGGTCCAACCTGCCTCCCTGAAGGCGCTACAGTGTTTTTTGGGGTTCGCTAACTATTACAGGAGATTTATTGCCAACTTCTCGGTCGTCGCTAAGCCTCTTACGGACCTCACTCGCAAGGGTGCTGATGTCCTCCATTGGCCCCCTGAGGCCGTCCAGGCTTTTGAGACCCTCAAGAAGTGCTTTATCTCGGCCCCCGTGCTGGTTCAGCCCAACCAAAGGGAGCCATTTATTGTGGAGGTTGACGTGTCCGAGGTGGGAGTGGGGGCCGTCTTGTCCCAGGGTACCAGCTCCCTCACCCATCTCCGCCCCTGTGCTTACTTCTCTAGCAAGTTTTCGCCCACGGAGTGTAACTATGATATTGGCAACCGCAAACTTTTAGCCATTAAATGGGCTTTTGAAGAGTGGCGTCACTTCTTGGAGGGGGCCAGACACCAGGTAACGGTCCTTACTGACCACAAGAATCTGGTTTTCCTAGAATCTGCCCGGAGGCTTAATCCTAGACAAGCTCGTTGGGCACTATTCTTTACCAGATTTAATTTCTTGGTTACCTATAGGGCTGGGTCCAAAAATATTAAGGCTGATGCACTGTCACGTAGTTTCATGGCTAATCCTCCTTCTGAGAAGGATCCTGCTTGTATTTTACCCCCTGGTATAATTGTTTCTGCCACTGATTCTGACTTGGCCTCTGACATCGCGGCTGATCAAGGTTCAGCTCCCGGGAACCTCCCTGGGGACAAACTGTTTGTCCCCCTGCAATACCGGCTAAGGGTACTCAGGGAAAACCATGACTCCGCTCTATCTGGTCATCCTGGCATCTTGGGTACCAAACTCCTCATTACCAGAAACTATTGGTGGCCTGGGTTGCCTAAAGACGTTAGGGCTTACATCGCCGCTTGTGAGGTCTGTGCTAGGTCCAAGACCCCTAGGTCCCGACCTGTGGGCTTACTACGTTCCTTGCCAATTCCCCAGAGACCTTGGACCCATATCTCCATGGATTTTATCACCGATTTGCCTCCATCTCAGGGCAAGTCGGTGGTGTGGGTGGTAGTAGACCGCTTCAGCAAGATGTGCCACTTTGTGCCCCTTAAGAAACTACCTAACGCCAAGACGTTAGCTTCTTTGTTTGTGAAACACATTCTGCGTCTCCATGGGGCCCCAGTCAATATCGTTTCGGACAGAGGGGTACAATTTGTTTCCTTATTTTGGAGAGCTTTTTGTAAAAAGTTGGAGATTGATCTATCTTTCTCCTCCGCCTTCCATCCCGAAACTAATGGCCAAACGGAAAGGACTAACCAATCCTTGGAACAATATTTAAGGTGTTTCATTTCTGACTGTCAATTTGATTGGGTCTCATTCCTTCCCCTCGCCGAATTTTCCCTGAATAACCGGGTCAGTAACTCGTCAGGGGTCTCCCCGTTTTTCTGTAATTTCGGGTTTAATCCTAGGTTCTCCTCCCTTTCCCCTGGTTGTTCCAATAATCCCGAGGTAGAGGACGTTCATCGGGAACTGTGCACAGTCTGGGCCCAGGTTCAAAAGAACCTAGAGGCGTCCCAGAGCGCACAAAAGATTCAGGCTGATTGTAGACGTTCTGCTAACCCCCGGTTTGTCGTCGGGGATCTGGTGTGGTTGTCGTCAAGGAACTTGCGCCTTAAGGTCCCGTCCAGGAAGTTTGCTCCCCGATTTATTGGACCTTATAAGGTAATTGAAGTCCTCAACCCTGTATCCTTCCGTCTGGAGCTGCCCCCATCCTTTCGCATACACGACGTCTTCCATGCCTCCCTCCTGAAACGCTGCTCCCCGTCCTGGTTCCCCTCGAGGAAACCTCCTGTTCTCGCTCTCACCCCTGAGGGGGTGGAATTCGAGGTGGCCAAGATTGTTGACAGTAGGATGATCCAGGGCTCCCTCCAGTACCTGGTCCATTGGAGAGGATACGGGCCGGAGGAGAGGACTTGGGTACCTGCTCGAGATGTTCACGCTGGGGTATTGATCAGGAGGTTCCACCTTCTCTTCCCCACTAAACCGGGTCCTCTTAGTAAGGGTCCGGTGGCCCCTCATAAAAGGGGGAGTACTGTAAAGGATCTGCCAGGCACTACGTCTGGGTATACTCCCAGGATTAATCAGTCGACACCTGAGGCCAGACCTCTGAGACTGACACCTGCTCCCACCAATCAGGGTGGCAGGCTCAGGAGTGGGAGAGCCTATCGCGGCCTGGTCAGTCAGAGTTAGCTCCGCCCCCTGTCCATTTATACCTGCCGTTTTCTCTTCCTCCTTGCTTGTTATTCTTCTTGGATTCCTGGCCCCACTGCTGCCTTGCTCCAGCCTGCTTCTGCCGTGCTTCTGCCTTGCTTCAGTTCCGTTTATCCTGTGTTGCTCTGCCCCTGGCTTGCTTCTGCTCCGTGCTCCCGTTTGTATACTCCACTACATCCTGATCCTGACTGGCTCATTCACCGCTCCGTTTCCTCGCGGCGTTCCGTGGGCTACTGTATTCCCTTGCGTGTTCCCTGTTTGTACTCCCTTGCACTTAGACAGCGTAGGGACCGCCGCCAAGTTGTACCCCGTCGCCTAGGGCGGGTCGTTGCAAGTAGGCAAGGACAGGGCGGTGGGTAGATTAGGGCTCACTTGTTCCCTTCACCTCCTTCCTGCCATTACACTAGGGGAGGGCTCCCATGTCAATAAGGTGGCAGCATATGCAGACGACCTTTTGTTTTTCCTGACCAACCCAATCACTTCTCTCCCGAATCTGATGCAGGAGTTTCGTCGCTTCTCCAGCCTTTCCAATTTTAAAATAAACCTTGCCAAATCAGAGGCCATGAATGTCTCCCTCCCCGCCCACATTCTATCTACGCTAGAACAATCCTTTAGTTTTAAATGGAACTCGGTGGCGCTCAAGTACCTGGGAGTGTATATCCCGGCAGATTTAAAGGGAATATTTAACTTTAACTTTCCGAGGTTTCTTACTGAGATTAAGGCGGACTGTGCTAGGTGGTCGGGAGGCACATTTACGTTGATGGGCCGATGTACTATTTTTAAAATGAATATCCTACCTCGACTACTCTACTTATTCCAGGCCCTTCCTATAGCAATGCCACCATCATTCTTTAAAGCGATCAACTCCATACAAATATCTTTTGTCTCTAATGGCAAGCATCCACGCCTTAGTCGTTTGCTTCTGTGTCGGGAGGACTGGCTCTTCCTGACATTCGCGCGTATTACAACGCAACTCACTTAGTGCGCATAGTGGATTGGTGTAGACACGCCCCTTTTAAGGCATGGGTAGGTATTGAACAAAACTTTTCGACGGTCCCTCTCGAAGTATCTCCATGGCTGAAACGCGGACTTCTCACATACCTACATCATCACCCCACGATCGGTCCCACGCTCAGATGTTGTGCCCTTGCAGCGGTCCGTTCACACCTCCTGCCTCTCTGCTCCCCCATGTCTCCGATCCTGGGGAACCCATCTTTTCCCTCGGGACTGAGTGACTTAGTGTTCAAGTCCTGGGCGGCGCTGGGTGTATTTAGGGCAGAGCACTTTCTGAAGAATTCGGAGTGGCTCTCCCTTGAGGAGTTGACACAGATGCCTGAACTCCTTCCTTTGGGTTACTGGCGCATATTTCAACTCCGCCATTTCTACTCCTCTTTACCACCCTCTGAGCTATTCCTAGCTCCTAGGTCTCCACTGGAAGACTTGTGCGTTGGCTCTGAGCCGGTTCGCCATTCATTGTCCACAATCTATCACCTCCTCCTGAACCCGCCTTACCTCCCAGCGCCTGGTTACGTTTCTGAATGGGAGTCGGATCTGGGAATTACCCTAACCACAAACCAATGCTCTCGTATTCTCTCTCTTGCCCATAAAACCTCAATTAGCTCGAGCTACCAAGAGGCTAGTTTTAAACTACTCTCGCATTGGTATAGGACCCCGGTTCGCCTGCATCTGATTTTTCCAAACGTATCACCTCTCTGCTGGAGATGTGGATTGGACAATGGTACCCTCCTCCACACATTCAGAATTCTGGGATGGGGTTAAAAAGGTGATTTGCGAGGTAACTGATACCAGCTTTACTATGGATGTGGCTTTCTTCCTCCTCCAGCAAACACCTACAAACTCTCCCTGCTTCACTATCTAGTGATGGCGGCGCAGCACTGCATTCCCTTGTGATGGAAGAATTCCTCTCCTCCCACTCTGTCCCTCTGGGTCTCCAAGGTCAACGATATAATGCACATGGAGGACCTGACCTCGAGCATTCATGATAATCATGCCAGATTCTGCCACACTTGGGCTCCTTGGATTATATTTCAGGACTCCGACTCCTACAAAGACATTCTGGGACAGACGGGCATTGGTGAATAGTCCATATTGGACGCAGTCTGGAGGAGCGGAGATGTCCCGGGGGGAGCAGCTACCCCTCCACCCCCTTGCCCATACTTCATCTTTTCCTCCCTCATTTTGTCTTGTATCATCTCTTGTGTGCACAGGGGGGGGGGAGTATATAGCAGTATTTTCTAGAAATGACGAGGTTGCTACACGTGGTTAAATTTTGGTTATGTCACTCAATTCAATGCATTCCTAACCTTGTACATGTATTTCACCCTCCCTTATGTATGCGTATCTGTATTCTTTTTTACTGTAAAAAATTTGGCTGTTAGCCATGAAAATAAAGAATTAAAAAAAAAAAAAAGAACTATAAACCTATTTAGCCTTGAGAAAAGACGACTAAGGGGAGACATGATTAACTTATATAAATATATGAATGGCACATACAAAAAAATATGGTGAAATCCTATTCCATGTAAAACTCCCTCAAAAAACAAGGGGGCACTCCCTCCGTCTGGAAAAAGAAAGGTTCAACCTGTAGAGGCGACAAGCCTTCTTTACTGTGAGAACTGTGAATCTATTGAATAGACTACCGCAGGAGCTGGTCACAGCAGGGACAGTAGATGGCTTTAAAAAAGGGTTAGATAATTTCCTAGAACAAAAAAATATTAGCTCCTATGTATAGAAATTTTTTACTTCCCCTTTCCCATTCCAATTCCCCTTTCCCATCCATTCGTTGAACTTGATGGACATGTGTCTTTTTTCAACCGTACAAACTATGTAACTATGTAACTATGTAACAATCGGTCGTCAAACAAACTTTCTAAAATATGTAATATATAGATATAATGTGCATTTCCCAGCATTGACCACACGATGGCGCTGCTGCTCAGCGTATCACTAGGCTGCCTGCCTTACATTAAATTTAGTGAGATTTCTCAGCATTGACCACACGATGGCGCTGCTGCTTAGCGTATCACAATCGGGCTTCAAACAAACTTTCTAAAATATATAATAGATATAGTGTGCATTTTCCAGCATTGACCACACAATGGCGATGCTGCTCAGCGTATCACTAGGCTGCCTGCATTACATTCAATTTAGTGAGACATCTCAGCCTTGACCACATGATGGCGCTGCTGCTTAGCATATCCCAATCGGGCTTCAAACAAACGTTCTAAAATATATAATATATAGATATAGTGTACATTTCCCAGCATTGACCACACGATGGTGCTGCTGCCCAGCGTATCACTAGGCTGCCTGCCTTACATTCAATTTAGTGAGATTTCTCAGCATTGACCACACGATGGCGCTGCTGCTTAGCGTATCACAATCGGGCTTCAAACAAACTTTCTAAAATATATAATATATAGATATAGTGTGCATTTCCTGCATTGACCACACGATGGCGCTGCTGCTCAGCGTATCACTAGGCTGCCTGCATTACATTCAATTTAGTGAGATTTCTCAGCATTGACCATACGATGGCGCTGCTGCTTAACATATCACAATCGGGCTTCACACAAACTTTCTAAAATATATAAAATATAGATATAGTGTGCATTTCCTGCATTGACCACACGATGGCACTGCTGCTCAGCGTATCAATAGGCTGCCTGCCTTACATTCAATTTAGTGAGATTTCTCAGCATTGACCACACGATGGCGCTGCTGCTTAGCGTATCACAATCGAGCTTCAAACAAACTTTCTAAAATATATAATATATAGATATAGTGTGCATTGACCACACGATGGCGCTGCTGTTCAGCGGATCACTAGGCTGCCTGCATTACATCCAATTTAGTCAGATTTCTCAGCATTGACCACACGATGGCGCTGCTGCTTAGCATATCCCAATCGGGCTACAAACAAACTTTATCAAATATATAATATATAGATATAGTGTGTATTTAGCAGCATTGACCACACGATGGCGCTGCTGCTCAGCATATCACTAGGCTGCCTGCCTTACATTCAATTTAGTGAAATTTCTCAACATTGACCACACGATGGTGCTGCTGCTCAGCGTATCAAAATCGGGCTTCAAACAAACTTCCTAAAATATATAATATAGATGTAGTGTGCATTTCCCAGCATTGACTACACGATGGCGCTGCTGCTCAGAGTATCACTAGGCTGCCCGCATTACATTCAATTTAGTGAGATTTCTCAGCATTGACCACACGATGGCGCTGCTGCTTAGCGTATCACAATCGAGCTTCAAACAAACTTTCTAAAATATATAATATATAGATATAGTGTGCATTGACCACACGATGGCGCTGCTGTTCAGCGGATCACTAGGCTGCCTGCATTACATCCAATTTAGTCAGATTTCTCAGCATTGACCACACAATGGCGCTGCTGCTCAGCGTATCACTAGGCTGCTTGCATTACATACAATTTAGTGAGATTTCGAAGCATTGACCACACGATGGCGCTGCTGCTTAGCGTATCACAATCGGGCTTCAAACAAACTTTCTAAAATATATAATATAGATGTAGTGTGCATTTCCCAACATTGACCACACGATGGCGCTGCTGCTTAACATATCACAATCGGGCTTCACACAAACTTTCTAAAATATATAATATATTGATATAGTGTGCATTTCCTGCATTGAACACACGATGGCACTGCTGCCCAGCGTATCACTAGGCTGCCTGCCTTACATTAAATTTAGTGAGATTTCTCAACATTGATCACACGATGGCGATGCTGCTTAGCATATCCCAATCGGGCTTCAAGCAAACTTTATCAAATATATAATATATAGAGCGCATTTCCCAACATTGACCACACGATGGCGCTGCTGCTCAGCGTATCACTAGGCTGCCTGCCTTACATTAAATTTAGTGAGATTTCTCAGCATTGACCACACGATGGCGCTGCTGCTTAACATATCACAATCGGGCTACACACAAACGTTCTAAAATATATAATATATAGATATCGTGTGCATTTCCTGCATTGACCACACGATGGCACTGCTGCTCAGAATATTACTAGGCTGCCTGCCTTACATTCAATTTAGTGAGATTTCTCAGCATTGAACACACGATGGCGCTGCTGCTTAGCGTATCATAATCGGTCTTCAAACAAACTTTCTAAAATATATAATATATAGATATAGTGTGCATTTCCCTGCATTGACCACACGATTGCGCTGCTGCTAAGCGTATCACTAGGCTGCCCGCATTACATCCAATTTAGTGATATTTCTCAGCATTGACCACACGATGGCGCTGCTGCTTAGCGTATCACAATCGGGCTTCAAACAAACTTTCTAAAATATAGAATATATAGATATAGTTTGCATTTCCCAGCATTGACCACACGATGGTGCTGCTGCTCAGCGTATCACTAGGCTGCCTGCCTTACATTAAATTTAGTGAGATTTCTCAGCATTGACCACACGATGGCGCTGCTGCTTAGCGTATCACAATCGGGCTTCAAACAAACTTTCTAAAATATATAATAGATATAGTGTGCATTTCCCTGCATTGACCACACGATGCCAATGCTGCTTAACATATCACAATCGGGCTTCACACAAACTTTCTAAAATATATAAAATATAGATATAGTGTGCATTTCCTGCATTGACCACACGATGGCACTGCTGCTCAGCGTATCACTAGGCTGCCTGCCTTACATTCAATTCAGTGAGATTTCTCAACATTGACCACACGATGGCACTGCTGCTTAGCGTATCACAATCGGTCATCAAACAAACTTTCTAAAATATATAATATATAGATATAGTGTGCATTTCCCAGCATTGACCACACGATGGTGCTGCTGCTCAGCGTATCACTAGGCTGCCTGCATTACATTCACTTTAGTGAGATTTCTCAGCATTGACCACACGATGGCGCTGCTGCTTAGCGTATCACAATCGGGCTTCAAACAAACTTCCTAAAATATATAATATAGATGTAGTGTGCATTTCCCAGCATTGACCACACGATGGCGCTGCTGCTCAGCATATCACTAGTCTGCCTGCATTACATTCACTTTAGTGAGATTTCTCAGCATTGACCACACGATGGCGCTGCTGCCTAGCGAATCACAATCGGGCTTCAAACAAACTTTCTAAAATATATAATAGATATAGTGTGCATTTCCTGCATTGACCACAAAATGGCGCTGCTGCTCGGCGTATTACTAGGCTACCTGTAGAAAATTCAATTTAGTGAGATTTCTCAGCATTGACCACACGATGGCGCTGCTGCCTAGCGTATCACAATCGGGCTTCAAACAAACTTTGTAAAATATATAATATATAGATTTAGTGTGCATTACCCAGCATTAACCACATGATGGCACTGCTGCTCAGCGTATCACTAGGCTTCATGCCTTACATTCAATTTAGTGAGATTTCTCAGCATTGACCACACAATGGCGCTGCTGCTTAGCGTATCACAATCGGGCTTCAACCAAACTTTCTAAAATATATAATAGATATAGTGTGCATTTCCCTGCATTGACCACACAATGGCGCTGCTGCTCAGCGTATTATTAGGCTACCAGATTCTATTTGGGAGGCTTATAAAACGTATGGGGGAACTGCTTGGCTTAAATATGACAAACAGTTTCGTCAGCGTATGGCGGTTCAGTCATCCCTGTGGTGGGATCATAAGGACATAAGCCTTTGGATGCGCCTTATGACTTCACCAAAGGGGGCTGGTCAGGAGGGGGCGTGTTGAAGTCGCGGGTTTGCATAACCCTTTCAGTCCTAACTCGGCGGGTCTAGATGAGCGGGTTCATTTGGGAGTTTAAAAAAAAAGGGGTCTGCTGACTCTACAACGAGAGCACCTGTAAATCGGGAACTAATTGTGTCTATAGACACGAATGTGCCGGGTGTAGGGGTGGTAACCACCCCGTCTTCAAGTGTTTTAAGCGGGCACCAGGAGGCACGACGAAGCCAGGGGATCGTCCTGCTAAAGGGGGTGAGTCCAGTGAACCTCGACGCTATGACGCCTTGGCTAAAGATGTACCCCAACCAGGGCCGCCATCAGGGGGGTATTAGGGGTAGTGGTGTGAGGGGCCCGGCCAAACCTAATTGAAAGGGGGGCCCGGCAACTGCCTCGACATTCTTTTGGTAGGAAAAAACGGGCCCCTGCAATGGGGCCCGTTTTTTTCACCAAAAGAATGTCGTGAGCTGCTGCTGCTGCTGCTGCTGCTGCGGGCCCCCTCCCCTCGTCATGGGGGGCCGTCAAACCGTCCGCCCGCGCGCGCGCACCCGGTCGCGCGCACAATGAAACTCCCGCGCGTGCGCACTCGCGAGCGCGCATCCACGAACGCCCGCACTGGAGACGGCCCGCGCGCGCACCCGCGATCGACCGCGCGCGCACCCGCGACCGGCCGCCCGCGCACCCGCGAACGAAGCGCGCGCAGCCGCGGACCCACATGGACAAAACTTACCTGGAACCTGGCTGGAGGTGAAGGACTGGACGTCTGGACCGAAGACCTCCCCTGGAAGACATCGCCGGAAGAGGACTGGAGTGGGAGCAGCTCTTCTGACAGTGAGTAAATTATCTCAAAGTGCTGTTTATGTATGGCCCTGTTCACACAGTATTTTGCAGGCAAAAAAAAATCTGCCTCAAAATTCCTTAAAGAATTTTGAGGCAGATTTTGCCCTGCCCACACTATCTTGCCGCGTTTTTTTGCTGCGTTTTTTGCCCGCGGCGATTGAGGACAGCAGACAAAAAACGCAGCGAAAAATGCATTTTCTGCCTCCCATTGATTTAGATGGGAGGTCAGAGGCGGAACCGCGGCAAGAAAGGACGTGCTGCTTTTTCTTTTTTCCGCGACTGGCTCCCATTGATTTCAGATTAAATCAATGGGAGGCGGTTTTGGAAGTTCTTTGGTGCTGATTCTGACGCAGTGTCCGAGTCAATATCAAGGCCCAAAAACTCTGTGAACTGGGCCTTATTGTTAGGGCTTATTCAGACGAACGTGTAATACATCCGTGCAACGTGTGTGATTTTCACGCGCCTCGCACGGACCTATGTTACTCTATGGGGCCGTGCAGACTGTCAGTGATTTTCACGCGCCTCGCACGGACCTATGTTACTCTATGGGGCCGTGCAGACTGTCAGTGATTTTCACGCAGCGTGTGTCCGCTGCGTAAAACTCACGACATGTCCAATATTTGTGCATTGTTCGCGCATCACGCACCCATTGAAGTCAATGGGTGCGTGAAAATCCCGCCCAGCACTTCCGCAGCCGTATAAACTATGAATGAAATTAGAAAAGCACCGCGAGCTACAAACATACAAACAGAGTGTCATAATGATGGCGGCTGCGCGAAAATCACGCAGCCGCGCATCATACGCTGCTGACACACGGAGCTGTTATGGACCTTTTGCATGCGCAAAACGCCACGTTTTTTGCGCGTGCAAAAAGCACACGCTTGTGTAAATCCGGCCTTAGGGTAGGAACACACTAGGCATGAACACTGCGGATTTTATGCAACACATTTTATTGTGGAAAATCCGCAGCGTATCACAGTCGCAGCAGAGAGGATGAGATATGAACAAATCTCATCCACACGCTGCAAAAATAATGGACCTGCAGTGTGGCTTTGGCTTTTTAAGTCGCATGTCAATTTATTCTGTGGAATCGCTGCTCCTCTGTTGCGGAAATGCTGCGGTTCTGCCGCAAAAATCACACAAGAGAAGAAAAAAAAGGTACTTTTTTAAATTGATAAAGTTTAGACTTCCCCCGGCCGTAGTCCTGGTGACGCGATCCTCTATTCTTAGCGCAGCCCCGCCTCCTGTCATGACATTTCATCCCATGTGACTGATGCAGCGGTCACATGGTCTACAGCGTCATCCCAGGAGGCGGGGCTACGTTCAGAAGAGAGAGATGCGTCACCAGGACTACGGCCAGGGCAAGTCTAAACTTTTTTTTCCCTGCAGGATTCCCGCAGCGGACACGCCTCACCAAACCTGCGCCACTATTTGGTGCGGTTTTGCTGGCAGAATTCCCTGCGGCTCCCGGGATAAGCTGTGTCGTTTTACTCAGCATATCCGCCTAGTGTGTCCCTTATGATGTCGCTCCTGGAGCTGCTGCCGCTCTCTAAATAGGCAGTTGGTCCAGTAGAATTTGGAATTATTTTTTTTTGTGAACCAGCTTAAAAAAATACAAAACTTTTGTGTTAGGGCCTGTTCACATCACCGTTAGCTTCCGCTCCGGGGTTCCGTCTGAGGTTTCTGTCGGGTGAACCCCGCAATGGAAAGTGAAAGTGATAGCACAGCTTCCGTTTCCATCACCATTAGCGCAGTCGACTGCGCTATTAATTCCGTCCGAAAACCAGCCGGAATGGTGACGAACCACCGCTCCGGGGTTCCGTTTGAGGTTTCTGTCGGGTGAACCCCGCAACGGAAAGTGAAAGTGACAGCACAGCTTCCGTTTCAGTCACCATTGATCTCAATGGTGACGGAAACATCGCTAATGGTTTCCGTTCGTCACCATTCCGGCTGGTTTTCGGACGGAATTAATAGCGCAGTCGACTGCGCTAATGGTGATGGAAACGGAAGCTGTGCTATCACTTTCACTTTCCGTTGCGGGGTTCACCCGACAGAAACCTCAGACGGAACCCCGGAGCGGTGGTTCGTCACCATTCCGGCTGGTTTTCGGACGGAATTAATAGCGCAGTCGACTGCGCTAATGGTGATGGAAACGGAAGCTGTGCTATCACTTTCACTTTCCGTTGCGGGGTTCACCCGACAGAAACCTCAGACGGAACCCCGGAGCGGAAGCGAACGGTGATGTGAACAGGCCCTAACACAAAAGTTTTGTATTTTTTTAAGCTGGTTCACAAAAAAAAAAAATTCCAAATTCTACTGGACCAACTGCCTATTTAGAGAGCGGCAGCAGCTCCAGGAGCGACATCATAAGGGACACACTAGGCGGATATGCTGAGTAAAACTACACAGCTTATCCCGGGAGCCGCAGGGAATTCCGCCAGCAAAACCGCACCAAATAGTGGCGCAGGTTTCGTGAGGCGTGTCCGCTGCGGGAATCCTGCAGGGAAAAAAAAGTTTAGACTTACCCCGGCCGTAGTTTAAGTGACGCATCTCTCTCTTCTGAACGTAGCCCCGCCTCCTGGGATGACGCTGTAGACCATGTGACCGCTGCAGCAGTCACATGGGATGAAACGTCATGACAGGAGGCCGAGCTGCGCTAAGAATAGAGGATCGCGTCACCAGGACTACGGCCGGGGCAAGTCTAAACTTTTTTATAAATTTAAAAAAGTGCCTTTTTTTTTTTTTCTCATTTGTGATTTTTGCGGCAGAACCGCAGCATTTCCACAACAGAGGAGCGGCGATTCCACAGAATACATTGACATGCTGCGGCTTAAAAAGCCAAAAAGCCACACTGCAGGTCCATTATTTTTGCAGCGTGTGGATGAGATTTGTTCATATCTGACCCACTCGGCTGCGACTGTGATACGCTGCGGATTTTACACAATAAAATGTGTTGCATAAAATCCGCAGCGTTCATGCCTAGTGTGTTCCTACCCTAAGGCCGGATTTACACAAGCGTGTGCTTTTTGCGCGCGCAAAAACGTGGCGTTTTGCGCTTGCAAAAGGTCCATAACCACTCCGTGTGTCAGCAGCGTATGATGCGCGGTTGCGTGATTTTCGCGCAGCCGCCATCATTATGACACTCTGTTTGTATGTTTGTAGCACGTGGTGCTTTTCTGTTTTCATTCATAGTTTATACGGCTGCGGAAGCGCTGGGCGTGATTTTCACGCACCCATTGACTTCAATGGGTGCGTGATGCGCGAACAATGCACAAATATCGGACATGTCGTGAGTTTTACGCAGCGGACTCGAGCTGCGTGAAAATCACTGACAGTCTGCACGGCCCCATAGAGTAACATAGGTCCGTGCGAGGCGCGTGAAAATCACTGACAGTCTGCACGGCCCCATAGAGTAACATAGGTCCGTGCGAGGCGCGTTGCACGGATGTATTACACGTTCGTCTGAATAAGCCCTAACAATAAGGCCCAGTTCAGAGTTTTTGGGCCTTGATATTGACTCGGACACTGCGTCAGAATCAGCACCAAACAACTTCCAAAACCGCCTCCCATTGATTTAATCTGAAATCAATGGGAGCCAGTCGCGGAAAAAAGAAAAAGCAGCACGTCCTTTCTTGCCGCGGTTCTGCCTCTGACCTCCCATCGAAATCAATGGGAGGCAGAAAATGCATTTTTCGCTGCGTTTTCTGTCTGCTGTCCTCAATCGCCGCAGGCAAAAAACGCGGCAAGATAGTGTGGGCAGGTCAAAATCTGCCTCAAAATTCGGTGCGCGGTTCCAGGCGGTCGCCGGTGCGCATGCTTGGGAGTTTGCGGGTGCGCGTGATCGGTCGCACGGGCGGCGGTGTTTGACGGCCCCCATGCTACCCAGGGCCGCCATCAGGGGGGTATTAGGGGTACTGATGTGAGAGGCCCGGCCAAACCTAATTGAAAGGGGGGCCCGCAGCTCATGACATTCTTTTGGTGAAAAAAACGGGCCCCATTGCAGGGGCCTGTTTTTTTTCTACCAAAGGCAAGTCGCGGCAGTTTGCCGGGCCCCCCTTTCAATTAGGTTTGGCCGGGCCTCTCACATCAGTACCCATAATACCCCCCCTGATGGCGGCCCTGGGTACCATGATATAGTACTGGACGGAGTACCGTTAACAGGCGGTTCCACGGTAGGGGGGCCCAGAAAATGTAGCTGTAGGGGGCCCTGAAATTCCTGATGGCGGCCCTGACCCCAACAGGGAGAAGGCGCAGCTGTTATTGAACGGTTTTGGGGATGGATTTAGGATTCTGTTCTCCCCGGGGGTGGGGGTTTTGATGGCTAATAATCTGCGTTCGGTGCGGGATCATCCAGAAGTGGTACAAGACAAGTTGTGGAAGGAAGTTTTGTTGGGTAGAATGTTAGGCCCCTTTTCTAATGTTCCTATTTCCAATTTGCGTGTCTCCACGCTGGGGGTTGTCCCCAAGAAGGAGGCGGGAAAATTTCGGCTTATACATCATTTATCTTATCCGAAGGGCTCTTCGGTGAATGATGATATTGATGAGTCTTTGACGCGGGTTTCCTATACGTCATTTGATAAGGTGGTTCGTTTGGTTAGGACGGCGGGGCAGGGGGCACTGATGGCTAAGGTGGATGTGGAGTCTGCGTTTCGCATTTTGCCAGTGCACCCAGAATCCATGCACTTGCTGGGGTGCTCGTTTGATGGCCTTTTTTATATTGATAGGTGCCTTCCTATGGGGTGCTCTATTTCTTGTGCCTATTTCGAAGCCTTCAGCACATTTTTGGAGTGGGTGGTCCATGAACGAGCCGGCTCTAAAGCAGTGATTCTTGAGGCACTAAATCAAATAGAGAAAGTGCTTGGGACTGTATGTGATAGGGGGATGGAAGGGGGGAAAAAAGTGCGGGAAAAAATCAGGAGCAGGGATTGGTTGGACAAGGGGATAGAGGAGGGGTTAGGAGCAGATAAATAGTTGAGGTCAGGGGCAGTTCACTATCTTACCTGCTGGAGCTGCAAACGTCAGACGTCTGGTCCTGTGAGAGATCTTCCTCTGCGGTCCAGGGCGTTTTCCGGAGTACAGATGGCGAATGAGCTGATGAGGCAGGTGGCACAGCGGGTTGCCACGGAGGGTACAAGCTGGCTGGAGGTGTTCCTGGCAGGGGATCGCAGGCAAGAGGTGTTACCTGCGGCGGTCGTCGGTGTCAGCAGCGGTGGAGTCCCGTCGGCGTCGGCAGTTAGAGGTAGGCCGCGCCGGGTTTCTCGGCCTCCTCCCCGTTTGAGCCCCAGTCCACCTTCAGCCACCCAGAGGCGGGCCGGCACCATTCGCTCGTCAGGAGCGGGACGGAGGCGCCGTCGCCTGCTCTCCCCTTCACCCGGTCCCGACGTCGTGCCACCCACTCCCGTGGCTGGGGGAGCTTCTGCAGTTCTCCCCATCCGGGCTGCAGGCAGTGCAAGGCCGCAAGCAGCCGCAGAAGCCGGGGCCGTGATTAGTGCACCGCTGGTTCTTCTTCCCGGCCCGACAGCTTTTTCCCTCTCACAGCAGGCCGTGGTTGAGAGGGGAGCTGGAGGGGGCGGTCTCAGGAGAGCAGAGACGCAGGCCTCAGGCACCAGCAGGTTAGGTGTGCATTTGCTGCCACCTGCTGGTGGTTCTGAAAATGACACAGAGCTGGGGAGAGAGCTGGTGAGTGGCCTGTTTTTACCAGGCACAGGCACTGTGAATGAGAGGAGTGCGCTGGGTGGATTGTCGTGCGGTAGCAGTGATCTGTTGCCGTGCAGGCAGTCTGCGGAGCAACGTGATTTGCCAGTTTCTCTTTCGGAGTTTTCTCTTCCAGGTGCGGTGTCGGCGAGACGCAGACGGCGAAGGAGACGGCATGGAAGAGGACATCGTCGTGGTGGTCACGGGCGTCCACGCCATCAGGTTGAGAGACGTCGCCGTTCCCGGAGTAGGAGTGTGTCTTCCAGTACAGCATCTTCTTCGCCGTCCCAGTCGTCGTCGGGAGCTAGTACACCCAGCCGCACGGGAAGGAGATACACGAGGAGTCATCGGCGGGAGCACAGGGATCGTCATTCGTCTTCGCTGGTTCCAGTTCCAGAAGTCGCCTCAGCCTGTCCACCTGGTGGGGATCTGTCTGTGGTTCCGGTATCTGGGAGAGTTGATGCACCCTCGGAAGTGACGAGGACGCCCTTCTCCGGTGAGTCTCCATGTGGGAACGCATGGCTACCTAAGGGTGATTTATCTGCTATTGATTTAGTTTCGGCATTAAAAAGCTTGTTGGATGGTTTGGGTACAAAAGGCGGAGCTTCGGTTCCGTTGGTTTTGCCAGGGGGGGCTCAGCCTCCGCCTGAGCGGGCGGCCAGTATGTCTGGCTTGGCATTCCGTGATTCGCTGTTTTGTGGTGTTGCTCCTTTAGGTACTCACCTGTCTGCGGAGATCAAGGACAAGATATGGGCACATGACTTTGTGGATGTTTGGTCATTGGTGTCGGTCGATCATGTGACGATAGATAAGGAGCGTGTTTTCGAAAGAGGTTCGGAGAAAAAGGTGAAAGTCGCGAAAACTTTTGGCAATTGGCTCCAGGGTTTTTCTACCTTGGCTCATGTCATCTGTCAACGTTTTCCGGAAAAAGGGGCCGAGCTGTTTGTGTATGTAGACACTATATTCAGTGCCCACAAATTGCACGGAGGTGCAGCTTGGTGGAGATATGACGAGGAATTTCGCCGTCGGTTGGCGATGACGCCTGACATTGGTTGGGCGTCGAAGGCGACGGATGTGTGGTTACAACTAATTTTGGCTCAAAAGCAGGCTTGGCCCTTTCAGGCAGGAGTCGCAGTTTCGGGTTCAGCACCCGGGATTGCGGCGCAGCGCCCAACAGGAGCATGTTGGCTCTACAATGAGGGACATTGCAGGTTCTATTCTTCCTGCAAGTTTCGTCATGAGTGCTCCATCTGCGGGGGTGCCCATTCCGCGCTTCGCTGTTTCCGACGGGCAAAACAACCTTCCAAGGTGGGTCCTGCCGGTGCAGCGGAGAACTCCGGTGAGCGCTCTCGCGATGGAACCGTGGCTCGCCAGGTATCCCAAGAGACAGGAAGCAGACTTGTTAGGTCGGGGCTTCAGTGAAGGTTTTTTCATTCCGCATGTTTTTTCTTCGGTTTTGATGTTGTCAGATAATTTAAAATCGGTGAAAGAAAACATGTGTTTGGCACGGGAAAAAGTGCTGAATGAGGTGTCTTTAGGCAGGATGGCGGGCCCCTTTGGGGAGCCACCTTATACGAATTTACGGGTTTCTCCTCTTGGCTTGGTCCCCAAAAAGGAACCGGGGAAGTTTAGGTTGATTCATCACCTTTCCTTCCCTCGCGGGGATTCGGTCAACGATGGGATTTCCAGAGATGAGGCTGCAGTGTCTTACACGTCTTTTGATGTGGCTGTGCAGTTGGTACGGGAGGCAGGCGTAGGTGCCTTGCTTGCTAAATCGGACATAGAGTCAGCTTTTCGTTTGTTGCCTGTGGATCCTGCCTGTTTCCATTTGTTGGGATGTCGGTTAGATGAGCAGTTTTTTGTAGACATGTGTTTGCCTATGGGTTGTGCCATCTCATGTTACTATTTTGAAGTTTTTGGTTCCTTTCTGGAATGGACGGTTCGTTTCAAGACAGGTATTTCTTCAGCCATTCATTAGCTAGACGACTTTTTATTTGTAGGTCCAAGTGATTCAGGAATATGTGGTTATTTGCTGAAAACCTTTCGAGTTTTAATGTCCGAATTTGGTGTCCCGATAGCAGAAGAGAAGACGGTTGGTCCGGCTACGATTTTGTCGTTTCTGGGTATTGAAATTGATACGCAAGAGATGGTTTTCAAATTACCTGACGACAAGCTTGCGCGTCTGCTTTGTACCATTGACGAATTTGTTTTATCAAAAAAGGTTACCCTGAAGCATCTTCAGTCACTGTTAGGGTTGCTGGTTTTTGCTTGCAGGATCGTTCCCATGGGTCGCGTTTTCTCTAGACGCCTATCATTGGCGACTAGGGGTATTTCGCGCTCAAATCATTTCATTCGTGTCACTAGGCAAATGAAAGATGATTTGCGCGTGTGGCAGTCTTTTTTGTGATCTTTTAATGGTAGGGCGATTTGTCAGTCGGAGGAGGTTTCCAGTTTTGAGTTACAGCTGTTTACAGATGCTGCTGGCAGTGTCGGTTGCGGTGCGGTTTTTGGAGCGGAGTGGTGTTTTGCACGTTGGCCTGTGGGCTGGAGTAGTATGGGTCTGACATTGAATTTGACACTTTTAGAACTCTTTCCCATTGTGGTTGCAGTGGAGTTGTGGGGTTCAAAGATGTTGAATAGTCGCATACGTTTTTGGACGGACAATATGGCAGTGGTGCAGGCTGTTAACAATTTGTCTTCTGGATCATTGCCGGTTTTGGCGTTACTTAGGCATCTAGTTCTACGTTGCATGCAATGTAACATTTGGTTTCGGGCTACACATGTGCCGGGTGTTGAGAATAAAATCGCAGATGCCTTATCTCGTTTGCAGATGGGGGTCTTTCGGGAGCTTCACCCGGGAGCACGGCTGGAAGGGGAGCGTTGCCCGAATCACTTATGGGCCCTGGTCGAGGGGAACTTGCCCGGCTAGTTCAAGGTTCTGTGGTACCAGGTACATGGCGGAGCCATAATAAGTTTTGGGCGGAGTGGTTGGAATTATCTGGCGGGGTTTTTCCTACAAATGATGAGCGGCATTATGAGGTTACGTTGGAGTATTTGTCGCGGATGCGTACTAATGGTTCTTCGGTGTACACGGTTTCAAAAGGTTTGACTGGTATTGCGTTTATGTTGAAGTTGTGGGGTTGTACTGATGTGACGAAAATGTTTGTTATTAGACAGGCATTGAAGGGGTGGAAGAAGGAGCATATTGTGAAGGATGCTAGGAGGCCTATTACATATGCTTTATTACTAAGGATGTTGATGGTTGTTCCGGCTGTTTGCTTTGATCCTTATGAGTCTGTTTTGCTGCGTACTGCTTTTTCTTTGGCCTTTTTCGCAGCTTTGCGGGTGAGCGAATTGGTGTCACCGAGCGCAAAGCGGTTTGGGGGTCTTCTGTTTGCGGATGTTTTATTGGAGGAAAAAGTGGTCCGGGTATGTGTGAGACGGTCCAAGAATGATCAGATGGGCGTTGGTGTTTGGTTGTGTGTGAATTCATTGGGTGGTGAATTCTGTCCAGTTCGTTTGGTGCGTGAGTTTTTGTCTTTTCGAGCTGATGGGGTTCCTTTCTTGGTACATTCTAATTCTTTGCCGCTTACTCGATTTCAATTTGGAGCCGTTCTTAAGTCTTGTTTGGAGCATTTGGGCATTGATCCTGCTGAGTTTGGGACTCATTCGTTTAGAATAGGGGCAGCCACGGAGGCTAATGCTTTAGGTATGGGGGAGGAAGATATTAAACGTCTGGGTAGGTGGAGTTCAACTTGTTATAGGTCCTATGTGCGTCCGGATCTGGTGTTGTTTTGATTTTCCTTGTCATTTCAGAACATCGGCCGGAAGTATGGATAGTTGGCCATTCTTTTATTTTCTGGGCAGCTCGTCGGGCTGAATATCGGCCTTTAGGCCTCAGTCTTGGGGTGTCATCGGCCGAGGTGCACTGGAAAGGTATCAGAGGGCTGAGGTGGGTTCAGCTGTTGCCGTTAATAGTGGAAGTTAGTCGGGAATGCCGTGGTCCAATTGTGCTCGTTATACATGTTGGGGGAAATTATTTGGGAAATGTGAAATTGTCGGAGTTGTTGTCCCTTATCAAGGCTGATTTAGGTCATTTTAAACAGCTTTTTTCTGATTGTGTGATTGTCTGGTCTGAGGTGATTGCACGAACTCATTGGCGAGGAGCTAGAAGTGCTGTGGCCATCGAGCGGTCAAGACGGGTGTTGAATGTTCGTATTTCCAGGTTTGTTCGTTCCATTGGGGGGGTAGCAATTCGTCATTTGATGTTGGAAGGTGACAATGGGGACTTATTGTTATCTGACGGCGTTCATTTAAATGACATTGGGATCGACATCATGCTGTCGGGTCTGCAAGATGGAGTGGAGGCTGGTTTGGCATTGTGTGGTGGGGGTGGTCGGAGTACCGCGTAGGTGTTCGCGGTATCCTCCTTGGCGGAGATAGGCTCTGAAGAGTAAAATCCGGAGAAGAACCTACATGCGCGCCGCTTCACAGTGGGCGGCATCACAGGAGATGTGAATAAATTAAGTGGTTACTTCAGGGCCATGTGATACAAAAATGTTTGGTTGTGTTAAATAAAGCTGTGGCCATTCCCACATTCTCCAAGAAACAGGTTTCGTTGCTTTATTGGTTTATTAAATGGGGTAATGATGCATCAGCGACACTTAATATGGGGATAACATTAGTACATGCAGTCATTATTTGGATGACTTCTTTTGTGTCGGCCCTGCGGCTCGGCCGTCGTGTGCAATATTTACAGGCTGTGATTGATGTTTTTGATGACTTTGGGGTTTCGTTGGCGTTTGAAAAAACGGAGGGACCAACCACGACGCTCTTTTTTTTGGGAAATTAAATTGATTCCCAGGCAATGGAATGTAGGTTGCCGGAGGCAAAACTTGTTGATCTGTGGGCAACGGTGCAGGAGGCTCTGGTGAAAACAAAAATCACCCTGCGGCTCCTGCAATCTTTAATGGGGAAACTCAATTTTGCCTATAGAATTATGCCTATGGGCCGGTTTTATTTTGTAGGCGCTTGGCGCAAGCAACTGCTGGTGTTAGAAGTCCCCACCATTTTATTTGCCTTGGCAAGGAGCATAAGGCGGATTTGAGGGTTTGGGTTTCCTTTTTGGTAGAATATAACGGCAGATGATTATGGATTGCAGCGGGACTTTCGAATGTGGAGATACAATTGTGTACTGATGCTTCCGGTTCTATCGGTTTCAGAGCGTACTTTCAGGGGAAATGGTGTGTTCGTACTTGGCCACTAGGGTGGAGGGAGTGTGGTTTGACAGGTAACCTTTGTTTTCTGGAGTTGTTTCCCATTCTAGTTGCGGTGGAAATTTGGGGACACCTTTTGTCCTATCGGTCAGTGGTTTTTCACTGTGATAACATGGCAGTTGTGTGCGCTATTAATAGTTTGTCCGCCAATTCCCCCCCGGTGATGACAGTGTTACGCCAGTTGGTCCTACTGTGCTTGAGGTGGAACATTCTATTTAGGGCTCAACATGTTCCCGGTGTTTCCAATGACATTGCGGATGCTTTATCTCCGTTGCAGTGGGATAATTTCCGTCGGCTAGCTCCAGAGGCGGAGAGGGATCCGGCTTCTTGCCCCGTACACCTTTGGAGGGTGGTGTTGCTCGTCTGATATGGTGGGCGAAATGTTCGCTGGCCCCTGCTACGTCGGATGCTTATAACAAGATCTGGGTGAGATGGTTCCGGCTGGAGGATTTGTGGTGTAGTCAAGGGAGTCCGTTTAGTGCCTTAGGGGGATGTTTTGTTTTTGTTATCTCTTATGGAGAGTGGGTCTTCAGTTTCCTCTGTTGTTAAGTCAGTAGCGGCACTTTCCTTTAAGTTAATTGGTTGTATGGATGTTACTAAGCATTTATTTGACACGGCGTGCTCTGCAGGGTTTTCAGAAAGGACATGACGGGAAGGATAAGCGTGTCTTTTGCAATGTTGGAGGGACTTTTTTCTCAGTTGCGCAGGATATCCCATTCAGATTATGAGAGGTTGTGTAATGATGGGGGTACGGAAACAGACAAGTGAGCCCTAATCTACCCGCCACTCAGTCCCTGCCTACTTGCAACGACCCGCCCTAGGCGACGGGGTACAACTGGGCGACTGACGGTCCCTACGCTCAATAAGTGCACGACAGACAAACAGACAAGGGTACACAGAAGCAAGGGAAAAGGGGCAGTTGCCCACGGCAAAACCGTGAGCAACAAGAGTGGTGAACGAGCCGAGTCAAACCAGGAGTGTACGAGGTACCAAACGCAGAGCAGGAGAGTAGTGAACAAGCCGAGTCAAACCAGGAGTGTACAAGGTACCAAACGCAGAGCATTAGAGTAGTCAGTAAGCCAGGGTCAATATGAAGCAGGGTCAAATGGTGCAAGAAGCTGCAGCAGGGCCAGGAAACAAAATGAGAAGAATCACAAGCAAGGAGGAACAGGAAAGGCAGGTATAAATAGACAGAGGGTGGGAGCTAGCTCCGTCTGGCCAGGCTGTGGCCAGTCTCACAGACATAGAAGCAGGTGCAGACTGATTACCTATGGGCGTGGATACAGAAGCTGTGCCTGGCAGATCCTTAACAGGTTGTTGTTTCAATTGGCTTTTTCTTGGGCTTTCTATGGGGCTTTTCGGGTTGGCGAATTGGCTAGTCCCTCAAAAAGGGGGCAGGGCGGTATTCATTTAACCGATGTGGTTTTTCGGGATGGTGTGTTGAGAATAATGTTGTATCATTCCAAAACTGACAGGAAGGGAAAAGGTTTTGAGATTTGTTTGACCAAAATTCATGAGGGGGAATCGTGCCCAGTGGGGTGTTTTCTGCGTTTCATGGCTATGTGTCCTCAGGGTTCTTCCTCTTTGCTGGTGCATGCGGATGGGTCAGCATTGTCCAGATATCAATTTATTGCTGTCTTTAAGAAATGCGTACAAGGTTTGGGCCTTTCACATCTGGATTACAGCTCACATTCTTTTAGGATTGGAGCCGCTACTGAGGTTTCTTGTTTTGGGCTCGACACTGCTTCAGTTAAGAGGATTGGCCGCTGGGAGTCCAGCCGTTTTCGTTCCTATGTTAGGCCGCATTTGCTGGAATGTTGATTTCTTTATCTTGGGTTTATTTTGGGTGGGGATGTCATTCTTGTTCTGTTTCACTAATTTTCTGTTGCTTTCAGGTTCTGCAAAATGTGTGGTTTGGCTTCTTGGCCATTCCTATATTTACTGGGCTGAAAGGCGTGCCCGTGTGCGTCCGAATGGTAGGTATTTGGATTTAGATAAGGATGAGGTGGAGGTACACTGGTTCGGAGTTCGTGGCCTGACCTGGGATCAGGTAAGGCCTTTGTTTCAGGATGCGGTTAGGTCCTGGGGTCTACCTGATATTTTGATAATTCATGCTGGGGGTAATGACATCGGGAGTTATCCCATGTGGAACCTCATTAGGAACATTAAGAGGGACTTCTTATGTTTTTTAGACGCCCATCCTGGGCTTTTGATTATATGGTCCGAAATTGTACAGCGGGTAAAATGGCGCAATGCGCAGTCATTGTCGGCGCTGAATAGAACCAGGGATAAGATTAATAAGACAGTGGCCAAGTTTGTTCGCCTCAATGGTGGGTTGGTAGTTCGTCACCCACTGTTGGAGGATCGGGGCGCGTACATTGGAAAGGATGGGGTTCACTTAACAGATGTGGGCCTGGATGTTTTAAATTTTGGCCTCCAAGAAGGCCTGGAGTTGGGTTTTCAAGTGTGGCGGCGCATGAAAATTTAAGGAGTCAAGTTTTCATGCTGTGGCGGGTCCTTGGCAACACTATTTATGTTTTTATATATTGCTGTCTTTGACACAATATATTGGTTTTATTTTAAAGCTATGGATTTGGGCTTCTCTAAGGGGCGGACCCTGGGAAGCGTGGTGCTTTAGCATACCCGTGGTGACGCCACTGTAGCTTATATGGTCACGGCTAGTGGTTTAAGGGTATTGCTTTATTTATGTTTTGGAGGTTGTCAAGGACTTAGCCACATAATCTTAATATGTTAATTATGTTTATACTTGTTTTTATATATTCTCAGGTTCTGTAAAAGAAAACATTCAATAAAGCTGTGACAAGCACCTTCCAATTTTAATTGTGTCGTTGTATATTTATTAGATAGGAGAGTGTTTGTGTGGCCCCTTGTCGACCTTGTACCGTCATGAGTACGCTCTTGCCAAGTGCACCTTTCCCTCAAGAAAGATGACTAGCTCCAGCAAGAGGCTGTGGAGCCAGGAAAGGCTGCATTTCAGTAGCTGTAATGCGCCACAAGGAAGCGTTCAAGAGGCGGGTAGAGAGGAGTCTCCCAGCAAGAGAAAGACAAGAGGCTGTGCATGAGACTGAGACAAAGAAGCGAGTCCTGGGACCTTGAGTATGAGACTGCAATTGTTAAGTATGTGCCTCACCTGTGAGAGACTGTAACTACTAAGCTTTGAGCCTGAGGCCCAAGTAACTTTGAAGAGGGCCTGAACTGAGTCTAAGAGGGCCTTCAGAGACTGTCGGAAGAAGGCCCAATTTGTGTGAAAGGAATCTATGTTTTTGTTCAGTTATTTTAGTTGCTTATTTTTCCTGGTGCCGGGAATGACACCAAATAAGGCAAGGGGGCAATGAAAGGTATGGAAGGGAGTCTCCCCTATTCACGAGAGGAGCCGTATGGAGTAATGTAGAGATAGATTTTTCTGTCTCTTTCAATGCTTTTGTGTTATGCATTTTAACACTGTATTTCCTTTATAGGTCCAGGACTAGAGGAGATGAGCGGTCACTATATGCATATATACTTCCATTGCGATGCTGCCACCTAGTGGCCAGGAAGCATTTTTATGTGTTGTTTTAGTCACAGGACCTGTGCTTACATGTTCTGAGCTGTGCAGATGCTCACGTCAGTAAAGCTCACTGCTATGTAACACTGTTCAGACAATGGTGGCTGACCCTGTTTATTGCAGGCACCGGGAAAACCGGCTCGGGCACTGTCTTTATTATTTACTTTAGTGTGCAAAAACAGTGTAGTATGGGCAAGTAATCAGTGTCGGAACATTGAATAACTCACAAAGGGGCTGTTTTTAAATTTGATAAAAGGCGACTGTTCCCACCTAATGGGTTCAGGTGCAAGGGCTGCGACCCATAAATCAGCAACTATTGTGCAAGCAGGGCTGAGTAGGCCCTGAAGCCAGAGAGTACCCATTGCTGTGGCGGTGCAGTGCAGGAACCTCCCCACAGATGATTGCTGTGAAAGAGGCAGCATTGGATGTAACAAGTGGAAGTTGCGTGAAGCCTCCCTGTTATTTAGTTGCTGAGACGATGGGTTACCCCTGTATCAGGGAAGAGTCCGAGCTCTGTCCCAAGGAAACCAAGCTGGTAAAACCCCATTTCCTGCATTGCCTGAAATTGCCGCCATTTTGTGTAATATTTTAAGTGACTGTGCCTCTCTGCTAAGAACAGTTTTTGTATTTCCTTTTGGTAGTTTTGCAAACATTACCTGCCTACTAAAAGAAACCTGCATCAAACCTGGGTTTCTTGTCATCATACTGCCAGTAACAATGCAAGGTCAAATACGTTACTCGCCCTCACTAGACTCCCCTCATGCCAAATTTTATGGCCAAAAGGACCATAACAATTATATTCTATTGGAAATAAAAGGTGGATTTCTGACTTTAGAGAACAGAGGGTAAAATAATAGACATGTTCCTCACCTCTGTACCTGAGATAAGGTTGTGTTATACTAGATATTGTCTATAGAAGATATACATGTTAAAAACACATATATTCTGATGTACCAGGAAGATACTATCACACCTCTGCGGGTCTAGAACTCATATCTAGCCTGAGTGTTATCAGTAATTAATATAAATATTAATTACCTGTCTTGTGATTCCTTTCTTGCTGCTGACAGGATTATATGTCACGTTCCTTCTTCTCACTAGGGCCATAATTATTTATCTCAGGTATAATGTACAAATAGAAAATAAAGAAAAAGACGACACTAAGGACCTGTTCACATCACCGCTGCCCTTCCGTTGAGGGATTCCGTCGGAGGTTTCCGTCGGGTTAACTCCTCAAAAATGAAACAAAATAACATGCCCCCCCTTTCCTGTACTGTATGGCAAAACCCCATTTTATGGTCAAAAGTAGCAGAACAAGTGTATTCTATTGTAAGGCCCCTTGGGTGCCTGGAATTATGGAGCTTATGGGTATATTGTTTATATAGTTTAAATTAATGGTTATTATCAATGTAATCTTAAATTGTTAACACAATTATTTTTTCTGAGTCGTTATAAAGGGTTACCTGTGAACAGTTTTGGGGACGGATTAAGGATTCTGTTCTCCCCGGGGGTGGGTGTTTTGATGG
The DNA here is from genome assembly GCF_050947455.1 of Rhinoderma darwinii. Lineage (NCBI taxonomy): Eukaryota > Metazoa > Chordata > Amphibia > Anura > Rhinodermatidae > Rhinoderma > Rhinoderma darwinii. The sequence continues at coordinate 451,166 of NW_027461950.1, read as the reverse complement.
CTAATAATCTGTGTTCGGTGCGGGATCATCCAGAAGTGGTACAAGACAAGTTGTGGAAGGAAGTTTTGTTGGGTAGAATGTTAGGCCCCTTTTCTGATGTTCCTATTTCCAATTTGCGTGTCTCCACGCTGGGGGTTGTCCCCAAGAAGGAGGCGGGCAAATTTCGGCTTATACATCATTTATCTTATCCGAAGGGTTCTTCGGTAAATGATGATATTGATGAGTCTTTGACGCAGCTTTCCTATACGTCATTTGATGAGGCGGTTAGTTTGGTTAGGACAGCGGGGCAAGGGGCGCTTATGGCTAAGGTGGATGTGGAGTCTGCATTTCGCCTTTTGCCGGTGCACCCAGAATCCATGCACTTGCTGGGGTCCTCGTTTGATGGCCTTTTTTATATTCATAGGTGCCTTCCTATCGGGTGCTCTATTTCTTGTGCCTATTTCGAAGCCTTCAGCACGTTTTTGGAGTGGGTGGTCCGTGAACGAGCCGGCTCTAAAGCAGTTATTCATTATTTGGATGACTTCTTTTTATGTGGGCCCTGCGGCTCGGCCGTCGTGTGCAATATTGCTATGGGCAGTGATAGATGTTTTTGTTGACTTTGGGGTTCTGTTGGCGTTTGAAAAAACAGAAGGACCAACCACAACGATCTGTTTTTAGGGAATTGAAATTGATTCCCAGGCAATGGAATGTAGATTGCCAGAGGCAAAACTTATTGATCTGCGGGCAACGGTGCAGGAGGCTCTGGTGAGAATAAAAATCACCCTGCGGCTCCTGCAATCATTATTGGGGAAACTCAATTTTGCCTGTAGAATTACGCCCATGGGCCGTGTTTTTTGTAGGCGCTTAGCACAAGCAACTGCTGGAGTTAGATGTCCCCACCATTTTATTCGCCTTGGCAAGGTGCATAAGGCGGATTTGAGGGTTTGGGATTCCTTTTTGGTAGAATATAACGGCAGGTCATTATGGATTGCAGAGGGAGTTTCGAATGTGGAGATGCAATTGTCTACTGATGCTTCCAGTTATATCGGTTTCGGGATGTATTTTCAGGGAAAATGGTGTGTTGGTACTTGGCCACTAGAGTGGAGGGAGTGTGGTTTGACGGGTAATCTTTGTTTTCTGGAGTTGTTTCCCATTCTTGTTGCGGTGGAAATTTGGGGACAGCTTTAGTCCAATCGGTCAGTGGTTTTTCACTATGATAACATGGCGGTCGTGTGCGCTATTAATAGTTTGTCCGCCAATTCCCCCCCCCCCCCGGTGATCACAGTGCTACGCCAGTTGGTCCTGCTGTGTTTGAGATGGAACATTCTATTTAGGGCTCATCATGTTCCTGGAGTTTCCAATGACATTACAAATGCTTTATCTCGATTGCAGTGGGATTGTTTCCGTTGGCTAGCTCCAGAGGCAGAGAGGAATCCAGTTTCTTGCCCCGAGCACCATTGGAGGGTGGTGTGGCTCGTCTGATATGGTGGGCGAAGCGTTCGCTGGCCCCTGCTACGTGGGATGCTTATACCAAGATCTGGGTGAGATGGTTCCAGCTGGAGGATTCGTGGTGTAGTCAAAGGAGTCATTTTAGTGCCTTAGAGGGGATGTTCTGTTTTTTGTTATCTCTTATGGAGAGTGGATCTTCAGCTTCCTCTGTTGTTAAGTCGGTAGCGGCACTTTCCTTTTTCTTTAAGTTAATTGGTTGTACGGATGTTACTAAGCATTTTTTAATACGGCGGGCTCTGCAGAATTTTCAAAAAGGGCATGTCGGGCAGGATAAGCGTGGGCTGGTGTCTTTTGCAATGTTGGAGGGACATTTTCTCAGTTGCACAGGATATCCCATTCAGATTATGAGAGGTTGTTGTTTCAATTGGCTTTCTCTTGGGCTTTCTATGGGGCTTTTAGGGTTGGCGAATTGGTTAGTCCCTCAAAACGGGTGCAGGGCGGTAATCAAGTAACCGATGTGTTTTTTTCAGGATAGTGTGTTGAGAATAATGTTGTATCATTCAAAAACTGACAGGAAGGGAAAAGGTTTTGAGATTTGTTTGACTAAAATTCATGAGGGGGAATCGTGCCCAGTGTGTTGTTTTCTGGGTTTCATTGCTGTGCGTCCTCAGGCTGTCTTTAAGAAATGCGTACAAGGGTTGGGCCTTTCACATCTGGATTACAGCTCTCATTCTTTTAGTATTGGAGCTGCTACTGAGGCTTTTCGTTTTGGGCTCGACACTGCTTCATAGAACCAGGGATAAGATAAAAACCTCCCCACAGATGATTGCTGTGAAAGAGGCAGCATTGGATGTAACAAGTGGGAGTTGCGTGAAGCCTCCCTGTTATTTAGACGATGGGTTACCCCTGTATCAGGGAAGAGTCCGAGCTCTGTCCCAAGGAAACCAAGCTGGTAAAACCCCATTTCCTGCATTGCCTGAAATTGCCGCCATTTTGTGTAATATTTTAAGTGACTGTGCCTCTCTGCTAAGAACAGTTTTTTGTATTTCCTTTTAGTCGTTTTGCAAACATTACCGGCCTACTAAGGGTATGTTCACACGGCCAAATTTCAGACGTAAACGAGGCGTATTATGCCTCGTTTTACGTCTGAAAATAGGGCTACAATACGTCGGCAAACATCTGCCCATTCATTTGAATGGGTTTGCCGACGTACTGTGCAGACGACCTGTTATTTACGCATCGTCGTTTGACAGCTGTCAAACGACGACGCGTAAAAATACAGCCTCGGCAAAAGAAGTGCAGGACACTTCTTTGGACATTTTTGGAGCTGTTTTCTCATAGACTCCAATGAAAACAGCTCCAAAAACGGACGTAAAAAACGCCGCGAAAACGGCGTGAAAACGCTGCGAAAAATGCAAGTTGGTAAAAAACCGTCTGAAAAGCAGGGTCTGTTTTCCCTTGAAAACAGCTCTTGATTTTCAAACGTTTTTGTTGACTACGTGTGAACATACCCTAAAAGAAACCTGCATCAAACATGGGTTTCTTTTCATCATACTGCCAGTAACAATGCAAGGTCAAATACATTACTCGCCCTCACTAGCCTCCTGTGATCGCAATTTGAGTCACGTTACGCCTTGATCTCCATGCAGGTTCAAATCAGGTGGGGGGAGCGAGCTCGGAGAAGCAACAGATACACTGAGACGTTTCTCAAAGTAAAAATCCTTCTGACTTTATTTAACTGTAGTGGTCGCTTTTATAGCGTCAGAACAAACAAAGAACATTCCATAACATATGAGTCATCTGTATATTCAATCCTTACATCCTTACATCCTTCTTTCCCATTGGTGGAACACAAGGTATTCCCTTAGGTTTCCTTTTATGCTTAGGGGGGTTGGTCAAGTGATTGACCGCCATCTGTTCGCAATTTCAAGACACAGCAGAGCAGCTGTAAACTATTTCCTCTCTTAACCTTTCTAAAATACCCATTCTATTGTAACACATGTTCTCCTCTATAACATTTCACTCCTTGGGGCCCCAGATACATTATACATATATTTATTCCATAACAATCCCTCCTTTTGTGATTTTACCAACACCTAAATTCCAATGCTACTTCTATCTCCTGATAGCAAGGCTTCGATCCATTTCTTCACTTGATTCACACAGGTATGTAGGTGGGGTAATCTCACAACACTCTTTCATCATAATGTATAGGCCTCTGATTGAATGCTTCCCTTATTTTGCAAAATGTATAACAATTAAAACATGTAAGCAATATAAACAATATTATGAAACATATCAAGGGTTGGAATAACACATGCAGTATCTTAGTGGCAGTGGGGGGAAATCCTGTAAAAACGTCATACTAGTGATGGGCACTGGCATCTTTTATTGCTGACGATAAATTTATTACTTCCCTAGCTGCTATTGTAGCCAATACTTTCACTTTACTTAGAGTTACATTATGGGCTGCTATCAATTTCTTTACGTCTTTAGACTTTTGTAACACTTGTTTTAACTCTTCCAGTGGCAAACTAAAATTTCCATAGGGCAAAGGTTCAGGTACCCATACAGTGGACATTATTTCTTCTAAAGTAGGCAGGAACACTATAGTTTGGTTCCCCCAAGTCAAATGCGTCACATTGTATAGACATCCTGAAAATGGTCCTATGAGATTAAACTGGCTAAGGGTCTGCTTGTCGTTAGTTATTAAACATACATGCTGTGGACCTACTTCAATATATACCTGTAGGTTAGCTTCTGGGATTATAGTGAGTGCGCATACATTATCCTGGTGCTGCATTAGACAGGGTTCATATATCCCTGACTGTTCATTACATACATATCCTTGCTCTGTTAACTGGCACAAATCTATATTCCTTGTCTTATTTTGAGAATCTATGTGTGTTCCTTTCATTTCTGGCATCCAATATTGTCCTAATAATGTCACCGGATCAATCATTACCATTGGCATAACAATAAATTTGCATAATAGAGTAGGATTTTTCACATTAAATGCTATTAGTCTTCCTGCGCACCATTTAGGTGTACACTCAGTATACTCAGGCTGGAACAATAACCACGTATCATTTCTCTTTCTTACGGGCAGAATGTCTGTCCATTGCCTAACATGACTACTAAACAATTTATTCTTAAAATTATTCATCTGTTCTTGTTGCCACATCGTTTTAAGCGTACATACTGTCCAATTTACAAAAGTTGATACATTCTGTAATGTTGTATATTCGGTTAGCATACTTTCATTAAAAACATTTAGAAACAGTTCATCTATAGCTAACCCTTTCTGCTGTACCTCAAAGGTAGTAGGTAACCATGAGGCACCTCTCCTTAATGCAGTAGATGTGTCGTCTCCCACTGAGTTTAATTTGTTCATAACTGTTTCTACCTGTATACCATTCAATACTCCTAATCCCGTTCCTACCCCTCCTAATAGCGTGTCATACCATTCTCTTTTTTTGTCTATGACAGCTGGGGGATTCAGGGAAGGAAATATTGAAGTGTACATTCTTTCTCTGCTGTTGGGTTACAGCGCTCTTACAAGTGTGTGGGATTCTTTCCAGACTTTGTACTGTTATATGTGGCTTAAAACTATCTCTTAAAATTGTTATCAAGAATACAAAATATCTTCTATTTCTTATTTGGCTATTATTCATACATAATATCATCCCATCAGTTTCTTTTATTACAATCGTAGAGTTGAGCCTCTCCTTGTTGCATCTTTCATAAGTCTTATTTATCATTTCATTTCTATTTTTACTGGTTGTATATTTCTATAGATACTGTAAATCTGGTTCATAACAACAAAACAACAGCCGTCTCTTCTTGTATGCTAATGTTGGCTGTTTTGTCTATGTGAAGGTACACAGTCCCTCCATGTGGTCCTTTTCTCCAAGTCCCTTCGGTTGTAGTCACATTTGTAGTATAACACGGGGCATTGGCCTTACAGGTGTAGTTACCCTGCTTTCTATCCACTGTGGCATTCGCCCACCCTGTCCTGAACTGTTCCAGTGATTCTGTACTGATTACGTGTACAGGAGTAGCAGTTCTGCCTTTTTGGATAAGAGCACACGCAACAACCGCCGCAACAACCGCAAAGATCTTCATTCTTCTGGCTGAAGAACCTTTTTACAATGACTGGCGTGAATCCAGCTTGCCTTTCCTTCGAGCTTCACTGAGGTGCTTGTAACGAGTAGGACTTGAAAAGGACCATCAAACCTTGGCTCAAGGCTCTTCCTCACGTGTCTTTTGACAACGACCCAATCTCCTGGTTCTAGCTTATACGTCAACTGAATCAGGACCTGGAATGGAAGCAAATACTTGTGCATACACCTTGGTCAATTGTTTGTTCAGCGTTTATACATAATCTGTTAGTCTACCATACTGCATTTGGAGCACCTGTGGAAAATAACATCCTAATCTGGGAGCCGACCCAAATAAGATCTCATATGGGCTGAGACCTGTTCTTTTTGTGGGCGTGTATCTTACTGAGAACAAGGCTAATGGTAGACACTCGGTCCATGGTTTCCCGGTTTCTACCATTGCTTTTTGCATTTTCAATTTGAGAGTCCCATTTAGTCTCTCAACCTTCCCACTACTTTGTGGATGGTATGGTGTATATAGGGCTTGACTTATGCCTAGAGCTGACAACACATAGTTCATGATTTCACCCGTAAAATGAGTTCCTCTGTCGCTCTCGATCACCTCTGGAACTCCATATCTGCACACCACCTCGTTGATCAGTTTCTTTGCTGTGGCTACGGCTGTAGCTTTGGTTACTGGAAAAGCTTCTGGCCATCCTGAAAAGAGATCAATACAAACAAGCACATACTCATAGGTACCGACTTTTGGTAATTGAATATAGTCTATCTGTAGTCTCTGGAACGGATATATAGGTCTGGGTGTGTGCTTCTGTGGTACTTTTACAGTTCTTCCAATATTATGTGTTGCACAGATCATGCATCCTTGTGTAAAACTGCTGGCCATCACACTAAACCCTGGAGCATACCAGGTTTTGTTAACCAAGTCCATCATTGCCGTTTTTGACTGGTGTGTCTCTCCATGTGTTATCTGGGCCATCATTGGGAACATTGTCTTAGGCAGGCACAGTTTATTCTGGCACTGCCAGAGGCCATCTTTTCGTAGCGTTGCTCCTTGGGCCGTCCACTTGTCTTTTTCTTCTTCTGTTGCTTGTCCTTGAAGTTTTTGCAGTAGTTCCGGGCTTACAGCTGGTCTTGTTTCCTCTGGATCTTTTATCTGACATACGGCTGCTAACACGGGTAGCTTCTGTGCTGCTTGCTTTGCTGCTTCGTCCGCCAGGGCATTTCCCCTTTTGTCTCTGGTGAACTCACCTTAGTGTGAGCTTTTAATTTTTACTACTGCTACTTCTGTGGGTAACATCAGGGTCTCCATCAAGTATTTTACAAAGTCTGCATTCTTTACAGGTGTACCTGCAGGGGTCAAAAACTGTCTAGCCCTCCATATGGGGCCATAATCGTGTGCAATCCCAAAAGCATATCGAGAGTCAGTGTATATATTTGCTGTCTTTCCTTCTGCATGTTGGCATGCTGCTGCCAGGGCCTTAAGCTCCGCTTCTTGTGCTGAGCGGGACGCTGGTAAGGAGGCTGCTTCTAGGACTACATCTTCGGTGGTTACTGCATATCCTGTAAGAAAAGATCCTTCTACACAATACCTTGAACCATCCACAAAGAGTATTGGGTCTGGGTTTTGGAGTGGGGTATCTTTTACATGTGCGAACCCCACTGTTTCCTGGGCCATAAGGGCCATACAATCATGTTCATCAGTTTCAGGCAAAAATTGTGACCATACTTTACCTACGTCTTCTCCCCCTTGCTCCAAAGGCAGTAAGGTAGCTGGGTTCAATGTAGTACAGCGGTGTAAAGTAACCTGCTCAGGAAGAAGAAGAGCACAAATTAATCTCAAATATCTTGCAGTGGACAAATGCTTAGGTTGTACTTGAGTTAGAATAGCAGTAATATCATGTGGTGGAAATGCCAGGACCAAATCTGAGGCCTTGTTTAACATTGAATTTACAGCAATAATAACTTTCACACATGATGGGGAACCTCGGGCCACAGGGTCTAGTCTAGCTGAATAACATGCTACCGGGCGCTGCTGTGGTCCATGACTTTGTGTGAGAACTGCAGTGGCATGTCCATTTTGTTCAGTACAGTACAAAGTATATGCTTGCGTAGAGGTACTCCATGGATTGGTGTCACAAGCCGCTACCAAACACAACTCCTCCTCATTCAGTTGATAATCCAAAATACTTTGAGAATCTCACTTTTATCAGGTTCTGCAAATACTTGATTAATACAAAAACAAATAAAAATAAAACATCCCCAAAAACTTTACATCAAATTAACAATGTCCAGACAAGTTTTGTTTTGCCTTCTCCCTCATCTAAATCCATAAAAACTCGTGTGAGTGACGTCACCTCGCCTCCTGTGTAACTTTGCTGGAGGGGGATGGTCTCTTACACATAAACCAAAATTGTACCTAATCAGTTCCTTCACCCTTCCCCCCTTTGTGGACTCTGCGAGAGTGATGTAGCAGAGTTCAAAACTACATCTCAACATAACACTAATTTAACCCCTTGTAATGTGCAACAGCCTGAAACAAAAATGACTTTTTCCTGACAAACATTTGATCTTTACAATGACATAACTCATGTGTGAAATCAAAAACAAAACAATTGTAGTTAGTTATTCAATAAAACAGAAAATATTATCTCTGATAACATTAATTACTGCAAACCAATAAACAGTATAACGGTGGGGGTCACATACATTTTCAATACCCCGTGTCTCACAGTATCTGTAGTTTAATACATCTGAATTTTCAAAACACATGAAATCTGATCACATCATAACACATAAATATCGGAACTTTTATAACCAACAGCGCTTGCGCATAAGAGAAGAAATTTATTTCGGTTTGTAGACATTACTGATATATATATATATATATATATATATATATATATATATATATATATATATATATATATCTCAGCAGTGCATATTGAGATCCCTTTGTCTCATCAGCCCTGCAGACTGCACCCAGTCAGCCCCCCTCCTCCTCCTCCCAAACACAGCACACTTTAGAGGGGAGGGAGGGGGGTCACAAACTCGCAGCTTCTCACAACTTCTCACAACTTCTCACAATCTTAACACTTTCAATGCCGGCAAAACAACATACGTATCTGCAATCATTCATCACACCATTGTATAGGAATTATCTACGTTAATGTTTAACCGTACAATCTGACGGCCACCATCTCTATATTATGATGACGTGTTGTTTCATCAGTGAACTAAAACTGGAACTTCTGTAAATAGAAAAGACACTACAAATGACAAAATTAACAAGGTGATTATTTCATACTGATTTGGATGGGCCGGGCGTGGCCACATCAGGGGCAGGGGGGGGGGCAGCCTCTCCCATTGGAAACAGTGTACGCAGGGGGTTTCCCACCAACAATGAGGACACACTCAACATGAGGTACGGACGCCATTACCGGGCGTCGGCTGGTCCTGTTTTCTAATACATACAATATGACACAAAGTCATACAAAATATCTATATCAGCATTTAATGTTGTGTCCATTCATTTCAAGAATAAGATTACATTTCTTATCTCACCAGCAGCTGTTCTCCACCTCCCCCTTCTCTTATCACACTAGTTGATTCTAAATTATACCATATGGGAATTTACTATAAGGTCATTTGCAACATTAAAACAGCTATTACTTCTATCACTTCCTTTGCTTTAAACTTTACTTTATAAAATATGAATTTCCTCTGACACTTTTCATCTTTCAGCCATCCACGTTTTGTGTCACAACATTCATTCCATTTTTCTGCGTCTAACCGTCAGTGGGATTCTAGACCACATGCTTTCATTATTTATTTTTTTTATTTATTTATTTATTTATTTTGTTCCCTGCGTTGCCTTTTTACCTTCTCTTTCTGCTACTACCTGTTTGGCGGTTTGTCCTTTGGGGTGCTCATCTCATACTCTTGTTACAGATTCTAGCTACTGACAGATGAATTCCATTCTCATCTGTTTTATACAGTTTCTAGTTTCCGTACTTACTCCTGTTACAGATTTTAGCTACTGATAGATGAATTCCATTCTCATCTATTTTAGACAGTTTCTAGCTTCCGTACTTACTCTTGTTACAGATTTTAGCTGACAGACGAATTCCATTCTCATCTGTTTTAGACAGTTTCTAATTTCCGTACTTAATAGGGACACCAGTTCCCCATTGTCTAGTTATAAGTGGTCGCCTATAGGCAGACCCTAAGTTATGTAGGGGGTAGTTTTCCTGATAGGTGAATTTCTGGATTTACGATCCCCTAGTAAGCTTACACCCTTTTAACAGGTGCTTGCTCACCCATATGCCATACCTCAAACTTCTCGTTTGCCGTGACTGTTTCCCATAGCCCTGCTATGATGGAGGGGACTCTTACCCTTCTCTCTCAGTTTTTATCTTCACTAACAAACACTATGGCTATTGGCTGTTAGGGAAAGTCCCACACTACCTTTCTCACCTATTTTATACAGTTACTTATCCCCTCAAAACCCTTTTAAACCTTCTTCTACTCTGGCCAGAGAATTAAATTCCTTTTATAACTAGCTTACTTTCTTCTTATTCACTTTAAACACCACTCAAGGAGATATCCTCCACACCATAACAGTAATATGACAAATATTCCTGATCCAAATAATAAGGCAAACGTAAAATCAAGCTGTTCATTTGACATGCCGGATTATCAGATTGCACAAAATTCTGGAATTTTGAGCTGAAAATCAGTGCATGATAATCCCCGCAAGTACCTCAATGCTGTACACACATTTTCGGTATTTTGCCGGATTATCAGATTGCACAAAATTTTCGATTTCCGGGCTTAAATTTAGCCTATCATAATCCCCGTAGTCACCTGAAGCATGTACACATGTTTTTGGTAATTTGCCGGATTATCGGAAGTTTTTTTCCAAAAACAATTTCCTTATTCTAAAATGCATTTGTGACACAAAACTGGGTTTCTACAACATTCATACAAATACTGCCATGGAGATCAGGCACTTTATCCTGAGGGTAGGATTACATATAGACTTGACCAGATTTTTACACTAAAAATACCCTCATGTGGCCCCTCTATCCCTCAGGAGTACTACCGGGAAGGTGACCTACCAGACAGGAAGGTGCAGAGCAGAGTTTGTAAGAATTAAGTCTTCTTACCTTGCTGCAGCAGTGGTCTGCACGTTCCTTCGTCCGGGTGGTCGCCATTCAAGTCCCGGGAGATCCCCTAAGGTGGGGTGCCGTCCTTCTGGTCAAGTCCCTGGTTCGGGCGCCAATTTCTGTGATCGCAATTTGAGTCACGTTACGCCTTGATCTCCATGCAGGTTCAAATCAGGTGGGGGGGGCGAGCTCGGAGAAGCAACAGATACACTGAGACGTTTCTCAAAGTAAAAATCCTTCTGACTTTATTTAACTGTAGTGGTCGCTTTTATAGCGTCAGAACAAACAAAGAACATTCCATAACATATGAGTCATCTGTATATTCAATCCTTACATCCTTACATCCTTCTTTCCCATTGGTGGAACACAAGGTATTCCCTTAGGTTTCCTTTTATGCTTAGGGGGGTTGGTCAAGTGATTGACCGCCATCTGTTCGCAATTTCAAGACACAGCAGAGCAGCTGTAAACTATTTCCTCTCTTAACCTTTCTAAAATACCCATTCTATTGTAACACATGTTCTCCTCTATAACATTTCACTCCTTGGGGCCCCAGATACATTATACATATATTTATTCCATAACACCTCCCCTCATGCCAAATTTTATGGTCAAAAGGACCATAACAATTATATTCTATTGGAAATAAAAGGTGGATTTCTGACTTTAGAGAACAGAGGGTAAAATAATAGACATGTTCCTCACCTCTGTACCTGAGATATGGTAAAATCTGTCCTTTAAAAATTAAGCCCTCATATGGCTGTGTCAACGAAAAAATAAAAGAGTTATGACTTTTGGAAGGCGGGAAGTAAAAAAACAAAAGCATAAAAATTAAACTTAGCCTGGTCCTGAAAGGGTTAATCGAAGACTGAATAGCTATTAAAAATGATATTAAAAATAAAAGGGGAGTCCTGACTACAAAACAGAGGGTAAAGAACAGAGATGTTCCTCCCCTCTGTACCTGAGATATGGTTGTGTTATACTAGATATTGTCTATAGAAGATATACATGTTAACCCTTTCAAGACCGAGCTCATTTTGGCCTTCAGGACCAGCCCCATTTTTTCAAATCTGACATGTGTTACTTTATGTGGTAATAACTCCGGAATGCTTTTGCCTATCCAAGTGATTCTGAGATTGTTTTCTTGTGATATATTGTACTTTATATTAGTGGAAAATTTGGTCAATAAATTCATTGCTTATTTGTGAAAAACATCAAAATATCAAAATTTAGAGAAAATTTGCAAAAATTATGATTTTTTTAATTTTAAATGTATCTGCTTGTAAAACAGATAGTAATACCACACAAAATAGTTACTATTTCACATATTCCATATGTCTACTTTATACTTGCATAGTTTTTTGAACATTATTTTATTTTTCTAGGACGTTACAAGGCTTAGTACTTTACCAGCAATTTCTCACATTTTCAACAAAATTTCAAAAGGCGATTTTTACAGGGACCAGTTCCGTTCTAAAACGGCTTTGAGGGCCTTATGTACTAGATAGACCCCATAACCCATATTAAAAACTACACACCTCAAAGTATTCAAAACAGCATTCAGAAAGTTTCTTAACCCTTTAGGCATTTCACAGGAATTAAAGCAATGTAGAGGGGAAATTGACAAATTGTTTTTTTTTTGCTGCAAATTATTTGTAATACATTTTTTTCTGTAACACAGAAGGTTTTACCAGAGAAACGCAACACAATATTTATTGCCCAGATTCTGCAGTTTTTAGAAATATCCCACATGTGGCCCTAGTGTGAAAAGGGACTGAAATACCGGCCTCAGAAGCAAAGGAGCACCTAGTGGATTTTGGGGCCTCCTTTTTTTAGAATATATTTTAGGCACCATGTCAGGTTTGAAGAGGTCTTGTAGTGCCAAAACAGTGGAAATCCCCCAAAAGTGACACGGTTTTGGAAACTGCACCCCTCAAGGAATTTATCTAGGGGTATAGTTACCATCTTGACACATCTCTTCTGCTATGTTTATTGGAGTTTGCCTGTGAAAGTGAAAATCTGCTTTTTTTCTGAAAAAATATTTAAAAAAAAAGATATTTGCAAGGAATAAAGAATAAAAAGCACTCCAAAACTTGTAAAGCTACTTCTCCCCATATGTGGTACTAAACTGCTGTTTGGACCCACGGCAGAGCTCAGAAGGGAGGGAGCGCCATTTGGATTTTGAAGCGCAGATTTTGCTGGATTGGTTTTCAGTGCCATGTCGCGTTTGAGGGAGCAAAACGGTGTAAACCCCCCAAAAGTGACCCCATTTTGTAGACTACACCCCTCAAGGAATGTTTCTAGGGGTATAGTTAGCATTTTGACCCCACAGTTTTTTTGCTGAATTTAGTGGAATTAGGCCGTGAAAATGAAAATCTACTTTTTTCTGAAAAAACATAGAAATTTTTAATTTTTACAATGAATAAAGGAGAAAAATCACCCCAAAATTTGTAAAGCAATTTGTCCTGATTACAGCAATATGCCATATGTGGTAATAAACTGCTGTTTGGACCCACGGCAAGACTCAGAAGGGAAGGAACAATATTTGGCTTTTGGAGCTCAAATTTAGCTGGAATGGTTTTCGGGTGTCATGTCGCATTTGCAAAGCCTCTGAGGTACCAAAACAGTGGAAACCTCCCAAAAGTCCCTTTAGGGGACTGGAACGAGCGATCATTAGGTCGCTGGTACAATACACTGCAGTACTAATGTATTGCAGTATAATATCATTTTTACAATCTCCTGTAACAGCGTGATCGCTGTTCCTGTCCATTAGTCCCGGGTGTCAGCTGTAATACACAGCGGACACCTGCAGAATATGGCGCGGGCGCAGCGCATGAGCCCGCTCCATATATAACCCCCCGCACCACGACATGCTATTAAGTCGTGGTGCGCGAAGGCGTTAATGCGCAGCGGATGGTGCAAAGTGAAAATTTAAATTTTCCACTGATATGCCATTTTAACGCACAATATGTTGTGCCCAGTTTGTGCCACTGAAGACAAGTACCTCATACAATGTTGAGCAGGTTCTCCCAGATATAAAATATCATATATGTGGACGTAAGCTGGTGTTTGGGCACGCTGTGGGGCTTAGAAGGGAGGGAGCGCCATTTGGCTTTTGGAGCGCAGAGTTTGCTTGGTAACTGTTCTGTTTGGGGTTTTGCTTTTATTTCAGTTTATGAAGTGGGGGTATGTGTGAATTGGGCAGAGTACATCAGGACATAATAAGAGGGTATAATAATTCGGTAAATAAATAATAATCCGCAGATATGTGGCCAATGTCGCACTGATAAATGGCGCCTGATCTTATCAGCTTTTGGACACTGCATAATTTCTGTCGCTATATTCTGAGAGCCAGAACTTTTTTTTATTTTTTCTTCACCGGAGCCGTGCGAGGACTTATTTGTTGCGGGACAATCTGTAGTTTTCATTGGTACCATTTTAGGGTACATGTGATTTTTTTATCACTTTAAATTAGATTTTTTTTGGCAAGCAAAGTGACAAAAAAACAATTCTGACAATGTTTTTTGTCTTTTTTTTTTACACTTTTCACCGTGCGCTATAAATTAAATTTTACTTTATTCTGCGGGTCGATACGATTACGGCGATACTAGATGTATATAGTTTTTTTATGTTTTGTGGCATTTGCGCAATAAAATTACTCTTCGATTAAATTATTTATTTTTTGTGTCACCATATTCTGAGAGGCATAACTTTTTTATTTTTCAGTCAAAAAAGCTGTGTAAGGGCTTGTTTTTTGCGGGACGGGTTGTCGTTTTTATTGGTACTATTTTAGGGTACATGCGACTTTTTGATCACTTTTTATTCTATATTTTTGGAGGGTTGATGACCAAAAAAAATTGCGATTCTGACATAGTTTTTTAATTATTTTTTTTGCGCTGTTCACCATTCGGGAAAAATAATATTATCGTTTTATAGTTTTGGTCGTTATGAACGCGGTGATAGCAAATATGTGTACTTTTTTAAACATTTTAATTTTTTCCCTATAATAAAAGACTTATTATAGGGAAAAAAAGCATTTTTTGTTTTTGTAACTTTTATAACTTGTTTTTACACTTTTATAAAACATTTTTATTACTTTTACTTTTTACTTGAAGACTGGCAGCACTGATCGCTGCTATAATACATTACACCACCTAGGTAGTGTAACGTATTATAAACTGTCAGTGTGACGCTGAGAGTCACACTGACAGGAAGCTTAGGAGGACCGGCCTCCGGCTGGTTCTCATACGCTGCTGTGCAAGGCAGACCCAGGGGCCGTTGTATGGCCTCCGGTTCTGCCTTATAACCGACTGAAGCACCCGCAATCGGTCCCCGGGAAAGTTTGTTGTAGCAACAAACTTTCCAGTTTGTTGTAGTAACAAACTTTCCAGTTCGTTGCTACAACAAGCTTTCCCTGCGATCACATGACTGGGACCTGAACCAATTAGGTCCCGGTCATGACTCCAGGACCAGAGGCAGGGGTTAACAGCGCGATCCGGGTGTCAGCGCTACTCTGAGACACCCGGATCGCGCTTTTAACACCCACCGTGAATTCACGTCGGCACTGCACAGAGCCCAGCAAATGCCAACGTGAATATACAGTGGGCGGTCGGGAAGCGGTTAAAAACACATATATTCTGATGTACCAGGAAGATACTATCACACCTCTGCGGGTCTAGAACTCATATCTAGCCTGAGTGTTATCAGTAATTAATATGAATATTAATTACCTGTCTTGTGATTCCTTTATTGCTGCTGACAGGGTTATATGTCACGTTCCTTCTTCTCACTGGGATCAGTCATCTGTAAAGAATCAAAGGTGTGATAATATGTTCCTGATACATGTTATAGACACTAAGGGTATGTGCACACGTAGTGACCAAAAACGTCTGAAAATCCAGAGCTGTTTTCAAGGGAAAACAGACCCTGCTTTTCAGACGTTTTTTGACCAACTCGCATTTTTCGCGGCATTTTTCGCGCCGTTTTCGCGGCGTTTTTTACGTCCATTTTTGGAGCTGTTTTCATTGGAGTCTATGAGAAAACAGCTCCAAAAACGTCCAAAGAAGTGTCCTGCACTTCTTTTGACGAGGCTGTATTTTTACGCGTCGTCGTTTGACAGCTGTCAAACGACAACGCGTAAATAACAGGTCGTCTGCACAGTACGTCGGCAAACCCATTCAAATGAATGGGCAGATGTTTGCCGACGTATTGTAGCCCTATTTTCAGACGTAAAACGAGGCATAATACGCCTCGTTTACGTCTGAAAATAGGTAGTGTGAACCCAGCCTAATATGTATAACACACTAGGGACATAGTTATTTATCTCAGGTATAATGTACAAATAGAAAATAAAGAAAAAGACGACACTAAGGACCTGTTCACATCACCGCTGCCCTTCCGTTGAGGGATTCCGTCTGAGGTTTCCGTCGGGTTAACCCCTCAAAAATGAAACAAAATAACATGCCCCCTCTTGCCTGTGCTGTATGGCAAACCCCCATTTTATGGTCAAAAGTAGCATAACAAGTGTATTCTATTGTAAGGCCCCTTGGGTGCCTGGAATTATGGAGCTTATGGGTATATTGCTTATATAGTTTAAATTAATGTTTATTATCAATGTAATCTTAAATGGTTAACACAATTATTTTTTCTGAGTCGTTATAAAGGGTTACCTGTGCCTAGTAGGCAACAGTTCTCCAAAAAGATTCAGGATTGTTACCACACAGGGTCCTCAGTGGTGGAGTGAATGCAACGGCGTGGAAATCCACTTATTAAGGGATGGCTGGAGTCTGGCAGCTAGTAACTATTTTCCCAAAGCAAAGGAGCTGAAGAGCCCTTTCCAAAAGCTTATGGACTGTTATTGTTGTCCCATGCTTTTTAGAGGGAAGTGTTATGCTCTAAAAATAGTTCCTCCACCCCCCCCCCTTCCCTGCATGTGGCATGGCCGGAAGTTCCCGGCTTGCAGTAAAGTGGTCCGGGGATGTGGGACAGCGCTGGTGTAGAGGAAGGAGGAGTCAGTCCTTGTACTGCACCCTCATCTAACAGGTCCATGAGGCAGGGTTCTGCTCTACCCCAGAGGAAGCAGTAGGGGCATGGATGGCTCGAGGTGTGGTGGGAGGAGCAGTCCTGTGATTATAATGTACAGGCAGACTATGGAGGGCAGTCGGTAGCATCAGTGGTGAGACAGGTGTAGACTCCAAAAGGAGTTTATTGCCCCCTCCTTGCTGCTGGTGGGAAAGACCGTTGTCATAGGATACGGACGAAGACTGCCTCCTATTGCATCATTGGGATCTGCAGCTGATCACGGTCAAGAGACTGGTCGTCCAGCTGCTGGAACAATCTTGGAGGCACCCTTGGGTGATGCCAGGATTCCTGTGAGTGGTGAGTCACCTTCATGTTTGGCTGCGTACTCAAGCACAAATGTGTTGACGGATGAGGATTTGTTCTCTGTTTTAAAGGACAACTTGGGCTTGTTTGGGTGGCAAAGGGTGGAGTATAAGCTATGCCAGTAAAGCCAGTACGTTAATACCCCGCCTGACTAGATGGTTTGTACAGATTAACCTTTTGTGGCTTATTATTCTGTGGTGTGGCTCCTCTGGGAATTTACCTGTCCACCAATATAGGGGACAAGATCCACAGACGAGAATTTGTGATATTTGGTTTCAGTGGATCATGTAATGGTGGAGAAAGAGAGAGGGTCTGAGAAAAATTCCAAAGTGGTAAAGACCTGTACGATGTAACCTGTCATTTAAAACGAGATTACGCTTGCCTTGCTGTAAATATCACAGAGACGCTACATAAGGGTCAGGATTTTGAAAATAAAAAA
Source organism: Rhinoderma darwinii (assembly GCF_050947455.1). Taxonomy (NCBI): domain Eukaryota; kingdom Metazoa; phylum Chordata; class Amphibia; order Anura; family Rhinodermatidae; genus Rhinoderma; species Rhinoderma darwinii. Next base: position 433,632 of record NW_027461950.1, on the reverse strand, counting down.
AGTTGTGATAAAAAAAGAATTAATGTTCCATTATTAGTGAAAGAATCTATGAAATTATCGGCAGAATTTAATATGGTCTAATAATTAATAATACCTGTCAATGCTCACGGCTTTTACAGATGACACCTAACTGTCCATACCAACGGGTCCCTCCCCCATCACATTCCTTTTTAATGAAATGGCGGTTTAGTATACAAAGATTTTTTTCAACACCAATTACCTTTAAAAACCAGTATATAATTCCCTTTTTTCCAGTTCATGTATTGTCTTAAACTGTTTAAATGATGCATTTTTTAGCGTCTATTTATGTTTTAATATCTCGATGTGAGTATTGCAGAGGTTCATATCCGACAGCCTAATAAACAAAAATAAGCATTAATACTCTATCCACTACTCATGGATAAAATTGGATCATTGTTATCCCTCATCCTATCATTGATAACTATCTATCAAACAATGCTGTAAGTACACAACTTACTATTAGAGCAGTGATGTTCTATCACCGGCTCTCTGTTTCAGCACCACTTTTGATGGACAGCTCCACTGTGCTGGATAGCTTTTATTTATAGACTGCCGATGTTCCTAAGGCGTCTCCTTAGTTCAACACTACTCTGCTGGACAGCACCACCTTGCTGTGACAGCACTAATTTTCACTTGTTGGCAACGGATATAAACCTCTTTCTGACAAATAGTTGTTAGCATTAAAGCCATGAGGAAGAACGTGGTATACATCTGAAACGCGTAGGCACTTTACCTACATTTTCACCCTTGCATTCGGTAATGATCTTGTTTTAACCATCCAAATAAAATTGGAACTACGTTCTGTTTTAAACTTGACTGCGCTGGACCATCTACTTTTGCCCATTTTTCTTCTGTCTAAAACTTGCATCAAGGTGAGCTGGAGGATCCCTCCCACTGTTTGTTTGTATAGCTATACGGCTGCATCCATCCGTGCACACCTACTGCCCGTTATATAGGGTTCACAATACAAAAGCACAATTGTATTTTGACCATATCCCGAATGTTAAAGAGTTCTATAACATACTAATATACTCACAGAGTTATTAAAGTACAACAATTTTTCTTTATATATATATTTTTTCTTCTGGCTTTAAAATACGCATTTTTAAAACTTAACTGGAATTTCGGTTATATATATATATACAGTGAAGGAAATAAGTATTTGATCCCTTGCTGATTTTGTAAGTTTGCCCACTGTCAAAGACATGAACAGTCTAGAATTTTTAGGCTAGGTTAATTTTACCAGTGAGAGATAGATTATATAAAAAAAAACAGAAAATCTCATTGTCAAAATTATATATATTTATTTGCATTGTGCACAGAGAAATAAGTATTTGATCCCTTTGGCAAACAAGACTTAATACTTGGTGGCAAAACCCTTGTTGGCAAGCAAAGCAGTTAGACGTTTTTTGTAGTTGATGATGAGGTTTGCACACATGTTAGATGGAATTTTGGCCGACTCCTCTTTGCAGATCATCTGTAAATCATTAAGATTTCGAGGCTGTCGCTTGGCAACTCGGATCTTCAGCTCCCTCCATAAGTTTTTGATGGGATTAAAGTCTGGAGACTGGCTAGGCCACTCCATGACCTTAATGTGCTTCTTTTTGAGCCATTCCTTTGTTGCCTTGGCTGTATGTTTCGGGTCATTGTCGTGCTGGAAGACCCAGCCACGAGCCATTTTTAATGTCCTGGTGGAGGGAAGGAGGTTGTCACTCAGGATTTGATGGTACATGGCTCCATCCATTCTCCCATTGATGCGGTGAAGTAGTCCTGTGACCTAAGCAGAGAAACATCCCCAAAACATAATGTTTCCACCTCCATGCTTGACAGTGGGGACGGTGTTCTTTGGGTCATAGGCAGCATTTCTCTTCCTCCAAACACGGCGAGTTGAGTTAATGCCAACGAGCTCAATTTTAGTCTCATCTGACCACAGCACCTTCTCCCAATCACTCTCAGAATCATCCAGATGTTCATTTGCAAACTTCAGACGGCCCTGTACATGTGCCTTCTTGAGCAGGGGGACCTTGCGGGCACTGCAGGATTTTAATCCATTACGGCGTAATGTGTTACCAATGGTTTTCTTGGTGACTGTGGTCCCAGCTGCCTTGAGATCATTAACAAGTTCCCCCGGTGTAGTTTTCGGCTGAGCTCTCACCTTCCTCAGGATCAAGGATACCCCACGAGGTGAGATTTTGCATGTTGCCCCAGATCGATGTCGATTGAAAGTCATTTTGAATGTCTTCCATTTTCTTACTATTGCACCAACAGTTGTCTCCTTCTCACCCAGCGTCTTATTTATGGTTTTGTAGCCCATTCCAGCCTTGTGCAGGTCTATGATCTTGTCCCTGACATCCTTAGAAAGCTCTTTGGTCTTGCCCATGTTGTAGAGGTTAATTGAGTCTGTGGACAGGAGTCTTTTATACAGGTGACCATTTAAGACAGCTGTCTTAATGCAGGCACCAAGTTGATTTGGAGCATGTAACTGGTCTGGAGAAGGCTGAACTCTTAATGGTTGGTAGGGGATCAAATACTTATTTCTCTGTGCACAATGCAAATAAATATATATAATTTTGACTATGTGATTTTCTGTGTTTTTTTTTAAATATAATCTATCTCTCACTGATAAAATGAACCTAGCCTAAAAATTCTAGACTGTTCATGTCTTTGACAGTGGGCAAACTTACAAAATCAGCAAGGGATCAAATACTTATTTCCTTCACTGTATATACATATACACAACAAGTAATAACCATGTCTCAAGATACACGATGTTCCAGAGTGGAAATTGCCGCCCAAGTGTTTGGCAATTATGATACTCCAGAAGGAGGTGATCGTGCATTACAGGAAATGTTCCATGATCTAGAGAAACTATCAGTACAGGAGGCTAAGATATGGTGGGACCTGACTACTTTACGTAATTATATTACAAAACAAATGATCCCAAGGGGTCTACGTTTAAGAAAAAGTTCTACTTTTACCTACTCTGAAGAATTCAGCACACACTGGAATTTTATATTAACAGAATGTTCTATAAAACTAATGGAACTAATTACCAGACAAGAGAAGGCCAAATTGACAGAAATTGGAAACTGACATTTCCGCTCTAAAAGAACAAATTAATGCTTCCTCCAGCTCACCCGACTTTACTATACTGGAACAACGTACTTCTCTACACTTGGAAAAATTTAATAAATCCATAGCTGAAACTGAGAAAAATAAATTCCAACGAGACCTCAGGGACTATGCAAACAAGGAGGTGTATGATTGGAATAAAAGTGACAAAGTACACAACAAAATTAGACCCATCTTAAAAAATCGCAGACAAGAGAGAAGATCCGGCAGCAGTCTGAACAGAGTCAGTTTTAGCTCCTCTGAACCTGATTCAATCGAAGGAATAAATGAAGCCTCAGATAGTGATAACTCTAGGATCCTATATTCCCAAGGATACCAATCAGTCAGCAAGTCAAGGAAGTAAAAAAACGGGGAAGGAGAGGCGGTAGGAAACATCACCCAAACAGACCAGGAACAAAACCGTCGCCTACGGAACCGCAGGAACCCACACCCAGCATTAATGTGATCAACCTTTCCTCATCCGAACTAACTCCACACAAGTCAAGGTTCTTTCGTTGGGCCTCAATTTTGCCCCTAATCGTACGTTCAATACTTTCAACACACTTCTGGACATTAATCGATTTGTAAGGAATTTAACAGTAAAGAGGCATTTCTACAACACGCTCCCAATGACAACAGACTCAGAAGATTATAATCTCAAAGAACCCAATACAAATATCCACGACCATAGATTACTATCGTTTGAGGAACATAGGGCAATCCAATGCTTAGAGAGTCTGAAACCAGAACTTCCTACAAGAAATATTCATTTTTCCCCGGACTTTGTCACAAAAAATCCAAGCTTCCATCCTCTGGCATCCAGGATAGACTCTATGGACAGATTTCAATGGGCAATTGAAAAGGATCTCCAGCAACTATCCAAAAATTCGTAGTGTTGTAATAAGAATTGTAATATCTCTAAAGAGCTGAATATGGCAAATAAAATCGTTAAAAAATAATAAGGATATCATTATTAAGATGTCGGGAAAAGGGGGCAGTATCACTGTGTTAGATAGGGAAATGTATAAGACCCAAATTTTGAAACTCATAGCAGATACAGACACATATAAAAAACTAACGTGCAATCCAACATCTATGTTCCAAAAAAAGCTCAACAAACTGATAAACGATGGTTTAGGTAGTGGCGTATTAACAAGTAAGCAAGCAGAATATATTATGGTCCAATGTCCCTCAATTCCAATCATGCACGCATTGACCAAGACACATAAAGGCATAAACCCCCCCACCTATGCGCCCCATAGTGTCAGGGATAGGATCATTCACAGAAAAACTATCTGAATGGCTAGACTCCTTGTTACAACCCCTTGCATTAAGAACCCTGGGCCATTTACGTGACACCAGAGATGTTTTATGCTCATTTCACAAAAAAAGATGGGAAAATAAATTTGCATGGCTGAGCTGTGATGTGACCTCACTTTATACCAGCATTCCACACGAAATAGCCCATAGGGCACTAGAATATCATCTTTTTAAACACAGCACTTACAGCTTTGAGCTACAATCATATACACTAGAGGTCCTTGTCTTCCTGATGACACACAATTTCTTCCAGTTCGATGGGTTGTTTTACCTACAACTTAAGTGAGTATCAATGGGAGCTAAATTCTCGCCTTCTCTGGCAAATCTTGTGATGGCTTGGTGGGAGGAACTTTTCATTTTTTCTAGTGATAATCCTTTTGGCAGATCTATTAACTCGTATGCAAGGTATATAGACGACCTGCTATTTATATGGGAAGGCAATATGTCAGATATCCCAAATTTCATCAATTATCTTAATAACCAACTCAACTTGAAATTTACCTATTCTTCACAAAAAGATACTATCCAGTTTCTGGACCTAGAACTCAAAGGACATGCAGGGGAAATAATCAACACTAAAACATACCGTAAGCCGATTTCAGGGAACACTATCTTGCATGCAACAAGCGGTCACCCTAGACAAACCATCTCATCAATCCCAGTGGGAGAAATGTACAGAGCAAAAATAAATTGTAGTAATGACCCCAATTACCGGGTGGAACAACAGCAAATTTGTAGGAGACTACGCAAAAGAGGGTATGCAGAATGGACCCTCAAAAGAGCAACCTCCATTGTAGAAAAAAAGCCCCGAGATCTACTTCTAGAGGCAAAACCTAATAATAAAAATACTGGTCTAAACGTACCTACTTTGGTGTTACAACACAGTAGTCAGTTTAATGAAATCAAGAAAATTGTCCATAAAAATGTAGCCATCCTAATGTAAGACGAGGCTCTGTCAGATATTTTGAAAGATGGTTGCCGTGTTGTATCCAGAAAAGCTCCTTCCTTAGGTGACCTGTTGTCTCTTTCTATATTTTCCTCAAACACTCCCAAACTGACATGGCTTCAATATACGGGTTTCTTTAAATGCGGCTCGCATCCATGCAAAATCTGTTCATATGCTAAGCCTACTAAGAACTTCAGAGATTCAGATAACAATACAAATTTTTCAATTCAAACTTACATTAATTGCAACAGTGAGGCAGTGATATACATTGTGGAGTGCATCAAATGCAATCTAATGTATGTAGGTTGCACCAGCCGAAAATTTAAAGCTAGGATACTAGAACATTTGGGCTATATAAGAAATCCTAACCTCACTAACATCACTAATGTTGCAAAACTTTTCATAACCTTCCATAATAGATCAATTATAAGTCTGAGATGTTATGCCATAGAAAAAGTCAAAACTCCAACCAGAGGGGGGAACATCAAACATAAAATCTTATCACGAGAAGCATACTGGATATTTACACTAAAAACCAGGTTTCCTAAAGGTCTGAACATAAAAAAAAGAATTAATGTTCCATTTAGAGATGAGCGAACTTATCAAAAGTTCGGTTCGGCTAGTTCGCCGAATTTCACAAAAAAGTTCGGTTCGGACCGAACTAGTTCGGACCGAACCTGTCACTTATGTGCGCCGAGCATGCTACTGTCCAGGGTGCTGATAGAGTTAATGGGCTGCACTAACTCTTTCAGCAACCTTGACAGTACATGCTCGGCGCGCGGAAAATACAATTTAAATGTAATAAAAAAATAAAAATTATACGTTCGTACTTACTTTCCTCCTGTCCGGCCTCCAGCGATGACGTTTCATCTCTTTCGCCGCTGCAGCCAATCACAGGCTGTAGTGGCGGTCACGCACGTCAGGATGACGCTTCATCCCACGTGACCGCCTCTGCAGCCAATCACAGGCTGCAGCGGCGACATGGATGAAACGTCATCGCTGGAGGCCGGACAGGAGGAAAGTAAGTATGAACGTATTATTATTTTTTTTGGGCATGTATGTATGTTGGCATGTATGTATGTATGTTGTCATGTATATATGTGCACGTATGTTTGCATGTATGTTGGCATGTATGTATATATGTGCATGTTTGTATGTATATTTGCATGTATATATTTGCATGTATGTATGTATGTATGTATGTAGTTTGCATGTGTGTATGTTTGCATGTATGTATTTTTGCATGTATGTTGTCATGTATGTATGTATATATGTGCATGTGTGTATGTATATTTGTATGTATGTATGTTTGCATGAATGTATGCATGTATGTGTGTTTGCATGAATGTATGTTTGCATGTATGTATGTATGTATGTATGCATGTTTGTATGTATATTTGCATGTGTGTATATATATGTATGTATGTATGTTTGCATTTATGTATGTATGTATGTATGTTGGCATGTATGTATGTTGTCATGTATGTATGTATGTATGTTGTCATGTATGTATATATGTGCATGTATGTTGACATGTATGTATATATGTGCATGTGTGTATGTATATTTGCATGTATATATTTGCATGTATGTATGTTGTCATGTATGTATGTATGTATATATGTGCATGTATGTTTGCATGTATGTTGGCATGTATGTATACATGTGCATGTTTGTATGTATATTTGCATGTATATATGTTTGCATGTGTGTATGTATGTTTGCATGTATGTATGTTTGCATGTATGTATGTTTGCATGTATGTTGTCATGTATGTATGTATGTATGTATGTTTGCATGTTTTTATTTTTGCATGTATGTTTATATATATGTGCATGCTTGTATATATGTATGTATGTATCTTTGCATGTTTGTTTGTATGTATGTTTTCATGTGTGTGTGTGTATGCATGTATATATGTGTGTATGTTTGCATGTATGTATATTTGCATGTATATATGTGCATGCTTGTATGTATGTATGTTTGTATATATGTATGTAGGTATGTATGTAGGTATGTTTGCATGTATGTTTGTTTGTATATATGTCTGTATGGCCATGTATGATACTGTCTGCTGGCGCCCTGTATCTAAGTCAACTTCACGGCAGGCTTCTATACATGGTATAACAGTCAGTATCACACATTAAATTGAATCTAAGCCTACGACATGTTTTATTTCATTTTTTTTTTTTTTTTACAGGTTTGGTGTTTGGACTACGTCGGTTTCGAGGACTACTTCGATGACAGTTTTTTTTCTACAATAAAATGGTTAATGAGGGTTGTGTTGGGGGTGCTTTATTTCAATAAAATATTTTATCTATATCTTTGTCTTTTTCTTTTCAAATTTTATTACTACCACTTTAGTAATGGCCGCTGTCTGAGTGACAACATCCATTACTAAGGCGAGGCTTAGTGTTAGCCGGTGCAGAGGCTAACACTAACCACCATTATTACCCCGGTACCCACCACCACCAGGGGTGCCGGGAAGAGCCAGGTACGATCCAGTACCCGACCATCTGTTGTGATGGTCGGGCTCTGGGGCGGCCGCAGGCTGGTATTGTGAGGCTGGGAAGGGCCTAAAACAGTGGACATTCCCACCCTTGTAATGCTAGGCTGCTGCTGCTGTGTTGTATCTGGCTGGTTATAAAAGTGGGGGGGACCCCACGTCATTTTTTTTAATTATTTATTTATTTTAATATTTTTTTAAAAAAGACATGGGGTTCCACCCAATTTATCATAACCAGCCACATACAACAGTGTTATTAGCCTGGGAATGGACAAAACCAGTGGCCCTTCCCACCCATGTAATGCCAGACTGCTGCGGCCTTGTATATGGCTGGTTATTAAAAATGTGGGGGACCCGTCTATTGCTAAATATGTTAAATTCAAAAAAAAAAACGACGTGGGGGTCCCCCCCATTTTTATAACCAGCCCGATACAACACAGCAGCAGCAGCCTAGCATTACAAGGGTGGGAAGGTCCACTGATTTTGGCCCTTCCCAGCCTCATAATACCAGCCTACGGCCACCCCAGTACCCGACCATCACAACAGATGGTCGGGTACTGGATCGTACCAAGCTCTTCCCGGCACCCCTGGTGGTGGTGGGTACCGGGGTAATAATGGGTGGTTAGTGCTAGCCTCTGCACCGGCTAACACTAAGTACCGCCTTAATAATGGACGCTGTCAATCAGCCAACTGCCATTATCTAGGCACTAATAAAGTTTTAAAAAAAACACAAAGACAATTCTTTTTTATTGAAATAAGAAATCCCCAACAAAACCCTCGTTAACCATTTTATTAAAATTTGAAAAAACGTAGATCTACGCAGTAGTCCAACGAATCGAAGATGTAGTCCAATCGGTACATCAAAATCTGCAACAACATAAAAAAAAACAGTTATCAATGTGAACAATACCAATACTTCTACTCACCTACACACATATATACACGCACACACAAACAAACAACCATACACAAACACACACATATATACACAAACACAACAAGATATACACACACACATAAACAGACAAACACACACACATATACACAAACTCACACATATCCAAACAAAAACACACATATCCAAACACACACACACAGTTATACACACACATACACGAACACATATACACAAACACATATACAAACAAAAACACACATACCCAAACACACACATATACACAAACACATATACACAAACACACCCATATATACACACAAACACACACACATAAACACACATATACACAAACACACACATATACAAAAACACACACAAACATCTACACACAAACATATACACAAATACACCCATATATACACAAACACATATACACAAACACACCCATATATACACAAACACACACACACATATACACAAACACACATAGACACATACCCAAACACACATATATACACAAACACGGTTTCTTTTAAATGCTGCTGGGGAACCCGCTCGATCCACTATATAAGGCTGCGCTACAGTGCAGCATTTAAAAGAAACAGGATCCTGACCTGTCCATAGAGTTTAAGGCAGCACAGAGTATTTCAGGAGATGAGCGTGCAGATTTAGTGCTGCTGTGAACTCTGCTCTTACCATTACGTAGCTCTCAGTCTGTTACCTCTCCTCCACTCCTGTCCTCCAGAACACCTTCACATGATTGGCAAGTCACCACGTAATGGTAAGAGCAGAGTTCACAGCAGCACAAAGTATTTCAGGAGATGAGCGTGCGGATCTTGTGCGGGGTGGTGACTTTCCAATCATGTGAAGGTGTTATTGAGGACAGGAGTGGAGGAGAGGTAACAGACTGAGCTACGTAATGGTAAGAGCAGAGTTTACAGCAGCACAGAATCTGCACGCTCCTCGCCTGAAATATTCTGTGCTGCTGTGAACTCTGCTCTTACTATTATGTAGCTCTCAGTCTGTTACCTCTCCTCCACTCCTGTCCTCAAGAACAGGTTCACATGATTGGCAAGTCACCACCCCGCACAAGATCCGCACGCTCATCTCCTGAAATACTCTGTGCTGCTGTGAACTCTGCTCTTACCATTACGTGGTGACTTGCCAATCATGTGAAGGTGTTATTGAGGACAGGAGTGGAGGAGAGGTAACAGACTGAGAGCTACGTAATGGTAAGAGCAGAGTTCACAGCAGCACTGAATCTGCACGCTCCTCTCCTGAAATACTCTGTGCTGCTGTGAACTCTGTTCTTACCATTACGTAGCTCAGTCTGTTACATCTCCTCCACTCCTGTCCTCTATAACATGTTCACATGATTGGCAAGTCACCACCCCGCACAAGATCCGCACGCTCATCTCCTGAAATACTCTGTGCTGCTGTGAACTCTGCTCTTACCATTACGTGGTGACTTGCCAATCATGTGAAGGTGTTCTTGAGGACAGGAGTGGAGGAGAGGTAACAGACTGAGAGCTACGTAATGGTAAGAGCAGAGTTCACAGCAGCACTGAATCTGCACGCTCATCTCCTGAAATACTCTGTGCTGCCTTAAACTCTGTGGACAGGTCAGGATCCTGTTTCTTTTAAATGCTGCACTGTAGCGTAGCCTTATATAGTGGATCGAGCGGGTTCCCTAGCAGCATTTAAAAGAAACAGGATCCTGACCTGTCCACAGAGTTTAAGGCAGCACAGAGTATTTCAGGAGATGAGCACGGGCAGCCGTTCATTTTTCCGAGCCGTGCTCCCATTATGCACACGACCGTAAAAACACCCGTTATTGCGGGTCGTAATTACGACCCGCAATAACGGGCTCATAGACTTCTGTTACCCACGGGTACCTTTCCGTTTTCTCACGGGAAGGTGCCCGTGCCGTTAAAAAAATTGAACGTTCTATTTTTCTATTTTACGCGCCGTGCTGCTATAATTATAATGACAGCACGGTTCGCAAAAGCGGCCGGCTGCCCCTGGCCGGCCGTGCTCGTAATTACGAGTCGTAATTATGAGCACGGCCCGTAAAATAAAAAAATAGAACATGTTCTATCTTTTTAACGGCACGGGCACCTTCCCGTGAGAAAACGGGAAGGTACCCGTGGCTAACAGAAGTCTATGGGCCCGCTATTTCGGGTCGTAATTACGACCCGTGATAACGGGTGTTTTTATGGTCGACTCGTGTGCATGAGGCCCCGTAATGACAGGTAGCTACATGTGTGCACCCGTCATTACGGCAGCGTTGCTAGGCGACGTCAGTAAGCGTATGTGCACACACACTAATTACGTCCGTAATTGACGGACGTATTTCGGCCGCAAGTACCGGACCGAACACAGTGCAGGGAGCCGGGCTCCTAGCATCATATTTATGTACGATGCTAGGAGTCCCTGCCTCTCCGTGGAACTACTGTCCTGTACTGAAAACATGATCACAGTACGGGACAGTTGTCCCGCAGCGAGGCAGGGACTCCTAGCATCGTACATAACTATGATGCTAGGAGCCCGGCTCCCTGCACTGTGTTCGGTCCGATACTTGCGGCCGAAATACGTCCGTCAATTACGGACGTAATTAGTGTGTGTGCACATACCCTAAATAGTCACTGTCCAGGGTGCTGAAAGAGTTAACTGATCGGCAGTAACTGTTTCAGTACCCTGGACAGTGACTACCGATCACAGTACCTGTAAAAAAAAAGACGTTCATACTTACCGGGAACTCCCTGCTTCCTCCAGTCCGGTCTCCTGGCCGTTGCCTTGGTGACGCGTCCCTCTCCACATCCGGCCCGACATTCCTTGATGACGATGCAGCCCATGTGAGCGCTGCAGCCAATCACAGGCTGCCGCGGCCTCTGCAGCCAATCACAGGCTGCCGCGTCAGAAAAGGTCGGACTGGAGGAAGAAGAGGGACTCGTCACCAAGACAACGACCGGGTACGTATGAAATGCTTTTTATTTTATTTTTAATCAGCAGCCTCTTTTCTCTATCAGTGATTGATAGAGATAAGTGGCTGCCGATTTGTATAATGTTTTTGACCGGGTTCGGTCAAAACGGGTTCGGCCGAACACGGTGAAGTTCGGATTCGCTGCGAACCAAACTTTTCCGGAAGTTCGGACCGAAACCGGGTTCGGTTGTCCCGGTTCGCTCATCTCTAGTTCCATTATTAGTAAAAGAATCTATGAAATTATCGGCAGAATTTAATATGGTCTAATAATTAATAATACCTGTCAATGTTCACGGCTTTTACAGATGACACCTAACTGTCCATACCAACGGGTCCCTCCCCCATCACATTCCTTGTTAATCAAATGGCGGTTTAGTATACAAAGATTTTTTTCAACACCAATTATCCTTAACCCCTTCAGGACTGAGCCTGTTTTGGCCTTCAGGACGAAGCCGATTTTTCAAATCTGACATGTGTCCCTTTATGTGGTAATAACTCCAGAATGCTTTTGCCTATCCAAGTGATTCTGAGATTGTTTTCTCGTGACATATTGTACTTTATGTTAGGGAAAAAATTTGGTCGATAAATTTAATATTTATTTGTAAAAAACACCAAGATTTGAAGAAAATTTGCATTTTTCTAAATTTAAATGTATCTGCTTGTAAAACAGATAGTAATACCACACAAAATAGTCACTGGTTAACATTTCCCATATGTCTACTTTAGTTTGGCATCATTTTTTGAACATTCTTTTATTTTTCTAGGACATTACAAGACTTAGAACTTTAGCAGCGATTTCTCATATTTTCAAGAAAATTTCAAAAGGCGATTTTTATAAGGACCAGTTCAGTTCTGAAGTGGCTTTGAGGGCCTTATATATTAGGCAGTCCCCATAAATCACCCCATTTTGAAAACTGCACCCCTCAAAGTACTCAAAACAGCATTCAGAAAGTGTTTTAACCCTTTAGGCGTTTCACAGGAATTAAAGCAAAGTAGAGGTGAAAGTTACAAATTTCATTTTTTTTTTACAAAATTCATTTGTTTTTTTTTAAATCAGATAATTTTTTTATTGAAGTTTCAAAATTATATAGTACAAAACATACTAAACAAACCCTATCCAAAACCCTCCCCCCAGGCACCGTCACAAAATTCCAAATTAGATAGTATATGAAATAGAAATTGTACCAAATATCGAATACATTATTCACAAAATACAAGGTACATGGGACAGATCATTTTCCAAATGTCAAGTAGCTTAATCATGTACAAGCATGTATAATACAAAACAGATATAATATATGGCAGATATTTAATCCTCTCTATTTCCCCCCTTCTCCTTATCCCACATCTATATACATAACCCCAATACCGTGTAAAGGCTGGCAGTCATACAGAGTCCCTGAATAAATTTTATAATACAGATTCCATTACCCCTACCCATGGTCCCCATATGGATTCAAATTTTGTAAGCGTTTTGCGCTTTACATAGACAACCTTTTCCAATACAATCATTTTATTCACTTTTGCAATGAATTCGCTCATAGTCGGTGGGGCGCCTTGTATCCAATGTAGGGCAATTAGTTTTCTAGATATATATAGCAACCTTACAATAGCCAACCACTCCAAAGTAGAGGTTGGGGTGTCCATAATACATCCCAAAACGCATTCCATAGGAGTCCCTTGCAACACAGGTCCATAGGCCTCCTGAATCACCTTTAGTACATCCATCCAGTACGTGGTTAACTGTGGACAGGACCACAACATATGCATATGGTCAGCCCCCTCTTCCGCGCATCTGGGGCATTTCGAGTCACTCCTTACCCCAATATGAAAAATAAATTTAGGAGTCCTGTATACTCTATGGATAATATATAATTGAGAAAGGCGCCCAGCCTCACTAAGAGAAGTATTCAGAACTGCTTTCATAATATCTATCCATTGTTCTTCAGAGATGGGACCCATATCTCTTTCCCATTTTTTAGAAGCCATCAGGGGGTATTTATCAAAAAATTTACTGATCAACAACTGATAAATATGTGAAATAACCCCCGATTTAACACTCCCGGTATGTAAAACAGACAACACCCCATCTGCGTGTATTGCCAAATCCACCGCCTTCTTCTGGGCATCAAAAGCATGTCTTATCTGTAAGTATTGATAGAGGGAATTTCGAGATAATTCAAACTCCTCTTGGATCTGTTGATAAGTTTTAAATACATCCTCCTGGAGCAACTGTGAGACATAAAGGATGCCTCTTGCTTTCCAACCCTCAAATCCTTGAAGAGAGAAGAATTCCGGAAGTGCCTTATTCCCCCATAAAGGTGTAAAAATTGTGCAAACCCCAATATCTCTAATAGCTCGGACTTTATCCCATACTTTACGCATTAGTGTATATGTGGGCATATTCCTGCCCGCCAACATAGAGTGACCTGCCTCCAATACTGAGAATAAAACAGATGGTCCAAACCTTGCCTGTAGAATCGATCCATTGGATCCCTTTGATATAATTTCCCCCCACCCCTTAAAGTGCTGACATTGGGAGGCAAGAAAATATATCCAAGGGTTGGGTAGGGCCAGACCGCCGTCATGCTTTGCGCGCTGTAGAATTTCTAATCTAATTCTTGAGCGACCCTTCCGCCATATTAGGTCCCTAAAAAGTGCATTAATGTAATAAAAATTGCGTAATGAGATCCATACAGGGGAGTTATGTAAAATATACAATAATTGTGGCATTAGGATCATCTTAATAAGATTGACCCTACCCACAACTGTCAGATATAATTTACACCAAGCCATTATTTTCATTTTAAATTTGACCAGAAGGGGTTGCAAATTGAGAGCAACATATTCAGAAGGGGAGGTCGAGATCTTGATCCCTAAATATTTAAGATGTTTAACGCATCCTACAGGTACCCCATGCACCCCTGGTATAGAACACTTTGAATCCACAGGGAGCAGATGGGATTTATCCCAATTTATTTTAAACCCAGACAATGCCCTAAATTTCTCAATTAGGGATATTGTTTCTGCCAGAGAGCCACCCATATCCCCCAAGTATAGAAGCATATCATCTGCATAAAGCGCTACCTTTTCTTGCACCAAGCCATACAAGAAGCCCTTAATATCATCAGACAGACGTATGCGCGCTGCCAAGGGCTCTACTGCCACGGCAAACAGGAGGGGCGATAATGGGCATCCCTGTCTAGTCCCTCTTTCAAGAGCAAACCGGGGAGACAATCCTCCATTTGCCTGTATTCTGGCTGTAGGGCAAGAATACAGGACCTTAATCCATGCTATAAAAGATGGTCCAAAACCCATAGCCTCCAAGGTGCACCAAAGATATTGCCATTCCACACTGTCAAACGCTTTGGCAGCGTCCAGTGAAAAAATTGCTCTTTCGCCTACATTGTCTGCCCTCAGCTGAAGATTTAAAAATAAACGTCTCAAATTCATGGCTGTCGACCTAGCAGGCATAAAACCGGTCTGATCCGGGTGTATAATGGTAGAAAGAACGCCATTCAACCGCAGGGCTAATGCCTTTGCCAGAATCTTAATGTCAGATGTTAATAATGAAATCGGTCGATAAGAATCAGCTAATTGAGGATCTTTCCCGGGTTTTGGCAAGACCACAATAATGGCTTCTTGCATAGAAGCCGGCAAAGAACCACAATCCAATGAATAATGAAATACTTCTAATAATTTGGGCAAGAGCACCTCAGAGTATTTTTTATATATTTCAACTGGTAGCCCGTCCGCCCCAGGTGCCTTATCATTAGCCATCTGTTTGACCGCTTCTTCCAATTCCTCCAACGTGAGTGGAGAATCCAGAAGTGCCTTGGCGCTTCCTGACAGCTTAGGGAGCTCTGCTTTACAAAATTAATTTGTAATAAAAAAAAATCTATACCACAGAAGGTTTTACCCGAGAAATTTAACTTATTATTTATTGCCCAGATTCTGCAGTTTTTAGAAATATCCCACATGTGGCCCTAGTGCAGTAATTTACTGAAATACAGGCCTCAGAAGCAAAGGAGTACCTAGTGGATTTTGGGGCCTCCTTTTTTTTAACATATATTTTAGGTACCATGTCAGGTTTGAAGAGGTCTTGTGGGGCCAAAACAATAAAAAACCCCAAAAGTGACCTCATTTTGGAAACTACACCCCTTAGGGAATTTATCTAGGGGTATAGTTAGCATTTTGAACCCACCGGTTTTTTTGCTAAATTTATTTGAATTAGTATGTGAAGATGAAAATCTACTTTTTTTCTGAAAAAACGTAGAAATTTTTAATTTTTTCAAGGAATATAAGAGAAAAAACATATGTAAAGCAATTTCTCCCGATTATAGCAATACCCCATATGTGGTAATAAACTGCTGTTTGGACCCACAGCAGGACTCAGAAGGGAAGGAGCACCATTTGGATTTTGAAATTCTGATTTTGCTGGAATAGTTTTCAGTGCCGTGTCACGTTTGAAATGCACTGGAGGGAACAAAATAGTGTAAACCCCCGGAAAGTGACCCCATTTTGGAAACTACACTCATCAAGGAATTTTTCTAAGGGTAAAGTTATAATTTTGACCCCACAGTTGTTTTGCTGAATTCACTGGAATTATTCTGTATTATCTACTTTTTTTCTGAAAAAAGGTAGCCATTTTTAATTTTTACAAGGAATAAAAGAGAAAAAGCACCCCAACATTTGTAAAACAATTTCTCCCGATTACGGAAATATGACATATGGTAATAAACTGCTGTTTGGAACCTCAGCAGGTCTTAGAAGGGAAGGAGCGCTATTTGTCTTTTGGAGCTCAAATTTAGCTGAAATTGTTTTTGGGTGCCATGTCGCATTTGCAAAACCCCTGAGAGGCCAAAACAGTGGAAACCCCCCAAAAGTGGAAACTACACCACTTAAAGAATCTATCTAGGGATATAGATATAGTGGGCATTTAGACCCCACAAGTCTTTTGCAGGATTTATTAGAATTAGGCTGTGAAAATGAATATCGACATTTCTTCCACTAAAATGTTGCATTTTTTCAATTTCACAAAGGATAAAGGGGGTAAAAGCTGCCCAACATTTGTAAAGCAATTTCTCCCGAGTACGGCAATACCCCACGTGTGGGCATAAATGGTTTTTAATTAGAAAGTAATTAACCCTTTCTGGACTGATCCATTTTTTTATTTTCCTTTTTAGTTTTTTCCTCCCCGCGTTCCAAGAGCCACAACTTTTTTATTTTTCAGTCAATAGAGCGGGATGAGGGCTTATTTATTGAGGGACGAGCGGTCGTTTTTATTGGTATCATTTTTTGGTACATACAACTTTTTGAGCACTTTTTATTACATTTTTAGGTAGAGCCAAGGTGACCAAAATGCTTTATTTTTCACGTGAGACGCTCCATACATCACCCCCCACACTACGACATGCTATGTCGTGGTGCGCGCAGGGGTTAATGTGCAGCGGATGGTGCAGAGTGAAAATTACAATTTTCCACTCATATGCCATTTTAGTGCACTACATGTTATGCCCAGTTTGTGCCACTGAAGACAAATACCTCATAAAATATTAACCGGATTCTCCCGGGTATGGCGATGCCATATCTATGGACGTAAACTGGTGTTTGTGCATGCTGCAGGGCTCAGAAGGGAGGGAGCAGCATTTGGCTTTTGGGGCGCAGATGTAGCTTGGTAGTAGTTCTGTTTGGGGTTTTACTGGTGTTTCAGTTTATAATGTGGGGGCATATGTTATCTGTGCGGAGTACATCAGGGTAAATGTTATCTGTGCGGGGTACATCAGGGTATAATAAGAGGGTATAATAATGCAGTAAATAAATAATTATCCGCAGATATGTGTCGCACTGATAAATGGCGCCCAATCTTATCCGCTTTTGGACACTCTGCACATTTTGCATCGCCATATTCTGGGAGCCAGAACTGTTTTATTTTTTCTCCACCGGAGCGGTGTGAGGGTTTATTCTTTGCGGGACAATCTGTCGTTTTCATTGGTACCATTTTGGGGTACCAGAAATTTTTTTGATCACGTTTTATTCCATTTTTTGGCAAGCAAAGTGACCAAAAACCATCAATTCTGACAATGTTTTTTATTCTTTTATTCATGGCGTTCACCCTGGGCTATAAATTACAATTATATTTTATTCTGCGGGAAGGTACGATTACGGCGAAACCAGATGTATATAATTTTTTTATGTTTTGCAGCGTTTGTGCAATAAAATCACTTATTTATAAAATTAATTATTTTTTGTGTCACCATATCCTGAGAGCGACAACTTTTTTATTTTTCAGTCAAAAACGCAGTGTAAGGGCTTGTTTTTTTGCGGGACGGGTTGTAGTTTGTATTGGTACCATTTTGGCGTACATGCAACTTTTTGATCACTTTTTATTGTAGATTTTGGGAGGGGTGGTAACCAAAAAATTGTGATTCGGGCACTGTTTTTCGTTTATTTTTTTTTGCGGTGTTCACCGTGCAGGAAAAATAATATTACAGTTTTATAGTTGGGGTCGTTACGAACGCGGTGATACCAAATATGTGTTCGTTTTTTAACGTGTTAATTTTTTTCCTATAATAAAAGACTTATTATAGGAAAAAAAGCTTTCTTTGTTTATGTCACTTCTAACTTTTATTTTTACACTTTTTAAAAACATTTTTAATATCTTTTTTTTACTTTTTTCACTTGTCCCACTAGGGGACACTTAGACTTGCAGCTCTGATCGCTGCTGGAACACATTACACTATACACGTAGTGTAATGTGTTCTAACTGTCATTGTGACGTGACAGTCACACTAACAGGAAGCATCGGAGGACCGGCCGGAGGCTGATCCTCCGAGGCTTCCGTACATGGCAACCTGGAGGTCACTGTCTGGCCTCTGGTTGCCGTGATAAGGATCGCCAGCCCCCGCAAATGCATGTGGGGGGCTGCCGATCCGCTGTAAACCTCTTCAATGTGGTGATCGCAATCGACCACCGCATCGAAGGGGTTAATTGTCGATTTCAGCGGCGACAGGCCGCTGATCGGCAACGGGGAGAGCAGGGCTGACACCATGCACAGTTAACTGCCGCTGAGATGTAGCGCCGCGCGGCGGTTAACTGTCAAAGCACTGACGTTAGTGCACGTCAAGGTGCGCGAAGTGACTGCACACATTGACGTGCATTAACGTCAAGGTGCGGGAAGGGGTTAATGGTCTTTTGTCTGATTCTTTGTCTATTACAAATGGAACAAGACAGGGGTGTCCACTTTCGCCTCTGTTATATGTGTTAGTCATGGAACACCTGGCTGTGGCACTGCGGACTAACCTTAGCATTAAGGGCATATGTGTTGGTGCTCAGCATCACTTGTTAGCACTGTACGCTGATGATCTTCTAGTGTACCTTACGACTCCTATGATTTCTTTGCCATCTTTGACTGGGGAGTTTGAGCGATTTGGTCACTTGAGTAACTTCAAGGTCAATTATTCTAAATTGGAGGTGCTGAATGTATCTCTGGACGCCCCTCTAGCTGCTCATCTCGCTCGGGTTTTCCCGTTTAAGTGGGTAACTGCATCTTTAAAATATTTAGGGATATATATCCCCACACATTTGTCTGCTCTTCTCGGCCTCGGATTAGATATTCTATTCTCAGTAGGCCCAAGGTGGAGGGAGGTGCGGGCTTGCCGGACTTTAAGCGCTGCCATCATGCTGCGATCCTCATGAGGTTGGTGGATTGGTACCGTGCGGCTGCGAGTAAGCAATGGGTGCGAATCGTGAATAATATGTCCTCTCTTGCCTTGTCCTCTTTACCTTGGTTGTCTGGTGTACAGCGACCAACGTCCTCTCTGCCTTTCCTCACACGTCATTTTCTTGTGGTATGGGAGCGGATCATTGGTGCCCTGGACATTGCTCACCGTCCGGGTCCTTTGACTCCTCTGTTTGATAATCCTTCCTTCCCTCCGGCGGTGGGTGTGGACACATTCCTCTGTTGGGGGAGACAGGATGGCGGATATTTGGCTCAGACCCTTACACCTGACGGTGCAATTTTGTCGCTTGCTGCTGTTTCTGAGGCCTGCCCGGGGAGACGATCAATATGGTGGTACTATTTTGAGCTACGTTCCTATCTTTCTTCCATGGGTGACTGTCTTGTGTTGCTACAGGGTAAGACTCCTCTGGAACTATTATCTGTCTTTGACTTCTGCTCCTTCTCATGTGCTGTCCTATTTACATGGGATCCTCCAACCTGGTTACTCCTCCTCTCAGTTAACATTCACCACAGCTTGGGATGAGGAAATGGGGGTTCAATATTCTGAGGAGGAGTGGGGAACTTCTTTCTTCCTGGCTCATAAGTTACCGACTTCCTGTTTTGCTCAGGAGAAAAAGTATAAAATCCTTACCAGATGGTACCGCTGTCCTTCCTTTCTACATAGGATATTTCCTGATGTGTCTGCAGCTTGCTGGAGGTGTGGGGAGGCTCCTGGAACCATGTTGCACATTTGGTGGGATTGCCCCAAGCTCCGTCCCTTCTGGGAATTTTTTTTAAATCTTGGCAATAAGCTTTTTGGCACTGACGTTCCTACCTTGCCTTCTGTTGGATTGCTTTCCATGATTCCTGGATCACTCCCATACCTCAAAAACGGGATCTTTAGACATTTTCTGACTGCAGCTAGAACGGTAATTCCACGTCATTGGAAGTCTAGTACTGTGCCTTCTTTGGAGGAATGGGTAACGGAGCTGAATGGGATTATGAGGATGGAGGAGCTGATGTCTGCTGATCGTGGTAAGTCCGAGATTTTTGTTCGAACCTGGTCAGTATGGTCCGGATTCCGGGGGGGTCCTGATCTGCCTCTTTGGTTGGATGGCCTCTATTGAACACTCATCTCGCCAAATTCTGTGTGCTTTTGTCCGTATGTGTTCCCCTTTGTTGTCTTGTGTTTATGTAACTTTGTGTTAGAATTTGCACTTAACCGTGTCATTACTAATCGTTTTTGGGACTGGTTTCCCTAAATATTGCACTACTTTTGCTGTGGTTATGGTATTGTTACTTACCATTAGATTTTATTATTTTACTTCCTATTCTTTTGATGTTTGGGAGGCTACCTCCTACAACTACTCATATGTTTCTGTAACATTTCTTACAGTTTGACTTTATTGTATTGCACTGCGTGCCAACTTTTGCAATTTTGTGTACTGTTTTATCTGCTCTGTTTATTTTCGAATAAAAAATTTTGATAACGAAAAAAACAAAGGGGTTCACAAGGTGAGAAGACTAGTTTACATTTTTTTTTCAAGGTATTACTCTAGGGAGCGCTCCTGTTATCATCTTTTTCTCACAATGTATTTTCCTAAGGTACTGTATACATTTCACTCATTAATGCCGACATAGCCAAGTGAGAACACAACAAAGTAAGCCTGCGCACCCAAATAGAGTACCAACCATCTACACATCATTCCAATAAAGGAGTTTTGCCTTTGCACAGTGCTCCAAGGGGAGCACAATACAACTTCAATACTGCAAATCCCTAACCTGAATGTCACATCTGCACCTTGGCTAGCTCCGATCCCTGCCATTAACCCCTTTGATGCAGCAATCGAAAGCGATTGCTGCATCTTAGCGGTTGCTAGCAGATCGCCAGCCCTGACAGGCAATCAGGACTGGCGACTGCTGCTATGGCAACAGGAGACACAATGGCCTCCTGCTCTGCCATTACGGAAGGCGATTAGGCCCTGCCGGGAGGCGAACCCTAATCGGCTTGCTGTCAGTGAATAACTGACAGATCTAATACATTGCACTACGTAGGAAAAAAATAAAGCTGAGAGTTGGACCGTCAAGTCCCCTAGTGGGACTTGAGAAAAAGTGGAAAAAAAAGTGGAAAAAAAAGTGAAAAAAAAAGTTTGAAAACTTTGACCTACATATATTGGAATAAAAAGTGATAAAAAAGTTGCACGTATACAAAAATGGTACCTATAAAAACTATAAATTAGGTATCGCCAGAATCGTACGGACCCGCAGAATAAAGTTAACATGTAATTTATAATGCTTGGTAAACGCTGTATAAAAAAAACTAAAAAAACTATGCTAGAATTGAATTTTTTTGTTTACCTGGCCTCCCAAAAAATAGGATAAAAGGTGATCAAAAAGTTGCATGTTCCCCAAAATGGTACCAATAATAACTACAGCTCGTCCAGCAAAAAAAACAGCCCTCATATACCACTACGTCTATGAAAAAATAAAATTAGTTAAGGCTCCAATAAGTCAGGAAATAAAAACATGCAGTTGTGCAGATCAGAGGGGAACATTTCATCTGTTTCAAGATACGATTTATCAGGGCCCTCAAATTAGGGAACTAGGAAGGGGAGGGCCCAAACATATCTGCTGGAAGCGAGGGTGCCCGTATTATACCAAACTGCAAAGGTGCGGAGTCTGGACCAAAAGGGGGATAAGAAAGGACTCATCTATGGATCATTTTATTGTTTTTTTACCCCATTATCATGCCACCTGACTATGCCCTTGATGTACTCTGCCCAGATTACATGTACCCCCACATTATAAATGGAAACACCAGCAATAATCAAACAAATCTACTAACAAGCAAAATCTGCTCTCCAAAAGCCAAATGGCGCTCCCTCCGCTCTGAACCCTGCAATGTGCCCAAACAGCAGTTTACTTCCACATATATGGCATCTTCATACCCGGGAGAACCCTTTTAACAATTTTTGGGGGGTGTGTGGCAGAAACTGGGCATGACATATTTGTTACTGAAATGGCATATCTAGGGAATCATTTATGGATAAGACCTGTGGGGTGAAAATGCCTTGAGGGGTGTAGTTTCCAAATGGGGTCACTTCTCAGGGGTTTCTTTTTATTATTTCACATCTGGGCCTCTGCAGTTGTGAACCAATACTTTGTAAATCGCCAAATTAGGCCTCAATTTTACATGGTACACTTTCACTCCTGAGCCTGGTCGAATGTCCAGGCAAAAGATTAGTGCCCCATGTAGGGTGTTTCTAAATCCGGGAAACACTGCATAATAATTAGAGGGCTGTCTTGTTATGATGACAAGCTGGGCACAACATATTGGCATATCTATGGAAAAAAATCCCATTTTCACTCTACAACATCGAGTGCACACTAAATTCTACAAAACACCTACATAGTTAAAATGCTTACTAAAATGCATTGAGGGGTGTAGTTTCCAAAATTGAGTCACTTCCGGGGGGTTTCCACTGTTTTGGGCCCACAGGCGCCCAGAAACCAATCCAGCAACATTTGCACTCCAAATGGCGCTCTTTCCCTTCTGAGCCCTGCCGTGTGCCCAAACAGCAGTTTATGACCACATATGGGGTATTGCCGTACTTGGGCGAAATTGCTTTACAAATGTTGGGTTCTTTTTTTCCTTTATTTGTTGGGAAAATGAAACATTTTGCGCTAAAGCTATGTTTTAGTGAAGAAAAAGGATTGTTTTTATTTTCACTGCCCAATTCTAATAAATTCTATGAAACATCTGTGCTGTCAAAATGCTTACTACACCCCTAGATTAATTCCTCAAGAGGTGTAGTTTCCTTAATGAAGTCAATTTTTGGGCGTCTTCATTGTTTTGTCCCCTCAGGGGCTTTACAAATGTGACATTGCCTCTGCAAACCATTCCTGCTAAATGTCATCTCCAAAATCCAAATAGCGCTCTTTCCCTTCTAAGCCCTGCCGTGTGTCCAGACAGCCGCTTATTACCACATGTGGGGTATTGTTTTACTCGGAAGAAATTGCTTTGCAAATTTTGTGGTTCTTTTTCTCCTTCAGTCCTTGTGGAAATGAGAAAAAATTAGCTAAACCTACATTTTCTTTGAAAAAATGTAGATTTTTATTTTCAGGGCATAGTTCCAATAATTTCTGCAAAAAACTGTGGTTTCAAAATACTCATTATACCGCTAGATAATTTCCTCAATGGGTGTAGTCTCCAAAATGGGGTCACTTGTGGGGGGTTTCCACTGTTTTGTTCCCTCAGGGCTTTGTAATTGTGACATGGCCTCCGCAAACTATTCCTGCTAAATGTGATCTCCAAAAGCCAAATAGCGCTCTTTCCCTTCTAAGCCCTGCCGTGTGTCCAAACAGCCGGTTGTTACCACATGTGGGGTATTGTTTTACTTGGGAGAAATTGACTTACAAATTTTGTAGTGCTTTTTCTCCTTCAGTCCTTGTGGAAATGAGAAAAAATTAGCTAAACCTACATTTTCTTTGAAAAAAATGTAGATTTTTATTTTCAGGGCCTACTTCCAATAATATCTGCAAAAAAACTGTGGGGTCAAAACGCTCATTATACTCCTAGATAATTTCCTCAATGGGTGTAGTCTCCAAAATGGGGTCACTTGTGGGGGGGGGTTTCCACTGTTTTGTCCCCTCAGGGGCTTTGTAAATGCAACATGGCCTCCGCAAACCATTCCTGCTAAATGTGAACTCCAAAAGCCAAATGGTGCTCCATCCCTTCTAAGCCCTGCCGTGTGTCCAAACATCCGTTTATTACCACATGTGGGGTACTGTTTTACTCGGGAGAAATTGCTTTACAAATTTTGTGCTGCTTTTTTTTCCTTCAGTCCTTGTGGAAATGAGAAAAAAATTAGCTAAACCTACATTTTCAGGGCCTAATTCCAATAATTTCTGCAAAAAACCTGTGGGGTCAAAATGCTCACTATACCCCTAGATAATTTCCTCAATGGGGGTAGTTTCCAAAATGGGGTTACTTGTTGGGGGTTTCCACTCTTTTGTCCCCTCAGGGGCTTTGTAAATGTGACATGGCCTCCGCAAACCATGACTAGCCTAAGTGGAGTCATGTGCTGATTAACCATTTTACCTTTATTCCACTTCTTTCGCCCCCTTCCCAATAAAGACACGTGACAACCGAGGTTGGATGTGAAATGGCCACAGCAGCCATTTATTTATTTAACATAAATTAAATGCAATTTAATCCGAAACATTCGGATAACTCTTTTAGGAATTCGACCAGAGAATTCCTACTATAATTCACATGACCCAACGTGGGTCAATTAACACTAAACAGAGCAGGGGAAGTCCTTGAAGCCATTTTTTCCGATTTCCTTTAAATTAGCCATCTGCAAACCACCACCAACTATTTACCTCCAGCCGTAAACCAGCTCGGAAGCACCGCTCACCCCTGCAGATAGCTCCAACCACCAGAAGACCACTTCAAAGGGATAACACCCTATGAAGTCTTCAAATGATCTACCATTTTGGGGGACGCATACCCCCGATGCGACCCCCCCACCATTTTGTACTGACCAACCTCAAGGACTCCCCCCGCCAGCTGCCATGACACCCAGACCTGCTTAAAAGAAATAAAACAAACACAAGTTACATAAGCATACTTCAAAACACGAAAACAGATAAACCCACACCCTGATCTCATAACCGGACCTAATTCAGGGCGGGTGGGTGGGAACTAATTTTTCTTGTTTCTCCTCCCGCTGCTTCCGGCTCAATGCCGAAAACAGCGGGAGGAACAGTTACCACACCCCGGCTCCTGCCCACTCCCCCTCCTACTTCACCCACCTGTCTTCCTATTGGTTGAACCCTCCCTCCTACGGCAGTCATGGAGGCTTCCCGTTAAGCCCTCCGTGCTGCCGTCCAGCCTCTGTTTGACTAGCCTAAGTAGAGTCATGTGCTGATTAACCATTTTACCTTTATTCCCCTTCTTTCGCCCCCTTCCCAATAAAGACACGTGACAACCGAGGTTGGATGTGAAATGGCTACAGCAGCCGTTTATTTATTTAACATAAATTAAATGCAATTTAATCCGAAACATTCGGATAACTCTTTTAGGAATTCGACCAGAGAATTCCTACTATAATTCACATGACCCAACATGGGTCAATTAACACTAAACAGAGCAGGGGAAGTCCTTGAAGCCATTTTTTCCGATTTCCTTTAAATTAGCCATCTGCAAACCACCACCAACTATTTACCTCCAGCCGTAAACCAGCTCGGAAGCACCGCTCACCCCTGCAGATGGCTCCAACCACCAGAAGACCACTTCAAAGAGATAACACCCTATGAAGTCTTCAAATGATGTACCATTTTGGGGGACGCATACCCCCGATGCGACCCCCCCACCATTTTGTACTGACCAACCTCAAGGACTCCCCCCGCCACAGCGAAACAGGCCTTGACCACCTCAAGCCTGTGAGTCCCTCCAAACCACCACCGCCCTCTCAATTCCTTCTGCTAAAGCCAGGCTCCACATATCAATTCCAACCTCGGTCAAATGTACCCCATCACTTCTCCAATAATTACCGACCCCTGACTCCAAATCCTTGTGACAAACACAAATGCCCCCGTTCTTAGCAACAAAACGTGACACCGCCCGGTTTACCTTAATGCAGGCTTTGTTAACCCTTTCGACCGATCTTGCCAAACGCCAAAACTTCCTCGGAACGATGTCCGACCAAACAATCACCAGTTGAGGATAAGATACCCATAAACTCAATAGATCGTGTTTAATATCCCACACTAACTCGCGAAACGGGCGCACCCCCAGATCATTCCCCCCCACACATGTAACACCAGAACCTCCGGAACCCTGTCTAACTGAGAGTATGTCTGAAACTCAGCAAGTACCCGGCTCCACAACATACCTCGGAAGCCCAGCCAGTGTACAACCGCATCGTGCCGCGGAATGCGAAGCTGGCAGCCATCTGGGCGAACGTGCGCCTGCAATGCCCCCCAGTGCACAAAAGAATGTCCTAAAATCCACACTAAGCAATGTTGATGATCTGAAAAGAGAAACAAAACCGCACATGTCAAACAATCAAAACACCTGACCGACTCCCAACAAATGAGGGCGCACATAAGTCCGAAACCTATTGGACTCCCACCGGCCTATGCGCCGCACACCCTCGTCATCCAGCCCCCACCGCCCCGCTTCAGTAGCAGCGCCAATCCTGAACGAGTGAGACGAGTAATACCCCTGCCCTACGCCAACCACAGTCAAGCATTTTTTAAACACTGCACCAAATTGATACCTGGAAAAAAACGAGCCATTATTATGACGGAGCAATGGCGCCTCAGGCCCCCCAACCAGTGGCTTAAAAACCACCATACAAGCGACTGGACACATTGCCGACCCTGGGAGGGCAAACAACACTATCCGCTTACCCCGACCTGCTTGATCAGTCTTGGACCGCTGCAAAAACAACTCAAATCTATCCTCATATAGACCCACATCAGCCTGCCGCAATCCCCCAGCTCTAGCCGCACTAGGAGAAACCAACTCCCCAATTCTGAGTGCTCCGAAAAACGCGAGGGAAAAAGCCAACCGGAACAAAACTACCTCATCAGGCGAATTACAAACAGCCCCCAGCGATGCACCCAACGACCCAAGCAGGGAAAAAGAAACGGGTCGCCTCTGATCTGCTACCGCCCTACCCCAACGCAGACCTTTTAAAGCTTGCCGTACTAAAAAATGTTTGGTCACATCCTGGAAACCCCGTAATTTGAATCCAAACGCCAAACCAGCAACAAAACGATTCACTTTTGCCGGGGAAAACCCCGCCTCCCCAGCATCCCCCAACCAGTACAATAACGCCACCAACCTGTCTTGCGCCGTGCTGACGTTACCCAACACTCTTACCCACTCCTCCCACTGCTGCCAACACGCCGAATAAGCGCTCCACGTCGCGCTAGCCAATAACCTTTCAATCAACCGTTCCACGGGACCGAAATCAGACCCCAGAGATGTTCCGGGCAAGCCAAACCGACCAGCTCCGCTCCCGGTGCCATTTGCCGAAAACGATCCCACTGCGAGCGAGAAAGAGCATCAGCAATACCATTGTCCTCCTGCATACGCGCCAAAACCACCAGACCCTGCCGCGTCAGTAAACAGTTCCAACTCTCCCATCTCCTGTACCTGCGACATCCACAATGATCTACCATTATACTGCCCAAGGAACTCATCCCAGACCCGCAGGTCAACCCTGTGATCCCCACCAATCCTCACAAAATAATGGGGCGCCCGAATCCCCGCCGTCGCTGACGCCAACCTCCTGCTAAAAACTCTACCCATTGGCATAATTCGATAGGCAAAGTTCAACTTCCCAAGCAGCGACTGAAGATCGCGCAACGTGATCTTCTTCAATTGACAAGCCCGCCTGACCTCCTGTCGCAATGGCAATAATTTATCCTCAGGCAGCCTGCACTCCATTGCCACCGAATCAATTTGGATCCCCAAAAAACAGATGGTAGATACCGGGCCCTCTGTCTTTCCAGGCGCCAAAGGGAATCCGAAATCCGTCGCAACCTTCTGCAAAGAATACAATAAATTCCCGCAAACCGGGGACCCGCTAGGGCCTACGCACAAAAAATCATTAAGATAATGTATTAAGGAATCGACCCCGGCCACACCCTTCGTCACCCACTCCACGAAGCTACTAAACGCCTCGAAGTATGCGCAAGAAAGGGAGCACCCCATTGGAAGACACCTATCAACATAAAACCCCCCGTTCCAGAAGCAACCCAACAGCCGTTGGCTATCTGGATGTACCGGCAGCAAGCGAAAGGCCAACTCAATGTCAGTTTTTGCCAACAACGCACCGGGCCCCGCCTCCCGCACTAACGCCACCGCTTTGTCAAACTAAGTGTAAATAACCGAACATAACTCGTGATCTATCCCATCGTTCACCGACGCTCCCCTGGGAAACGACAAATGCTGTATCAACCGGAATTTGTGAGGCTCCCGCTTTGGCACAACTCCCAAGGGTGATTCCACTAGATTCTCAATCGGCGGCTCATCAAAAGGACCGGACATCCGACCCAAAGACACCTCTTTCAAAAGCTTTTCTGAAACGACCGCCGAGTGCAGATAAGCTGACTTAAGGTTGCGCCGTGTCACCGGAACCTCATATGGAGGGGGGGATAACAAAACCAAACAAAAACCCCTCGTAAATTAACGTGGCCGCAACCCTATCCGGATATTCACTTAGATACGGGGGCATCCTTTCCACCCTCACCGGCGACCGCCCCTTGACCAACTGAAGCGGACTGAGGGCCTGACCGCCTACCCTTCCGCATACATTTTGAGGCCCCGTGTGAGGAGCCATTGCACTCCGAACAGACATGCTTAAATTTACAGGTGGCCCCGAACTTACACTGGCCATCGTTGAATTGCCAGCAGAACCCCAGTTTTGACCCGGAACCTTGCCCGGATTGACTAGACTGGCCCCCTTGGCCAACACTCCCGGGAAAGGACTGCTTAGCCTGCGCCGTAACCCGCAACCACAACGCAATATCCTTTTGATCCCACCGGATCGCCGTCCGGACTGCCTTCCGCTGGCGAAATTGCTCATCATACCGCAACCACGCCTGGCCCCTGTACGCCCGATAGGCCTCCCCGATGGCATCAAAGTAACAAAACAACGCCGAGCAATTTTCCGGCGCCTTTTCCCCGATCACGCTTGCCAAAATAGCGAAAGCTTGCGACCAGTTGGCGAACGTCTGCGGGATAAGCCTATACCGCCGGCGTTCTTCTTCCTCTTTCTTACTCTCGTCCCGCTTGCACTTATCCAAATTGAACTTTGCAAGCGGCAGAAGAGAAAATATCTCCACGTATTCATCCTTCCAAATCCGTTTGCGTACCTCTTGCTTCAGGTGAGCCCCTAACGGGCCCTCGAAACAGACGTAAACCTCGCCCCGAGCGCGATCATCAAGCCGAATCCTATCCCCATCCTTCAGCGCCTCGGTTTGGACCGACACTGCTACCGCTTCCTTTGCCACCCCCGGGACCTCCCCGACCATGGACCGCGACTGTACCTCACGAGGCCCTTCCCATACCAACACAGGAGACCCCGCCGGCGCTACCGGCGCCGCTGTCCTATTTAAGCGCCCGACTAGCTCGCGCAAACAACCCACTAAATCTGTTAAACCATCGCGCCCGGCAACGCCACTACCGACAGCCGCTACCCCGCTCGCTGACCCACCCCCAACACCCGACATGAAAATTGCTGGATACGGTAACGTAGGAGTTACACACTCACCAGGCTGCCCAGGCGCTGTATTCCCGCCAGCCGGAAAATCCTGACCGCGATGCGACTCATCCAGCTCTCAATCTTCCAAATCCTCTCTCGCCGCCGACTGGTACTCGCACCGACATCTACGACACGGGGATCCCGGCACGCTGACCGATGGGCCGGCAACCTGCCGCCCGACCGCAGGGACCCAGACTTCCGACCGGACCTGTTGCCTCGTCGTCTTCGCTGATCTTGGCGTCCTCACCGATGCTCTCGAGGAAGCCTGCCCCCTGGCCAGAACATCACCATGCGGGGCGGCCGTCTACTGCCCTCCGAACACAGCAGCTGAAGGCGGGGGTGTGACATGGAGCCCGGCCTGCGACTCCTTGGTAACCGCCGAGCCCCGTCGCGGCTGGGGATTCCTGCCAGGACGCAGGCCCTGGGAGGAAGCGCCCGTCCCAGCAGCCTGGCCTGCAGCGTCCCTTGAAGGGCTCCCCCTGCGACGCCATGTCTGGACTAAGGCGCTCTGGTGGGCGAGTTCTACGGGAGCGGCGGGGTGACCTAGCCTGAGCAGCCGCCGCTCCCCCCGAAGCCCTCTGCTTTATTACAGCAGGGGCAGACATCAACAGCTCTCCCCCCACGCTGTATCCCCATCGTCTAAGAGGGGGGAGGGGAGCGCATCAGCGCAGGCTGCCGACCCATGCGCTGATGAGCAATGACGTCCGCCGGTGCTGTTCTCGCGCCTCCCATTAAATAACGCTATATTGTAATAGTTCAGACTTTTACGCATGCAGCAATACCAATTTTGTTTACTTTTTTTATTTTTTACATTACTTTAGGGGGAAAATGGGAAAAGGTTTTTTTAACTATTTGTTTTTAATTTTTTTCACTACTAAAAACTTTTTTGCATTTTTTTACACACTTTATTAGCCTCCCTAGGGGATTTGAACCAGCGATCATACTAACGTATTGCAGTATATTGTCATTTTTACAGGCTTAAGTTAAGTGAAGGCAGCTCTGGGTGCCATCATTAGGCCCATGAGCTGCCATTACAATCATTGTCACCCCCTGATCTAACTGGGGGGGGTGATGAAATGTCAGAGGGGGCCGCCCCCCCTTTTTTCAATGCCTCAGATGCTCGCGATCGACCGCAGCATTTGAGGGGTTAAACAGCTAGGAACAGCACGATCACTGCTCCTGACTGTTAGTCCCGGGTGTCCACTGTAAAACACAGCCGACACACGCAGCATATGGAGCGCACTCTAAACATCACCACCCGCACCCGGATGTAATAGCACATCACGGTGCACAAAGGGGTTAATGTTCTCTTTTACGCAAAAATAATAATTGCAAGAAATTGGATGGCTGGTAAATCCCCAATTGTTATGGATTGGTTGAAGTTGGTTAAGACAATTAAAGAATATGAGAAAATAAGAGCAGACAAGAAAAATTGTATAAAAAAGTGGGAGGAAATATTGGGGATATGGAATTGATTGGTGTTCTATAGGAAGGTATAATTATTATTTTATCATAAGAAGGTTATAATTTTATGGTACTTAATGATCTTTGGGGTGGGAGGGGGATGGGATTGGGGAGATATATGTTGTCTGATGTAAATTGTGCAGATAAATTGTTGAGCATTATGATATTTATAATCACTGGATATTGAAATGTTGTAATGTTTTTATTACTGAAATTCAATAAAGATATGTGAAAAAAAAAACAAAAACATTTGATGTGTGTTAGACTGTAAGGTAAGTGTGAGGTCATCAGTGATGTCATAATTCACCTTCTCTATAAAAGCTGCAGATCGGTCACATTCCGTTGAGCCGCTATAGACCAATAGTTTCTTGCTTTTTGGTACGTCGCTCTCACTTGACTTTTTCTTGAGTCCTGTGACTTCTAGAAATCTTGCTTTATCCAGAAGCTTCAGATCCACGATTCAGAGGTAAGAGGAGAACATGTAGAATGTTTCTTGTGAAGTATTGCAGCGAGTTCCATGTGCTGCCACTGTAAGAATGTTTCTCTTTCACCCTCTTACTGGGTTAGATTCTAAGGTCAGGCGCAATAAATGAAATACAAGATTGAGTGTATGAAAATGTATATTGTATAAAGAGTGAAATGACTGTTAGTTATTCTGAGACTTCTATGGAGATTTGTACATAGCGACAGCCATAAACAAGGAACTTTACAGAGACACTTTTTCCTTATCATCAACAATTACATGACAGGTTATAGTTACCATCCATGGTCTCCCCACACTCCAGGAAGTCTCCTTTCCAGTATGTCCCTCCTCAAGTGGCCTCCCAAGTGGCTGCCCTCATGTCATGCTTGGGTCTTTTATGCCCCCTTGTCTGCCCCTCTTAGAGACAAATAGTGTGACCTTCCTGATAAAAAGAACTTCCCCCCTCATGTAACATGCGGATATAGAATACTGGTGCCACTTATCAACCACCTTTAGCATTTATGACATCCTGAGTTTGTCCATGGGTAAGACTGGGTTCACACTACTGGTTAGCACCTGTAAGACATACCTGTGAACCTCTGGGTCATTTATTGTGAGAATCAGGGTAAACAATAGGAATCTTGCAAACTGATGAGACGCATTTCATTAAGAAATGCAACTATACCCATCTTTGATTTACCCAAATAAAATACCCTATATAATATTACATATAATCTTATATGTGGCTTTCATTTTCTGAAACCTTTAAATTCTTACACCACCAGAGGGCGCAGTGTAGAGGAGTGCCGCTGTCTCCTCTGGCTGCACTGTCCTGTCTCTGCCTTGGGAGGGCGCTCTTCATGCAGTTATCACATGTTTATTGGGGAGGGGGCTGATAATTGAGGACAGAGAAGTCTAGAATCTATTTTCTTTTTGGAAGATGATTTAGAAACAAGTAACCACACGATGATTTCTCGCCTCAGCAGATTTGTGGATATGAAGATCATGAATAGAAAACATCAGACATTCTGTGTGGACACAAATCAAGAGCTCAGAAATGCTTTGGACACCTGGGATTTGGTGGAAGAAGACGTCTTAGGAGCCTGTGTCCCTTATTTCATCCAGGAGAAGGTGGCTGAAGATCTCTTCACTTATACGAATGTTTTTCAGAAAGCCATTCTGAGTAGCCTGTTACCATCTCAATACAACGCCGCCATGTGCCGCTTCTTCATCAGAGTCATTCAGTACAGAAGAGACGCGGCACACTACCTGAAGGAATATATAATCAATGTGCTATGTGAGCACTTGAAGGTGGAGTACATGAAGGGACAATACTATTCCTACGCCATGACTAAGAAGGTTATTGTCTGGCTGAGCATCCTCCATCTTGAAGCGGTGCTCGGGGAACTGAGATACAACATCGTTTATGAGGATTTCAATGCTGCCATTGTCGACACTTTGACAGAAGTGACATCTCTGTGTGCTACAGTCATCATGCCACACATCTTGGACATGCTGCCAGTGCTGGGCCAAGTGGTCAAAAATGCTCCTGACCAACTATCTAAGGAGACGTTGTGCTATGCTATAAGACGTTTATGCGGCAGCATCCAAGAATATATTGTGAAGGGTGGCAGCTGCAAAGTGCAACTTATGAAGGCCATAAGCAACATGAAGGCCAACATTTCCACCTGGTTGCCTGATGTCCATGCTGAGCTTCAAGACTCCACCAAAGTTGCCCTGGAATTCTTTACTGTACCCGAATCATCGGAAAACCAGCCGACCGAGCCAGGCAATGACGAGTTACAGACCCTTCCTCACGCCGAGCTCCTAGAAAAGTACAGGGAGCAATTTGCTGCGGAGAATAAGGAACTGGAAGATACAGAGAAGCAGCGTATTGGGATGAACATGCTTGTGACATCTCTGGTATCTGGCAGGAAAATAACAAAAGATTTCCTTCAGTTTCTGCTCAATGCCCTGAAGAATGCGGACCCAAAGGCCAAAATGACAGCAGCTATGTTCTTCAATGAGGCTTTGAAGCATCCAAGACTTATAAAGCAGAAATACCAAGAGTGCGCAATCCAACATCTGCTGAAGATCATAGAAGAGGACGATAACATCTTGTGCAGCATCGCCATGGAGGCACTGGGGAATGCCACCACCGGAGCTACAAGACTGGTGGAGAGCTACAAGAATAAGATCATTGCCCACATGGAGTTTAGACTATCAAAAACCAGCAGCATCAAGATCATCATGGCGGCACTGAGGGCGCTGTCCTCCATTATCAGACGCCTGAAGCTTTCTGTCCTCAGTAGACAATTCATTAAAATATCCCGGGAGCATATGGACTATCCGGATGGAGAAGTCCAGATTGCGGCCATAAACCTGTTAAGGGATCTGACAGAGAGCTGCCGCCTTCTGCTATTTGGATATTTTACAGACAAAGTCAGGAGCTGTATACCAACTTTACTCCTGAAATTACATAGTGACAACCAGGAGATAGTAGCAGCCAGTACTTCATCTCTGCAGAGCTGCCTCTCCTACATCAAAGGAGCCAACATTCGGGGATTTTTCCGGACGGAAATCTCTCCAAACATCAATGACCTGAAATCCATCTACAGCTGTCTGGCTCATAACCACCCAAAATTGATGAAGACCATGCTCCTCCAGATCCCAAGCTATCTGGTCAACTCAGAGGACAAGGAGGCTGTAGTCAGACATGTTGAATTTCTTAAAGATGCCATCAACCATGATGTCATGTAAGACCTGGACTTATATAGTCTCAGCCTAGCTCTGGCCACACTGCACTGCGAAGGCTTCTCATGTAATATCAGAAAAGCAAATGAAAGGGCCGTCTCCATTCTGGCCACCAAGTGGTTTTACATCGGCAGTGCCAACAAATAAAATGCATTTATCAGGGATGAACCGCTGAGGACAGAGACATCAAGGTTGTAGATCACTTCCCCATGTACTATCCAATGGTTGTGAACATCAATATCAGCTGTCAAGACTTGAACATCAATATTAACATCTAGGGGGCAGAGCTTGCAGTCTGACTTGCGAACGAGCCTCAGGCCTACATCGAGGAGTGTGAACAAGGTGCAGACTCACCGGCCGGTGGAGTCCAGCGATGCCAGTTATCCGTCAACATTAGATGACGGAGACCAAGGACTTAGCTGGCGAGACAGACTATACAGTCAGTGTATGGGCAGCATGGTGGTGCAGTTTGGGGAATATGCCCGTCATCAGATCATAGAGACGGTGTATAATAACAACTCCACATATAATATACAGATGTAATGACACGTCAAAAAATAAAAGTCTACTCTGTTTTATATTGAAATTAATGGGTGTGCAGCCTGCAAGTGACTGAAGCTAATAAAAAGTATAGAGCACTCATTGTTTTTTATTGTAGACTAGATACTTGAATTTTTTACACTGATATTCATATCGTAAAAGGTTTTTAAGCGGGTCACAAATGGTACAAAAGGTACACAAGAATAGAGGCCGAGCTGCAGTTCTGCTGAACGGCCGCTATGCAGTGGTCGGAACCATTTGCTTCCGGCAGTGTTGTCCAGTGCCCGGAGGCAGCTGGACTGGCAGATCGGTGCGGGGTCTCGTGTAGTAACAATTGTTTTCCCCATACATTACTGATGATTGCTCCTTGTGATACGCTGTATCGTCGATTGGCGCTGGTTTTAATGGTCAGTATCGGGACATCTAAAAGGACCTTTATTTCCTCAGACACCACCATAATTAGGCATTGGAACCAACCCTTCCACCTTAGCGGGTAAAGATTAACCATCTAAAAGGTTCACTATATACACATAAGGGCTAAAGGTGAAAACACAGAGGTGCTCACCATATATCCAGCGTATAACTGTGTCCTCCAAATCTTAGGAGTGCATGGAGCAGGAGTTGTTCTAGATTCCTGTTTATATCCCAGACACGTTCATACCATTTTAGACAATGAATCGACATATCGCAAACTTGTGGCGAAACCAAGCACCACATGTAAAGAACCTTTAAAAAATCTGCTAGAAGAAGGAATTGAATTAGAAGTATTAGCCAAGAAACAGGCTGAATACTTACTGATAGAATTCCCTATTGTTCCCATATTCCATGGGATGCCAAAAATCCATAACTTTTCATGGTCTTGAAACTTGGGTTATCTGTGACATAGTTGGCTAGTACTCCTGCAAACAGTCCTGCCATCAGGGTAGTACCGCTGGTACTACTGTCAGGGGCCTGGCCACAAAAGTAAAATAAAGGGGGCAGCTGCCGCTCATCAAGGTTATGATCAGCGGTAATTGGTTTGTAGAAAGGAATGAGACCCATGCAGGGGCCAGAAGCAGCGGCCAGCTCTGCAACTTGGTGAGTGACTCTGTTTTAAAGCAGTAGATTCAGTTTAATTATTTTTTTATGTTGCCCCTTCTCTCCCACCTTCCCACCGGTCTCTCTCCCCTTCCCACCGGCCTCACTCCCCTTTCCACCGGTCTCTCTCCCCTTCCCCTCCCCAGACCCCGGTCAAGCGTCATATCCACTCTGGCCCAACTCCCGCCTCGGCCACCTTCCGTTCTCTTAGCCTACTCCTCCGCCCGCTCACAGAGTCCCTGGCACTTTGCTTCCTGCTCCCATCCCACGACTTTCCGTTTCCACCTCTCCAAATCCCCTAATAATGGGGGACCCAGATGTATTTCCTCAAATGGATTCCACTGACTGTATGAAGCCCAGAAATTTCTGATGGCGGGCCTGCCTGCATACCACATATTCCGGCAATCAAGGCAATGGAATTCCATTTGCGGAAATACACCAGGTATTCCAAATATCTACAAGAATTTATTTTAATGTGAGTGGAGTATCTGCGCTCACATAATTACTTCTGCCTTGATAGTGTTATTTTATTGCAGATAGAAGACGCCCTGATGGGGTCAAAATTTTCCCTCTCCATGGACAATTTGTTTATGACATGGTGGGAGAACAACATTTTTTCAGCCAATAATACCTTTTACGAGTGGATTGTGTGGGATGGACGATACATCGATCACTTTTTTTTTGTTTAGGGGTCGTGATGTGGCGTCTGTACCACCATTTATGGAATACAATAAAACCAATATATTTAATTTACAATGTTACAGGCTCGGCATCCATGGATTCTGTTACCTTCTTTGAGATTATGTTACAGGGGAATTGTAATACAGAAAAGGAATAATTTTGTGAACCCTCTTCGGGCACACAAAATTGTTGCTAATTAACATCCCCCATATGTCTACTTTAGTTTGGCATTGTTTTTTGAACATCCTTTTATTTTTCTATGACATCACAAGGCTTAGAACTTTAGCGGCAATTTCTCACATTTTCAAGAAAATTTCAAAAGGCCATTTTTACAGGGACCAGTTCTGTTGTGAAGTGGCTTTGAGGGCCTTATATATTAGAAACCCCCAAAAAGTCACCCCATTTTAAAAACTTCACCCCTCAAAGTATTCAAAACAGCATTTAGAAAATGTCTTAACCCTTTACACATTTCACAGGAATTAAAGCAAAGTAGAGGTGAAATTTACAAATTTCATATTTTTTTGCAGAAATACATTTTTAATACAATTTTTTTTATAACACAGAAGGTTTTACCAGAGAAATGCAACTCAATATTTGTTGCCCAGTTTCTGCAGTTTTAGGAAATATCCCACATGTGGCCCTAGCATGCTACTGGACTGAAGCACCGGCCTCAGAAGTAAAGGAGCACCTAGTGGATTTTGGGGCCTTATTTTTGTTAGAATACATTTTAGGCACCATGTCAGGTTTGAAGGGCTCTTGCGGTTCCAAAACAGTCAAAATCCCCCAAAAGTGACCCCATCTGGGAAACTACACACCTCAAGGAAATTATCTAGGGGTACAGTGAGCATTTTTACCGCACAGGTTTTTTACAGAAATTATTGGAAGTAGGCCATGAAAATTAAAATCAACATTTTTTCAAAGAAAATGTAGGTTTAGCGATTTTTTTTCTCATTTTCACAAGGACTAAAGGAGAAAAAGCACCGTAAAATTTGTAAAGCAATTTCTCCCGAGTAAAAAAATACCCCACATGTGGTAATAAACGGTTGTTTGGAGACACGGCAGGGCTTAGAAGAGAAAGAGCGCTATTTGGCTTTTGGAGCTCAAATTTAGCAGGAATGGTTTGCGGAGGCCAGGTCACATTTACAAAGCCCCTGAGGGGACAAAACAGGGGAAAACCCCCACAAGTGACCCCATTTCGGAAACTACACCCATTGAGGAAATTATCTAGGGGTATAGTGAGTGTTTTGACTCCACAGGTTTTTTGCATAAATTATTGGAAGTAGGCCCTGAAAATGACAATCTAACTTATTTCAAAGAAAATGTAGGTTTAGCTAATTTTTTCTCATTTCCACAAAGACTGAAGGAGAAAAAGCACCATAAAATTTGTAAAGCAATTTCTCCCGAGTAAAACAATACCCCACATGTGTTAATAAACGGCTGTTTGGACACACGGCGAAGCTGAGAAGGGAAAGAGCGCTATTTGGCTTTTGGAGATCACATTAAGCAGGAATGGTTTGCGGAGGCCATGTCACATTTACAAAGCCCCTGAGGGGAAAAAACAATGACATTTTTTTCATTTTCGCAACAAATAAAGGAAAAAAAAGAACCCAAAATTTGTAAAGCAATTTCTCCCGAGTACGGCAATACCCCATATGTGGTCATAAACTGCTGTTTGGGCACACGGCAGGGCTCAGAAGGGAAGGACCACCATTTGGAGTGCAGATGTTGCTGGATTGGTTTCTGGGCGCCTGTGGGCCCAAAACAGTGGAAACCCTCCAGAAGTGACCCCATTTTGGAAACTACACCCCTCAATGCATTTACCTAGGGGTGTAGTAAGCATTTTAACCCTGCAGGTGATTGGCAGAAATTGGTGTGCACTCGATGTTGCAGAGTGAAAATGGGATTTTTTTCCATAGATATGCCAAAATGCGGTGCCCAGCTTGTGCCATCATAACAAGACAGCTCTCTAATTATTATGCTGGGTTTCCTGGTTTTAGAAACACATACATGTGGCCCTAATCTCTTGCCTGGACAGTCGACCAGGCTCAGGAGTGAAAGCGTACCATTTAAAATTGAGGCCTAATTTGGCGATTTACAAAGTATTGGTTCACAACTGCAGAGGCTCTGATGTGAAATAATAAAAATAAACCCCTGAGAAGTGACCCCATTATGGAAACTGCACCCCTCAAGGCATTTATTAAGGGGTGTAGTGAGCATTTTCACCCCACAGGTCTTTTCCATAAATGAATGCGCTGTGGATGGTGCAAATTCAAAATTTATATTTTTCCCTAGATATGCCATTCAGTAGCAAATATGTCGTGCCCAGCTTATGACACTGGAGAGACAAACCCCAAAAATTGCTAAAAGGGTTCTCCCGGGTATGACGATGCCATAAATGTGGAAGGAAACTGCTGTTTGGGGACGCTGTAGGGTTCAGATGGGAGGAAATGCCATTTGGCTTTTGGAGCGTGGATTTTGCTTGGTAGTAGTTTTGTTTGGAGTCTTACTGGTGTTTCCGTTTATAATGTGGGGGCATATGTAAGCCGGGCAGGGTATAAAAGGGGCATAGTCAGGTGGTATAATAATGGGGTAAAAAACCCAATAAAATGATCCATAGATGTGTGTTACGCTGTGACACAATCCTTTCTGCACAGGCCAGTGTCGCACTGATATATGGCGTCCTTTCTTATCCCCCTTTTGGTCCACACTCCGCGCCTTTGCAGTTTGGGGAATTTTGCTGGGAAGTGTTGTCCTGGTATAATACGGGCACCCTCGCTTCCAGCGGATATGTTTGGGCCCTCCCTTTCCTGGTTCCCTAATTTTAGATCCTTGATAAATCGCCTCTTGAAACAGAAGAAATGTTCCCCTCGGGCACAACTGCATATTTTTTTATTTCCTGACTTATTGGAGCCATAACTAATTTTATTTTTCATAGACGTAGCGGTATGAGGGCTGGTTTGTTGCGGGACGAGCTGTAGTTATTATTGGTACCATTTTGGGGTACATGCAACTTTTTGATCACCTTTTATCCTATTTTTTGGGATGCCAGGTAAACCAAAAAACACAATTCTGGCACAGCTTTTTTCGTTTTTTGTATACAGCGTTCACCATGCGTTATAAATTACATGTTAACTTTATTCTGCGGGTCAGTACGATCCCGGCGATACCTAATTTATAGAACTTTTTCATGTTTTACAACTTTTTGCACAATAAAATTACTTTTGTAAAAAGAATGTATTTTTTCTGTCGCCAAGTTGTGAGAACCATAACTTTAAAAAAATTTTGTCGACGGAGCTGTATGAGGGCTTGTTTTTTGCGGGACGAGCTATAGTTTTTATAGGTACCATTTTTGGATACGTGCGACTTTTTGATCACTTTTTATTCTAATATTTGTAGGGCAAAGTGACCAAAAAACAGAAACTCTGGTAAAGTTTTTTACGGGGTTTTTTTTACGCTGTTCACCGCGTGCAATAAATAATATAATATTTTGATACCTCCGGTCGTTACGGTCGTGGCGATACCAAATACATATGGTTTATTGTTATTTTTCAATAATAAAGGACTTGATAAGAGTAAAAGGGGGATTGTGTTTTATTTGATTACTTGAAACTTTTATTGTTTTCAAACTTTTATTTTTTGCACTTTTTTTTACACTTTTTTATACTTTTTTTACACTTTTTCTCAAGTCCCACTGGGGGACTTGAAGGTCCAACAGTCAGATTTTTTTTTTTTCTAATACATTGCACTACCTATGTAGTGCAATGTATTAGATCTGTCAGTCATTCACTGACAGCAAGCCGATTAGGCTTCGCCTCCCGGCAGGGCCTAAATCGGCTTCCGTAATGGCAGAGCAGGAAACCATTGTGTCTCCTGTTGCCATAACAGCAGTCACAAGTCCTGATTGCCTGTCAGGGCTGGCGATCTGCTAGTAACCGCTACGATGCAGCAATCGCTTTCGATTGCTGCATCGAAGGAGTTAATGGCAGGGATCGGAGCTAGCTCCGGTTCCTGCCGTTACAGGTGGATGTCAGCTGTACAGTACAGCTGACTTCCACCGCTGATGGCGCCGGATCAGCTCCTGACCCGGCGCCATCTTGCTAGCAGCTACGGAAGCCTATCAGGCTCCGCCGCCGGGCAGATCTTGACTGGCTTCGGTGCTAGGCAGACCGGGAGGCCAGTATCAGGCCTCCGGTTGCCATTGCAGCCACCGGAACCCCGGCAATTTCATTATTGGGGTTCCGATGAGCTGCAAACACCTTAAGTGCAGCGATCGCGTTTGAGCGCTGCACTTAAGGGGTTAATGGCAGGGATCGAAGCTAATTTCGGTCCCCGCCGTTACAGCCGGATGTCAGCTGTAAGATACAGCTGAGATCCGGTGATGGAAGGCACCGGCTCAGCTTCTGAGCCGCTCCCAAACATTCGGCGTATAGGTACGTCAAGACGCGGGAAGTCAATGCTTTCCATGACGTACCTATACGGCAAATGTCGGGAAGGGGTTAACAATGGATGTTAAGAAGGGCATCAAAACAAAGGACACAATAATCCATCTTGTTTAATAATAAATACTGAAGCACGAGAGATCAATTACCAGTTTCTTCAACGGCATAGAGCCAAAAGTTTGGAGAAATATCAAAACATTATTCAGAAAAAATGAACCCATGTTAAATCCGGATCCAGTCCTGACACAAATTGTGGGTAAAGGCAGCCCTTGGGTCACCTAGAGGATGAGATCTCTTAGTTACATGTTGTTACAAGTCTTTTCTACAGTGTCGCTAACAACAAAACTTGACTTTCCCAAAAAGTTTTTTATTTTTTCAAAAGTACTTACGATATTAATGCGTTTATAAAAATTGTACTAAGCATCATGTAATTTATGCCATTAAATGCAAACAATGTGATCGCGTGTATGTACGGATGTAGCCATCTTTATCTTGACTCGGATAACTTGCTGAAGCGTGATATCACACAACAAAAGTCGTTAAAAAGTCATTGAAAAAACACAGCCACTGTGTATTTAAAGAGGCTCTGTCACCACATTATAAGTGCCCTATCTTCTACATAATGTGATCGGCGCTGTAATGTAGATTACATCAGTGTT
The DNA here is from genome assembly GCF_050947455.1 of Rhinoderma darwinii. Classification (NCBI taxonomy): domain Eukaryota; kingdom Metazoa; phylum Chordata; class Amphibia; order Anura; family Rhinodermatidae; genus Rhinoderma; species Rhinoderma darwinii. The sequence goes on along the minus strand of NW_027461950.1, from coordinate 391,767 downwards.
TTTTAATTAGAAAAATTATCATTTTTGACGGAGTTATGACCTTTATTAGCTTTATGCTAATGAGTTTCTCAATGGACAACTGGGCGTGTTTTACTATATGGCCAAGTGGGCGTTGTAAAGAGGAGTGTATGACGCTGACCAATCAGCGACCAATCAGCGTCATACACTTCTCTCCATTCATTTACACGGCAGATAGCGATATACTGTATCTATATCGCTATTTGCAGTCGCATAAACACACTATAACGCTACTCATGTGTCATGACAATGAATATACATTACCTCCAGCCAGGACGTGACGTGTATTCATTCTCCTGACCACTTCTGTAGCGTCTCTGTGATTTACAGCATAGCAGGGGTAGTCTCGCGAGATTACGCTGTAAACTGTCATTCACAGCGAGATCTCGCTGTGCTGTGCTGTAAATCACAGAGACGTGCAGAGAAGTGGTTTGGAGAATGAATACACATCACGTCCTGGCTGGAGGTAATGTATATTCATGGTCATGACACATGAGTAGCGTTATAGTGTGTTTATGTGACTGCACATAGCAATATAGATATATCGCTATCTGCAGAGTAAATGAATGGAGAGAAGTGTATGACGCTGATTTGTCACTGATTGGTCAGCGTCATACACTCCTCTGTACAACGCCCACTTGGTCATATAGTAAAACACGCCCAGTTGTCCATTGAGAAAGTCATTAGCATAAAGCTAAAATAGGTCATAACTCCGTCAAAAATTATCGTTTTTCTAAATAAAAAACACTGCTATAATCTACATTACAGCGCCAATCACATTATGTAGAAGATAGTGCACTTATAATGTGGTGACAGAGCCTCTTTAAGGCGTTGAAAGTCAAGATAAAGCCGGCTACATCTGTAGGGCGCACGATTAGAAACTTCAAAACGTGCATTGTAGAACACATTTCAGATACAAAAACAAAAAAAACCACTAATGCCTCTCTGGTGCAGAAAAACACTTCTTAGAAACACATAATGGTAATTTTTAAAGCTTATGGGGGAAATGTATTAACCTTTCTACGCCAGTTTTCTAAAAGGGGGCTTCCCAAAAGGGGGCAAGGTGACAGCAGCACAACAAATTTATAATAATTTACACCTGGCGTAAACTATAGTCGAAATCTACTCCTGCTAATAACTGGCAAAAATGTCACTATGTGGAGCGTAGCAAGGTAGAGGCCCATGCCAGGCTCCTCTCCGTCCCCTCTATCGGACAATTAAATAAAAAATGAATGCTCACCTCACCACTCCTCTTCTGGTCCCCTCATGTTCTCTCCGCAGCCTGCGGCTCAAACAATGCACTGATGACGTTGAGTGCTGTGTCGCATATAAAGGACCTGACGCTGCTCGGTGTCAGTGCATTGTATGGGCAGCAGGGAGCCTTAGGGGATCAAGGGGGAAGAAGAGAAGCGGAGAAAAGATTATACTTATTTTTTATTTTACATTATGTCTGATGGGTAGGGGGAATAGATGGAGCATGGCCGCGGTCGCTACATAACGATTGTGGCGCAAGAACGGCCGAAAGATGTGACACATTTAATAAATGTATTGCATCTTACTCCAACTTTCTTTATATTAAGACTGGCATATGAAATGCCATCTTAATAAATTCCCCCCAATGTTTTTATGGCCTTGAACAAGTGAAGAAACCAAAGACGGGTGGATATTGGAGAAGACACTTCCTGAATAGGGAGGCGTTCTGCGATCTGCAGCTTCATACAAGATTCCCGAAGGGTCTTAATTGGAGGAATGATCTGTTATATGTTTACTTAAGTGGAATAACACTTACTACACAATGTATATATCAACGACATAGCATAACAGTCATTTTCCTCTCATAATATACAGTTTGATGACTTTTATGTCGATTTGTTTTTTAAATATTGCATATTTAAATATGGTGCTAAACTCCTGTTAAATAAAGATTCAGCTTCTCCCCTACTTGAGTAGCTGTGCAGCACCTGCACGAATTTGAGAATTTGCCTCTCTGGTCATGTGATCACAGGTCCTGCACACGTAACACAACAGCACTACACAAACTATTTATGCAGTTTGTTCACTAGATGGCAGCAAAGCACTGAAATGATATACACATACACGTTTACATAGGTGGCATACATGTTTACATAGGTGACGCGCTTGGTGCTCAACTTGTAAATAAAAACACAACAATCAAAAGTATCATCAACTATAAGTTTATAATCCATGCCCACCTGCGGCTGCTGCTACGCATATCCTCACCATTGTGGTCGGACAGTCTGAAGGTGACAGTGGAGAGGATTATTTTCAGACACTTCTACACTGGTTTGGACTGGTTCACTGGTTTCTCAGTTTGATCGGCTGCTTGTCTCATTTGAATTAAGAACCTCCTGAGCTCAGGACAAGGGGCAAATAACAGAAAAAGTCTCTGTCCACCTGCAGCAAAATGGACAAAGTGGTTTCCCCCATTCCTCACACTGGCCCCAGAAGAAACTGCTATGGCGAAATTGCAGTTGGCAACATGTTGTCAGCAATGCTGTATTTAATAGAAGTGCATGTTCTGCACTGTGTGACCGAGGCCTAAATCTTTTCATGCATAGTTTGAGCTCTCAGATTTTTTCAGGGACAGATTATACGATATGTAACAAACGTGGTGTTTCCTTCGAGGATTCTTATAACATTTAAAAAACACAGGGAAATATGACCTGGACATCCACAGACCCTTCCCCCCTGCCCTTTCTCATTAGTTACAACTTGTCAATAAATATGTCCTCCTGTATAACATTTTATATATGAGTAGGAAATGTCCCTACAAATTAGAAAAGATTTGGTCCCGATGGGTTAAGCTGAAAGGAACGGCTACGTAACTTGTAGCTCAAATGTGAGGGAAATCATTATCTATCCTTACAACTAAGGCTTCGTTCACATCGGCGTTGGGACTCCGTTCATGGGTTCCGTCTGACCTTTTCGCCAGGGGAACCCATGAACGGACTCCAAACTGAAACCATAGGTTTCCGTTTGCCTCACCATTGATTTTAATGGTGACGGATTCGGTGCAAATGGTTTCCATTTGTCACCGTTGTGCAAGGGTTCTGTTATTTTGACGGAATAAATACCATAGTCGACTGTGCTATTGATTCTGTCAAAACGATGGAACCCTCACACAACGGTGATAAACGGAAACCATTTGCACCGGATCCGTCACCATTGAAATCCATGGTGATGCAAACGGAAACCTATGGTTTCTGTTTGTTTCAGTTTGGATTCCGTTCATGGGTTCCTCTGACGGAAAGGTTCGACGGAACCCATGAACGGAGTCCTGATGCAGATGTGAATGAAGCCTTAGATGAGGAAATGGACGCTTCTCTGTGTGACTGGTTGGGTTTGTTGGTTAAATAGAATTCAATGTGTTATTATTTGCTTTTCATGCTTTGTAGTTTTTTTGTCCGTTTTTTTTTTTGCAAAATTATAAATTAAACCTTTGAAAAGTGAAAAAAAAATGGCAGGAAAACAGTTAACAATTTTCAGATTACTATTCAGATCACTAAAATTCTAATGCCAATTTAATAAAATGTGGTGAAAATCCATATGTGAACATACTCTAATTGAAGCTGAAGGATCTCCAGCTCGTCTTGGTGGCCGTACAACTTATTTTCCTTTTTGTACACAATCCCCCCCGGTACTATATTGTAAAGCTTAGACGCTGTTTTCTTATTTTCTCCTGTATGTATTCTGTCGTATTAGGCAATGTGAGCATTGTGTATTTTTTATATGGCTCCCATTAGTGGAATGAAGGGAAAACTTTTCCATAAGGGAGAGATGTGGGAAGGTTTTTCCTGCTTTCCTCTGATGGGATCAGATACAACAGCGATCAAACTGACCTGACAATACAAGCACGTGATACAGCCTGGAATGGAGAACATCAGTATATTGTAAAGGTTTTTTTTTTTTTTATGTTTTGTGGCCATATAAACCCATTTAAATGTTCCTGGAAAACTCCTTGAAATATGTAGTAAATTTCATTTAGTGTTAAAGGGAATGTGTTGCCAGAAAAACATGTTTTTTTTTTTTAAATTAAACATTTAGTGTGTGGGTGATTAAACATTGTTCAAATTTTTTTTATTTTTTTCACGAGTCAGGAAATATTATAAATTAATTCTAATTTATAATACTACCCATTTTTGGTCACTAGATGGAGCTATTCCCAAAATTGCAGCATTGCAACATTGGGTTAAAAGCCCTCGCTCTAGTGAGCTCTCAGCATCCCCCCCTCCTTTATCCTGGCTAGTGCCGGGATAAACGAGGGGTTTGAACGGTGTAACCTCCTACACTGTGTGTCGCCATTTTTTGAGCTAACACACAGTGTAGTAGGTTTACATACAGTAGTAAACACACACAAACACGAACATACATTGAAATCTCTTACCTGCTCCTGCCGCCGCGGCTCCCTCCGGCCTGTCCGCTCCGTTTGCTGCCGCTGGTCCAAGTGCACAAATCCAGAAGCCGCGACCGGAAGTAGTAATATTACTGTCCGGCCGCTACATCCGGTCCACAGGAAAATGGCGCCGGACGGCGCCAATTTCGAATTGGACTGTGTGGGAGCGGCGCATGCGCAGTTCCCACACAGACGCCGTACACTGAAGTCAATGGGACGGGAGCCGTTCGCAGTCCCTATGGGACTGTGGCTGCCGTATTCCATGTCTGTATGTGTCGTTAATCGACACAGACAGAAATGGAACAAAAAATGGCAGCCCCCATAGGGAAGAAAAAGTGTAAAAATAAGAAAAAGTAAAACACAAACACACAAATGAATATAAACGTTTTTAATAAAGCACTAACATCTTTAACATATAAAAAAATAATTTGTGATGACACTGTTCCTTTAAGTACACTGTATTATTAGGGCACTGTACTATAGCAGTATTGTATTGTATGGTGCTAATATTGTTTGACACTTATTTTGGCTCCCAGCAGTGTGTTCGGTCCGGAACTTGCGGCCGAAATACGTTCCGTCCATTACGGACGTAATGTGCTCGTGTGAATCCAGCCTTACTCTCGTCAGACTTTCCTCTATTCAAATTTAATTTCTCTAACGGCAAAAGAGAGAAAATCTCAACATATTCATCACGCCAAATACGATCTCTAATCTCCGTCTTAAGGGAGCTCTCAAAACAAACATTTGGCTAACCGAACGCCATGCAGTTGAACCGCAACAGGAGCGCCAGACCCACCAGCACTCCCAGTGACTTTAGAACCTAGCGCCGCAGCCCCAGATACCGAACCGTACCATGCCGCAACAGGAGAAGGAGCAAGGGGGACCACAGGTGGTGGGACCTCACGCTGCACCAAAGCCTCTCAAACACCAGCCAGTAATTGGGCCACTACCTGTCCCAGATCAGACAGTCAAGCTGGGGGCTCCTGACTATGGTGTGAGCAGGGCTCAGGAAGCCTTGACCTCCTAGCTAGTCTTGACTTGGGGATTAGCGGCATATCCCTGAGCACCCCTGATGGTAAGTCTGTTTAACTTTTACCTAACAATGTCCACCACCCCGGTCTCCTTCTGCTTTATGGGAGGCTTCTGTTCTCCCTGAGGTCATCTCAGGAGCAGGACGTAGAAGAATATTTATCACCGCTTAACTGCAGTAACTCTGCTCAATCTTTATTAAAACCATAAAGAAGTACAAAATGTTAAAAAAAAATGCAGCTCACCAAAAGACAATTAGGAAACAATGTAAGCGTCGTCTTTACCAAATCTGTACTTTTATCAATGAGAAAGGTTAAAACAACAAGCAATAGACAGACGACAATTACAGAGAGAGAAGAAAACAATTTGAATGGTCGGGCACTACAGCGAGGTAGCAGAGTGGAGGGGGTTAGCGGTCAACTACTCAGAAAATGCCTGAGATTTTACTTCAACAATCGGCAGAGTTGCTGGATTCTGAATATCAGTGAATGTGGCCAAACATTTAGATTTGTACCGGGGAATTGTAGACTTCCAATGTCTAGGCACAACCTAGTCTGAATAAATGGAGGAGAACCTTCTTCTGGAAAGAAATAGATCTAGAGAGAATGGAGCGGAGAGGGCATGTTCAAAGAGAGCATTTATTGCCAACCAAAATGGTGCGATGTGCCTACAATCCCATCAGATGTCAGTAAGCGTACCTACTATTCCCCCACAGCTCCAACATGTCTCCAAACACTCCATGGGTAAAGCCCATGGAGGACCACCAGGACTCCTGAACCAACATGTACGTAAAAGTTTTTCTAGTTTTGCACAATAAAAACACTTTTTAATTTTTTTACAAAATAATTTGTTTTTGTGACGCTGCATTCGAAGATGAACTGCATAGTTTTTCAACTAATCTGGTCCCCATGGCAGAAACATGTCTTTCCATCTGGCACCTCCAGCAGACTCCTTTCAGTCTAGTTTGATTTCTTTTACCTCGGAGTTCCTTTTTTTCCCTTTTTTTAATTTCTTCTCTCCCCCTTTTTTTGAACTATTTCTAACAGGGGCTGTGCAGGATTAGAAAAATATGGCTGCTTTCTTCCAGAAACAGCACCACACCTATCCACAGGTTGTATTTGGTATTGCAGGTTTGCTCCATTGAAGTGAATGGTAATGAGCTGTAATACCACACACAACCTATGGACAGGTGTGGTGCTGGTTTTTGGAGAAAGCAGACAAGTTATCTTATCCTGGAGAACTCTTTGTCATGGATTGTTCTTGTGCGGAGATGCTCCCTGCATTATCCCTTTTCCTTTATGGCCGCTGATATGTACTATTCAGCTTTATGGCCTCTGTGGTAAGTACACTGCCAGTCATTAAAGGGTTAACACTTCAGACCACTGTGGGTGATGTCACAATGAACGAGGCGGCAGTGGTAAGAAACTCCTGTAGCAATGATGATGAATGCGCTGATGTCATAAATACAAATATTTATGACATAAAGAAGATTCCATATTAGAAGGTTTTACTGCCACATTTAGCGCCATATTGGATGGGACTGAGGACCTTGAGCTTGACTTCCCCACCAATGTCGACCTGATGTAATTTGTACGTTCTAGCAGGGAAACCCTTCACCCAAGAGCACTTCTTCATCACAGTGATGCCATCCTCTTCATACGGGTTGTCTGTAATAGAGGAGGTTTCCAGCAGGAGATCCCCCCTATTGGCCGGAGCGGAGACAGGTGCTACAAGGAGGCATCTGGAGGACCCGTCTCATCCGTGGATCACCCATTCATTTTAATGGGTGCCCAGGAAGAGAGACATCCGCCTAGCCAACCAGATCAGCCGATTTATGTGTTTTATGTCGTTCGTTCATTGTATTGTCTTTCCTTGAAAATCTGAGAAAACGTCCAAATTCTGTTACAAATTCTATTTTGGCACCTGCTAAGCCTAGAGGAAGGGCAATCCTCCAGCCATGGTTTCCCTAGAGGTTTCCCCCACAGGGGGTTTTTCCTTTCCTGCGTGCTGGAGGGTGACTCTTCGTGAGTCGGAGGTTTGCCATTTTGAGTTTGGTCATATAATATAATAAAAGTTTTGACCATTTAACACCCAATTATAATGTTTTGTGTCTTTATTTTGCATTCTTTGGTTTGGTGATTGGGATTCTGGGTCTATCACATATCACAAAATCATAAGGCCCGGACATCTACTTCCCACACTGACATAGAATGGAGACAACAAGCGTTGCTGCACAATTAAGTGTACACATCCTTACATTAAGATATTGTATTACGGTCTGTAGCCTTTGGGGGGAATATATTAACCTTTCTACAACAGTTTACTAGCGTAGAAAATTCACAAAATGCGCAATTGTTGAAATTTTAGGGGGCAAAAAATGAGCGGGGCTTAGCAGAAATGGCCAACAATTTTACTATAATTTACGCCAGTAACTGATGTAAATTATAGCAGAAATCTATATGTATAGTGCGGCCCAGATTTATCTCTGGGGGGCGTAACAAGGCAAAGGTCCGTGCCAGACCCATACCTCCCCCCAATCGGACTCTATGCCCCCCCCCCAATCAGACCATAAAATACATTTTAAAAATGTACTTTAAATGTACAGCAGGCCGCAGCACGTAGAAAGTACTGATGACAGGCCGCGTTGCAGCTAAAAGATGCGACACATTTATTAAGAGTCGTTCGCCTGTTAATAAATGTGTTGCATCTTACTCCAGCAAACTGTTTAATAGGACTGGTGTATGAAACGCCAGTATTAAAGGGAATGTATCGCTAGGAATTTTTTTTTATTTTTTTCAGTTAAACAGTTAGTATATAAGTGATTACACATTGTTTTAATTTTTTTAATTTTTTCACAATTCAGGAAATATTATAAATTAGATTCTAATTTATAACATTTCCATGTGCTGGTCACTAGAGGGAGCAAATCCCAAAATTGCAGCATTGGCATGTGGTAAAGCAACCTCATTGCCTTATGCTGCAAATTTGGAGTAGACACACTCGCTCTGCCCCAGCACACACCAGTAAACATACCTACCAACTTTCAAGTATCTAATCTAAGTAGTCTCTGCCCACACATAACCTGTTCAGCCCACTCAGTATTATGTTCCCATAGGACCCCCCACACAGTGTAATGACAAATAGCTGCCCCCATACAGTTTAATGCCCCCTTAGCTGCCCCTAGTACCAGTGCGCTGATATAAAGCGCCAGTGCCCATATAGATAGTGTCACACACAGTGCCCATGTAGATGGTGCCACACACCCCAGGGATTCCACTCCAGGAGGAGCCCCTGCTGTCACTGTCCATATATGGACAGTGACGTAAGGCATTCCCTATAGGAGCAGAATCCCTGTCCAGAGCGTCGGCCACACTGTGGCCAGGGATCGCACTCCAGGAGGAGACCTTGATGTAATTGTACATATATGGACAGTGACGACAGGCAGGGCCGCACCTGCCATTAGGCGAGGTGAGGCAGCGGCCTCAGGCGGCGCCACCGAGCTAAAAACGGGGGGCGGCATGTGTTACTATACTGACTGTAAAGTGCCGCATGTGTTACTATACTGACTGTAAAGAGCAGCATGTGTTACAATACTGACTGTAAAGTGCCGCATGTATTACTATACTTACTGTAAAGTGCCGCATGTGTTACTATACTGACTGTAAAGTGCCGCATGTGTTACTATACTGACTGTAAAGTGCCGCATGTGTTACTATACTGACTGTAAAGTGCCGCATGTGTTACTATACTGACTGTAAAGTGCCGCATGTGTTACTATACTGACTGTAAAGAGCAGCATGTGTTACTATACTGACTGTAAAGTGCCGCATGTATTACTATACTGACTGTAAAGTGCCGCATGTGTTACTATACTGACTGTAAAGTGCCGCATGTGTTACTATACTGACTGTAAAGAGCAGCATGTGTTATAATACTGACTGTAAAGTGCCGCATGTATTACTATACTTACTGTAAAGTGCCGCATGTGTTACTATACTGACTGTAAAGTGCTGCATGCGTTACTATACTGACTGCAAAGTGCAGCGTGCGTTACTATACTGACTGTAAAGTGCCGCATGTGTTACTATACTGACTGTAAAGTGCCGCATGTGTTACTATACTGACTGTAAAGTGCCGCATGTGTTACTATACTGACTGTAAAGTGCCGCATGTGTTACTATACTGACTGTAAAGTGCCGCATGTGTTACTATACTGACTGTAAAGTGCAGCGTGCATTACTATACTGACTGTAAAGTGCCGCATGTGTTACTATATTGACTGTAAAGTGCCGCATGTGTTACTATACTGACTGTAAAGTGCAGCCTGCATTACTATACTGACTGTAAAGTGCAGCGTGCGTTACTATACTGACTGTAAAGTGCCGCATGTGTTACTATACTGACTGTAAAGTGCCGCATGTGTTACTATACTGACTGTAAAGTGCAGCGTGTGTTACTATACTGACTGTAAAGTGCCGCATGTGTTACTATACTGACTGTAAAGAGCAGCATGTGTTACTATACTGACTGTAAAGTGCAGCGTGCGTTACTATACTGACTGTAAAGTGCCGCATGTGTTACTATACTGACTGTAAAGTGCTGCATGTGTTACTATACTGACTGTAAAGTGCAGCGTGCGTTACTATACTGACTGTAAAGTGCTGCATGTGTTACTATACTGACTGTAAAGTGCAGCGTGCGTTACTATACTGACTGTAAAGTGCCGCATGTGTTACTATACTGACTGTAAAGTGCAGCGTGCGTTACTATACTGACTGTAAAGTGCTGCATGTGTTACTATACTGACTGTGAAGTGCCGCATGTGTTACTATACTGACTGTAAAGTGCCGCATGTGTTACTATACTGACTGTAAAGTGCAGCATGTGTTACTATACTGACTGTAAAGTGCTGCATGTGTTACTATACTGACTGTAAAGTGCCGCATGTGTTACTATACTGACTGTAAACTGCCGCATGTGTTACTATACTGACTGTAAAGTGCCGCATGTGTTACTATACTGACTGTAAAGAGCAGCATGTGTTACTATACTGACTGTAAAGTGCCGCATGTGTTACTATACTGACTGTAAAGTGCCGCATGTGTTACTATACTGACTGTAAAGTGGCGCATGTGTTACTATACTGACTGTAAAGTGCCGCATGTGTTACTATACTGACTGTAAAGTGCCGCATGTGTTACTATACTGACTGTAAAGTGCAGCATGCGTTACTATACTGACTGTAAAGTGCCGCATGTGTTACTATACTGACTGTAAAGTGCCGCATGTGTTACTATACTGACTGTAAAGTGCCGCATGTGTTACTATACTGACTGTAAAGTGCAGCATGTGTTACTATACTGACTGTAAAGTGCCGCATGTGTTACTATACTGACTGTAAAGTGCCGCATGTGTTACTATACTGACTGTAAAGTGCCGCATGTGTTACTATACTGACTGTAAAGTGCCGCAAGTGTTACTATACTGACTGTAAAGTGCAGCGTGCGTTACTATACTGACTGTAAAGTGCCGCATGTGTTACTATACTGACTGTAAAGTGCAGCGTGCGTTACTATACTGACTGTAAAGTGCCGCATGTGTTACTATACTGACTGTAAAGTGCCGCATGTGTTACTATACTGACTGTAAAGTGCCGCATGTATTACTATACTGACTGTAAAGTGCCGCATGTGTTACTATACTGACTGTAAAGTGCCGCATGTGTTACTATACTGACTGTAAAGTGCTGCATGTGTTACTATACTGACTGTAAAGTGCCGCATGTGTTACTATACTGACTGTAAAGAGCAGCATGTGTTACTATACTGACTGTAAAGTGCTGCATGTATTACTATACTGACTGTAAAGTGCCGCATGTGTTACTATACTGACTGTAAAGTGCCGCATGTGTTACTATACTGACTGTAAAGTGCCGCATGTGTTACTATACTGACTGTAAAGTGCCGCATGTGTTACTATACTGACTGTAAAGAGCAGCATGTGTTACAATACTGACTGTAAAGTGCCGCATGTGTTACTATACTTACTGTAAAGTGCCGCATGTGTTACTATACTGACTGTAAAGTGCCGCATGCGTTACTATACTGACTGTAAAGTGCAGCGTGCGTTACTATACTGACTGTAAAGTGCCGCATGTGTTACTATACTGACTGTAAAGTGCCGCATGTGTTACTATACTGACTGTAAAGTGCCGCATGTGTTACTATACTGACTGTAAAGTGCCGCATGTGTTACTATACTGACTGTAAAGTGCCGCATGTGTTAGGCTGGGTTCACACGTGGCGGAATTTCACTTAAATTCCGCTGCGGACACTCCGCAGCGTTAATCCGCAGCGGAGCCGTTTGTCCATTGACTTACACTTTAATTTAGCAGTGTTCGTTTAGACGAGGCGTAAAATTCCGCTGCGGAGCATAGGCTGCGGAGCGGAATTTGGTGTCCGCAGCATGCTCTGTCTGTTGCGGAGCAGTGGCGGACTCATGGCGGAATTTCTCCATTGACTTCAATGGAGATTCTAAGTTCCGCAATGAAGTCCGCAGCTGTCATGCACATGTTATGTGTGCTGCGTATCCGTCTTGCTTTTTTAACTTGACATTTCTTCATTCTGGCTGGACCTATGTATTTCTAGGTCTACAGCCAGACTGAGGAAGTCAATGGGGCTCCCGTAATGACGGGAGCGTTGCTAGGAGACGTCTGTAAATAGTCACTGTCCAGGGTGCTGAAAGAGTTAAGCGATCGGCAGTAACTGTTTCTGCACCCGGGACAGTGACTACCGATCCCAATATACATGTATCTGTAAAAAAAAATGAAGTTCATACTTACCGAGAACTCCCTGCTTCTGTCTCCAGTCCGGCCTCCCAGGATGACGTTTCAGTCTAAGTGACGGCTGCAGCCAATCACAGGCTAATAACAGGCTGCAGCGGTCACATGGACTGCCGCGTCATCCAGGGAGATCGGGCTGGATGCCGAAGGAGGGACGCGTCACCAAGACAACGGCCGGTAAGTATGAATTTCTTTGACTTTCACAAGGGAAAGTGCTGTCCCTTCTCTCTATCCTGCACTGATAGGGAGAAGGGAAGTACTTTTACCGCAGTCCGCAGCAGCTAGTCCGCATCAATTTACTGCACATTTTGTGCAGATCCGCAGCAGAATCTGCAACGCAGATTCTGTGCGGCATTGATGCGGACAGTTGCGGAGGAAATCCGCCACGTGTGGTCATGCCCTTACTATACTGACTGTAAAGTGCCGCATGTGTTACTATACTGACTGTAAAGAGCAGCATGTGTTACTATACTGACTGTAAAGTGCCGCATGTATTACTATACTGACTGTAAAGTGCCGCATGTGTTACTATACTGACTGTAAAGTGCCGCATGTGTTACTATACTGACTGTAAAGTGCCGCATGTGTTACTATACTGACTGTAAAGAGCAGCATGTGTTACTATACTGACTGTAAAGAGCAGCATGTGTTACTATACTGACTGTAAAGAGCAGCATGTGTTACAATATTGACTGTAAAGTGCCGCATGTATTACTATACTGACTGTAAAGTGCCGCATGTGTTACTATACTGACTGTAAAGTGCCGCATGTGTCACTATACTGACTGTAAAGTGCCGCATGTGTTACTATACTGACTGTAAAGTGCCGCATGTGTTACTATACTGACTGTAAAGTGCAGCATGCGTTACTATACTGACTGTAAAGTGCAGCATGCATTACTATACTGACTGTAAAGTGCCGCATGCGTTACTATACTGACTGTAAAGTGCCGCATGTGATACTATACTGACTGTAAAGTGCCGCATGTGTTACTATACTGACTGTAAAGTGCAGCATGTGTTACTATACTGACTGTAAAGTGCCGCATGTGTTACTATACTGACTGTAAAGTGCCGCATGTGTTACTATACTGACTGTAAAGTGCCGCATGTGTTACTATACTGACTGTAAAGTGCAGCGTGCGTTACTATACTGACTGTAAAGTGCCGCATGCGTTACTATACTGACTGTAAAGTGCCGCATGTGTTACTATACTGACTGTAAAGTGCCGCATGTGTTACTATACTGACTGTAAAGTGCCGCATGTGTTACTATACTGACTGTAAAGTGCCGCATGTGTTACTATACTGACTGTAAAGTGCCGCATGTGTTACTATACTGACTGTAAAGTGCCGCATGTATTACTATACTGACTGTAAAGTGCCGCATGTGTTACTATACTGACTGTAAAGTGCCGCATGTGTTACTATACTGACTGTAAAGTGCCGCATGTGTTACTATACTGACTGTAAAGTGCCGCATGTGTTACTATACTGACTGTAAAGAGCCGCATGTGTTACTATACTGACTGTAAAGTGCCGCATGTATTACTATACTGACTGTAAAGTGCCGCATGTGTTACTATACTGACTGTAAAGTGCCGCATGTGTTACTATACTGACTGTAAAGTGCCGCATGTGTTACTATACTGACTGTAAAGTGCAGCATGTGTTACTATACTGACTGTAAAGTGCCGCATGTGTTACTATACTGACTGTAAAGTGCAGCATGTGTTACTATACTGACTGTAAAGTGCCGCATGTGTTACTATACTGACTGTAAAGTGCCGCATGCGTTACTATACTGACTGTAAAGTGCCGCATGTGATACTATACTGACTGTAAAGTGCCGCATGTGTTACTATACTGACTGTAAAGTGCAGCATGTGTTACTATACTGACTGTAAAGTGCCGCATGTGTTACTATACTGACTGTAAAGTGCCGCATGTGTTACTATACTGACTGTAAAGTGCCGCATGTGTTACTATACTGACTGTAAAGTGCAGCGTGCGTTACTATACTGACTGTAAAGTGCCGCATGCGTTACTATACTGACTGTAAAGTGCCGCATGTGTTACTATACTGACTGTAAAGTGCCGCATGTGTTACTATACTGACTGTAAAGTGCCGCATGTGTTACTATACTGACTGTAAAGTGCCGCATGTGTTACTATACTGACTGTAAAGTGCCGCATGTGTTACTATACTGACTGTAAAGTGCCGCATGTATTACTATACTGACTGTAAAGTGCCGCATGTGTTACTATACTGACTGTAAAGTGCCGCATGTGTTACTATACTGACTGTAAAGTGCCGCATGTGTTACTATACTGACTGTAAAGTGCCGCATGTGTTACTATACTGACTGTAAAGAGCCGCATGTGTTACTATACTGACTGTAAAGTGCCGCATGTATTACTATACTGACTGTAAAGTGCCGCATGTGTTACTATACTGACTGTAAAGTGCCGCATGTGTTACTATACTGACTGTAAAGTGCCGCATGTGTTACTATACTGACTGTAAAGTGCCGCATGTGTTACTATACTGACTGTAAAGAGCAGCATGTGTTACAATACTGACTGTAAAGTGCCGCATGTATTACTATACTTACTGTAAAGTGCCGCATGTGTTACTATACTGACTGTAAAGTGCCGCATGCGTTACTATACTGACTGTAAAGTGCAGCGTGCGTTACTATACTGACTGTAAAGTGCCGCATGTGTTACTATACTGACTGTAAAGTGTCGCATGTGTTACTATACTGACTGTAAAGTGCCGCATGTGTTACTATACTGACTGTAAAGTGCCGCATGTGTTACTATACTGACTGTAAAGAGCAGCATGTGTTACTATACTGACTGTAAAGTGCCGCATGTATTACTATACTGACTGTAAAGTGCCGCATGTGTTACTATACTGACTGTAAAGTGCCGCATGTGTTACTATAATGACTGTAAAATGCTGCATGTGTTACTATACTGACTGTAAAGAGCAGCATGTGTTACTATACTGACTGTAAAGTGCTGCATGTATTACTATACTGACTGTAAAGTGCCGCATGTGTTACTATACTGACTGTAAAGTGCTGCATGTGTTACTATACTGACTGTAAAGTGCCGCATGTGTTACTATACTGACTGTAAAGTGCCGCATGTGTTACTATACTGACTGTAAAGAGCAGCATGTGTTACAATACTGACTGTAAAGTGCCGCATGTATTACTATACTTACTGTAAAGTGCCGCATGTGTTACTATACTGACTGTAAAGTGCCGCATGTGTTACTATACTGACTGTAAAGTGCCGCATGTGTTACTATACTGACTGTAAAGTGCCGCATGTGTTACTATACTGACTGTAAAGTGCCGCATGTGTTACTATACTGACTGTAAAGAGCAGCATGTGTTACTATACTGACTGTAAAGTGCCGCATGTATTACTATACTGACTGTAAAGTGCCGCATGTGTTACTATACTGACTGTAAAGTGCCGCATGTGTTACTATACTGACTGTAAAGAGCAGCATGTGTTACAATACTGACTGTAAAGTGCCGCATGTATTACTATACTTACTGTAAAGTGCCGCATGTGTTACTATACTGACTGTAAAGTGCCGCATGCGTTACTATACTGACTGCAAAGTGCAGCGTGCGTTACTATACTGACTGTAAAGTGCCGCATGTGTTACTATACTGACTGTAAAGTGCCGCATGTGTTACTATACTGACTGTAAAGTGCCGCATGTGTTACTATACTGACTGTAAAGTTCCGCATGTGTTACTATACTGACTGTAAAGAGCAGCATGTGTTACTATACTGACTGTAAAGAGCCATTAAAGGAGCCCTGACACAAGTTTGAACACTGACATTGTTCTTTCATTTTTGTGTTTGAATTTTGGATACACGTTGCCCTGGTCATTTTACTAGTATTTATAGCTGGGGCAATATAGGGATATTTACTACACAATTGCCTGTAGCATTATGAGACCTTGCAGTTTATAACAATGATGTTCAATAAGGGCCTGTTCACATCACCGTTCGATTCCGTTCCGTTCCGTAGTCGACTCCGCTATTGATTCCGTCGGAAAACCGGAAACCAGCCGGAATGGTGACGAACGGAAGCCATTAGCGATGTTTCCATCAACATTGAGATCAATGGTGACTGAAACGGAAGCTGTGCTGTCACTTTCACTTTCCGTTGCGGGGTTCACCCGACAGAACCTCGGAACAGAAGCGAACGGTGATGTGAACAGGCCCTAATGTATTTTTTTGTTCACACAGCTTTAATTTTTTTGTTTCGTTTTACAAGTTGTTTCTTACTTACAATTTTTTTTTTTTTTGTGTGGAGGGGGGTGGGGGGGGGCGCCATTTCCATTTTCGCCTCAGGCAGCAGAAAAGCTAGAATCGGCCCTGGCCCCAGAGGTATCAAAGCAATGGAAAACCACCAGAAGTGACCCCATTTTGGAAACTACACCTCTCAAGGAATTCATTTATGGTTGTTTTTACCATTTAGACTGCACAGTTTTTTCACAGCACCTATTTGAATTGGGCTGTGAAATAAAAAAAATGACATTTTTTCCAATAACATTTTTTATCATAATTTCTTATTTTCACAGGGAACAAAATACACCATTTTGTTGCCCAATTTCTACTAAGTGCAGCAATACCCCATTTGTGGAGATAAACTGCCGTTTGAGCCCATGGGAGGCCTCAGAAGGGAAGGAGCGCTGTGTGTTCTTTGGAGTCCAGATTTTGCTGGTTTGGTTTTTGGGTGCCATGTCGCATTTGCAGAGCCCCAGAGGTATCAAAGCAATGGAAACCCACCAGAAGTGACCCCATTTTGGAAACTACACCCCTCAAGGAATTAAATGATGGGTTATGTGACCATTTAGACCCCCATAGTTTCTTCACAGAACTTATTTGAATTGGGCTGGGAATTTAAAAAAATATAATTTTTTCCAATAATATGTTTTTTTTAGCTCAAAATATATTATTTTCACAAGAAATAAAATACCCAATTTTGTTGCCCAATTTGTCCTGAGTGCGGCAATGCCCAATTTGTGGTGATAAACTGACATTTGGGCTCATGGGAGGGCTCAGAAGGAAAGGACCACCATTTGGTCTACTGGGGATTTTCTGGTGCAAAGTCATGTATGCAGAAGCCCCTGAGGTACCAGTACAGTTGAAACCTCTGAGAAGTGACCCAATTTTAAAAACTACACCCTTAAGGCATTCATCTAGAGGTGTAGTGAGCATTTTTACCGGGACATACACCCCATAAACTGTAATGTGGGTTCTCACGGATATGGCAATACCCTCAATGTGGCTGTTATCAGCTGCCTGGGCACACGGCAGGGCTCAGAAGGGAAAGATAAGGGGTATAATCTGTGCGGAGTGCATCAGGGTAAGTAAAACTGGGGTAGATTAAAAATCAAGTGATGTATGATACATTTTGAAGCACTCTTTCATACGGAGCCTTAGTTTTTCGGGACACGTCACATTGATATATTGTGTCATCCCTTATCCCCCTCTTATAGCAGACTTTGTACCTCTTTTGACTTTTTCCTTTCTTGCCAGTTTGGGGAACTTCTCCTGGAAAGTGTTGCCCTGGTACGATGCGTGTGGCCTTGCTTCCAGAAGTACTGGGTGTCCCCCCTTCTTGGTCCCTAAAAATTAGTTTCTTGATAACCACCTCTTGAAATTCCAGGAAAGTTCCCGTCTGGCCTGTACATGGATGTAGCACGTACGCATTGTACAATGCCATCTGTATGATGTGCACGGCCAGCTTCTCATACCACACCGCATGGCGCAGTAGGGCTTCAGGACTTGATCTGACAAGTCCACCCCTCCCATGTACCTATTGTAGTCCAGGATGCAGTCTGGTTTGGGGGTCTCTGTACTGGTACCTCGTACAGGTACATGGGTACTGGTGTGGCATCTCTCTTGTCTTGTACTTGACACACAATCTGTTGCTGCTAGATTGTGCCCTGCTCTCACCCCTTCTGAGTGTTTGCCCTGCAGAGTCTTAGGGAGGCCTCTCAGATTTGTTCTAGCAGTGCCACATGCCGCCGGACTTCTGGAAGCGAGGCACTTGAAGAGTGGGACGCTGGTATAAAAATTATCCAGGTAGAGGTGGTAATCCTGGTCCAGCAGTGGGTGCACCAAATCCCACACAATTTTTGCATAACTCCCAGTAAGGGGGGGGGGGGCATTCTGGGGGCTGAATACTGGTGCCCTTCCCTTCATGTATCCTAAATCTGTAGGTATACCCTGATGCACTCACACAGCTTACACATCTTCACGCCATACCTTGCCCTCTTACCCGGCAGGTACTCGAGGAATTGAAGCCTCCCTTTAAAATGTACCAAGGACTCATCAATAGAAATACACTTCTCGGGGGTGTATGCTTGGGAAAACCGGGCACTGAAACGGTCTAATAGGGGTCTCCGTTTATACAAACGGTCAAAACTGGGGTCATCTTGGAGTAGCCAATGCTCATTAGGATTTATTTTTTTTTAGGTTCCAGTTCAGTTCTGATGTTGCTTTGAGGGGCCTATATATTAGACACCCCATTTTAGAAACTAGACCCCTCAAAGTATTCACAACAGCATTTAGAAAGTTTATGAACACTTTAGGTGTTTCACAGGAATTTAGAGCAAAGTAGAGGTGAAATTGACATATTTATTTTTGTCAGAAAATCATTTTGATACCTTTTTTTTCTATAACACAAAAGGTTTTACCAGAGAAACCTCAATATTTATTGCCCAGATTCTGCAGTTTTGAGAAATATCCCACATGTGGCCCTCGGGTGGTAATGGACTGAAGCACCGGCCTCCGAAGCAATAAAATAGTGGATTTTGAGGCCTCTTTTTTATTAGGCACCATGTCCGGTTTGAAGAGGTCTTTTGGTGCCAAAACAGCGGAATCCCCCAAAAATGACCCCATTTTGGATACTAGACCCCTTCAGGAATCCATTGTAGTTTTCTTGGGGTGCATGTGGCTTTTTGATCAGTTTTTAATCTATTTTTAAGTGGCGTGGTGACTAAAAAACAGCAATTCTACTATTGTTTTTTTATTCTATTTTTTTTACAGCGTTCACCGTGCGCTATAAATGACATATTCACTTTATTCTGCGGGGCGATACGATTACGGCGATGCCAGATGTTTATAGTTTTTTTTTATGTCTTATGGCGTTTGCACAATAAAATACGTTTTGTAAAAAATCATTCACTTTTTGTGTTACCTTATTCTAAGAGCCATAACTTTTATATTTTTCCATCAATAAAGCCGTGCGAGGACTTATTTTTTGCGTAACGAACTGTAGTTTCCATCAGTACCATTTTTCGGTACATGCGACTTTTTGATCTCTTTTTATTCCATTTTTTGGGAGGTGAAGTGACCAAACAATTGTGATTCTGGTACGGTTTATTATTATTTTCTTTTCAGCGTTCACCACGCGGGATAAATAATGAAATCATTTTGTAGTTCAGGCCGTTACGGACGCGGCGATACCAATTATGTATAGTTTATTTGTTTATTTATCTATTTTTATTAATAATAAAGGACTGATAAGGTAAAAAGGGGGATTTTTACTTTTATTACTTTTGCATCTTTTATTTTCTTATTTTTACACATCTTTTTTGTACTTTTTTTTAACTTTATTACTTTGTCCCACTAGGGGACATGAGGGCAGGAGGCCCTGATCGCTATTCTAATACACTGCACTACATGCGTAGTGCAGTGTATTAGAGCTGTCATCTACTCACTGACAGCAAGCATAGTGGGTCCTGACTTTGTCGATGGCATAGCCGGACGCCATTGTTTGGTGTCCGGTTGCCATAGTCACCATCGCCGGCCCCTATCGTGTAGCAGGCCGGCGATTGTAGCTTAACCCCTAAAAAGCCGCGATCCCTATTGAACGCGGCTTTTAAGGGGTTAATCAGCGGGGACACAGCGATCGGTCGCCGCTGTAGGAGCTGCGGCAGCTGCTGTACGACACAGCAGCTGTCACAGCTCTTGTATGTGTCGGGAGGATGGCCGAAATGGCCGTTACTCCCGAGACGTACTATTAGGTCATGGAGCGCGAACGATACAGCTACCATGACCTAATAGTACGTCCAGGAGCGGGAAGGGGTTAAGGACATTCACAGTGCAACGAAATACCACATTGCCCTCATAATAAATGACAGCCACAGTGTCTCCATACCAGTGCCAACCACAGTGCTCCCACAGCAGTGCCAAGTACAGTGTTCCCATAACAGTGCCAACCACAGTGCTCCCATAACACTGCCATCCAGTGCTCCCATAAAAGTGCCAACGAGTGCTCCCATAACTGCCGCTTTCCACGATTGCATTGCGGGGGGGCGTGATGAGCTGTTAGAGGGGGTCGCCCCCTCTTTCTAACGATTTAAATGCTGTGGTCGCTATTGACCGCGGCATTTAACGAGTTAAACAAGCGGGATCGTGCACGAGTGTCATATACATATACACCGGCATCGTATGGAGCGGGTTCACTCCGTGAGCCTGTTCCATACTTCCCCTTCCCGACTTTGGCGTATGGATACGTCAAATGTCGGGAAGGGGTTAAACTTCATGTTGGTTCCTGATTTATTCGTCCTTGTCTACCAAGGTGCCTTCCTGCCGGGACGTATGAGATTCCCATCTTGACAGGGAAGGGTTAAAGAAGTTGTCCAGGATTAGAAAAACATGGCTGCTTTCTTCCAAAAACAGCGCCACACTTGTCCATGGGTCGTGCCTGGTATTGCAGCTCAGCTTCATTGTAGTAAAAGAGGCAGGGCTGCAATAACACACACAACCTGTGGGCAGGTATGGCAGGTATGACTCAAAAAGTGATCGCAGCATATTCCATGTTAAAGGAATACCCTTATTTTGGAAAACGAGGCGTAAAAAAACGCCCCGTTGGAACAGAACGCCGTATTTCCCATTGAAATCAATGGGCAGATGTTTGCAGGCGTCGTTCCATTTTTTTCAGGCATTTTTCGATGCGTAAACGCCCCAAAATACGCCTGAAAACACTCCGTGTGATCATACCCTGATTGCAGAAGAGGCTGTTCCTTAAGGAGGCGCTGTCACCACATTATAAGTGGTCTATCTTGTACATGATGTGATCGCCCACTTGGTCATATAGTAAAACACGCCCAGTTGTCCATTGAGAGACTCATTAGCATAAAGCTAATATAGGTCATAACTCCGCCAAAAATGATCGTTTTTCTAAATAAAAAAACACTGCTGTGATCCACATTACAGCGCCGATCACATCACGTACAATATAGGCCACTTATAACGTGGTGACAGAGCCTCTTTAAGCTCTTTATTTCTGCCTTTCTTCTTGGAGGTTCTCAATTCTCACAAATTAAGGGGTTGTCCAGGTTTTGAGGAAATAAAACAGAGACTGGCGGGAGACCACACGGTCATTGGCGCTGGAGCAGCGGGGAATTTCCAGGGGACTATGGGCTTTTTTTTATTTTACCATACACGCAGCTGTCCAATTTTTTGGGGTGCATATAAATGTCAGTCATGAGGTGTCGTAAAGAAGAGAAACGTGTCACAAGTCATTTATTATGTACAATGTTCCTCATGAGACTGCATGTACTAATGTTATCCCCATATTAAGTGTCGCTGATGCATCATTACCCCATTTAATAAACCAATAAAGCAACGAAACCTGTTTCTTGGAGAATGTGGGAATGGCCACAGCTTTATTTAACACAACCAAACATTTTTGTATCACATGGCCCTGAAGTAACCACTTAATTTATTCACATCTCCTGTGATGCCGCCCACTGTGAAGCGGCGCGCATGTAGGTTCTTCTCCGGATTTTACTCTTCAGAGCCTATCTCCGCCAAGGAGGATACCGCGAACACCTACGCGGTACTCCGACCACCCCCACCACACAATGCCAAACCAGCCTCCACTCCATCTTGCAGACCCGACAGCATGATGTCGATCCCAATGTCATTTAAATGAACGCCGTCAGATAACAATAAGTCCCCATTGTCACCTTCCAACATCAAATGACGAATTGCTACCCCCCCAATGGAACGAACAAACCTGGAAATACGAACATTCAACACCCGTCTTGACCGCTCGATGGCCACAGCACTTCTAGCTCCTCGCCAATGAGTTCGTGCAATCACCTCAGACCAGACAATCACACAATCAGAAAAAAGCTGTTTGAAATGACCTAAATCAGCCTTGATAAGGGACAACAACTCCGACAATTTCACATTTCCCAAATCATTTCCCCCAACATGTATAACGAGCACAATTGGACCACGGCATTCCCGACTAACTTCAACTATTAACGGCAACAGCTGAACCCACCTCAGCCCTCTGATATCTTTCCAGTGCACCTCGGCCGATGACACCCCAAGACTGAGGCCTAAAGGCCGATATTCAGCCCGACGAGCTGCCCAGAAAATAAAAGAATGGCCAACTATCCATACTTCCGGCCGATGTTCTGAAATGGCAAGGAAAATCAAAACAACACCAGATCCGGACGCACATAGGACCTATAACAAGTTGAACTCCACCTACCCAGACGTTTAATATCTTCCTCCTCCATACCTAAAGCATTAGCCTCCGTGGCTGCCCCTATTCTAAACGAATGAGTCCCAAACTCAGCAGGATCAACGCCCAAATGCTCCAAACAAGACTTAAGAACGGCTCCAAATTGAAATCGAGTAAGCGGCAAAGAATTAGAATGTACCAAGAAAGGAACCCCATCAGCTCGAAAAGACAAAAACTCACGCACCAAACGAACTGGACAGAATTCACCACCCAATGAATTCACACACAACCAAACACCAACGCCCATCTGATCATTCTTGGACCGTCTCACACATACCCGGACCACTTTTTCCTCCAATAAAACATCCGCAAACAGAAGACCCCCAAACCGCTTTGCGCTCGGTGACACCAATTCGCTCACCCGCAATGCTGCGAAAAAGGCCAAAGAAAAAGCAGTACGCAGCAAAACAGACTCATAAGGATCAAAGCAAACAGCCGGAACAACCATCAACATCCTTAGTAATAAAGCATATGTAATAGGCCTCCTAGCATCCTTCACAATATGCTCCTTCTTCCACCCCTTCAATGCCTGTCTAATAACAAACATTTTCGTCACATCAGTACAACCCCACAACTTCAACATAAACGCAATACCAGTCAAACCTTTTGAAACCGTGTACACCGAAGAACCATTAGTACGCATCCGAGACAAATACTCCAACGTAACCTCATAATGCCGCTCATCATTTGTAGGAAAAACCCCGCCAGATAATTCCAACCACTCCGCCCAAAACTTATTATGGCTCCGCCATGTACCTGGTACCACAGAACCTTGAACTAGCCGGGCAAGTTCCCCTCGACCAGGGCCCATAAGTGATTCGGGCAACGCTCCCCTTCCAGCCGTGCTCCCGGGTGAAGCTCCCGAAAGACCCCCATCTGCAAACGAGATAAGGCATCTGCGATTTTATTCTCAACACCCGGCACATGTGTAGCCCGAAACCAAATGTTACATTGCATGCAACGTAGAACTAGATGCCTAAGTAACGCCAAAACCGGCAATGATCCAGAAGACAAATTGTTAACAGCCTGCACCACTGCCATATTGTCCGTCCAAAAACGTATGCGACTATTCAACATCTTTGAACCCCACAACTCCACTGCAACCACAATGGGAAAGAGTTCCAAAAGTGTCAAATTCAATGTCAGACCCATACTACTCCAGCCCACAGGCCAACATGCAAAACACCACTCCGCTCCAAAAACCGCACCGCAACCGACACTGCCAGCAGCATCTGTAAACAGCTGTAACTCAAAACTGGAAACCTCCTCCGACTGACAAATCGCCCTACCATTAAAAGATCGCAAAAAAGTCTGCCACACGCGCAAATCATCTTTCATTTGCCTAGTGACACGAATGAAATGATTTGAGCGCGAAATACCCCTAGTCGCCAATGATAGGCGTCTAGAGAAAACGCGACCCATGGGAACGATCCTGCAAGCAAAAACCAGCAACCCTAACAGTGACTGAAGATGCTTCAGGGTAACCTTTTTTGATAAAACAAATTCGTCAATGGTACAAAGCAGACGCGCAAGCTTGTCGTCAGGTAATTTGAAAACCATCTCTTGCGTATCAATTTCAATACCCAGAAACGACAAAATCGTAGCCGGACCAACCGTCTTCTCTTCTGCTATCGGGACACCAAATTCGGACATTAAAACTCGAAAGGTTTTCAGCAAATAACCACATATTCCTGAATCACTTGGACCTACAAATAAAAAGTCGTCTAGATAATGAATGGCTGAAGAAATACCTGTCTTGAAATGAACCGTCCATTCCAGAAAGGAACCAAAAACTTCAAAATAGTAACATGAGATGGCACAACCCATAGGCAAACACATGTCTACAAAAAACTGCTCATCTAACCGACATCCCAACAAATGGAAACAGGCAGGATCCACAGGCAACAAACGAAAAGCTGACTCTATGTCCGATTTAGCAAGCAAGGCACCTACGCCTGCCTCCCGTACCAACCGCACAGCCACATCAAAAGATGTGTAAGACACTGCAGCCTCATCTCTGGAAATCCCATCGTTGACCGAATCCCCACGAGGGAAGGAAAGGTGATGAATCAACCTAAACTTCCCCGGTTCCTTTTTGGGGACCAAGCCAAGAGGAGAAACCCGTAAATTCGTATAAGGTGGCTCCCCAAAGGGGCCCGCCATCCTGCCTAAAGACACCTCATTCAGCACTTTTTCCCGTGCCAAACACATGTTTTCTTTCACCGATTTTAAATTATCTGACAACATCAAAACCGAAGAAAAAACATGCGGAATGAAAAAACCTTCACTGAAGCCCCGACCTAACAAGTCTGCTTCCTGTCTCTTGGGATACCTGGAGAGCCACGGTTCCATCGCGAGACCGCTCACCGGAGTTCTCCGCTGCACCGGCAGGACCCACCTTGGAAGGTTGTTTTGCCCGTCGGAAACAGCGAAGCGCGGAATGGGCACCCCTGCAGATGGAGCACTCATGACGAAACTTGCAGGAAGAATAGAACCTGCAATGTCCCTCATTGTAGAGCCAACATGCTCCTGTTGGGCGCTGCGCCGCAATCCCGGGTGCTGAACCCGAAACTGCGACTCCTGCCTGAAAGGGCCGAGCCTGCTTTTGAGCCAAAATTAGTTGTAACCACACATCCGTCGCCTTCGACGCCCAACCAATGTCAGGCGTCATCGCCAACCGACGGCGAAATTCCTCGTCATATCTCCACCAAGCTGCACCTCCGTGCAATTTGTGGGAACTGAATATAGTGTCTACATACACAAACAGCTCGGCCCCTTTTTCCGGAAAACGTTGACAGATGACATGAGCCAAGGTAGAAAAACCCTGGAGCCAATTGCCAAAAGTTTTCGCGACTTTCACCTTTTTCTCCGAACCTCTTTCGAAAACACGCTCCTTATCTATCGTCACATGATCGACCGACACCAATGACCAAACATCCACAAAGTCATGTGCCCATATCTTGTCCTTGATCTCCGCAGACAGGTGAGTACCTAAAGGAGCAACACCACAAAACAGCGAATCACGGAATGCCAAGCCAGACATACTGGCCGCCCGCTCAGGCGGAGGCTGAGCCCCCCCTGGCAAAACCAACGGAACCGAAGCTCCGCCTTTTGTACCCAAACCATCCAACAAGCTTTTTAATGCCGAAACTAAATCAATAGCAGATAAATCACCCTTAGGTAGCCATGTGTTCCCACATGGAGACTCACCGGAGAAGGGCGTCCTCGTCACTTCCGAGGGTGCATCAACTCTCCCAGATACCGGAACCACAGACAGATCCCCACCAGGTGGACAGGCTGAGGCGACTTCTGGAACTGGAACCAGCGAAGACGAATGACGATCCCTGTGCTCCCGCCGATGACTCCTCGTGTATCTCCTTCCCGTGCGGCTGGGTGTACTAGCTCCCGACGACGACTGGGACGGCGAAGAAGATGCTGTACTGGAAGACACACTCCTACTCCGGGAACGGCGACGTCTCTCAACCTGATGGCGTGGACGCCCGTGACCACCACGACGATGTCCTCTTCCATGCCGTCTCCTTCGCCGTCTGCGTCTCGCCGACACCGCACCTGGAAGAGAAAACTCCGAAAGAGAAACTGGCAAATCACGTTGCTCCGCAGACTGCCTGCACGGCAACAGATCACTGCTACCGCACGACAATCCACCCAGCGCACTCCTCTCATTCACAGTGCCTGGTAAAAACAGGCCACTCACCAGCTCTCTCCCCAGCTCTGTGTCATTTTCAGAACCACCAGCAGGTGGCAGCAAATGCACACCTAACCTGCTGGTGCCTGAGGCCTGCGTCTCTGCTCTCCTGAGACCGCCCCCTCCAGCTCCCCTCTCAACCACGGCCTGCTGTGAGAGGGAAAAAGCTGTCGGGCCGGGAAGAAGAACCAGCGGTGCACTAATCACGGCCCCGGCTTCTGCGGCTGCTTGTGGCCTTGCACTGCCTGCAGCCCGGATGGGGAGAACTGCAGAAGCTCCCCCAGCCAGGGTGGCACGACGTCGGGACCGGGTGAAGGGGAGAGCAGGCGATGGCGCCTCCGTCCCGCTCCTGACGAGCGAACGGTGCCGGCCCGCCTCTGGGTGGCTGAAGGTGGACTGGGGCTCAAACGGGGAGGAGGCCGAGAAACCCGGCGCGGCCTACCTCTAACTGCCGACGCCGACGGGACTCCACCGCTGCTGACACCGACGACCGCCGCAGGTAACACCTCTTGCCTGCGATCCCCTGCCAGGAACACCTCCAGCCAGCTTGTACCCTCCGTGGCAACCCGCTGTGCCACCTGCCTCATCAGCTCATCCGCCATCTGTACTCCGGAAAATGCCCTGGACCGCAGAGGAAGATCTCTCACAGGACCAGACGTCTGACGTTTGCAGCTCCAGCAGGTAAGATAGTGAACTGCCCTTGACCTCAACTATTTATCTGCTCATAACCCCTCCTCTATCCCCTTGTCCAACCAATCCCTGCTCCTGATTTTTTCCCGCACTTTTTCCCCCCTTCCATCCCCCTATCACATACAGTCCCAGGCACTTTCTCTATTTGATTTAGTGCCTCAACACTAATAATAAATCTCTTCCAATATCTCCGCTCACTGGTAATGGCAGTTGTAATATTTCCTATACGAGCTCCTGGGTGGCTCATGGCAGAGCTGCTCTGTTGTCATGGTTATTACCGGCTTCAGCTGCGGCCTAGTAGAGGACAGCGGGGGATCTCCAGAACGGCGCCATTCAGGTGACATATCGGGGGCAGGTAGAGCGCCATAACTCTGATCAGAAGCCGACATCTCAGTGTTAGAGGGTAAATCAGACGTCCGGTGACTATAACAAGAAGACGCCAGGACATGTCCACAGGGGAGATAATAAAAGCGCTGGATTATGGGGACACTCCTGCAGGAGAGCGGTTTTAGATCTGGATCTGAGTGAAGCTGCACAAGGACCTGCGATCCCTCCATTTCTGCAGACGCCGGAGCTTCAGGATCTCCCAGTGACGTCACTATTCAGCAGTTCCATGATTCTGGGGGTGACAATCACTCCATGGAAATGAGGACGAGGGGACGGCAGCAGCGTCCAGACCAGAGGACCGAGCAGCCCCTCCATCAAGTCCTCCCGTGTGACAGACCCTCCTGCTTCTGCATTAGGAGGCAGGAGACGTCAGTACAGCAAACGGCCGAGCCCTGAACAGAAAGACGTCACCCAGATACCGCAGCGGAGGATTCAGGAGCGCTGGGAAGTCTTCATCTGTGGCCGGAGGTTTCCTGTAAGACAGGTGAGAGCGGGGGTGGGGCTTCACACCTGTCCGCCCACTGGTTTACCCACAATTCTCCTTGTCTTTACGCCTCTCACCTGCACACTTATAGGGTCTATCTGCTTTATACACCCCCTGTCCATATACTCTATTACACCACATGGCCGTCATTACACAGAGCAGCCCCCCCTCCCCCGCAGCCACGCTGTATATATGTTGTGTATATAATGTTCATATGTCTACAGGTTGTGTGTTAATATAAACATAGAGTGTAATTCCTTTAATCCGGCATCCAATAATACAGACACTCTGATAATTCAGCACTTGTTTCTAGCACAGAACTGCAATATAAACCCACAAATCAAGGAGCACTGTGTGAGGGGATCCCCCAATTATTATACTGGAGCAGGATCATGTAATACCCAAGTCTCCACCAAAAGTAAACAATGGAGGTTGGGAGCCAAAGGGGCCCTAACCATTTGTCAGTACAGGGCCCAGATACTACTAATGGCCGCTCTGGGTCTGGTGTCTTAATTGAATTTGGGGTCTAGTCAGGGGTCTGAATATATTCAGGTGTCTGGTCTAGAGACAGTATTAATATCAGGTTCTGAATTAATTTAGGGTTCTGGTCTGGGGTCTGAATTTAATTTTTGGGTCTGACATCTGACAGATTTTTATCCAATGTAAGTAAAAAAAATGTACATTACTATTCAATGACAGCAAGAAGAGATATTAAAATCGTAAGGAAATAATACAGAAAGTATATTGAAAAATGTTATATCTTTCCTTTATACAAAAAATAATTTTTATTCGCAGAAACTGGAATAGCCCTTTAACCCTTTGAGGACCAGACTGATTTTCGTTTTTATGCTTTTTTTTTCCGCCCTGCCTTCCAAGAGTAATAACTTTTTTATTTTTTCGTTGACACGGCCATGTGTGGGTTTAATTTTTATGAGACAAGTTGTACTTTCTAATGGTGCTATTTAACCCCTTCCCGAATTTGTCGTAAGTATACGACATGGAAAGCCAGTGCTTCCCGCAAAATGTCGTATACTTACGCCAAATGTTTGGCACCGGCTCAGAAGCTGAGTCGGTGCCATCATCCCCGAATGTCAGCTGTATCTGACAGCTGACATCCTGCTGTAACGGCGGGACCGAAGTTAACTTCGATCCCCGACATTAACCCCTTAAATGCAGCCGTCAAAAGCGATGGCTACATTAAAGGTGTTTGCATCTCATCGACACCCCAGCAATGAAATCGCTGGGGTGTCGGTGGCTGCAATGGCAACCGGAGGCCTAATAGTGGCCTCCCGGTGTGCCTAGCACGGAAAACTTCCAGCCTCCGCCCGGAGGCGTGGCCTGAAAGGCTTCCGTAGCTGCCGGCAAGATGGCGCCGGCTCAGGAGATGAGCCGGAGCCATCAGCGGTGGATATCAGCTTTATGTTACAGCTGACATCCACATGTAACGGCAGGAACTGGAGCTAGCGCTGATCCCTGCCATTAACCCCTCAGATGCAGCGATCAGATCCGATCGCTGGATCTTTGTGGTTGCTAGCAGATTGGCAGCTGTGCCCTGCAATCGCACAACTGCCGACTGCTACTATGACACCAGGAGACCTAACAATGGCCTCCTGTTTGCCATTACGGAAGCCGATTAGGCCCCGCTCGGAGGCGAAGCCTAATCGGCTTGCTGTCAGTGAATGACTGACAGATCTAATACATTGCACTACGTAGGTAGTGCAATGTATTAGAAAAAAAAATCTGACAGTTCGACCTTCAAGTCCCCTATCGGGACTAAAGTAAAGTGTAAAAAAAGTTGTAAAAAATATAATAAAAGTTTTAAGTAATAAAATAAAACACAATCGCCCTTTTTCCCTTATCAAGTCCTTTATTATTGAAAAAAATAAGTAAAGCATACATATTTGGTTCTCACAACTTGGCGACAGAAAAAATACATTCTTTTTACAAAAGTAATTTTATTGTGCAAAAAGTTGTAAAACATAAAAAAGTGCCATAAATTAGGTATTGCCGGAATCGTACCGACCCGCAGAATAAAGTTAACATGTAATTTATAACGCATGGTGAACACTGTATAAAAAAAAACCCTAAAAAAACTATGGCAGAATTGCTGTTTCTTGGTCACCTTGCCTCTCAAAAAATAGGATAAAAGGTGATCAAAAAGTCGCATGTACCCCAAAATGGTACCAATAATAACTACAGCTTGTCCCTCAAAAAAACAACCCTCATACCGCTACGTCTATGAAAAAATAAAATTAGTTATGGCTCCAATAAGTCAGGAAATAAAAACATGCAGTTGTGCAGATCAGAGGGGAACATTTCATCTGTTTCAAGATACGATTTATCAGGGCCCTCAAATTAGGGACCCATGAAGGGGGGGCCCAAACATATCTGCTAGAAGCGAGGGTGCCCATATTATACCAGGACAACATTTCACAGCAAAATTCCACAAACTGCAAAGGTGCGGAGTGTGGACCAAAGGGGGATAAGAAAGGACGCCATATATGAGTGCGACACGGGCCTGTGCAGAAAGGATTGCTTCACTGCGTAACACACATCTATGGATCATTTTATTCTTTTTTTACCCCATTATTATGCCACCTGGCTATGCCCCTGATGTACTCTGCCCAGCTTACATGTACCCCCACATTATAAATGGAAACACCAGTAATACTCAAACAAAACTACTACCAAGCAAAATCTACGCTTCAAAAGCCAAATGGCGCTCCCACCCATCTGAGCCCTACAGTGTGCCCAAACAGCAGTTTACTTCCACATATATGGCGCCGCCATACCCGGGAGAACCCTTTTAACAATTTTTGGGGTGTGTGTCTACAGTGGCATAAGCTGGGCACGACATACTTGCCACTGAATTGGCAATTCTGGGGAAAAAATTTAATTTTTACTTTGCACCATACGCAGCACATTTATTTATGGAAAAAACCTGTGGGGTGAAAATGCTCACTACACCCCTTACTAAATGCCTCGAGGGGTGTAGTTTCTAAAATGGGGTCACTTCTGGGGGGTTTATTTTATTATTTCCCATCTGAGCCTCTGCAATTGTGAACCAATTCTGTGTAAATCGCCAAATTAGGCCTCAATTTCGCATGGTACTCTCGCAATGAGCCCTGTCAAATGTCCAGGCAAAAGATTAGGGCCCCATGTAGGGTGATTCTAAAACTGGGAAACACAGCATAATAATTAGAGCGCGGTCTTGTTATGGTGGCACAAGCTGGGCACCACATATTGGCATATCTATGGAAAAAATCCCATTTTCACTCTGCAATATCGAGTGCACACTAATTTATGCAAAACAGCTGCAGAGTTAACATGCTCACTACACCACTATGTAAATGCATTGAGGGGTGTAGTTTCCAAAATGGGGATCACTTTTGGGGGGGTTTCCACTGTTTTGGTCCCACAGGGGTTTTGCAAATGCGACATAACGACCAGAAACCAATCCAGCAAAATCTGTACTCTGAAAGCTAAATTGCGCTCCTTCCCTTCTGAGCCCTGCTGTGTGCCCAAAAATGAGTTTATAACCACATATGGGGTATTGCCGTAGTCGGGAGAAATTGCTTAACAAATTTTGGGTTCTTTTTCTACTTTATTTTTTGAGAAAATTAAATTTTTTGAGCTAAAGCTACGTCTTATTGGGAAAAAAAATGTAATTTTTATTTTCACTGCCCAATTCAAATAAAATCTATGAAACAGCTGTGGGGTCAAAATGCTCACTACACCCCTAGATTAATTCCTGAAGGGGTGTAGTATCACAAATGGAGTCACTTTTGGGTAGTTTCCACTGTACTGGTACCTTAGGGGCTTTGCAAAAGTGATATGGTGTCAAGAAACCAATCCAGCAAAATCTGGGCTCCAAAAGCGAAATGCTGCTCCTTCTCTTCTGTTCCTTGCCATGTGCCCAAACAGCAGTTTATGACCACAAATGGGGTATTGCCGTACTCAGGAGAAATTGCTTTACAAATATTGGGGGGGGGGGGGTTCTTTTTTTCCTTTATTTGTTGAGAAAATTAAAAATGTTGACCTAAAGCTACATCTTATTGATGAAAAAGGATTGTTTTTATTTTCACTGCCCAATTCTAATAAATTCTATGAAACACCTGTGGGGGTCAAAATGATCACCACACACGTAGATCTTCAAGGGGTGTAGTTTCCAAAATGGGGTCACTTTTTTGGCGTTTTCATTGTTTTGTCCCCTCAAGGGCTCTGAAAATGTGTCCTGGCCATTCCTGCTAAATTTGAGCTCCAAAAGCCAAATGGAGTTCTTTCCCTTCTAAGCCTTGCCGTGTGTCCAAACAGCAATTTATTGCCACATGTTGGGTATTGTTTTACTCTAGAGAGATTGCTTTACAAATGCTTTTTCTCCTTTAATCCTTGTGGAAATGAGAAAAAATTAGCTAAACCTACATTTTCTTTGAAAGAATATAGATTTTCATTTTCACGGCCTACTTCCAATAATTTCTGCAAAAAACCTGCAGTGTCAAAATGCTCACTATACCCCTATATAATTTCCTCAAGGGGTGCAGTTTCCAAAATGGGGCCACTTGTGGGGGGTTTCCACTGTTTTGGTCCCTCAGGGGCTTTGCAAATGCGACATGGCCTCCGCAAACCATTCCTGCTAAATTTGAGCTCCAAAAGTCAAATAGCGCTCTTTCCCTTCTAAGCCCTGCCGTGTGTCCAAACAGACGTTTATGACCACATGTGGAGTATTCTTTTACTCGGGAGAAATCGCTCTACAAATGTTGCGGTGCTTTTTCTCCTTTAGTCCTTTTGGAAATAAAAAAAAATTTGCTAAACCTACATTTTATTTGAAAGAATGTAGATTTTCATTTTCACAGCCTACTTCCAAAAAATTTCTGCAAAAAAACTGTCTTGTCAAATTTCTCACTATACCCCTAAATAAATTCCTTCGAGGGGTGTAGTTTCCCAAATGGGGTCACTTTTGGGGGGTTTCCACTGTTTTGGTACCACAAGAGCCCTTCAAAACTGACGTGAAGCCTAAAATATATTCTAATAAAAAGGAGACCCCAAAATCCTCTAGTTGCTCCTTTGCTTCTGAGGCCGGTGCTTCAGTCCATTAGCACAGTAGGACCACATGTGAGATATTTCCTAAAACTGCAGAACCTGGGCAATAAATATTGAGTTGCGTTTCTCTGGTTAAACTTTGTGTTACAAAAAAAAGGATTAAAAATTAATTTCTGCAACAACAAAAAATTTAGTTTGTAAATTTCACCTCTACTTTTGTTTAATTCCTGTGAAACGTCTAAAGGGTTAAGAAACTTTCTAAATGCTGTTTTGAATACTTTGAGGGGTGAAGTTTTTAAAATGGGGTGACTTTTTGGTGGTTTCTAAGATCTAAGGACCTCAAAGCCGCTTCACAACTGAACTGGCCCCTGTAAAAATAGCCTTTTGAAATTTTCTTGAAAATGTGAGAAATTGCTGCTAAAGTTCTAAGCCTTGTAATATCCTAGAAAAATAAAAGGATGTTCAAAAAACGAGGCCAATCTAAAGTAGACATATGGGGGATGTTAATTAGCAATAATTGTGTGTGGTATTACTATCTGCAGGCAGATACATTTAAATTTAGAAAAATGCTATTTTTTGCAATTTTTCCTTACATTTTGGTGTTTTTCACATTTAAATACTGTATGTATCGAGCAAATTTTGCCAGTAACATAAAGTCCAATGTGTCATGAGAAAACAATCTCAGAATCGCTTGGATAGGTTAAAGCATTCCGAAGTTATTACCACATAAAGGGAAACATGTAAGATTTGAAATATGAGGCTCTGTCAGGAAGGTCAAAAGTGGCTAAAGAGGGAAAGGGTTAATATTATGTGTGATGTACTGGGAAGCTGGAATTTTTTTTTAGAATGGAGCGGAATTGGAAAAAAACAGCAGGCCGGCATTTTCTTATGGATTTCGTTTTTACGGTGTTCACTGTACAGTGAAAGTGACGTGTTACCTTTATTCTGAGGGTCAGTACGATCGCGGTGATACCAAATTTATATCGTTTTTGTTATGTTTTATTACCTTTAAAAAAACGACAAAGTTTGAAAAAAATATTTGCACCATATTGTGACCCCCATAATAACGTTTTTATATTTCTGTGTACAGGGCTGTGTAAGGCGTCTTTTTGTACGTGGAAAGATGTGGTTTTTATTGATACCATTTTGGGGAATATCGGGCATTTCAAACACTTCATTAAATTTTGTGGGCGGTTGTAGTGGCAAAAAAATAGCGATTCAGACATTTTTTTTTTTTCACGCTACGGTGTTCACCATATTGGATAAATATTTTTATATTATTATAGTTTGGGTATTTTCGGACGCAGGGATACCTAATGTGTTTATGTTTATTTTTATATTGTGATCTAGGGAATTATTTTTATTGTTTTTTAGCCCCTCTAGGGGATTTGTACCTGCGATCATTGGATCGCTTGTGCCATAGACTGCAATATCACAGTATTGCAGTCTATGGTGAAATCAGTACTTTGTTATTGAGACCTGCCACAGGCAGGTCCTAATAGCAATCTTCCTATAGCAGGGCTGGGAGCGTTCACAAGGCGGCCAGCTGCTAGAGGAACACGCCGGCTCCCACCATCTTGCCGCGTGTGAGCCGGTGTTACACAGCAGAGACCCAGCGGCTATGACGCCCGCTCTGCTTCTGAGCTGGCGCCATATTTAAATACCCTTTCCTTTACATAAATAGCCAGTGCAGCGACAGGAAAGGGTTAACAGGAAATAACTCAGAAGCAAAACGTTCTTCTTTTCTGCCTCCCTTCAGCCCCCGTAGCATTGATTTTATCATATCTCTATATAAATAGTAAATCTGTCTAGTTATGAAGTGATATGTCACCTCACCATACTGTAGCGTTACATTACTAAGCAGTCTTGCCATTCAGGAGTGTGGACAATTTGGGTGATAACAGTTGTCTGGGTTTTCTCTGGGCAGATATACAGAAGTGTCCTTCCTTAAAGAGGCTCTGTCACCAGATTTTGCAACCCCTATCTGCTATTGCAGCAGATCGGCGCTGCAATGTAGATTACAGTAACGTTTTTATTTTTTTTAAAACGAGCATTTTTGGCCAAGTTATGACCATTTTTGTATTTATGCAAATGAGGCTTGCAAAAGTACAACTGGGCGTGTTTACAGTAAAAGTACAACTGGGCGTGTATTGTGTGTTACATCTGGGCGTTTTTACTTCTTTTACTAGCTGGGCGTTAGGAATGGGAGTGTATGATGCTGACGAATCAGCATCATCCACTTCTCTTCGTTACCACCCAGCTTCTGGCAGTGCAGACACACAGCGTGTTCTCGAGAGATCACGCTGTGACGTCACTCACTTCCTGCCCCAGGTCCTGCATCGTGTCGGCCACATCGGCACCAGAGGCTACAGTTGATTCTGCAGCAGCATCAGCGTTTGCAGGTAAGTAGCTACATCGACTTACCTGCAGACGCCGATGCTGCTGCAGAATCAACTGTAGCCTCTGGTGCCGATGTGTCCTCGCTCGTCCGACACGATGCAGGACCTGTGAGTGACGTCAGAGCGTGATCTCTCGAGAACACGCTGTGTCTTCACTGCCAGAAGCTGGGTGTTGTGAAGAGAAGTGGATGATACTTCTCGTCAGAACGCCCAGCTAGTAAAAGTAGTAAACACGCCCCGATGTAACACACATAATACACGCCCAGTTGTACTTTTACTGTAAACACGCCCAGTTGGACTTTAGAAAGCCTCATTTGCATAAATACAAAAGTGGTCATAACTTGGTCAAAAATGCTCGTTTTTTAAAAATAAAAACGTTACTGTAATCTACATTGCAGCGCCGATCTGCTGCAATAGCAGATAGGGATTGCAAAATCTGGTGACAGAGCCTCTTTAACTTATGTCTTCGGCCCCATGCAAACGACCGTATTTTTCATCCGTAATTACGGACCCATTCATTTCTATTGGCCACGGACACCTTTCTGTATTTTTGCTGAAAAAATGATAGAACCTGCCACTCTCCCATAGAAGCCTATGGGCGCTTCCGTATATATGGACGGCTACGGATGTGTATGCATAAACCATCCGTATTTACAGAAGCGTTGCTAAGCAACATGTTAGTGACATCATTTGCAGCCTCCCTTTTTTTTTACGTATACGTATATACGGATCAAATACGGATGCACTATAGACCGTATTTGCGGATATCGTTCCATATATATACGGATGACTACGGATTCGTATTTACCGACAGTATTTACGGATAGATGAAAATACGGTCATGTGCATGGGGCCTAAGCCGAGATATATGGCGCGAGATGTTAAACGAAGATGTAAAAGAAAGTATTTACTCCGACGGATGCCATATGTCGCCCATAGACTCCCATGTTAAAAACAAGTGTATGTTGCTTTTTTTTGCTAGATGGCACGAGATTGTATTGAATTGGTATTATGATACATTGTATAACTTGATGCAAGTTAAGGGTTAACACATCTGTAAGGCCCAGTTCACACAAAGTTTTTTTATGCGGAAACCGTATCAGATTTAGTGTAAAAAAAAGTCCCAAACCACCTCCCATTGATTTCAATGGGAGGCGGAGGCGTTTTTTTCCGCGGCGGCTTTCAGCCGCTTGTGTTACAAAAAAGCGGCATACTCTTTCTTTCCGCCGTTTTTTACCCGAAAAATGCAGCGAAAAAGGCCACGAAAATAGCGGCAAGAATTTGCAGGCAGATTTTCCATTCCTGAATGAATTTTGAGGCAGATTTTTCTGCCTGCAAAAAAACTCTGTGTAAACGGGGTCTAACTGAGAATTATTATTTTTATTTACAATCTATTTACTGTTTTTTCTTCCCTTTTTAGAGATGACGTGTCTTCATATGATGTCATCAGTCCTACTCCTATGTGGTGAACAGGTAAGTTACAAGAGGTAGGTGACTATTTAATATGAATGTATTGTCTGCGTTATTCACATAGAGTATATATGTATACTGCTACACATGGCCGGACGTGTTGCACCCATAAAATGGCGTAATCAGGAAAGATTGGTGACATATTTAGGAATGAATGACTCTCTTTTATGGACAGTTGTAGACACATGAAGGATTTTTGTGGGAATGATCTTCTACATGGGGAATAATGCCGGGGTTGCAGATATCTTGTAATGTCTGCCCCTTACATGAAGAGAGTCTCTATAGTGAGACATATGAGAATGCGTGTACGATTGGGAGCAGATCCCATCTACAGCCCCCATATCCTTCCAAATCACTTTACTGCATCATGGGAAATACCTATTTTTGTTGGCAGCTTTGCCCATGAAGGAACTTTATGCTTTAGGTTGGGGCTACATGGGAATTTCTAATCATGTGCAACACAAATGACTACTAGTACTACAGGGGCTCAGCAAATGTGACATGGCGCCCAGAAACCATTCCAAAATCCAAATGGTGCTCCTTCCATTCTGATCCCTACCGTGTGTCCAAACAGATGTTTATGACCACATGTGGGGTATTGTTTTACTCGGGAGAAATTGCTTTACAAATGCTTTTTCTCCTTAAGTCCTTGTGGAAATGAAAAAAAATTAGCTAAACCTACATTTTCTTTGAAAAAATGTAGATTTTCATTTTTACGGCCTACTTCCAATAAGTTCTGTAAAACGCCTGTAGGGTCAAACTGCTCACTGTACCCCTAGATAATTTCCTCATGGGGTGTAGTTTCCAAAATGGGGTCACTTGTTGGGGGTTTCCACTGTCTTGTCCCCTCAGGGGCTTTGCAAATGCAACATGCCCTCCGCAAACCATTCCTGTTAAATTTGAGTTCCAAAAGCCAAATGGCGCTCTTTCCCTTCTCAGCCTCGCCGTGTGTCCAAACAGCCATTTATTACCACATGTGGGGTACTGTTTTACTCGGGAGAAATTTCTTTACAAATTTTATGGTGCTTTTTCTCCTTTGTCCTTGTGGAAATGAAAAAAAAATAGCTAAGCCTACATTTTATTTAAAAAAAATTCGATTTTCATTTACACAGCCTACTTCCAAAAATGTCTGCAAAAAACCTGTGGGGTCAAAATGCTCACTATACCCCTAGATAATTTCCTCATGGGGTGTAGTTTCCAAAATGGGGTCACTTGTTGGGGGTTTCCACTGTTTTGTCCCCTCAGGGGCTTTGCAATTGAGACATGGCCTCCGCAAACCATTCCTGCTAAATTTGAGCTCCAAGAGCCAAATGGCGCTCTTTCCCTTCTCAGCCCTGCCGTGTGTCCAAACAACCGTTTATTACCACATGTGGGGTATTGTTTTACTCGGGAGAAATTGCTCCACAAATGTTGTGGTAAAAAATGTAGATTTTAATTTTCATGGCTTAGTTCCAAAAATGTTTGCAAAAAAACTGGCGGCTCAAAATGCTTGCTAAACCCCTAAATAAATTCCTTGAGGGGTGTAGTTTCCCAAATGGGGTCACTTTTGGGGAGTTTCCACTGTTTTAGTTCCACAAGACCTCTTCAAAGCTGACATGGTGCCTAAAATATATTCTAATAAAAAGGAGGCCCAAAATCCACTAGGTGCTAATTTGCTTCTGAGGCCGGTGCTTCAGTCCTTTATCACACTAGAGCTACATGTGGGATATTTCCTAAAACTGCAGAACCTGGGAAATAAATATTAAGTTGTATTTCTCTGGTAAAACCTTCTGTGGTACAAAAAAAATGGATTCAAATTGAATTTCTGGAAAAAAATAATGAACTTTGTAAATTTCACCTCTAGTTTGCCTTAATTCCTGCGAAATGTCTAAAGGGTTAAGAAACTTTCTAAATGCTGTTTTGAATACTTTGAGGGGTGCAGTTTTTAAAATGGGGTGACTTATTGGGGGTTTCTAATATATAAGGACCTCAAAGCCACTTCACAGCTGAACTGGCCCCTGTAAAAATAGCCTTTTGAAATTTTCTTGAAAATGTGAGAAATTGCTGCTAAGTTTCTAAGCCTTGTAACGTCCTAGAAAAATAAAAGGATTTTCAAAAACAGAGGCCAATCTAAAGTAGACATATGGGGGATGTTAATTAGCAACATTTTTGTGTGTTATAACTGCCTGTCTTACAAGCAGATACATTCAAATTGAGAAAAATGCAGATTTTTGGTGTTTTTCACAATTAAATACTGAATGTATCGGGGAAATTTTGCCAGTAACATAAAGTCCAATGTGTCACGAGAAAACAACCTCAGAATCGCTTGGATAGGTAAAAGCATTCTGGAGTTATTACCACATAATTGAAACATGTCAGCTTTGAAAAATGAGGCTCTGTCAGGAAGGTCAAAAGTGGCCACAGCGGGAGGGGGTTAAAGAGGCTCTGTCACCACATTATAAGTGCCCAATCTCATACATTAGGAGATCGGCGCTGTAATGTAGGTGACAGTAATGCTTTCTATTTTTAAAAAAACGATCTATTTTCACCACT
Source organism: Rhinoderma darwinii (assembly GCF_050947455.1). Lineage (NCBI taxonomy): Eukaryota > Metazoa > Chordata > Amphibia > Anura > Rhinodermatidae > Rhinoderma > Rhinoderma darwinii. The sequence continues at coordinate 352,163 of NW_027461950.1, read as the reverse complement.
TTATTAGCGATTTTAGATTTATGCTAATGAGTGTCTTAATGCCCAAGTGGGCGTGTTTTTACTTCAGACCAAGTGGGCGTTGTACAGAGGAGTGTATGACGCTGACCAATCAGCGTCATGCACTCCTCTCCATTCATTTAGGCAGCGCATAGGGATCCTTTTAGATCGCTATGTGCTGTCTTATACTAACACATTAACAATACCGAAGACAGTTTTGACAGTGAATAGACATTCCACGGGATGTCTATTCACAATCCCTGCACTTCGTTAATGTGTCTATGGTAGTTACAGTAGAGCACAGCGTAATCTCGCGAGATTACGCTGTAGATGAAAGGTTACAACGAGATGTTGCCCTAGAAAAGGGCCAAAACAAAGAGAGCCCTAAAGAGGCCAAATAAATGGTACCCAAATGAGGACCATAGAAATGGTTCCTGAGTAAGAACTATATAAATAGTGGCCGAGGACCACTGAAATGGTGCCTGCGTGTGGCCAAAAACAGATGATGCCCTAGAAAAGGGCCAAAACAAAGAGAGCCCTAGAGAGGCCAAATAAATGGTACCTAGATGGAGACCATAGAAATGGTTCCCGAGTAAGGACTATATAAATAGTGCCCGAGGACCACTGAAATGGTGCCTGCGTGTGGCCAAAAACAGATGCCCTAGAAAAGGGTCAAAACAAATAGAGCCCTAAAGAGGCCAAAATAAATGGTACCCAAATGAGGACCATAGAAATGGTGCCCGAGAAAGGACCATATAAATAGTGCCCGAGGACCACTGAAATGGTGCCTGCGTGTGGCCAAAAACAGATGATGCCCTAGAAAAGGGCCAAAACAAAGAGAGCCCTAAAGAGGCCAAATAAATGGTACCTAGATGAAGACCATAGAAATGGTTCCTGAGTAAGGACTATATAAATAGTGCCCGAGGACCACTGAAATGGTGCCTGCGTGTGGCCAAAAACAGATGCCCTAGAAAAGGGTCAAAACAAATAGAGCCCTAAAGAGGCCAAAATAAATGGTACCCAAATGAGGACCATAGAAATGGTGCCCGAGAAAGGACCATATAAATAGTGCCCGAGGACCACTGAAATGGTGCCTGCGTGTGGCCAAAAACAGATGCCCTAGAAAAGGGTCAAAACAAATAGAGCCCTAAAGAGGCCAAAATAAATGGTACCCAAATGAGGACCATAGAAATGGTGCCCGAGAAAGGACTATATAAATAGTGCCCGAGGACCACTGAAATGGTGCCTGCGTGTGGCCAAAAACAGATGATGCCCTAGAAAAGGGCCAAAACAAAGAGAGCCCTAAAGAGGCCAAATAAATGGTACCTAGATGAAGACCATAGAAATGGTTCCTGAGAAAGGACTATATAAATAGTGCCCGAGGACCACTGAAATGGTGCCTGCGTGTGGCCAAAAACAGATGCCCTAGAAAAGGGTCAAAACAAATAGAGCCCTAAAGAGGCCAAAATAAATGGTACCCAAATGAGGACCATAGAAATGGTGCCCGAGAAAGGACCATATAAATAGTGCCCGAGGACCACTGAAATGGTGCCTGCCTGTGGCCAAAAACAGATGATGCCCTAGAAAAGGGCCAAAACAAAGAGAGCCCTAAAGAGGCAAAATAAATGGTACCTAGATGAAGACCATAGAAATGGTTCCCGAGTAAGGACTATATAAATAGTGCCCGAGGACCACTGAAATGGTGCCTGCGTGGGGCCAAAAACAGATGCCCTAGAAAAGGGTCAGAGCACATAGAGCCCTAAAGAGGCTAAAATAAATGGTAATGGATGAGTATAATATAGTGAGTGTGGGTAGGTTTGTGTAAAATGGAAGTGTGTTATTTAGTGAGTGCAAAGAAATATATAATAGATGAGTGTAAATTAGTGAGTTTGGGTAGGTAGGTATATAATCGATGAGTGTAATATAGTGAGTGCAGATAGGTAGGTATATATTGGATGAGTGTAATATAGTGAGTGCAGATCGGTAGGTATATAATGGATGAGTGTTATATAGTGAGTGCAGGTAGGAAGGTAGGTATGTAATGGATGTGTGCAATATAGTAAGTGTGGGTTAGTAGGTGTATGTCACGTAGTGATGGAGGTATGTGGTGGTGGCCAGGAGCCAGAGGACGTCATGTAGAGGTAAGTATATGGCAGCCGCAGAGAGCCTTATGCCCCCTCTTTTTAGCCTTGTGGGGAAAGTGAAGACAACATTTCCAGAGGAGAGATGAAGCATGATCATTTTCCTCAGGTTCCCAACATTTCTCCTCAGACCAAAGATTTTCTAATTGACCAGGTACCGGAGCTTCCCTCTGGACCTCTTGGTGCCCAGAATCCCGTTGACTTCATACTCTCTATCAGGAGTGGAGGAAGCAGGAGAACGAGGAAACTTCTTGGAGAAGTGATTCCGGAACAGAGACTTGGGAAGAGGCACATGAAAACATTTGGGAGTTTTCAAAGACTGTGGGAGTCGGAGCTTGTAGAAAACCAAGGATCCAATTTAAAACAGTGGGTCCTCAAACAAATGTACTTGGTGGATAACTAGACCTTGTCTCCTGGGTGGAATTGTGGAGGAACTCTATACTTCTTGTATGCATTTCCCTTCAATCGGCCTACTCCTTTACTTATAGACTCCTTGGCCTCCTGCCCTCTATGCAAGAATTGAGTGAAACTGGCTGCTGGAACTTTGGACAGTGTTGGAACTGGCAGAGGGATTCTTGGATGCTGTCCATAAATCAAGAAAAAAGGTGTGAATTCCCAGGTGTAGTTATTATAAGCAAACTCTGCCCACGGAAGGAGACTAGTCCAGTCATCTTGAAGTGCGGACACAAAATTGCTGAAAAAGTTTTCCAAAACCTGGTTGAACCATTCCAATTCTCCATTAGATTAATGGTGGTAGGCGGAAAGAAAATCCAACTTAACTTCAAACAACTTGCAGAGTGGCCTTTAGAACTTTGAAGTAAATTTCACTCCTCTATCGAACACGATATGCTTAGGGAGTCATCGCAGACGAAAAATGTGTTTACTGAAGAGATTAGACAGACTTTTAGCAGAAGAAAGGCCGGTCAGAGGAATAAAGTGTGCCATCTTCAAAAAACAGTCAACTACGAACCAGATTACAGTACAACCAGAGCAACTTGGTAAGCCAAGTCCAACCTGCTTGATGAGGGTTTAGTTTATATGCCGTTTGCAGATACAATACATTTTTGTGGTCGGTGTAGACAGTGATGGCATAATGAGCACCTTCTAGCAAACGTCTCCATTCTTCGAGAGCTAATTTTATGGCCAAGAGTTCCTGATCTCCAATGCCATCATTTTTCTGGGTAGGGGACAAGGCATTGGAGAAGAATCCACAGGAAAGCGTTTTTGTTTTATAATTTTTTTGAAAAAGAACAGCACGCACTCCTTACCGATGAGACCTGCTTCTCCAAGATGGAGGTTTTACTGTAGTCCGGTCCATGGAGAACTAAGGCAGAGGAGAATGCCTGTTTAAGGCTGAGGAAAGCAGAAACAGCTTTAGAAGTCCGAATTTTGGCAATGAAACCCATTTTGGTGATAGCAGAGATGGGTGCCACCAGGTAAGAAAATTTAGGAATTAATTGTCGATCATAATTAGTAACTTCAGGAAGTCGTTGTATGGCTTTGAGTCCATGGGGACTAGACAATTTAAGTACTGCTGGATCTATTTGAATTCCTTGATCAGAGATATATCCTACAAAAGACAGTCTGGATCACTCAAAAAGCAATTTTTTAAGCTTGGCATATAGATGATTCTCTGTAAGTCGGTGCAGAACAAGACTCTATTGCTTGCGATGAGTATAGTGGTCTAGGGAGAAAACAAAAATGGCATCCAAATATAACAAAACACAGCCGTATAATAGATCTTGCAAAATGTCGTTAACTTGTTCTTGAAAGACAGCCGGGGGATTTCTGAGACCAAAAGGCACAATTAGATATTCATGGTTTCCATCTCTAGTGTTAAACATGATTTTTCCCTCATTCCCTTCACAGATGTGAATCAAATTGTAAGTACCACGTAAGTCTAGCTTGGTGAAAATCTTAGCACCTTGCAGTCAGTCAAAGAGCTTGGAAATGAACGTGTTTTTTTTTTTATCGTGATTTCATTAAGACCTCGGTAGTTAATACAGGGCCTGTTCATCCTTGATGCGGTCTGCCAGACCTTTCCAAAACATAGCGACAAGAGAATCAATGTTCCACTGTAACTCTGTGGATAATGTGCAAAACTGGATGGCATATTGTCCTACTGGAGTAGTGACGAAGAAGCAGATGATGACTTTTTTAAAAGTCGTGAAAAATTCTTGGATAACAAAGATGATGGGTTTTTCCTTTTCCATAGAGGTGAAGCCCAGGCCTGCGCCTCACCAGACAGTAGAGACAAGATGTTGGCTACCTTAGCGTGGTCGGAAGCTAATTGCTGCGCTACTAGCTCAAAACGGATTGTGCATTGATTTAATCCTCTACAAGGCTTGGAGTCGCCTTTGTAACGTGGAGGAGTTGGAAGATGCAATCCAGGACTGAAGGCAGCAAATTGAGGAGGTGGCGATTGCGCCCCAGCAGCAGATAAAACACTTAAATGTGAAGAAACATTTTGTAATAACTGATACAATTGATACTAGCGGACACGTTGCCTGAAATGGTGTCGAAAGTTCTCTAGGATCTGGTTGACCCTCTCCACTTGGCCATTGAACTGTGGATGGTATTCAGAAGAAAGATCTGACTTGACTTCCAGCAGGCCACACAGAGCTCTCCAAAATCTTTAGGTGAACTGTACACCGTGGCCTGAAACAATATGATGGGAAAGAACATGCAGGCGAAATATATGCTGTATAAAGAGACCGGCAAGATGAGGAGCAGAAGGCAAACAAGACAAAAGACCAAAATGTGCCATTTTAAATAAGCGATCTACCACCGGCCAGATGGTATTGCATTTGGATGAAAGGAGTAGATCCCTCACAATGTCCATCGCAATATGTTGCCACAGAGAATCAGGGACTGGAAGAGGTAGAAGAAGACCAGATGGTCTGGACTTGGAGGTTTTGTTCTGGGAGCAGAAGGAACAGGAAGCCACATAGTCCTGAACATCCTGGACCATGGCTGGCTACCAAAATTGATGAGAAATGAGCTCTCTGGTTTTACGCACTCCTGCGTGACCGGCCAGTTTAGGGTTATGTCCCCAGGAAAGCACTGTCCTTCTTCTGGCTGAGGGAACAAAGGTTTTACGATGATGGATATCCTTCAGTAGGACCGGAGCCACCAGAATGATGCGAGAAGGATCGATATAATATGTTTCACTTGATCAGAGTCATCAAATCACCGAGACAGATTCTGATATTACATCGCTGAAAGGTTTGGCCTCAGCTTACTTGTCCTTAAACACCCACAGCTCATTTCTCAAATTGAAATACATGTCTCAGTGGGAGACGGATATGGGTCGGGAGTTCTCGGAGGAGGACTGGAGGGCTGCTTTACATCACTCACATAGGATATCCAAATGTGTCAATCATATAGAAGCCGTTAGGAAAATTCAGTTTCGTTGGTACCTCACACCTGTTACAACATATGCAAGCCAGGGCTTCTCCTTTGTGTTGGAGGGAATGTGGAGCAAGGGGCACATTATTTCATCTATGGTGGACATGTAAATCAGTCTACCCATTCTGGAAGCTTATCTTCCGCTACATATCAGAATTAATGGGAGCAGAACTTTTACCTTCCCCTGCATTGGCTTTAACTGATATGCAGATGGATGAGATCCCTTTAGAATATAGGTGGCCAATAAGCCATATTCTTATCGCTTCCAGATTCCATATAGCCAAGAGATGGAAAACAGCTGAGGCTCTGAATCTCTCGGAGGTGCTAAACAGGGTTTATCTTCACTTCTATTACGTATTGCACTTTGCTACATCTAAAGGTTATAGGCAGAAGTGTTTGTCTCAATGGGCCCCTTGGACAGAGTTACCCCATGTTCAACTTCTGCTCCGCAAGAACTCTGTCACTCTGTGAATGTATCTGTGCTAACTTATACATGGTTTTCGTATCCTGCATCATCCTGTTCCTTTTTGACATCTCATATGTATAATTGCTTGTATTTATCACCACCACTCTTTGTATGTCTGTTTTTATGTTTGTTTGTCTGTTAATATGTCAGTATGTCAACGTCCGAGGCACGTTTCTGATATCTAAAGGTGCAAGCTTTTTCTGTGTTCTGTATACAACACTGTGAGACTGTATCATTGGGATGTTGTATACTTTTGTATTGTACTTTGGAAAAATAAAAACCAAGTTAATTTCAATTCACCGAGACAGAGCGTCAGCCTTAGTATTCCTTTCGGCAGGACGGAAATGTAACAGAATTTCAAATCAGGCAAAGAAGAGCGCCCACCTGGCCTGGCGCGGATTCAACCGCTGAGCGGTCTGTAGATAGACCAAATATTCGTGGTCTGAAAATAATTACAGGATGCATGACCCCTTCTAGCAGATGTTTCCACTCTTCCAATGCCAATTCAATGGCCAGAAGCTCCTGATCTCTAAGAGTAATTCTTCTCGGCAGGAGAAAATAACTAGGAGAAGAAGCCGCAGGTGACAGTCTTGCCGGTAAGACCTTTTTGCGTCAGGTCTGCACCTGCATCGATAGTAAAGGCATCCACCTCAAAGAAGAATTGCTTGGAGATGTCCGGATGCTGCAATATAGGGGCGGCAGAGACAGACTGAGTTGAAGAAATGCCAATTTGGTCTCTTGGGTCTCATTTTTGGCATTCACTCCTTTCTTTGTAAGAGCTGAAATAGGCGCCAGTAATGAAGAGTAGTGGGGAATTAACAGCCGGTAGAAATGTGCAAATCCCAGAAAGCGTTGAATTGCACGGAGACCCTGAGAACAAAGCCAGTTCAACACAGCAGATGTTTTGTTGGTGTCCATCTTCAATCCCTGGTCAGAGACTATATAATCTAGAAAGGGAAGGGAGGATTTCTGGAAGACCCACTTCTCCAACTTTGCACAGAGCTTATTCTCCAGCAACCGTTGAATGACCTGTCGAACACGTTTCCAATGTGTAGTCAAAGCGGGTGAGAAAATCTTGATGTCGTCTAGATACATCACCACATTGACATATAACGGATCCCGGTGGATGTCGTTAACTTGCTTATCATTGCTTTGCATCAAAAGAGCCTTACAGGCAAAGACATTGCTGCTTGTAAGATTACCCCAAAATGAACCATTTATCGGATCATCCAGTACTTCAAGGAGAGAGGTTCATTTGCTATGAAGAAGGCTTCAGGGTGTCCATGAAATTCCAGCAAGTACCAGGACCTTCTCTTAAAGAGGATTCAGCTATGGGATCGGTTCAACAGCAGTGCAGAGCTTCCTCAGACATCTGTCAGTGCATCTGCACGCACAGTGAGGTGAAGGCTTTTGGAGGCTGGACTGGTGTCAAGAAGAGCTGCAAAGAAGCCACTTCTCTCCAAGAAAAACATCAAGGACAGACTGACATCCTGTTTTAAGTATATTGATTGGACTGCAGAGGACTGGGGTAAAGTTATTGTAACGCTGGCGGCAGGTCCCTCTCCTGCCAGTGGTCTCCGTCGCTGGATCCTGTACCTTGCTTGACAGCCTCCTCCACCACGAGGTCGCTAACGTCCACTGATGTCTCCTGCTCACGGCAGCCGGATCCCAAGTGCGCGCTGGCCCAGGCCGTTTCTTAAAGGGCCAGCATGTAAGTATATAATGGATGAGTGTAATATAGTGAGTGCAGGTATGTATATAATGGATGAGTGTAATATAAAGAGTGCAGGTAGGTATATAATGGATGAGTGTAATATAGTGAGTGCAGGTAAGTATATAATGGATGAGTGTAATATAATGAGTGCAGGTAGGTATATAATGGATGAGTGTAATATAATGAGTGCAGGTAGGTATATAATATATGAGTGTAATATAATGAGTGCAGGTAGGTATACAATGGATGAGTGTAATATAATGAGTGCAGGTAGGTATATAATGGATGAGTGTAATATAGTGAGTGCAGGTAGGTATATAATGGATGAGTGTAATATAATGAGTGCAGGTAGGTATATAATGTATGAGTGTAATATAATGAGTGCAGGTAGGTATATAATGTATGAGTGTAATGTAGTGAGTGCAGGTAGGTATATAATGGATGAGTGTAATATAATGAGTGCAGGTAGGTATATAATGGATGAGTGTAATATAATGAGTGCAGGTAGGTAGGTATGTCAGTAATACACTGCAGAATTAAGGCGGGATTCACACGACAGGGTTTCCCGGCCGGGTGCCGGCCGTTCATAAATCGGCCGGCACCCGGCTGCATTAGGAATAATAGACCCCTAATGGGGCTATTCACACGACCGATTTTTTGACGGGCCAGGAAAACCGGCCGTCAAAAAATGGGACATGCCCTATATTCGGCCGGGTACCCGGCCGCCCGGCTCCCATAGAAGTCTATGGGGCCGGGTAATACACGGCCAGCACCGGAATGTGTCCCGAGTGATGGCCGGGTCAACCGTCACTCGCGCACTCTCTCCTCCTCACAGTGCAGAGTGCATGTGAGGAGGAGGAGTTGATGCCATTCGGACGAATGGCTACGCTGGTGATACTGTGTGGCAGGGTCGGGGTGTACAGCAGGTGGAAGGGAGCGCTGCTTGTTACGGTTCCCGACCGCTGGCTGTGTTTTTACGGCCAGCGGTCAGGGTCCTTAAAACCCGAGCCATAGACTTTTTACGGCTCGGGTTTTAACTTGCTGCCCGCGCGATCGGGCAGCTGAATGTCGGGTCTCCGGCTGTCCGTGACTGCCGGGGACCCTGAGGAGAGGATAGAAGCAGCTTTCACTGCTTCTGTCTTCTACGATGTCTTTTTACACAACGCTCAATAAACGCTGTGTATAGAAATAGAGACAGCAGCGGTGCTGTCTCTATTCCTCCCGGTGATCATGTGACTGGTCACATGATCGCCGGGTGCCGTTAGTGACAGACTGCTGCTGGGTCTTACTAGACCTAGCACAATCCTATTAGTGACAATCGTCACTGTGAGAGGGCTGATTTCCCCTGTAACTGGGGCTGCTGTGCAGCTCCAGTTACAGGGAAAAACATGGTGTAAAAGAAAGAAAAAAAATATTAAAAGTTCCAAAAAGGTCTTTCCGCCACGTCTGGTCATGCCCTTAGACTGTCACACAGAAACCTCTGCATGTTCTTTATATCCACAATTTCTAGTTATAATCCCTCCTCATCGGGCTGCAGCGGCCAGACCGCAGGAGAAGTGGGGGGTGTGAACATAATCTTAGACAGCCTTGGCTGGAATTACAGCTGTGATTGGATAGAGTAGGTCACATGTGGACACGAAGTCCCTGTTTACACACCAAGTTTTTTGCAGGTGGAAAAATCTGCCTCAAAATTCCTTCTGCCGCTTTTTTTACGCATTTTTCGACCACGGCCATTGAGCACCGCAGGCAAAAATGCTGCGAAAACCATTTTCTTTGCCTCCCATTGATGGCAATGGGAGGTCAGAGACGGAAACGCTTGAAGAAAGGGCTTGACGCTGCTTTTTCCTGTGAGTGTTTTTTTCTCGTGGGAAAAACGCCTCTGCATCCCATTGAAATCAATAAGATTAGTTTTCGGACGTTTTTTGGTGCGGTTTTCGATGCGTTTTCCACTTAAAAAAACGCTCCAAAAAAACTCTGTGTGAACTAGGCCTAATATTTCTCCATATATTACATGTGGCTTTTGCAGCATATTTGGCTGTGCATCCTTTGCATTACAATCTACTGCAGATTGTTACTGCTGCAAGTTTATGCCGTTTTCTAGAACCCTATTCACATTCATACTTTATGTGTCAATTTGACCATGGAAATCTGCAATAAATATGTAACATGTGAACATAGACTTAGGGGCTACACGTGATGTTTCAGGCTACATTTACACACTGCAACCAGGTTACATCACACTTGTCTTCTCTCCCAGATTGTCCTGGAGACTTCCAAACTAGGGAAGATCTTACATGATGTAGCTGCATAAAGGAAGGCACTCTGCTGGGACTATTTGTGAGGGGGAACTCTGCTTGTAGTGGTTATTGGGGGCAGTCTGCTGGCACTAATTATTGGAGGCACTTTGCTGGCAATATGGTTTATTGAGGGGTCTCTGCTGGTAGTGTTGTTTATGAGGGGGCAGTATACTGGCACTGTGTAAGGGACAATACTCTGCTGGCACTGTATGGGGGCACTCTGCTTAGTCTAATGATGGGGTCGCTCGCTGATAACTGAGGCTTCTTAGCTGTCCTTATCGGTGGGGTTTACATAGGAAAGAAATTCTCAAACCACATCTCAAATCTCCCTGTAGTTGATTCTAAAAACAGACAAGTACGGCTCAGAAAAACGGCTGCAAACAAATAACCATTGATGTGAATGGAAATGAACAAAATGTTTTTCGCTTTCTGCGATTATTATTTACATGTTTTATAAGACATGTTGCATCTCGTGTTATACACAGCAGGAGGCAACAGCACACGTCTTATCACACAGGAAGAGGAAATACATCAGAAAGGGAAACGGGAAGAGGAAGAGCAGCCATGTCATACAGGAAATACAGGGAAGTGACATCATCACAGGAGGTAACGTATATCCTGTGTGCGGGGACCCCAGAAATATGATGAGACTGACGTATCAGGGCTGATACATAGTAATGTTATGTTAATGTTATGTTATTATATATCATTACGTGTGTGTTTAGGCTGTGCTTATATATGTTAGTAGGCCGGACCAGAAGGATCGCGTGTTCTGTATACAAGCTCCAGATAAGAAGAACATGGATCAGCACAACAACACCAGCGCTCCTGGGACTGCGCTCCAACCACACAGCATTTCATCCGGAGGATCGACTGTTCCGTAGTCCAAAACGTCACTTCTCGGGTTCTATTCCTGCAATGGAGGAAAAAGTCAATTACATATTTTCAGTAATTATTGTTACAATATCTCCATTAAGGAAATCTCATGTATGGAATATTTTTTTGTATCACCTTAATTTCTGGTTACACCTGAAATGCCCTATAAGGATATTTAGATATCATAGAGGGGGGTATCACGCTGGAGACCCTCTCTATGACCCAAATGGAAGCTCTGCGCCACCTCTGTTCAGAGGCTGTGTGTGGTATTGCAGCTTTTCTGTATTGAAATGTATAGGGCTAAGCTGTCCACACATCGCACATCACCTGTGGACAGGTGTGGCACTGTTTTTGGAAGACGTCAGCTCTATTTTTCTAATTATGTACAACCCCTTTAATGAAATAATCTCTTTAGAGGGTTTTCTCCATCTCAGACGTTTATGTGATATCCACCTATGCGCATGCACGCAGATCTCTCCGTTCTGTACTATGGGAGTTACACAAATAGTTCAACAGCGCTCAGCTGTTTCCGAAACTTCCATAGAACAGAATAGAGAGAGGGACGTGCGAGGCCTTTCCCAAGTCATTCTCCACCTGGAATCAGCAGCCATTAGACGGGACAGGGATCTGGGAACAAAGCAGGACAGGGTCAGGGAGAGACCTCCGTTTTCCACATAGGTGTGAGTCCCAGATAAATTGTAAGATGGGAGTACCCCTTTAAATAAAACTTCTTGGTGATGATCCATTTTCTTAAGGTGTTTAATTAAACTATGGACAGTGAGGTCGAAGAACCGGCACCCAAAATATCTATACTGGAGTGACATGCCTGTTACTAACGCTGTATACAAGCTCCCCACGTATAACAGACAGGGCCCTCACTGAGACTTTGTAGGGGCTCCTAGAGACAAATATATATTGATGTACAGACATTTTCCCCTCCGTTATTGTGCAGCAAGACCTCCCCACATATAGCAGGCAGGACCCTCACTGACCCCCTGGACAGACACATAGGCCTGAATATATTTATATCTTTATATTTTTCATTATTCACCTGCAGGAAATGTTATTTTTAGAAATGGGGAGAAATACTTGGAATTGTGTTTTTTTAGTTTCTGATGTTATTTTTGTTACTTCTCAGGTATAAGGAGAAAAGTATCCGGCACAGACAAGATGAGACGTGGATGAAGATGTGCGGAGGACTGTACCCCACCGGGAAAGAGCGGGCTGTCACTGGTATTACCATGGGGCAGATTTACTAAGGCCTCATGCACACGACCATAGTGAGGTGCATTGACCGTGACTTACGGCTCGTACGTCCGCGGAGTGTCACCCGCGGCCGCCCTCAAATCGCGGGCCGTGCATATGACCGTGTGCATTATTTTCTATGAGCCTGTACCGCAAAACACGACCGTAATAAGTCATGTCCGTTGTTTTTGCGGTCCAGGTTCCTGGGCAATGCACGGACCGTGGAAACCAAGGTCGTGTGCATGGGCCCATTGAAATGAATGGGGCCGCAATTCACCTGCAGATTTGCGGGTGAATTGCGGCCGCAAAAATAAGTTAGTGTGCATGGGGCCTAAAACTATCTGAGTTTTACACAGTGTATACTGATAGAAGGAAGTCAGAAATTGCGCCAAATTTATCACAGTGGTGCACGATGTATGATAGATTTTGCTAGACATGTTAGACACTTTTCTCTTCCTTATACCACCTCTTGGTTGGCTTAGTTTAAGACACGCCCCTTTATTCTAGGCCACGCCCCTTGTCAAGCACGCCGCAAAATGTGTCTAAAACAATTAATAAATATGGCCCACAACATGTACGCCATAATTCTGGCTCAATTTGAATAGTAAATCTGCCCTACTATAAATGTAATATAAATTTGGGGTTAGTATTCAGGGCATATTCCCTATTTAAAGAATTGATAAGAGTCGGGAATCCTTCAGCTTAGTCCATTCTCTCTACTATCAGTCAGTACAGGGAGTAGTAGTACATATAAAACATTACATGGTCACCATGTCAGCTTTATTCTGCCTGCACTGACAGCACAAAGTCTTCATGGTGACTGCAGGACTGGAAGTCAAGGACCACCTCTATGATGTCCGCGGGACCTAATAGGGATATGGCTCTTTTTCCATTTATTTGTTGTTGTACTGTAATGAGAATATTATTTACATGCAGTATTTATTGCTAGGGGTATTTTTTTTTCTGAAAATTCTATAAAGATCAAGTGGCGTAGGATTGGTTCAGACTAGTGACACCAAGACACAAATGTGACCTCAAGAATTTGTCAATGAGCTGATAATCCCGGTGCCAATTCTGGCTGCAAGTAATATATAAAGGGGCACACCTACCTCAAGTACTGGCACAGTATAAGGTCATCAGGGTGACTGCAGGACTGGAATTAACGCTCTTTTATGAAAAGGGTGTTTTGCAATGTTCGGCACATGGCAGCTTTGTGTATATAGTAGTATATAGACCCTACTGCACTGATTCTTCATACTATACCCTAATAGAGCATAGTTGACAATATTTGGAATTTCTTTCTAGGGACACTTCGGTTTCAGATGGATTGAGACAGGACTTGACAGGGCGTACCTTTGACAGAACGTGGTTCATTGGGCATGGCTTGTCATGGGGCAGGGTTAGTGAGAATACGCTTTGTGTACCAGATATTCCCTGTATTCTGTCCTCACTATAAAAACCTTGCAGTAAGGACAGTATAGAGGGAGGGTATCGCCTGCAGAAGTGATCTAAGTAAGTATGGCACATGACCACTGTGGCCAGTGATTGACTAGTGCGATCATGTGCCGATACGGGACATCACTGGTCCAGCCTATGTAAACAGGCCGGCAGGGGATTGTGAACCGCCGGCACTGGAGCCGCAGAGAATTAGAAGGTGGGTATTTGCTAAATGGTGCAATTTTCAGTTTGAATTACAATTTTTATAATGCCTGGAAAACCCCTTTAATACCAAACCCTAAAATGTATTCAGACCTCGGACAAATCCCCTTTATGTACTTCCCCCTCCTTCAGCAGCTCTGGGTCCCATTCGGCTCCGGACCCCACCTCTGCTGGCTGAGCCAGGAGCTGTTAGTGATATTGGCCTTTACATATTGGAGTAATCCAATAGATAAAAGCTAATTTTTTTAATTAAATCTTGCGATGTAGTTTGGGTGGGCACTGCGCCTTTGATTGCATGACACATTTTTCTTGGAGTTCCCCTTCAAAAATAGGTAAGCGTAAGGTAACACAAATACTTCACACGGGGACAGTAAAGTAAAGCCCATTTTATTTTGACTGTATTTCTGGACTGGACTGGTCCAGGACTAAACTTGACTGATCCCTTCGTCAGTTTAACACCAGATAAAAGGACCAGTCGTGCCAGAAACGTGTATTTAAATAAAATTCTACCATCGCTTGGCGCCCTATTTGTCCCCGTTTTTAAACATTTCTGTTAACCGCATCTTAAAGTTGAGCAGATTTACTTGTGAATTTTGTATCTTAGTTGAACATAGAACGCACTATCTACCTACCTGGCAGACAAAGGGTCTTGGTGTGGGTCACGGGGAATATCTTCAAGAGATCAACTCTTCACTAGGACATTTTATTTATTCTTGTTTCAGAACTGAAGGGAATGTACCGTACAACATCAGCAGGAGGAAGCCCTGGTGTCGAGAACGTCAGCCATGGAAAGGGATGTGCCAGATCAAGGCCTGAAAGCTAAAGAGGCAGCAGATATGAACCACTAATGTCCATCTAAGAATGCCGTAACGTCATCCGTCCACACCTCCTCCTTCCCATCCCCCACTGTCCAGAAGGGGTTTTTAAGATCCATCCAATTAAAAGACAACTGTCCAGAAGTCTTTGAAAATGAAGCCTTGTCCATGATTCGCAGGGCTGCGGTGAAGTACAATGGTTTTGGGTGTTTAATGGCAAGTCTCTTCAGATGCCCGGCAATGGACTTCCTCCCCTCGTCCTGTTTGGTAGGGTCTCTGCACTCCCTTTCCTGTAGAACAGCTGCCTCTACAGATTCCCAAGGCCTTTTATATTTTTTTTCCTGTGTGGCTGATAGCAACACATGTCAATAAAAACATACCTCAATGTATTTATTGTATTTCTAATAAAAATGGATAGACAAATACATAAAAAGAACTTGTTTTAATTCCAAAGAACTATCATGAAATCTATATTATACCTGTGTAATCAATTGTGGACATGGTCACTGATTCTGTGATGGCAGGAAGGAGGTGAAGGGAAAGTGAGCCCTAATCTACCCACCGCCCTGTCCCTGCCTACTTGCAACGACCCGCCCTAGGCGACGAGGTACAACTGGGCGGCGGTCCCTACGCTGTCTAAGTGCACAGGAAAACAAACAGGGAACACGCAAGGGAAGGGGCAGTAGCCACGGAACGCCACGAGGAAACGGAGCGGCGAACGAACAGTCAGGACCAGGACGAAGTGAGTAACCCGAGCGGGCACGGAGACAGAAGCAAGCCAGGGGCAAAGCAAAGCAAGTCAAGTCAAGGAGAACTGCAGCAAGGCAGAAGCACGGCAGAAGCAGGCTGGAGCCAGCAGCAGTGGGGCCAGGAATCCAAAAGAATAACAAGCAATGAGGAAGAGAAAACTGCAGGTATAAATGGACAGGGGGCGGAGCTAACTCTGACTGACCAGGCCGCGATAGGCTCTCCCACTCCTGAGCCTGCCACCCTGATTGGTGGGAGCCGGTGTCAGTCTAAGAGGTCTGGCCTCAGGTGTCGACTGATTAACCCTGGGAGTCTCCACAGACGTAGTGCCTGGCAGATCCTTTACAGTACTCCCCCTTTTATGAGGGGCCACCGGACCCTTACTAAGAGGACCCGGTTTAGTGGGGAAGAGAAGGTGGAACCTCCTGACCAATACCCCAGCGTGAACATCTCGAGCAGGTACCCAAGTCCTCTCCTCCGGCCCGTATCCTCTCCAATGGACCAGGTACTGGAGGGAGCCCTGGATCATCCTACTGTCCACAATCTTGGCCACCTCGAATTCCACCCCCTCAGGGGTGAGAACGGGAACAGGAGGTTTCCTAGAGGGGGACCAGGACGGGGAGCAGCGTTTAAGGAGGGAAGCATGAAAGACGTCGTGTATGCGGAAGGATGGGGGCAGCTCCAGACGGAAGGATACAGGGTTGAGGACTTCAATGACCTTATAAGGCCCAATAAATCGGGGAGCAAACTTCCTGGACGGGACCTTAAGGCGCAAGTTCCTGGACGACAACCAGACCAAATCCCCGACGACAAACCGGGGGTTAGCAGAACGTCTACTATCCGCCTGAATCTTTTGTGCGCTCTGGGACGCCTCTAGGTTCTTCTGAACCTGGGCCCAGACAGTGCACAGTTCCCGATGAACATCCTCTACCTCAGGATTATTGGAACAACCAGGGGAGACGGAGGAGAACCTTGGGTTAAACCCGAAATTACAGAAAAACGGGGAGACCCCTGACGAGTTACTGACCCGGTTATTCAGGGAAAATTCAGCAAGGGGAAGGAATGAGACCCAATCGAATTGACAGTCAGAGATGAAACACCTTAAATATTGTTCCAGGGATTGGTTGGTCCTTTCCGTTTGGCCGTTAGTTTCGGGATGGAAGGCGGAGGAGAAGGACAGATCAATCTCCAACTTTTTACAAAAGGCTCTCCAAAATAAGGAAACAAATTGTACCCCTCTGTCCGAAACTATATTGACTGGGGCCCCATGGAGACGCAGGATGTGTTTCACAAACAAAGAAGCTAACGTCTTGGCGTTAGGTAGCTTCTTAAGGGGCACAAAGTGGCACATCTTGCTGAAGCGGTCGACTACCACCCACACCACCGACTTGCCCTGAGATGGAGGCAAATCGGTGATAAAATCCATGGAGATATGGGTCCAAGGTCTCTGGGGAATGGGCAAGGGACGTAGTAGGCCCGCAGGTCGGGACCTAGGGGTTTTGGACCTAGCGCAAACCTCACAAGCGGCGACGTAAGCCCTAACATCTTTAGGCAACCCAGGCCACCAATAGTTTCTGGTAATGAGGTGTTTGGTGCCCAAGATGCCAGGATGACCAGATAGAGCGGAGTCATGGTTTTCCCTGAGTACCCTCAGCCGGTATTGCAGGGGAACAAACAGTTTGTCCCCAGGGACGTTCCCGGGAGCTGCACCCTGATCAGCCGCGATATCAGAAGCTAAATCAGAATCCGTGGCAGAGACGATTATACCAGGGGGTAAAATACAAGCGGGATCCTTCTCGGAAGGAGGATTGGCCATGAAACTACGTGACAGAGCATCAGCCTTAATATTCTTGGACCCAGCCCTATAGGTAACCAAGAAATTAAATCTGGTAAAGAATAGTGCCCACCGAGCTTGTCTAGGATTAAGCCTCCGGGCCGATTCTAGGAAAACCAGATTCTTGTGATCCGTAAGGACCGTTACCTGGTGTCTGGCCCCCTCCAGGAAGTGCCGCCACTCCTCAAAAGCCCATTTAATGGCTAGAAGTTCGCGGTTGCCAATATCATAGTTACTCTCCGTGGGCGAAAACTTCCTAGAGAAGTAAGCACAGGGGCGGAGATGGGTGAGGGAGCTGGTACCCTGGGACAAGACGGCCCCCACTCCCACCTCGGAAGCGTCAACCTCCACAATAAATGGCTCCTCTTGGTTGGGCTGAATCAGCACGGGGGCCGAGATAAAGCACTTCTTGAGAGTCTCAAAGGCCTGGACGGCCTCAGGGGGCCAATGGAGGACATCAGCACCCTTGCGGGTAAGGTCCGTAAGAGGCTTAGCGACGACCGAGAAGTTGGCAATAAATCTCCTGTAATAGTTGGCGAACCCTAAAAAACACTGTAACGCCTTAAGGGAGGCAGGTTGGACCCATTCCGCCACAGCTTGAACCTTGGCAGGGTCCATGCGGAATTCATGAGGAGTGAGGATTTGCCCTAAAAATGGTATCTCCTGTACCCCAAAGACACATTTTTCAGTCTTAGCAAACAGATTATTCTCCCGAAGGACCTGGAGCACCTTCCTGACATGCTCCACGTGAGAAGACCAGTCCTTGGAAAACACCAGTATGTCATCAAGGTACACAACAAGAAAATTACCCAGGTACTCTCTCAGGATTTCATTAATAAAATTCTGGAAGACAGCAGGGGCGTTACACAACCCAAAGGGCATGACCAGGTATTCGAAATGACCCTCGGGTGTGTTGAACGCAGTTTTCCACTCATCCCCCTCTTTGATGCGGATAAGGTTATATGCCCCCCGTAGATCGAACTTAGAAAACCATTGGGCTCCCTGAACCTGATTAAAAAGATCCGGAATCAAAGGAAGTGGGTACTGGTTCCTTACAGTGACCTTATTCAGGTTACGATAATCAATGCACGGCCTAAGACCACCATCCTTCTTCCCCACGAAGAAGAAGCCAGCACCTACAGGAGAAGTCGAGGGGCGAATGAAACCCTTGGCCAGGCATTCCTGGATATACACCCTCATAGCTTCACGTTCAGGACATGAAAGATTAAATATCCTACCTTTAGGAAGCTTGGCACCAGGCACCAAATCGATAGCGCAATCGTAATCTCTATGGGGGGGCAACACCTCGGAGGCCTCCTTAGAAAACACATCGGCGAAGTCCTGAACGAACTCAGGAAGCGTGTTTACCTCCTCCCGGGGAGAAATAGAGTTAACAGAAAGACATGACATAAGACATTCATTACCCCATTTGGTGAGATCCCCAGTATTCCAATCAAACGTGGGATTATGCAACTGCAACCAGGGAAGGCCTAAAACCAGATCAGACGATAATCCCTGCATCACCAGTACAGAGCACTGCTCCAAATGCATGGAGCCAACCAGGAGTTCAAAAACAGGAGTATGCTGAGTAAAATAACCATTAGCAAGAGGAGTGGAGTCGATTCCTACTACAGGGATAGGATAAGGTAAATCAATACAAGGCATCTTTAGAGACATAGCAAATTCCACAGACATGATATTAGCAGATGAGCCAGAATCCACGAAAGCACTGCCCGTGGCAGACCGGCCAGCAAACGAGACCTGAAAGGGAAGCAAAATTTTATTGCGTTTCACATTAACGGGAAATACCTGTGCGCCCAAGTGACCTCCCCGATGATCACTTAGGCGCGGAAGTTTTCCGGCTTCTTATTCTTGCGCCTGGGACAGGTGTTCAGTAGATGCTTGTCGTCCCCACAGTAGAAGCAGAGACCGTTCATTCTGCGAAACTCCCTACGTTGTCGAGGGGACATGGAGGCCCCGAGTTGCATAGGTACCTCCGAGTCCTCCGTGGAGGGGCGAGGAGGCGGGACCTCGGGGGGGATCGCAGAAAAGTCAGAGGGGAGCACACTGAAGCGTTCTAGCTGACGTTCCCTGAGACGTCGGTCAAGTCGTACTGCTAGGGCCATAACCTGGTCAAGGGAGTCAGACGAGGGGTAGCTAACCAGCAGATCCTTCAGGGCGTCAGATAATCCTAACCTAAACTGGCACCTTAGGGCCGGATCGTTCCACTGAGAAGCTACGCACCACTTCCTAAAATCAGAACAGTATTCCTCAACCGGTCTCCTACCCTGACGTAAGGTCACCAACTGACTCTCGGCTAAAGCAGTCCTGTCAGTCTCGTCGTAAATGAGTCCGAGGGCAGAGAAAAAACGATCAACAGAGGAAAGTTCAGGGGCGTCAGGAGCCAAGGAGAAGGCCCACTCTTGGGGCCCTTCCTGGAGTCGGGATATGATGATACCCACCCGCTGGTTCTCGGAACCTGAGGAGTGGGGCTTAAGGCGGAAATATAGTCTGCAACTCTCCCGGAAGGAGAGAAACGTCTTACGGTCCCCTGAAAACCGGTCAGGTAACTTGAGGTCGGGTTCTAGAGGTGAGGTGGTGCGCCCAACCCTTTGGGCCAGGGCCTGGACCTGTAGGGAGAGGCCCTGCATCTGCTGGGTCAGGGTCTCAAGGGGGTCCATGATAGCGACAGCGTAGGAGAAATGGTAGACTAGGTAAGGGCTTGTTATTCTGTGATGGCAGGAAGGAGGTGAAGGGAAAGTGAGCCCTAATCTACCCACCGCCCTGTCCCTGCCTACTTGCAACGACCCGCCCTAGGCGACGAGGTACAACTGGGCGGCGGTCCCTACGCTGTCTAAGTGCACAGGAAAACAAACAGGGAACACGCAAGGGAAGGGGCAGTAGCCACGGAACGCCACGAGGAAACGGAGCGGCGAACGAACAGTCAGGACCAGGACGAAGTGAGTAACCCGAGCGGGCACGGAGACAGAAGCAAGCCAGGGGCAAAGCAAAGCAAGTCAAGTCAAGGAGAACTGCAGCAAGGCAGAAGCACGGCAGAAGCAGGCTGGAGCCAGCAGCAGTGGGGCCAGGAATCCAAAAGAATAACAAGCAATGAGGAAGAGAAAACTGCAGGTATAAATGGACAGGGGGCGGAGCTAACTCTGACTGACCAGGCCGCGATAGGCTCTCCCACTCCTGAGCCTGCCACCCTGATTGGTGGGAGCCGGTGTCAGTCTAAGAGGTCTGGCCTCAGGTGTCGACTGATTAACCCTGGGAGTCTCCACAGACGTAGTGCCTGGCAGATCCTTTACAGATTCATTGAAGAATGAGTAGGCTGGGTAACCCGTGGAGTCACATCCAAACAAGAAAGACATCTTCCTGCTACAAAAACAGGTCATAATCAGGACGAACGTACACCACCATACAACAAAGTCCAGCAAAGAAATCCCCCAGCCTGAGACATACTGTACTTCGTGTCAGAAGAACAAGAATCTACAAAAAGAGAGACAACTGCATCCAGTCGATGTTCTTATCAACCAAGAGGTTCACAAGGTGAGAAGACTAGTTTACATTTTTTTTCAAGGTATTACCCTAGGGAGCGCTCCTGTTAACATCTTTTTCTCACACTGTATTTTCCTAAGGTACTGTATACATTTCACTCATTAATGCCGACCTTGCCAAGTGAGCACACAACAAAGTAAGCCTGCGCACCCAAATAGAGTACCAACCATCTACACATCATGCCAATAAAGGAGTTTTGCCTTTGCACAGGGTAGCACAATACAACTTCAATGCGGCAAATACCTAACCTGAACATCACATCTGCACCTTCCTCTTCTCTTTTGAAGATGTTAGTGTACAGAGTAGTAGGGGAATTGACCAGACATGATGTGCTGCCTCGTGGACTGTCCTATATTTCCAGAGCGAAGTCCAGATAAACATTGGATACAGCGCCCAGAAATGGTGCATTGTGCCCCGATAAATATTTCCTTAAAAGGATTGTCCGAGAAATTAAACTAGTTGCATGGAATGTTTTGAAATGAAAAAACAGCCATTACTCTCCTGTTAAATCCCCTGCGCCCATGATCTGATGGTCAACCCGATGGGTTGATTGAAGAGACTACCCTACGTGGATCGACACCCGCTACAAAATTCTCACCCAAAAAGTAAGATATGGAATAGGTTACCCCCTTCTATGGCAGATCGAATAGCCGTAATTAAAATGATAGTATTACCCCAGTTGTTGTATCCACTGATTAACAGTCCCATATGGATAGGAGAAAAGACATAAAAAGTTTAATGAAGGAGCTAATTTGGAGAGGAAGGGAACCCAGGGTAAAGTTAAAATACTTGATGGATAGAGGAGAAGAGGGTGGACTGGCAGTACCTGACTTGAGAATATATTTTTTGTCAGGACAGTGGAGAAATATTTTGAGTGGGAAACAATCTCCGTTTATACAAAATATTAGTAAGTCTAGTAGGGGCCATCTTCAGAATATACTTCAGGTAATGGAGTCCGGGCAATTGAGAAATTGTAAGGAGTATCCAACAATATATATGATGCATGAAATTGGGGTTAAATTAAGATTTTTTTTTTATTTAATTGGAGCATTGAGTTTCACAACATTAATTGGCAAGTTTAAAGGGGTTGTCCGAGATAAATTTTTATTTAAAAGTTAAACACACAATACACACATTAAATATTCCCTAATATACTTACCTGTGCAATCTTGCTTCTGTTCTCCGTTCTGGCAGCTCTTTTCTTCCGATCACCTGTCTTCTGACGTCACGTTTTCTTCCTCCTCCACTGTCGTGTCGTGTCCCAATTACATGGTCTCGCCCCAGCGAGACCTCGGATGGGACACGACACGTCACTGGAGACGTGTCGTTTCTGCGTGTGCCCGCCCAGCCTTTGCAGCTTTTTTTCACTGTGAGCGCGCCTATGCGTGTTCACAGTGAAAAAAGTGAAGAGGGACGGCACCTGCGGGAATGTCGGGTCTCCGGCTGTCAGTGACTGCCGGGGACCCGGAGGAGAAGATAGAAGCAGCTTTCGCTGCTTCTGTCTTCTACGATGTCTTCTTACACAGCGTTCAATGAACGCTGTGTATAGGAATAGAGACAGCAGCAGCAGCGGCGCTGTCTCTATTCCTCCCGGTGATCATGTGACTGGTCACATGATCACCGGGTACCGTTAGTGGCAGACTGCTGCTGGGTCTAATCAGACCCAGCACAGCCCTATTAGTGACAATCGTCACTATGAGAGGGCTGATTTCCCCTGTAACTGGGGCTGCTGTGCAGCTCCAATTACAGTGGAAAAGATGGTGTAAAAGAAAATATAATGTTCCCCAAAGGTCTTTTTTGACCTTTGAGGGACAGACAATAATAATAAAAAAATAGTAAAGTACAAAAAAAAATGAAATAATAAATACACATAAAATACCCACCCCAAAAAATACCGTTCCCCCTGTCAATCATTGTTGTAACGCTAGCGCTGACCCAATTACCCTAATATAGACATGTAATATATAGAAATTTACGGTAGACAATGACGATCACAAATAAAAGGTCTATTTTAGGGTAAAACTATGTTATTACCAAAAAAAATAGCTGAAACGTAAAAAAGCTTATTTTTTTACTATTTTCAAACTTTATGAATGAAAATTCTAAAATGGCAAAAAAGGTGTGTATAAAAACGATAAAAAAATAAACCTCCATTGTCTACGGAAAAAACGTCGCAAAAATAACGTCGTTAGCCCAACAAATAAAAAAGTTATAGCCATTTAACTAACGTGCTAAAAATGGCTAAACGGTGCCCCGTCCTGAACTAGATAAGATCTTCTGGGGTCCTGTATCTAAGCCTATATTGTTAGGCTTAGATACAGGGTCTAACAAACAGTGTCACACATGGAGCTTGTATCTAAGCCTAACACAATGTAGACTTAGATACAGGACCCCAGATGACATTCTTTTTATTCCTGTATAAGGGTATGTTCACACGGCCTATTTACGGATGTAATTCGGGCGTATTAACCCCCGAATTACGTCCGAAATTACGGCTTGAAATCGTTGGCAAACATCTGCCCATTGAAAGCAATGGGCAGACGTTTGTCTGTTCACACGAGGCGTATATTTACGCGTCGCTGTCAAAAGACGGCGCGTAAATAGACGCCCGCGCCAAAGAAGTGTCATGTCACTTCTTCAGACGTAAATGGAGCCGTTTTCCATGGACTACATGGAAAACCAGCTACAGTTACGTCCATAATGGACGCGGCGTTCAAGCGCCTGCACATGCCGTTACGGCTGAAACGACAGGGCTGTTTTCTCCTGAAAACAGCCCCGTAATTTCGGCCGTTACGGACGCTGCCGTGTGAACATACCCTAAGATTAGTGTTTTGGGGTCCTGTATCTAAGCCTAACATGTGGTATTCTTAGATACATGGCCCATGTGTGACACTGTCTGCTTGGGTAATGTTACTAAGGCTACCTTGTGGTAGGCTTAGATACATGGTCTAACAGTATCACACATGAGCAGTGTATCTAAGCATCCCTCTTCTTTTTTTTTTTCTTAGTTATTAGGTGTTTTTTACAGGTTGGGTCCTTGGTACTACATCAAGTTCAAGGACTACTTCAATGACACCTTTTTTATTTTTAATAAAATCGTTAACCTGTGTTGTGTGTGTTATTTTATTACAATATTTTTTCTATGTCCTTCTCATTTATTTAAAAATGTATTACTAGTGCATTATTAATGGCCACTGTCTAACAGCGTCCATTAGTAAGGCTTCATGCACACTAGCGTGTGTATTTTCCGCGCGTGAAAAACTTGCGTCAATCCCATCCGTGTGTTTGCGTTAGGGCGGATTAACACGAACGTGCTATACGTCCGTGCACCCCACGTGGTATTCACGCGGGTCGCACGGACCTATGCAAGTCTATGGGGCAGTGCAGACAGTCCGTGAATTTTACGCATCGTGAGTCCGCTGCGTAAAACTCGCGACATGTTCTATATTTCTGCGTTTTTCGAGCATCACGCACCCATTGAAGTCAATAGGTGCGTGAAAATCAGGCGCATCCCATGGAAGCACTTCCGTGTGACGCGCGTAATTCGCGCAACAGCAGTAAAATAATGAATGTAAACAGAAAAGCACCACGTGCTACAAACATCCAAACGGAGTGTCATAACGATGACGGCTGCGCGAAAATCACAGCCGCGCATCCGTATGAACATGACACGGAGCGGTCAAGTGCATTTTGCGCACGCAAAACGCCACCGTATTTGTGTGCGCAAAACGCACACGCTCGTGTAAATCCGCCCTTATGCATCAGTGTGCTTTTCGATTGTCATGTGTTATTCACGCACTCACAAAGCCAGCCCATTTTTTTCTTCTTTTTTACAAGAAATTGCTGTGTAAATCACGCACCAAACACGTGTGTGGTGCGTGGTTTTCACGCATGCATTGACTTCAATGTGAGTGTAGGTGCATGATAACGCACCAATAGAGGACATGCAGTATGTTTCACGCAGCGGACTCTCGCTGCGTGAAAAGTCACACATGTGTCAACGGCCCCATTGAAATAAATGGGTTGCGTGTGTTGTGCGTTTTTTCAAAGCACAGCACACAGACTTGACACACGCGCATAAGGCCCCATTCACACCACGTCGAAACCACGCACAGCACACGCGACCCATTTATTTAAATGGGGCCGTTTTCACGCAGCGAGAGTCCGCTGCGTGAAACATACTGCATGTCCTCTATTGGCGCGTTATCATGCACCTACACTCAAGTAGATGCATGCGTGAAAACCATGCACCAAACAAGCGTGTTTGGTGCGTGATTTATGCTGCAATTTGTTGTAACAAGCATTAAAATCGAGCATTAAAACTGCCTTGCGGGAAAAATAAGCGACATGCTCCATCTTCGGGCGTTTACGCCTCTGACCTCCCATTGACTTCAATGGGAGACAGAGAAAGCGTATTTTGCGTTGTTTTATGCCTGCGGCGCTCAATTGCCGCGGGCGAAAAACGCCACGGAAAACGACGCAAAAAATGCAGCAAAAAAAGCCACAAACAATGCCGCAAAAAACAGATGCAAAAAAAAAACGCCGAAAAGGCTACGATAAATGCCGCGAAAAACATCACAAATAAAGCCGCGAACAAAGAGGCAAAGAACGCCACGAAAAAGGACAGGGAAAACTACACGAAAGACGCAATGAAAAACGCAGAAAAAAAACGCAAAAAAAAGACGCGAAAAACGACACAAAAAAGGCTACGATAAACGCCACGAAAAAAGCTGCGAAAAACATAGCGGAAAAAGACGCGAGAAACGCCGCAAACAGAGGCAAAGAACGCAGCAAAAATCAACTGGGAAAACGCCACGAAAGACGCAACGAAAAACGCAGCAAAAATAGGCGCAAACAACGACGCAAAAAAAGAAATGACAAACGACGTGAAAAAGGCTACGATAAACGCAATGGAAAACACAGCAAAAAACATTGCAAAAAAAGACGCAAACAAACAAGCAAAAAACGCCAAGATAAACGAAGCGAAAAACGCCCCGAACAAAGCGGCAAACAAATACGCAAACAAAGCCGCAAACCACGCACAAAAAACTCCGGGAAAAACGACGCAAAAATCAACGTGCAGGGAGAGGTAAATCTGCCGCAAACTTCAAGACGGAATTTTGAGGCAGATATTCCTCTTGCAAAGAAACTCTGTGTGAACATGGCCTTAGTGGAGAGAGACATGAGATAGAGGAGGGTGGACGAGGGTGAGGGGAGAGGTTTATAGACCTGAAAAGAGAAAGAAAACATAAATGTGAAAAACATAATGGGGGGGGAGGAGAACATTTGCTCATCATCCTTCAAGAATGTCAGCAAGGAGACAAGTCCAGTGAAGGATGTCAGCGGGAGGAGCAAGGACAGCTCACGTGAACTCTTGGAAGGTACGTGCACGCTCATTGCAGCCTGCAATGAGCGTGCACGGGAAAAAAGTTTCATAACAAGGAAAGATCAACAAACCAGAGCTGAACTGCATGTAAACAAGCCGTGCTAAACTCAAAGCAGAAATGTGCGAAGTAGAATTTTTTTTAAAAATAATGCTTTATTTAGGTTGTCTGTATAAGGGGTAATGTATGACACAGTTTTTGAAAAAATGTTGGTATCTCGGACAACCCCTTTAATATATTAGAGGTTAATAAAATAACTGATTGGAGTGGATGGTCCAAATATGGACTCAGGTTGGTTAGACATTTTTTTTTTTTTCTCTGTGGGAGCTGGAGGCCTTGGTACTGGAAGAAAATATAGATATAGTTGGTGTTGCTGAAACATGGCTGGACTCTTCACATGAGTGGGCTGTAAATCTACAGGGTTTTACACTTTTTCGGAAAGACAGGATAAATAGGAAAGGCGGTGGTGTATGTCTGTATGTGAGAAGTGATATGAAGGCGAGCGTGAAAGAGACAATAGTGGGTGAATACTGTGAGGAGGTTGAAACCTTGTGGGTGGAACTAGAAAGGGAGGTAAACACTGAAAAAATTACTTTTGGTGTAATCTATAGACCCCCCAATATAACTGAGGAGATGGAAGGTCAACTATATAAACAGATGGAGCGGGCTGCACAGGCGGGTACTGTAGTGATAATGGGAGATTTTAATTTCCGGGATATTAATTGGTGTCATGGTTCGGCTTCAACTGCAAAGGGGAGACATTTCCTCAACCTGTTGCAGGAAAATTTTATGGGCCAGTTTGTGGAAGACCCGACTAGAGGTGAAGCTCTGTTGGATCTGGTCATTTCTAATAATGCAGATCTTGTTGGGAATGTCAATGTTCGTGAAAACCTTGGT
Source organism: Rhinoderma darwinii (assembly GCF_050947455.1). NCBI lineage: Eukaryota > Metazoa > Chordata > Amphibia > Anura > Rhinodermatidae > Rhinoderma > Rhinoderma darwinii. The sequence continues at coordinate 325,122 of NW_027461950.1, read as the reverse complement.
AACAGTGATCACAATATAGTTACATTTTACCTATACTGTAAAAAACAAACGCAGGCTGGGAGGGCAAAAACATTTACTTTTAAGAAAGCCAATTTCCCCAGGATGAGGGCTGCAATTCAGGATATAGACTGGGAAGAACTAATGTCAAATAATGGGACAAATGATAAATGGGAGATTTTCAAATCTACTTTGGGTAATTATAGTGCAAAATGTATTCCTATAGGTAACAAGTATAAACGACTAAAACTAAATCCCACATGGCTTACACCTTCTGTGTAAGGGGCAATACATGACAAAAAAAGGGCATTTAAAAAATACAAATCTGAGGGTACATCTGCAGCCTTTGTAAAATATAAAGAGCTTAATAAAATCTGTAAAAATGTAATAAAATTAGCAAAAATACAAAATGAAAGGCAGGTGGCCAAGGATAGTAAAACATAGTAAAAAATTCTTCAAGTATATAAATGCTAAAAAGCCAAGGTCTGAACATGTAGGACCCCTAGATAATGGTAATGGGGAGTTGGTCACAGGGGATCAAGAGAAGGCAGAGTTACTAAATGGGTTCTTTAGCTCTGTATATACAACAGAAGAAAGAGCAGCTGATGTAGCCGGTGCCAGTGCTGTTAATATATCAGTTGATATACTGAATTGGATGAATGTAGATATGGTCCAAGCTAAATTAAACAAAATAAATGTGCACAAGGCCCCGGGACCAGATGAAATACACCCTAGAGTTCTTAAGGAGCTTAGTTCAGTTATTTCTGTCCCCCTTTTCATAATATTCAGAGAATCTCTAGTGACTGGAATAGTGCCAAGGGACTGGCGCAGGGCAAATGTGGTGCCTGTTTTCAAAAAGGGCTCTAGGTCTTCCCTGGGTAATTATAGACCAGTAAGCTTAACATCTATCGTGGGGATAATGTTTGAGGGGCTATTGAGGGACTATATAGAGGATTATGTGAAAAAAATAGTATTATAAGTGACAGCCAGCACAGTTTTACTAAGGACAGAAGTTGTCAAACTAACCTAATCTGTTTTTATGAGGTGAGCAGAAGCCTAGACAGAGGGGCCGCTGTGGATTTAGTGTTTTTGGACTTTGCAAAGGCATTTGACACTGTCCCCCATAGACGCCTAATGGGTAAATTAAGGACTATAGGTTTAGAAAATATAGTTTGTAATTGGATTGATAATTGGCTCAAGGACCGTATCCAGAGAGTTGTGGTCAATGATTCCTACTCTGAATGGTCCCCGATCATAAGTGGTGTACCCCAGGGTTCAGTGCTGGGACCACTATTATTCAACTTATTTATTAATGATATAGAGGATGGGATTAATAGCACTATTTCTATTTTTGCAGATGACACCAAGCTATGTAATATAGTTCAGTCTATGGAAGATGTTCGTGAATTGCAAGCGGATTTAAACAAACTAAGTGTTTGGGCATCCAGTTGGCAGATGAAGTTTAATGTACATAAATGTAAAGTTATGCATCTGGTACCAACAACCTGCATGCATCATATGTCCTAGGGGGAGCTACACTGGCGGATTCACTTGTTGAGAAGGATCTGGGTGTACTTGTAAATCATAAACTAAATAACAGCATGCAGTGTCAATCAGCTGCTTCAAAGGCCAGCAGGATATTGTCATGTATTAAAAGAGGCATAGACTCGCGGGACAGGGATGTAATATTGCCACTTTACAAAGCATTAGTGAGGCCTCATCTAGAATATGCAGTTCAGTTCTGGGCTCCAGTTCATAGAAAGGATGCCCTGGAGTTGGAAAAAATACAAAGAAGAGCAACGAAGCTAATTAGGGGCATGGAGAATCTAAGTTATGAGGAAAGATTGAAAGAATTAAACCTATTTAGCCTTGAAAAAAGACGACTAAGGGGGGACATGATTAATTTATATAAATATATTAATGGCACATGCAAAAAATATGGTGAAATCCTGTTCCATGTAAAACCCCCTCAAAAAACAAGGGGGCACTCCCTCCGTCTGGAGAAAAAAAGGTTAAACCTGCAGAGACGACAAGCCTTCTTTACCGTGAGAACTGTGAATCTATGGAATAGCCTACCGCAGGAGCTGGTCACAGCAGGGACAGTAGATGGCTTTAAAAAAGGGTTAGATAATTTCCTAGAACAAAAAAGTATTAGCTCCTATGTGTTGAAATTTTTTTCTTTCCCTTTTCCCGTCCCTTGGTTGAACTTGATGGACATGTGTCTTTTTTTAGCCGTACTAACTATGTAACTATGTAACTATGAGAAAGGTTATCTTGGATGGCGGATAGAGAATTAAAGGGGTCACAGACTGCCAGGAGCACATCATCAGCCTAAAGACCAATTTTATGAGCCTTAGATCCTACTTTAATGCCCTGAACTTTTGGATTAAGTCGTATTCGATCTGCGAGGGGTTCCATCGCTAAGGCAAACACAATGGGAGAGAGTGGGCAACCCTGACGCGTACCGTTCTTTATTATAAAAGGGTCAGACAAAAACCCCGAAGAGAGAACTCTAGCAGAGGGAAATGGGTATAATGCAAGAATGGAGGATTTTATACGACCCTTAAATCCAAAATATTCAAGAAGCTGAGACAGATAGCCCCAATGTACTCTATCGAACGCCTTCTCTGCGTCCAAAGCAAGAAGCAGAGAAGGCGTCCGAGAGGTCTCTGCACACTGAACCAAGTCCATAAACTGCCGAGTTCCATCAGGGGCCTGACGTCCCGCCACAAACCCAACTTGATCTGATTTAACCAGTTGAGGAATAATATGATACAACCTAGTCGAGAAGATTTTTGCATATATTTTAATAGCTGAGTTTAACAGAGAAATAGGACGAAAATTAGCTGTGGACGTGGGATCCTTATCTGGTTTAGGAGGGGTGACTACCGTATTGTAAAGGGCACTATAATAAGATTGGAACTGTTCGGCTGTTGGCCTAGGATCTATAACTTTATTACCCTTTTTATCCAAGAGATACATAATGCGGGAGCGTGGCGAGGACTGTTTTTTATTTTTTTAGCCAAAAAAGCACCGGCTCTATTATTATGTGCATAGGTAGTCATTTGCATGCGTTTGAGATAAATGTCGTACTGAGACGCAAGCAATGACTGTAATGTCAAACGCAAGGTCCTCAATTCTGAAGAGTAAGCAGGTGTGGGTGTAGCTTTATTTTTTAAATCTATAACTGCTATCTGATTAGTGATATTAAAAATCTCCTTTTCCCTCTTTCTCTAAGGGCTCATTTACACGAGCGTATTATACGTCCGTGCAGCGCGCGTGATTTTCACGCGAGTCGCACAGACCTATAATAGTCTATGGGGCCGTGCAGACAGGTGCGTGATTTTTACGCAGCGTGAGTCCGCTGCCAAAAACTCACGACCTGTTCTATATTTGTGCCCTGTTCGCGCATCACGCACCCATTGAAGTCAATGAGTGCGTGAAAACCACGCATGTCACACGGAAGCACTTCCGTGGGACAAGCGTGATTCGCGCAACAGCACTGAAAAGGATGAATGAAAACAGAAAAGCACCACGTGCTTTTCTGTTTACAAACATCCAAACGGAGTGTCATAATGATGGCGGCTGTGCGAAAATCACGCAGCCGCGCATCATATTCTGATGCCACACGGAGCTGTTAAGTGCCTTTTGCGCACGCAAAACGCCACGTTTTTTGTGTGCGCAAAATGCACACGCTCGTGTAAACCTGGCCTTAGCCTGAGAACAAGCTTTAATCAATAACCCTCTCATAAATGCTTTATGCGCATTCCACAAAATGTAAGGACATGAAACAGTTGCCTGAAAAATAATGCTTCAATTCTTTTAGCAAGGTTGGGGCATGATCAGAGTGATGGAGTATGTAATCATTCAAACGCCATTGTGAAGGAAGAGAAGACGACATTTTCTCATTTATGGAAAGCGAGATTGGAGCGTGATCAGACCAGGTTATCTGTCCAATTACAGAAGATTGTGACTGTAGGAGTGCCCTATTATTACCCAGAAACAAACCGATCCCAGAAACATGAAAGAAAGTATAATCCCTCTCACCCCCATGTTGGCATCTCCACACGTCATACAGGCCTCCCTCTAACAAAGACCATGCAAAAGGAGAAGACTGTCTAGTCCTAGCAGTGGAGTCTATATCTGGGTCAATAGTCATATTAAAGTCTCCACCTACAACTAGCATACCTTGTGTTAACGCCTTGATTTTCGGGAGTAGGGAATTCAAGTAATGATGTTGGCGTTTATTGGGGAAATACACATTAAAGATAGTATACAGTATGTTATTGATTTCACACACCAATCCCAAGAATCTTACTTGGGGATCTGTAATAAGAGATTTAAAAGTGAAAACTACCGAGTTTTTAATAGCGATCATAACCCCCTTACGTTTAGCCGGGCACGAAGAGGTGAAAATATGTGGGAAAAATTTATTCGAGAATTTAGGAATTTTCTCCACATGAAAATGTGTTTCCTACACCAATAGAACGTCACATTTTAAAGCCTTGGCCTGACGCCATAACAAGCTTCTTTTAAAGGGGCTTTTAAGTCCTCTGACGTTAATTGAGGAAAAGCACAGTACCATACTTAATAATCCGAAAGCAGAAGCCATCAAACGTGTGGAGATACCAACATGACAGTGGTAATGCGACAGCAAAACCCATCCTTCTAAGAAAAGCCTTGATGACCAACACAATCTGAAGTAAAAAATTCAGAGCAGCCAAATGACATAAAAAACAAACTTTTTCCTCAATTGTTTTTTGGGTTTCGTTTTTACGGCTTTCACCGTGCAGTACAAACGACAACTTATCTCTATTCTGTGACTCAATACGATTACGGTGATACCAATTTTATATACTTTTTTTTTTATATTTTACTACTTTTATTGATAATAAACGTTTAGTTAAAATAAAAATGTTTTGTGTCGCCACATTCTAAGAGTCATAACTTTTTCTTTTTTGACTGATTGATCAGTGTGAGGGATTATTTTTTGCGGGATGAGCTGTAGTTTTTATTGGTAGCAGTTTTTGGTACGTAGAAATTTTTGATCACTTTTCATTAAAACATTTTTAGTGCTAAGTTGACCAAGAAACAGCGATTTTGGCGTTTTACATTTTCTATTTTTTACAGTATTCACCTTGCACATTAAATAACGCTATATTGTAATAGTTCAGACCTTTACGGATGCAGCAATACCAATTTTGTTTACTTTTTTATTTTTTACATTACTTTAGGGGGAAAATGGGAAAAGGTTTTTTTAACTATTTGTTTTTAATTTTTTTCACTACTAAAAACATTTTTGCACTTTTTTTACACACTTTATTAGCCTCCCTAGGGGATTTGAACCAGCGATCATACTAACGTATTGCAGTATATTGTCATTTTTACAGGCTTAAGTTAACCCCTTAAGGACGCAGCCTAGATTTGGCCTTAAGGCTCAGAGCCCATTTTTCAAATCTGACATATTTCACTTTATGTGGTAATAACGTCGGAATGCTTAAACCTACCCAAGCGATTCTGAGATTGTTTTCTCGTGACACATTGGGCTTCATGTTCGTGGTAAAATTTGGTCGATATATTCAGTGTTTATTGGTGAAAAATTGCAAAATGTAGAGAAAATTTTGAAAAAATTGCATTTTTCTGAATTTAAATGCATCTGCTTGTAAAACAGACGGTTATACCACCCAAAATAGTTACTAGTTCACATTTCCCATATGTCTACTTTAGATTGGCATCGTTTTTTGAACATTCTTTTATTTTTCTTGGACGTTACAAGGCTTAGAACATAAACAGCAATTTCTCATATTTTTAAGAAAATTTCAAAAGCCTTTTTTTTAAGGTACCTCTTGAGTTCTGAAGTGGCTTTGTGGGGCCTATGTATTAGAAACCCCCATAAAGCACCCCATTTTAAAAACTAGACCCCTCAAAGTATTCAAAACAGCATTTAGAAAGTTTTTTAACCCTTCAGGCATTTCACAGGAATTAAAGCAAAGTGGAGGTGAAATTTGCAAATTTCATTTTTCTTGCTGAATTTCAATTTTATTCATTTTTTTTCTGTAACACAGAAGGTTTTACCAGAGAAACACTACTAAATATGTATTGTCCAGATTCTGCAGTTTTTAGAAATGTCCCACATGTGGCCCTACTGCGCTCGTGGACTAAAACACAATCCCTAGAAGCAAAGAAGCACCTAGTGCATTTTGAGTCCTCTTTTTTATTAGAATATATTTTAGGCAGCATGCCAGGTTTGAAGAGGTGTTGAGGTGTCAAAACAGTAGGAATCCCCCAATAGTGACCCCATTTTGGAAACTACACCCCTCAAGGAATTCATTTAGGGTTGTTGTTAACACTTTGACTGCACAGTTTTTTCACAGCACGTATTTGAATTGGGCTCTGAAATTAAAAAAATGTCATTTTTTCCAATAAAATGTCATTTGTGATCAAAATTTCTTATTTTCACAGGGAACAAAATACCCCATTTTGTTGCCCAATTTGTCCTTAGTGTGGCAATACCCCATTTGTGGTGATAAACTGCCGTTTGGGCCCATGGGAGGGCTCAGAAGGAAAGGAGCGCTATATGTTTGTTGGAGTCCAGATTTTGTTGGATTGGTTTTCGGGTGCCATGTCGCATTTGCAGAGTCTCAGAGGTATCAAAGCAATGGAAACCCACCAAAAGTGACCCCATTTTGGAAACTACACCCCTCAAGGAATTCATTTATGGTTGTTGTTAGCATTTTGACCACACAGTTTTTTCACAGCACCTATTTAAATTGGGCTGTGACATTAAAAAAATGACATTTTTTCCAATAAGATGTAATTTTTTACCAAAATTTCTTATTTTCACAGGGAACAAAATACTCAATTTTGTTGCCCAATTTCTCCTGAGTGCATCAATACCCCATTTGTGGCAATAAACTGCCGTTTGGGCCCATGGGAGGCCTCAGAAGGGAAGGAGCGCTGTGTGTTCTTTGGAGTACAGATTTTGCTGGTTTGGTTTTCGGGTGCCATGTCGCATTTGCAGAGCCCCAGAGGTATCAAAGCAATGGAAACCCGCCAGAAGTGACCCCATTTTGGAAACTACACCCCTCAAGGAATTCATTTATGGGTAATGTGACCATTTAGACTCCATAGTTTCTTCACAGAACTTATTTGAATTGGGCTGGGAATTAAAAAAATATATATTTTTTCCAATAATATGTCATTTTAGCTCAAAAATTCTTATTTTCACAAGAAATAAAATACTCCATTTTGTTGCCCAATTTGTCCTGAGTGCGGCAATACCCCATTTGTGGTGATAAACTGCCGTTTGGGCCCATGGGAGGGCTCAGAAGGAAAGGAGCGCTGTGTGCTTGTTGGAGTACAGATTTTGCTGGATTGGTTTTCGGGTGCCATGTCGCATATGCAGAGCCCCAGAGGTGTCAAAGCAATAGAAACCCACCACAAATGACCCCATTTTGGAAACTACACCCCTCAAGGAATTCATTTATGGCTGTTGTTACCATTTTGACCCCATAGTTTTTTCACAGAACTTATTTGAATTGGGCTGGGAATGAAAACAAAATTATTTTTTTCAAATAATATGTAGTTTTGGCTGAAAATTTCTTATTTTCACAAGAAACAAAATACCCCATTCTGTTGCGCAATTTGTTCTGAGTGCCGCAATACCCCATTTGTTGTGATAAACTGCCGTTTGGGCCCATGGGAGGGCTCAGAAGGAAAGGACCACCATTTGGCCTACTGGGGATTTTTTAGTGCGAAGTCATGTATGCAGAAGCCCCTGAGGTACCAGTACAGTTGAAACCCGCAAGAAGTGACCCCGTTTTAAAAACTACACCCTTAAGGCATTCATCTAGAGGTGTAGTGAGCATTTTGACCGGAGACCTACACCCCATAAACTGTAATGTGGGTTCTCCCGGGTATGGCAATACCCTACATGTGGCTGTTATCAGCTGCCTGGGTACACAGCAGGGCTCAGAGGGGAAAGACGAGGGGGGATAAGCTGTGCGAAGTGCATCAGGGTAAGTAAAATTGGGGTAAATTATAAACCAAGGGATGTATGATAAATTTTAAAACACTTTCATACAGAGCTCTGGTTATTCGGGACACGTGTCACATTGATATATTGTGTCATCCATTATCGCCCTCTTATAGCAGACTTTGCACCTCTTTTGACTTTTTCCGTTCTTGCCAGTTTGGGGAACTTCTCCTGGAAAGTGTTGCCCTGGTACGATGCGTGTGGGCCCGCTTCCAGAAGTACTGGGTGCCCCCCCTTCTTGGTCCCTAAAGATTAGGTTCTTTATAATCACCTCTTGAAATTCCAGGAAAGTTCCCGTCTGGCCTGCACATCGACGTAGCATGTACGCATTGTACAATGCCATCTGTATGATGTGGCCGGCCAGCTTCTTATACCACACCGCATGGCGCTGTAGGGCTTCAGGGCTTGATCTTACAAGTCCATCCCTCCCATGTACCTATTGTAGTCCAGGATGCAGTCTGGTTTGGGGGTGGCCTTTCCTTCATATATCCTAAACCTGTAGGTATACCCGGATGCACTCTCACAGCTTATACATCTTCACGCCATACCTTGCCCTCTTACCCGGCAGGTACTGGCGGAATTGAACCCTCCCTTTAAAATGTACCAGGGACTCATCAATAGAAATACACTTCTCGGGGGTGTATGCTTGGGAAAACCGGGCACTGGAACGGTCTAATAGGGGTCTCCGTTTATACAAACGGTCAAAACTGGGGTCATCTCGGGGTGGGCACGGCTCATTATCAGTATAATGTAAGAAGCGAAGTATTGCCTCATTTATTTATTTTTTTAGGTTCCAGTTCAGTTCTGAAGTTGCTTTGAGGGGCCCATATATTAGAAACCCCTAACAAATACCCCATTTTAGAAACTAGACCCCTCAAAGTATTCACAACAGCATTTAGAAAGTTTATGAACCCTTTAGGTGTTTCACAAAAATTTAGTAGAGGTGAAATTTAAATTTTTTTTTTGTCAGAAAATGCTCTTTATACCATTTTTTTTATAACACAAAAGGATTTATCAGTGAAACGCAACTTAATACGTATTGCCCAGATTCTGCAGTTTAGAGAAATATCCCACATGTGGTCCTAGTGTGGTAATGGACTGAAGCGCCGGCCTCCGAAGCAAAGGAGCACCTAGTGGATTTTGAAGCCTCTTTTTTATTAGGCACCATGTCCGGTTTGAAGAGGTCTTGTGGTGCCAAAACATTGGGAACGCCCCAAAAGTGACCCCAATTTGGAAACTAGACCCCTTGAGGAATCCATTGTAGTTTTCTTGGGGTGCATGCGGCTTTTTGATCAGTTTTTATTCTATTTTTAGGTGGCGTGGTGACTAAAAAACAGCAATTGTACGATTTTTTTTAATTTATTTTTTTACAGCGTTCACCGTGCGCTATAAATGACATATTCACTTTATTCTGCGGGGCGATACGATTACGGCGATACCAGATGTTTATAGTTTTTTTTTATGTCTTATGGCGTTTGCACAATAAAATACGTTTTGTAAACAATCATTCACTTTTTGTGTTACCTTATTCTAAGAGCCAAAACTTTTTTATTTTTCAATCAATAAAGCCGTGCGAGGACTTATTTTTTGCGTAACGAACTGTAGTTTCGATCAGTACCATTTTTAGGTACATGCGACTTTTTGATCTCTTTTTATTCCATTTTTTGGGAGGTGAAGTGACCAAAGAATTGTGATTGTGGTACGGTTTATTATTATTTTATTTTACGGCGTTCACCGTGCGGGATAAATAATGAAATAATTTTGTAGTTCAGGCCGTTACGGACACGGCGATACCAATTATGTATAGTTTATTTGTTTGTTTATATATTTTTATTAATAATAAATGACTGATAAGGTAAAAAGGGGGATTTTTACTTTTAATACTTTTAAATCTTTTATTTTCTTATTTTTTCACATCTTTTTTTAACTTTTTTTTTACTTTATTACTTTGTCCCACTAGGGGACTTGAGGGCAGGAGGCCCTGATCGCTATTCTAATACACTGCACTACATGCGTAGTGCAGTGTATTAGAACTGTCAGCTACTCACTGACAGCAAGCATAGTGGGTCCTGACGTTGTCAGGACCCACTAGGCTTCCGTCTATGGCATAGCCGGACACCATTGTTTGGTGTCCGGTTGCCATAGTCACCATCGCCGGCCGCTATCGCGTAGCAGGCCGGCGATGGCAGCTTAACCCCTAAAAAGCCGCGATCTCTATAGAACGCGGCTTTTAAGGGGTTAATCAGCGGGGACACAGCGATCGGTCCCCGCTGTAGGAGCTGTGACAGCTGCTGAACAAGACAGCAGCGTCACAGCTCCTGTATATGTCGGGAGGACGGCCGAAACGGCCGTTACTCCCGAGACGTACTATTACGGCATGGAGCGCGAACGATACAGCTGCCATGACGTAATAGTACGTCAAGGAGCGGGAAGGGGTTAAGTGAAGGCAGCTCTGGGTGCCATCATTAGGCCCATGAGCTGCCATTACAATCATTGTCACCCCCTGATCTAACTGGGGGGGGGGGGTGATGAACTGTCAGAGGGGGCCGCCCCCCTTTTTTCAATGCCTCAGATGCTCGCGATTGACCGCAGCATTTGAGGGGTTAAACAGCTAGGAACAGCACGATCACTGCTCCCGGCTGTTAGTCCCGGGTGTCCACTGTAAAACACAGCCGACACACGCAGCATATGGAGCGCACTCTAAACATCACCACCCGCACCCGGATGTAATAGCACGTCACGGTGCACAAAGGGGTTAATGGTCTCTTTTACGCAAAAGTAATAATTGCAAGAAATTGGATGGCTGGTAAATCCCCAATTGTTATGGATTGGTTGAAGTTGGTTAAGACAATTAAAGAATATGAGAAAATAAGAGCAGACAAGAAAAATTGTATAACAAAGTGGGAGGAAATATTGGGGATATGGAATTGATTGGTGTTCTATAGGAAGGTATAATTATTATTTTATCATAAGAAGGTTATAATTTTATGGTACTTAATGATCTTTGGGGTGGGAGGGGGATGGGATTGGGGAGATATATGTTGTCTGATGTAAATTGTGCAGATAAATTGTTGAGCATTATGATATTTATAATCACTGGATATTGAAATGTTGTAATGTTTTTATTACTGAAATTCAATAAAGATATGTGAAAAAAAACAAAAAACATTAGATGTGTGTTAGAATGTAAGGTAAGTGTGAGGTCATCAGTGATGTCATAATTTACCTTTTCTATAAAAGCTGCAGATCGGTCACATTCCGTTGAGCCGCTATAGACCAATAGTTTCTTGCTTTTTGGTACGTCGCTCTCACTTGACTTTTTCTTGAGTCCTGTGACTTCTAGAAATCTTGCTTTATCCAGAAGCTTCAGATCCACGATTCAGAGGTAAGAGGAGAACATGTAGAATGTTTCTTGTGAAGTATTGCAGCGAGTTCCATGTGCTGCCACTGTAAGAATGTTTCTCTTTCACCCTCTTACTGGGTTAGATTCTAAGGTCAGGCGCAATAAATGAAATACAAGATTGAGTGTATGAAAATGTATATTGTATAAAGAGTGAAATGACTGTTAGTTATTCTGAGACTTCTATGGAGATTTGTACATAGCGACAGCCATAAACAATGAACTTTACAGAGACACTTTTTCCTTATCATCAATAATTACATGGCAGGTTATAGTTACCATCCATGGTCTCCCCACACTCCAGGAAGTCTCCTTTCCAGTATGTCCCTCCTCAAGTGGCCTCCCAAGTGGCTGCCCTCATGTCATGCTTGGGTCTTTTATGCCCCCTTGTCTGCCCCTCTTAGAGACAAATAGTGTGACCTTCCTGATAAAAAGAACTTCCCCCCTCATGTAACATGCGGATATAAAATATTGGTGCCACTTATCAACCTCCTTTAGCATTTATGACATCCTGAGTTTGTGCATGGGTAAGCCTGGGTTCACACTACTGGTTAGCACCTGTAAGAGATACCTGTGAACGTCGGGGTCATTTATTGTGAGAATCAGGGTAAACAATAGGAATCTTGCAAACGGATGAGACGCATTTCATTAAGAAACGCAACTATACCCATGATCCTCCATCTTTGATTTACCCAAATAAAATACCCTAACAGTGATCACAATATAGTTACATTTTACCTATACTGTAAAAAACAAACGCAGGCTGGGAGGGCAAAAACATTTAATTTTAAGAAAGCCAATTTCCCTAGGATGAGGGCTGCAATTCAGGATATAGACTGGGAAGAACTAATGTCAAATAATGGAACAAATGATAAATGGGAGATTTTCAAATCTACTTTGAGTTATTATAGTGCAAAATTTATTCCTACAGGTAATAAGTATAAACGACTCAAATTAAACCCCACATGGCTTACACCTTCTGTGAAAGGGGCAATACATGACAAAAAAAGGGCATTTAAAAAATACAAATCTGAGGGTACAGCTGTAGCCTTTGTAAAATATAAAGAGCTTAATAAAATCTGTAAAAATGTAATAAAATTAGCAAAAATACAAAATGAAAGGCAGGTGGCCAAGGATAGTAAAACAAATCCTAAAAAATTCTTCAAGCATATAAATGCAAAAAAGCCAAGGTCTGAACATGTAGGATCCCTAGATAATGGTAATGGGGAGTTGGTCACAGGGGATCAAGAGAAGGCAGAGTTACTAAATGGGTTCTTCCGCTCTGTATATACAACAGAAGAAAGAGCAGCTGATGTAGCCGGTGCCAGTGCTGTTAATATATCAGTTGATATACTGAATTGGATGAATGTAGAGATGGTCCAAGCTAAATTAAATAAAATAAATGTGCACAAGGCTCCGGGACCAGATGGGTTACACCCTAGAATTCTTAAAGAGCTTAGTTCAGTTATTTCTGTCCCCCTTTTCATAATATTCAGAGAATCTCTAGTGACTGGAATAGTGCCAAGGGACTGGCGCAGGGCAAATGTGGTGCCTATTTTCAAAAAGGGCTCTAGGTCTTCCCCGGGTAATTATAGACCAGTAAGCTTAACATCCATCGTGGGGAAAATGTTTGAGGGGCTATTGAGGGACTATATACAGGATTATGTGACAATAAATAGCATTATAAGTGACAGCCAGCACGGTTTTACTAAGGACAGAAGTTGTCAAACTAACCTAATCTGTTTTTATGAAGAGGTGAGCAGAAGTCTAGACAGAGGGGCCGCTGTGGATTTAGTGTTTTTGGACTTTGCAAAGGCATTTGACACTGTCCCCCATAGATGCCTAATGGGTAAATTAAGGACTATAGGTTTAGAAAATATAGTTTGTAATTGGATTGAGAATTGGCTCAAGGACCGTATCCAGAGAGTTGTCGTCAATGATTCCTACTCTGAATGGTCCCCGGTTATAAGTGGTGTACCCCAGGGTTCAGTGCTGGGACCACTATTATTCAACTTATTTATTAATGATATAGAGGAAGGGATTAATAGCACTATTTCTATTTTTGCAGATGACACAAAGCTATGTAATATAGTTCAGACTATGGAAGATGTTCATGAATTACAGGCAGATTTAAACAAACTAAGTGTTTGGGCGTCCACTTGGCAAATGAAGTTTAATGTAGATAAATGTAAAGTTATGCATCTGGGTACCAACAACCTGCATGCATCATATGTCCTAGGGGGCGCTACACTGGCGGATTCACTTGTTGAGAAGGATCTGGGTGTACTTGTAAATCATAAACTCAATAACAGCATGCAGTGTCAATCAGCTGCTTCAAAGGCCAGCAGGATATTGTCGTGTATTAAAAGAGGCATGGACTCGCGGGACAGGGATGTAATAATGCCACTTTACAAAGCATTAGTGAGGCCTCATCTAGAATATGCAGTTCAGTTCTGGGCTCCAGTTCATAGAAAGGATGCCCTGGAGTTGGAAAAAATACAAAGAAGAGCAACGAAGCTAATAAGGGGCATGGAGAATTTAAGTTATGAGGAAAGATTGAAAGAATTAAACCTATTTAGCCTTGAAAAAAGACGACTAAGGGGGGACATGATTAACTTATATAAATATATTAATGGCACATACAAAAAATATGGTGATATCCTGTTCCTTGTAAAACCCGCTCAAAAAACAAGGGGGCACTCCCTCCGTCTGGAGAAAAAAAGGTTTAAGCTGCAGAGGCAACAAGGCTTCTTTACAGTGAGAACTGTGAATCTATGGAATAGCCTACCGCAGGAGCTGGTCACAGCAGGGACAGTAGATGGCTTTAAAAAAGGGTTAGATAATTTCCTAGAACAAAAAAATATTAGCTCCTATGTGTAGAAATTTTTCCTTCCCTTTTCCCTTCCCTTGGTTGAACTTGATGGACATGTGTCTTTTTTCAGCCGTACTAACTATGTAACTATGTAACTATATATAATATTACATATAACCTTATATGTGGCTTTCATTTTCTGAAACCTTTAAATTCTTACACCACCAGAGGGCGCAGTGTAGAGGAGTGCCGCTGTCTCCTCTGGCTGCACTGTCCTGTCTCTGCCTTGGGAGGGCGCTCTTCATGCAGTTATCACATGTTTATTGGGGAGGGGGCTGATAATTGAGGACAGAGAAGTCTAGAATCTATTTTCTTTTTGGAAGATGATTTAGAAACATGTAACCACACGATGATTTCTCGCCTCAGCAGATTTGTGGATATGAAGATCATGAATAGAAAACATCAGACATTCTGTGTGGACACAAATCAAGAGCTCAGAAATGCTTTGGACACCTGGGATTTGGTGGAAGAAGACGTCTTAGGAGCCTGTGTCCCTTATTTCATCCACGAGAAGGCGGCTGAAGATCTCTTCACTTATACGGATGTGTTTCAGAAAGCCATTCTGAGTAGCCTGTTACCATCTCAATACAACGCCGCCATGTGCCGCTTCTTCATCAGAGTCATTCAGTACAGAAGAGACGCGGCACACTACCTGAAGGAATATATAATCAATGTGCTATGTGAGCACTTGAAGGTGGAGTACATGAAGGGACAATACTATTCCTACGCCATGACTAAGAAGGTTATTGTCTGGCTGAGCATCCTCCATCTTGAAGCGGTGGTCGGGGAACTGAGATACAACATCGTTTATGAGGATTTCAATGCTGCCATTGTCGACACTTTGACAGAAGTGACATCTCTGTGTGCTACAGTCATCATGCCACACATCTTGGACATGCTGCCAGTGCTGGGCCAAGTGGTCAAAAATGCTCCTGACCAACTATCTAAGGAGACGTTGTGCTATGCTATAAGACGTTTATGCGGCAGCATCCAAGAATATATTGTGAAGGGTGGCAGCTGCAAAGTGCAACTTATGAAGGCCATAAGCAACATGAAGGCCAACATTTCCACCTGGTTGCCTGATGTCCATGCTGAGCTTCAAGACTCCACCAAAGTTGCCCTGGAATTCTTTACTGTACCCGAATCATCAGAGAACCAGCCGACCGAGCCAGTCAATGACGAGTTACAGACCCTTCCTCACGCCGAGCTCCTAGAAAAGTACAGGGAGCAAGTTGCGGCGGAGAATAAGGAACTGGAAGATACAGAGAAGCAGCGTATTGGGATGAACATGCTTGTGACATCTCTGGTATCTGGCAGGAAAATAACAAAAGATTTCCTTCAGTTTCTGCTCAATGCCCTGAAGAATGCGGACCCGAAGGCCAAAATGACAGCAGCTATGTTCTTCAATGAGGCTTTGAAGCATCCAAGACTTATAAAGCAGAAATACCAAGAGTGCGCAATCCAACATCTGCTGAAGATCATAGAAGAGGACGATAACATCTTGTGCAGCATCGCCATGGAGGCACTGGGGAATGCCACCACCGGAGCTACAAGACTGGTGGAGAGCTACAAGAATAAGATCATTGCCCACATGGAGTTTAGACTATCAAAAACCAGCAGCATCAAGATCATCATGGCGGCACTGAGGGTGCTGTCCTCCATTATCAGACACCTAAAGCTTTCTGTCCTCAGTAGACAATTCATTAAAATATCCCGGGAGCATATGGACTATCCGGATGGAGAAGTCCAGATTGCGGCCATAAACCTGTTAAGAGATCTGACAGAGAGCTGCCGCCTTCCGCTATTTGGATATTTTACAGACAAAGTCAGGAGCTGTATACCAACTTTACTCCTGAAATTACATAGCGACAACCAGGAGATAGTAGCAGCCAGTACTTCATCTCTGCAGAGCTGCCTCTCCTACATCAAAGGAGCCAACATTCGGGGATTTTTCCGGACGGAAATCTCTCCAAACATCAATGACCTGAAATCCATCTACAGCTGTCTGGCTCATAACCACCCAAAATTGATGAAGACCGTGCTCCTCCAGATCCCAAGCTATCTGGTCAACTCAGAGGACAAAGAGGCTGTAGTCAGACATGTTGAATTTGTTAAAGATGCCATCAACCATGATGTCATGTAAGACCTGGACTTATATAGTCTCAGCCTAGCTCTGGCCACACTGCACTGCGAAGGCTTCTCATGTAATATCAGAAAAGCCACTGAAAGGGCCATCTCCATCCTGGCCACCAAGTGGTTTTACATCGGCAGTGCCAACAAATAAATAAAATGCATTTATCAGGGATGAACCGCTGAGGACAGAGACATCAAGGTTGTAGATCACTTCCCCATGTACTATCCAATGGTTGTGGACATCAATATCAGCTGTCAAGACCTGAACATCAATATTAACATCTAGGGGGCAGAGCTAGCAGTCTGACTTGCGAACGAGCCTCAGGCCTACATCGAGGAGTGTGAACAAGGCGCGGACTCACTGGCCGGTGGAGTCCAGCGATGCCAGTTATCCATCAACATTAGATGACGGAGACCAAGGACTTAGCTGGCGAGACAGACTATACAGTCAGTGTATGGGCAGCATGGTGGTGCAGTTTGGGGAATATGCCCGTCATCAGATCATAGAGACGGTGTATAATGACAACTCCACATATAATATACAGATGTAATGACACGTCAAAAAATAAAAGTCTACTCTGTTTTATATTGAAATGAATGGGTGTGCAGCCTGCAAGTGACTGAAGCTAATAAAAAGTATAGAGCACTCATTGTTTTTTATTGTAGACTAGATACTTGAATTTTTTATACTGAGATTCATATCCTAAAAGGTTTTTAAGCGGGTCACAAATGGTACAAAAGGTACACCTTAATATAATTTATCTTTATATTGGGGAATGTCAGGTCTAATAATTCCACTGGCCATCTAAGTATGAACAACAATGAAGAATAATGATGCTGGGATCCTGTTACTGCCGGGTGATGCCTAATAGGCCAGAATTAATGACGGAACTGACTATAATACAACTGAAATGACTTGATAATGGTTCTGTTTCTGAACAGAAGTGAGAAGTCAATGCTTGAATGAAAATTATTGAAAACAAGAAATTTATTTCCTTTCTAATGAGAAAATTCCTAATGCCGTAGTTCACACACTGAAGTGAGGCTGCCACTGGCTGCAGATTCCAGGCTGGAACTAGTGAACAGGGGGCCGTTGCCGCCTGTCTGCTAGTTTCCATCTGGAATCTGTGGCATATGGGCGCCTCACCAGTTGGGAATAACTCTTTAGACAGCCATTGAAGCCTATGGGTAAGTTTTTGACGGATCCGTTGCCAAGCAACGGCAGGGCGTGCCAAAGTTCCCAGCATTCAAGAGACAAGATGGATGTGGAGAAATTGATCAGCCTGGTGCATGACCACCCAGAACTATGAGCAGGGGTGAACCTTGCCCCTCTGCTGCCTGAGGCGAACTATAAAAAGACGCCCCCCCCCATTTATCAGAGTTTTCTCATTACTAGCTTTACATAACAAACACGCAGCATTTACATTTTTTTAACCTCTTAACGCCGAAGGACGGATATATCCATCCTCTGCAGCTGCTAGTTCGCGCAGGAGGACGGATATATCCGTCCTGTGATGGCGCGGGTACTCAGACTGTACCCACGCGATCAGCGGCAGGAGCACGGCTGTTATACACAGCCTGGCTCCTGCTGCAACTGCCGGAATCGAAGCGCGCTCCGATTCCGGCAGTTTAACCCATTAAATGCCGCTGTCAATAGTGACAGCGGCATCTAATGTGTTTGACAGAGGGAGGGAGCTCCCTCTGTCATCCCATCGGCGCCCCCGCAAACAAATCGCGGGTCGCCGTCGGGTTTCCATGGCAGCGGGGGGTCTAACAAAGACACCCAGGTCTATCTTCCGCAACTGCCTGTTAGGCGATATCGGAGGCATGACCTAACAGATTGCCTGTCAGTTTTACACTGACAGGCAATAATGCTTTGGTATACTAAGTATACCAAAGCATTATATATGCGATCAGCAGATCGCATAGTGAAGTCCCCTGGTGGGACTAAAAAAAAAAATGTCAATCAGTTAAATAAAGTTGGTGAAAAAAAAAATAATAATAATTACAGTGAAAATCAAATAAAACGACTTTTTTTGCCCAAAAAGTGGTTTTATTTAGTAAAAGTGTCAAAACAAATCACACAACCACATATATGGTATCCCCGCGATCGTAACGACTTGAACAATAAAATGAACACATTAATTAAACTGCCGGATGAACGGCGTCCAAAAAAAACGCAAAAAACTACGCCAAAATTCTCTCTTTTCTCCCATTCCCCCCATAAAAAATTAAATAAAAATTAATCCATAAGTCCTATGTACCCCAAAATAGTACTAATGAAAACTACATATTGGCCCGCAAAAATCAAGCCCCCATACGGCCACATTGACGGAAAAATAAAAACGTTACGGCTCTTGGAATGCGGTGATGCAAAAACAAGTAATTTTTTTCTAAAAGGCTTTTTATTGTGCAAACGTAGGAAAACATATAAAACCCTTACATATTTGGTATCCCCGTAATCGTGCCGACCCAGAGAATAAAGTGAACATGTTATTTACGCTGCATAGTAAACGGCGTAAATTTATAACATGAAAATCAATGCTGGAATAGCTGCTTATTTTCAATTCTCTCCTAAAATAAAGTTAATAAAAGTTAATCGATATATTATCAGCATCTAAATATTGTACAATTACAAAATACAACTCGTCCCGCAAAAAACAAGCCCTTATACGGCTATGTCGACGGAATACAAAAACAGTTACGACTCTTGGAATGCAACCGTGAAAAAGCAAAAAATAATCCTTGGTCATTAATGTGCAAAATGGCCCGGTCAGTAAGGGGTTAAATAGGAAAACATTTGTTGTTTATTTGCTAAAGTGCTGTTTGAGGTATAGAAAAGATTTAAAGAACTCTACTTACTGTGTTACTTTAGTATCATAGATCAACAACGCAGCAAAAGGAGGATCAGGGCAAATTGTGGCAAATTTAAGTTCTTTTAAATGTTATACTGCTAACTTTTTTTGGGTAGGTTCCGCTGGAGCGTTTGGACTACGTCGTAGATTCATTGGACTACTTCAATGATCTACTTTTAAAAAAAATAAAAAAATTGTGAAAGAGGGTTGCATGGGGGAGTTTTCATTTCAATAAAAAAAAATTCTTATGGCTGTTTTTTGTAATACTTTATTATGGCCTTAGTAATGGCAGCTGTCTGATTGACAGCATTCAATTACTAAGGCTGGGGCTTAGCATTAGCCAGTAACAAGGCTATCACTAACCCCTATTATTACCCCAATTCCCACTGCCGCCAGGGATACCGGAAAGAGTCGAGTACGATTCAGTGCCTGACCATCTGAAACGACGGTTAGGCCTCAGGCTGGTATTATGAGGCTGGGAAGGGTCAAAAAACGTGGCCCTTTCCACCCTGGGGATGCTAGGCTGCAGCTGCTTTATTTTATCTGCCCATCATTGGTCCTTAACCCCTTCGCGCTCAGCGGCGTAATAATCCGTCGCGCTAACTATATCGTTAGCGCTCAGCGACGGACTATTACGTCGCGGGAGTAACGGCCATTTCGGCCGTCGTCCCGACACATGCAGGAGCTGTGACAGCTGCTGTCTCGTACAGCTGTCACAGCTCCTACAGCGGGGACCGATCGCTGTGTCCCCGCTGATTAACCCCTTAAAAGCCGTGTTCAATAGTGATCACGGCTTTTTAGGGGTTAAGCTACAATTGCCAGCCTGCTACGCGATAGCGGCTGGCGATGGTGGCTATGGCAACCGGACACCAAACAATGGCGTCCGGCTCTGCCATCGACGGAAGCCTAGTGGGTCCTGACGAAGTAGCTGACAGCTCTAATACACTGCACTACGCATGTAGTGCAGTCTATTAGAATTGCAATCAGGGCCTCCTGCCCTCAAGTCCCCTAGTGGGACAAAATAATAAAGTTAAAAAAAAGTTAAAAAAAGATGTGTAAAAATAAGAAAATAAAACATTTAAAAGTAATAAAAGTAAAAATCCCCCCTTTTTCCCTTATCAGTCCTTTATTATTAATAAAAATATATAAACAAACAAATAAACTATACATAATTGATATTGGCGCGTCCGTAACGGCCTGAACTACAAAATTATTTCGTTATTTATCACGCGCGGTGAACGGCGTAAAAGAAAATAATAATAAACTGTACCAGAATCACAATTTTTTGGTCACTTCACCTCCCAAAAAATGTAATAAAAAGAGATCAAAAAGTCGCATGTACCTAAAAATGGTGCTGATCGAAACTGCAGTTCGTTACGCAAAAAATAAGTCCTCGCACGGCTTTATTGATTGAAAAATAAAAACGTTCTGGCTCTTAGAATAAGGTAACACAAAAAGTGAATGATTGTTTACAAAACGTATTTTATTGTGCAAACGCCATAAGACATAAAAAAAAACTATAAACATCTGGTATCGCCGTAAAAGAAAATAGATTAAAAAACAATAGTAGAATTTCTGTTTTTTAGTCACCACGCCAACTAAAAATAGAATAAAAACTGATCAAAAAGCCGCATGCACCCCATGAAAACTGCAATGAATCCCTCAAGGGGTCTAGTTTCCAAAATGGGGTCACTTTTGGGGGGTTTCCACTGTTTTGGCACCACAAGACCTCTTCAAACCGGACATGGTGCCTAATAAAAAGGAGGCCTCAAAATCCACTAGGTGCTCCTTTGCTTCGGAGTCCGCTGCTTCAGTCCATTACCGCCCGAGGGCCACATGTGGGATATTTCTCAAAACTGCAGAATCTGGACAATACGTATTGAGTTGCGTTTCTCTGATAAAACCTTTTGTGTTATAAAAAAAATGGTATAAAGAGGATTTTCGGACAAAAAAAAATGTAAATTTCACCTCTACTTTGCTCTAAATTTCTGTGAAACATCTAAAGGGTTAATAAACTTTCTAAATGCTGTTGTGAATACTTTGAGGGGTCTAGTTTCTAAACTGGGGTGTTTCATAGGGGTTTCTAATATATAGGTCCATCAAAGAAACTTCAGAACTGAACTAGAACCTAAAAAAATAAATAAATTAGGCAATACTTTGCTTCTTACATTATACTGATAATGAGCCGTGCCCACCCCGAGATGACCCCAGTTTTGACCGTTTGTATAAACGGAGACCCCTATTAGACCGTTTCAGTGCCCGGTTTTCCCAAGCATACACCCCCGAGAAGTGTATTTCTATTGATGAGTCCTTGGTGGATTTTAAAGGGAGGGTTCAATTCCGCGAGTACCTGCCGGGTAAGAGGGCAAGGTATGGCGTGAAGATGTATAAGCTGTGAGAGTGCATCAGGGTATACCTACAGGTTTAGGATATATGAAGGGAAGGACACCAGTATTCAGCCCCCAGAATGCCCCCCCCTTACTGGGAGTTAATGCAAAAATTGTGTGGGATTTGGTGCACCCACTGCTGGACCAGGGTTACCACCTCTACCTGGATAATTTTTATACCGGCGTCCCACTCTTCAACTGCCTCGCTTCCAGTCCTGTGGCATGCGTCACTGCTAGAAGTTATCTGAGAGGCCTCCCTAAGACTCTGCAGGGCAAACAAGAAGGGGTGAGCGCAGGGCACATTCTAGCAGCAACATATTGTGTGTCAAGTACAAGAGAGATGCCACACCAGTACCCATGTACCTGTACGAGGTACCAGAACAGAGACCCCTAAACCAGACTGCATCTTGGACTACAATAGGTAAATGGGAGGGGTGGACTTGTCAGATCATGTCCTGAAGCCCTACTGCGCCATGCGGTGTGGTATGAGAAGCTGGCCGTGCACATCATACAGATGGCATTGTACAATGTGTACGTGCTACGTCGATGTACAGGCCAGAGGGGAACTTTCCTGGAATTTCAAGAGGTGGTTATCAAGAACCTAATCTTTAGGGACCAGGAACGGGGGGGGGGCACCCAGTACTTCTGGAAGCGAGGCCACACGCATCGTACCAGGGCAACACTTTCCAGGAGAAGTTCCCCAAACTGGTAAGAAGGGAGAAAGTCAAAAGAGGTGCAAAGTCTGCTATAAAAGGGGTATAAGGGAGGACACAATATATCAATGTAACGCGTGTCCCGAATAACCAGAGCTCTGTATGAAAGAGTGTTTTAAAATTTATCATACATCCCTTGATTTATAACTTACCCCAATTCTACTTACCCTGATGTACTCCGCACAGCTTATCCCCCCTTATCTTTCCCTTCTGAGCCCTGCTGTGTGCCCAAGCAGCTGATAACAGCCACATTGAGGGTATTGCCATACACGGGAGAACCCACATTACAGTTTATGGGGTGTATCTCTCCGGTCAAAATGCTCACTACACCTCTAGATGAATGCCTTAAGGGTGTAGTTTTTAAAACGGGGTCACTTCTTGCGGGTTTCAACTGTACTGGGGCTTCTGCACACATGACTTCGCACCAGAAAATCCCCAGTAGGCCAAATGGTGGTCCTTTCGTTCTGAGCCCTCCCATGGGCCCAAACGGCAGTTTATCACCACAAATGGGGTATTGCTGCCCTCAGGACAAATTGCGCAACAGAATGGGGTATTTTAAGAAATTTTCAGCCAAAACTACATATTATTGGAAAAAATTCATTTTGTTTTAATTCCCAGCCCAATTCAAATAAGTTCTGTGACAAAACTGTGCGGTCAAAATTGTAACAACACCCATAAATGAATTCCTTGAGGGGTGTAGTTTCCAAAATGGGGTCACTTCTGGTGGGTTTCCATTGCTTTGATACCTCTGGGGCTCTGCAAATGCGACATGGCACCCGAAAACCAATCCAGCAAAATCTGGACTCCAACAAACACATAGCGCTCCTTTCATTCTGAGCCCTCCCATGGGCCCAAACGGCAGTTTATCACCACAAATGGGGTATTGCCGCACTAAGTACAAATTGGGCAACAAAATGGGGTATTTTGTTCCCTGTGAAAATAAGAAATTTTGATCACAAATTACATCTTATTGGAAAAAATGACATTTTTTTAATTTCACAGCCCAATTCAAATAGGTGCTGTGAAAAAACTGTGCGGTCAAAATGGTAACAACAACCATAAATTAATTCCTTGAGGGGTGTAGTTTCCAAAATGGGGTCAATATTTGGGGATTCCTACTGTTTTGGCACCTCAACACCTCTTCAAACCTGGCATGCTGCCTAAAATATATTCTAATAAAAAAGAGGCCTCAAAATGCACTAGGTGCTTCTTTGCTTCTAGGGCTTGTGTTTTATTTCACGAGCGCAGTAGAGCCACATGTGGGACATTTCTAAAAACTGCAGAATCTGGACAATACATATTTAGTAGTGTTTCTCTGGTAAAACCTTCTGTGTTACAGAAAAAAAATTGAATAAAATTGAAATTCAGCAAGAAAAATTAAATTTGCAAATTTCACCTCCACTTTGCTTTAATTCTTGTGAAATGCCTGAAGGGTTAAAAAACTTTCTAAATGCTGTTTTGAATACTTTGAGGGGTCTAGTTTTTAAAATGGGGTGTTTTATCAAGGTTTCTAATACATAGACCCCTCAAAGCCTCTTCAGAACTGAAGAAGTACCTTAAAAAAAAGGCTTTTGAAATTTTCTTAAAAAAATGAGAAATTGCTGTTTATGTTCTAAGCCTTGTAACGTCCAAGAAAAATAAAAGAATGTTCAAAAAACGATGCCAATCTAAAGTAGACATATGGGAAATGTGAACTAGTAACTATTTTGGGTGGTATAACCGTCTGTTTTACAAGCAGATGCATTTAAATTCTGAAAAATGCTATTTTTCCCAATTTTTCTCTACATTTTGCAATTTTTCACCAATAAACACTGAATATATCGACCAAATTTTACCACGAACATGAAGCCCAATGTGTCACGAGAAAACAATCTCAGAATCGCTTGGATAGGTTTAAGCATTCCGACGTTATTACCACATAAAGTGAAATATGTCAGATTTGAAAAATGGGCTCTGAGCCTTAAGGCCAAAACTAGGCTGCGTCCTTAAGGGGTTAAAGGACGAGTGTCGCAAAAAACATTTTTTTATAGCAATTTGCTTTTAGTGTTTTATTAAAAAAAAAAATATTTATTTGTGTGTTTGTGTTTTACTTTTTTTTATTTTTTAACTTTTTCTTGTCTATGGGGGCTGCCATTTTTTTTTCCATCTCTGTATGTGTCGATTAACGACACATACAGACATGGAATACGGCACACACAGCCCCATAGTGAATGCGAACGGGACCCGTTCCATCCACTATGCTGTACGCCGTCTGTGTGGGAACGGCACATGCGTCCCTCCCACACAGTCCAAATTGAAGTTCTTCGGCCGAGCGACGTCCGGTGCCATTTTCTTGTGGACAGGAAGCCGCGGTCGGGCAGTAAGATTACTACTTCCGGTCGCGGCTTCCGGACTTGTGTTCTGAAGCAAGCACTTGGAGCGGAGGGAGCAGACGGAGCGGACGGACCGGAGGGAGCGGCGGCGGCAGGAACAGGTAAGTTAGGTCTGTGTATGTATGTGTTTTAGTGTGTGATTACTACTGTATGTAAACCTACTACACTGTGTGTTAGCTAAAAAAAATGGCGACACACAGTGTAGGAGGTTTGAGCGTTCAATCCCCTCCTTTCTCCTGGCACTAGCCAGTAGAGATGAGCGAACTTATGAAAACTTCGGTTCGGCTGGTACGCCGAATTTCATGAAAAAGTTTGATTCGGACCGAACTAGTTCTGACCGAACCTGTAATTCAAGAAAGCCCCTAAAAACCGTGTATAACACTGTTTAAAAGCCCTAGAAGCCCTGTATAACACTCTTAGGTCACCCATGAGTGTATCCAAGTACTTTTGAGCTGTCTTTAAGGCAAAGTTAGAGTCAAAGTTACGCCAACATGTATGGCTATAGGCACTGGCGTAGCTATAGGGGTCGCAGCGGTCGCAATTGCGACCGGGCCCCGAAGCCAGGGGGGCCCACGGCCCCCCGCTTCACATCAATAAAGAGTTACTATAGTAACTCGGGCCGCGGGCCCCTGTTACTATAGTAACATACTTTACTTACCTTCCTGGTTCCGGATCGCAGCGGAGGTCCTGACGTCAAGCGCTGTGCGCAGCGCATGACGTCACCACGCTATGCGCCGCGCACAGCATCGAGACGACAGAACTCCCGCCGCGGCCGAAGAGGAAGGTAAGATAGCCCTGACTGGCGGGGTCCGACTCCCGGGACCCGCCAATCAGCTGTTTTGAAGGGGCCGCAGCACTCGTACGAGAGCTGCTCCCCTTCATTCCGGTCACACTGTGAATCCGTGTCGGCGATTCACAGTGTGAGCGAGTAGTGAAATGAAGGGGAAGCAGCTCTCGTACGAGTGCTGCGGCCCCTTCAAAACAGCTGATTTGCGGGTCCCGGGAGACACATCAGCTATTGATGGCCTATCCTGAGGATAGGCCATCAATGTTTAGGGACTGCACAACCCCTAAGCCTACGATGTAGCAGGCTTAGGGGGCCCATGAGACAGGATCACAGATTGTGTGATCCTGTCTGCTGGGCCCTGTATCTAAGCCAATCACATGGTAGGCTTAGATACATGGCCCATGTGTGATCCTGTCTGCTGGGCCCTGTATCTAAGCCAATCACATGGTAGGCTTAGATACATGGCCCATGCGTGATCCTGTCTGCTGGGCCCTGTATCTAAGCCAATCACATGATAGGCTTAGATACATGGCCCATGTGTGATCCTGTCTGATGGGCCCTGTATATAAGCCAATCACATGGTAGGCTTAGATACATGGCCCATGTGTGATCCTGTCTGCTGGGCCCTGTATCTAAGCCTACCACACTGTAGGTTTAGATACAGGGCCCCAGCACACAGTAATCTTATACTGTATAAGATTACTGTCTGCTGGACCCTGTATTTAAGCCTACGTTGTGGTAGGCTTAGATACAGGGTCCCACAGACAGTATCACACATGGGCCCTGTATCTAAGCCTAACACATGTTACTAATCGTTTTTTGTGTGTTTTCTTACAGGTTCGGTCGTTGTATCTGGCTGGTTATGAAAAATGGGGGGGACCCCACGTCATTTAAAAAAAAAAA
The DNA here is from genome assembly GCF_050947455.1 of Rhinoderma darwinii. Lineage (NCBI taxonomy): Eukaryota > Metazoa > Chordata > Amphibia > Anura > Rhinodermatidae > Rhinoderma > Rhinoderma darwinii. The sequence continues at coordinate 298,668 of NW_027461950.1, read as the reverse complement.
TAATAATAATTGGAAAGAACGATGTGGGGCCCCCCCATTTTTCATAACCAGCCAGATACAATAAAGCAGGAGCAGCCTAGCATCATCAGGGTAGGAAGGGCCACTGTTTTTGGCCTTTCCCCTGCTGATAATACCAGCCTGCGGCCACCCCAGTCGCCGACCATCACTACAGAGCCTTAGTAATGGAAGTTGTCAATCAGCCAGCGGCCATTACTAAGGCGGTGATAATAAAGTTTAAAAAGATACAAGCACATAGAAAAAATGTTTTATTGAAATAAAAAAACACAACCCTCATTAACCATTTTATTGAGAATAAAAAAAACGCCGTCATTGAAGTCCTCGTATCCGAAGTCCAACAACCGAACCTGTAAAAAAACACAAACACACAAAAATAATCAGTAACACATAAAGAAGCAAAATTATTATTCTTACCTATCCTGGGTCCGGCGCTGGAGACGCAATGTCAGCGAGCTGGGCCCTGTATCTAATCCAATCATGTGTGATACGGTCTGCTGAGCTGTGTATCTAATCCAATCATGTGTGATACTGTCTGCTGGGCCCTATATCTAATCCGATCATGTGTGATACTGTCTGCTGAGCCACTGTATCTAATCCTATCATGTGTGATACTGCCTTCTGAGCCACTGTATCTAATCCTATCATCTGTGGTACTGTCTGCTGAGCCACTGTATCTAATCCTATCATGTGTGGTACTGTCTGCTGAGCCACTGTATCTAATCCTATCATGTGTGATATTGTCTGCTGAGCCGCTGTATCTAATCCTATCATGTGTGATACTGTCTGCTGAGTCATTGTATCTAATCCTATAATGTGTGGTACCTTCTGCTGAGCCACTGTATCTAATCCTATCATGTGTGATACTGTCTGCTGGGCCACTGTATCTAACTAATCCTATCATGTGTGATACTGTCTGCTGAGCCACTGTATCTAATCCTATCATGTGTGATACTGTCTGCTGAGCCACTGTATCTAATCCTATCATGTGTGATACTGTCTGCTCAGCCACTGTATCTAATCCTATCATGTGTGATACTGTCTGCTGATCCGCTGTATCTAATTCTATCATGTGTGATACTGTCTGCTGGGCCACTGTATCTAATCCTATCATGTGTGATACTGTCTGCTCAGCCACTGTATCTAATCCTATCATGTGTGATACTGTCTGCTCAGCCACTGTATCTAATCCTATCATGTGTGATACTGTCTGCTCAGCCACTGTATCTAAGCCTATCATGTGTGTTACTGTCTGCTGAGCCACTGTATCTAAGCCTATCATGTGTGATACTGTCTGCTCAGCCACTGTATCTAAGCCTATCATGTGTGATACTGTCTGCTGAGCCACTGTATCTAATCCTATCCATAGTTTATAGGGTCGTAGTGCTATAGATATGCTATGCTTATACACACACTTTTTTTTGCGCGGACACATATGTATTGGGGCTATTTCCCTGACATTTTAAGCCCTGAGGGTATGTTCACAAGGCAGCGTCTGTTACGGCTGAAATTACGGTGCTGTTTACAGGAGAAAACAGCACCGTAATTTCAGCCGTAATGGCATGTGCAGGCGTCTTTCGCTGCGTCCATTACGGACGTAATTGGAGCTGTTTTTCTATGGAGTCCATGGAAAACAGCTCCATTTACGTCTGAAGAAGTGGCAGGCACTTCTTTGACGCGGGCATCTTTTTTACGCGCCGCCTTTTGACAGCGGCGCGTAAAAAAAAATGACCGTCGGCACAGAACATCGTAAGACCCATTCAAATGAAAGGGCAGATGTTTGCCAACGCTTTTGAGCCGCATTTTCGGACGTAATTCAATGCTAAAACACCCGAATTCCGTCCGTAAATAGGGTGTGTGAACCCAGCCTTAGTGACGCCCCGGCTGCTAGTGCTGCATTGTTGGGTCACTTAGGAGACCCAGCGATGCAGCTGAAAGCTCCGGACCGTCGGCCATGAGAAGTTTGCGGGGGGGGGCCCAGTAAGAATTTTTGCATCGGGGCCCATGAGCCTTTAGCTACGCCCCTGGCTATAGGAAAACGGATGGGACACGGTGATAACTAACAGAAACCACTGCACTTGTGCATGTTGTATGCTTAATGCATTGTTAAAAAAGATACAAAAATTAACCATTTTTGGCGGCAGATGCCTGCCAGGGTTCATACAAATAAGGTGGTAAAAGAAGAAGCAATGGCTTTTGACAAGCCCTCAAAAAATTTACCCTTTATGGTGGCAGATGCCTGCCGGGGTTCATCCATACATGGATGTAAAAGCAACAAGAAATGGCTTTTCAGAAGCCCTCCAAAAATTTACTCTTTTTATTGGCAGATGCCTGCCGGGGTTCATCCATACATGGATGTAAAAGCAACAAGCAATGGCTTTTCACAAGCCCTCCAGGCCTGCTTGTAGCAGACGGCAGTGGAGGTGTATTGGGGGTAGTAGAGGTAGCCAACGGACAGCACGGGTGGTGGTAGTAGTAGAAGTAGCAGCACATGAAAAGAGACTGGACAGTCACAGGACAAAGCCCTGAGGTGGGGCAGGCCTCAGGCCTGTTTGTAGCAGACGGCAGTGGAGGTGTATTGGTGGTAGTAGAGGTAGCCAACGGACAGCACGGGTGGTGGTAGTAGTAGTAGTAGTAGTAGTAGCAGCAGCACATTAAAAGACACTGGACAGTCACAGGACAAAGCCCTGTGGTGGGGCAGGCCAGCTTGTAGCAGACGGCAGTGGAGGTGTATTGGTGGTAGTAGAGGTAGCCAACGGACAGCAAGGGTGGTGGTAGTAGTAGTAGTAGTAGTAGTAGCAGCAGCACATTAAAAGACACTGGACAGTCCCAGGACAAAGCCCTGTGGTGGGGCAGGCCTCAGGCCGGCTTGTAGCAGACGGCAGTGGAGGTGTATTGGTGGTAGTAGAGGTAGCCAACGGACAGCAAGGGTGGTGGTAGTTGTAGTAGTAGCAGCACATTAAAACAGACTGGACAGTCACAGGACAAAGCCCTGTGGTGGGGCTGGCCTCAGGCCTGCTTGTAGCAGACGGCAGTGGAGGTGTACTGGTGGTAGTAGAGGTAGCCAACTAACAGCAAGGGTGGTGGTAGTAGTAGCAGCACATTAAAAGAGACTGGACAATCACAGGACAAAGCCCTGTGGTGGGGCAGGCCTGCTTGTAGCAGACAGCAGTGGAGGTGTATTGGTGGTAGTAGAGGTAGCCAACGGACAGCAAGGGTGGTGGTAGTAGTAGCAGCAGCACATTAAAAGACACTGGACAGTCCCAGGACAAAGCCCTGTGGTGGGGCAGGCCTCAGGCCGGCTTGTAGCAGATGGCAGTCGAGGTGTATTGGTGGTAGTAGAGGTAGCCAACGGACAGCAAGGGTGGTGGTAGTAGTAGTAGTAGCAGCACATTAAAACAGACTGGACAGTCACAGGACAAAGCCCTGTGGTGGGGCTGGCCTCAGGCCTGCTTGTAGCAGACGGCAGTGGAGGTGTACTGGTGGTAGTAGAGGTAGCCAACTAACAGCAAGGGTGGTGGTAGTAGTAGTAGCAGCACATTAAAAGAGACTGGACAGTCACAGGACAAAGCCCTGTGGTGGGGCAGGCCTGCTTGTAGCAGACGGCAGTGGAGGTGTATTGGTGGTAGTAGAGGTAGCCAACGGACAGCAAGGGTGGTGGTAGTAGTAGCAGCAGATTAAAAGAGACTGGACAGTCACAGGACAAAGCCCTGTGGTGGGGCAGGCCTCAGGCCTGCTTGTAGCAGACGGCAGTGGAGGTGTATTGGTGGTAGTAGAGGTAGCCAACGGACAGCAAGGGTGGTGGTAGTAGTAGCAGCAGCACATTAAAAGACACTGGACAGTCCCAGGACAAAGCCCTGTGGTGGGGCAGGCCTCAGGCCGGCTTGTAGCAGATGGCAGTCGAGGTGTATTGGTGGTAGTAGAGGTAGCCAACGGACAGCAAGGGTGGTGGTAGTAGTAGTAGTAGCAGCACATTAAAACAGACTGGACAGTCACAGGACAAAGCCCTGTGGTGGGGCTGGCCTCAGGCCTGCTTGTAGCAGACGGCAGTGGAGGTGTACTGGTGGTAGTAGAGGTAGCCAACTAACAGCAAGGGTGGTGGTAGTAGTAGTAGCAGCACATTAAAAGAGACTGGACAGTCACAGGACAAAGCCCTGTGGTGGGGCAGGCCTGCTTGTAGCAGACGGCAGTGGAGGTGTATTGGTGGTAGTAGAGGTAGCCAACGGACAGCAAGGGTGGTGGTAGTAGTAGCAGCAGATTAAAAGAGACTGGACAGTCACAGGACAAAGCCCTGTGGTGGGGCAGGCCTCAGGCCTGCTTGTAGCAGACGGCAGTGGAGGTGTATTGGTGGTAGTAGAGGTAGCCAATGGAGAGCACGGGTGGTGCTAGTAGTAGTAGTAGCAGCACATTAAAAGACACTGGACAGTCACAGGACAACGCCCTGTGGTGGGGCAGGCCTGCTTGTAGCAGACGGCAGTGGAGGTGTATTGGTGGTAGTAGAGGTAGCCAACGGACAGCAAGGGTGGTGGTAGTAGTAGCAGCACATTAAAAGACACTGGACAGTCACAGGACAAAGCCCTGTGGTGGGGCAGGCCTGCTTGTAGCAGACGGCACTGGGGGTGGATTGGTGGTAGAAGTAGTAGCAGCACCAACAGCGGCACATTAAAAAAAGAGTGGACAGGACAGAATCCCGTAGTAGCAGGCGGCAGTAACAGGCGGCAGCAGCAGCAGCAATGTCAGATCACCGTGCGGTACAAATGACAACTTATCTCTATTCTGTGACTCAATACGATTACGGTGATACCAATTTTATATACGTTTTTTTTAATATTTTACTACTTTTATTGATAATAAACGTTTTGTTAAAATAAAAATGTTTTGTGTCGCCACATTCTAAGAGTCATAACTTTTTATTTTTTGACTGATTGAGCAGTGTGAGGGATTATTTTTTGCGGGATGAGCTGTAGTTTTTATTGGTAGCAGTTTTTGGTACGTAGAAATTTGTGATCACTTTTCATAAAAAAAAATTTGGAGCTAGGTTGACCAAGAAACAGCGATTTTGGCGTTTTACATTTTCTATTTTTTACAGTATTCACCTTGCACATTAAATAACGCTATATTGTAATAGTTCAGACTTTTTCGCATGCAGAAATACCAATTTTGTTTACTTTTTTATTTTTTACATTACTTTAGGGGGAAAATGGGAAAAGTTTTTTTTTAACTATTTGTTTCTAATTTTTTTCACTACAAAAAACTTTTTTTCACTTTTTTTACACACTTTATTAGCCTCCCTAGCGGATTTTAACCAGCGATCATACTAACGTATTGCAGTATATTGTCATTTTTACAGGCTTAAGTTAAGTGAAGGCAGCTCTGGGTGCCATCATTAGGCCCATGAGCTGCCATTACAATCATTGTCACCCCCTGATCTAACTGGGGGGGGGTGATGAACTGTCAGAGGGGGCCGCCCCCCTTTTTTCAATGCCTCAGATGCTCGCGATTGACCGCAGCATTTGAGGGGTTAAACAGCTAGGAACAGCACGATCACTGCTCCCGACTGTTAGTCCCGGGTGTCCACTGTAAAACACAGCCGACACACGCAGCATATGGAGCGCACTCCAAACATCACCACCCGCACCCGGATGTAATAGCACGTCACGGTGCACAAAGGGGTTAATGGTCTCTTTTACGCAAAAGTAATAATTGCAAGAAATTGGATGGCTGGTAAATCCCCAATTGTTATGGATTGGTTGAAGTTGGTTAAGACAATTAAAGAATATGAGAAAATAAGAGCAGACAAGAAAAATTGTATAACAAAGTGGGAGGAAATATTGGGGATATGGAATTGATTGGTGTTCTATAGGAAGGTATAATTATTATTTTATCATAAGAAGGTTATAATTTTATGGTACTTAATGATCTTTGGGGTGGGAGGGGGATGGGATTGGGGAGATATATGTTGCGTGATGTAAATTGTGCAGATAAATTGTTGAGCATTATGATATTTATAATCACTGGATATTGAAATGTTGTAATGTTTTTATTACTGAAATTCAATAAAGATATGTGAAAAAAAACAAAAACATTTGATGTGTGTTAGAATGTAAGGTAAGTGTGAGGTCATCAGTGATGTCATAATTCACCTTCTCTATAAAAGCTGCAGATCGGTCACATTCCGTTGAGCCGCTATAGACCAATAGTTTCTTGCTTTTTGGTACGTCGCTCTCACTTGACTTTTTCTTGAGTCCTGTGACTTCTAGAAATCTTGCTTTATCCAGAAGCTTCAGATCCACGATTCAGAGGTAAGAGGAGAACATGTAGAATGTTTCTTGTGAAGTATTGCAGCGAGTTCCATGTGCTGCCCCTGTAAGAATGTTTCTCTTTCACCCTCTTACTGGGTTAGATTCTAAGGTCAGGCGCAATAAATGAAATACAAGATTGAGTGTATGAAAATGTATATTGTATAAAGAGTGAAATGACTGTTAGTTATTCTGAGACTTCTATGGAGATTTGTACATAGCGACAGCCATAAACAAGGAACTTTACAGAGACACTTTTTCCTTATCATCAATAATTACATGGCAGGTTATAGTTACCATCCATGGTCTCCCCACACTCCAGGAAGTCTCCTTTCCAGTATGTCCCTCCTCAAGTGGCCTCCCAAGTGGCTGCCCTCATGTCATGCTTGGGTCTTTTATGCCCCCTTGTCTGCCCCTCTTAGAGACAAATAGTGTGACCTTCCTGATAAAAAGAACTTCCCCCCTCATGTAACATGCGGATATAGAATACTGGTGCCACTTATCAACCACCTTTAGCATTTATGACATCCTGAGTTTGTCCATGGGTAAGACTGGGTTCACACTACTGGTTAGCACCTGTAAGAGATACCTGTGAACGTCGGGGTCATTTATTGTGAGAATCAGGGTAAACAATAGGAATCTTGCAAACTGATGAGACGCATTTCATTAAGAAACGCAACTATACCCATGATCCTCCATCTTTGATTTACCCAAATAAAATACCCTATATAATATTACATATAACCTTATATGTGGCTTTCAATTTCTGAAACCTTTAAATTCTTACACCACCAGAGGGCACAGTGTAGAGGAGTGCCGCTGTCTCCTCTAGCTGCACTGTCCTGTCTCTACCTTGGGAGGGCGCTCTTCATGCAGTTATCACATGTTTATTGGGGAGGGGGCTGATAATTGAGGACAGAGAAGTCTAGAATCTATTTTCTTTTTGGAAGATGATTTAGAAACAAGTAACCACACGATGATTTCTCGCCTCAGCAGATTTGTGGATATGAAGATCATGAATAGAAAACATCAGACATTCTGTGTGGACACAAATCAAGAGCTCAGAAATGCTTTGGACACCTGGGATTTGGTGGAAGAAGACGTCTTAGGAGCCTGTGTCCCTTATTTCATCCAGGAGAAGGTGGCTGAAGATCTCTTCACTTATACGGATGTGTTTCAGAAAGCCATTCTGAGTAGCCTGTTACCATCTCAATACAACGCCGCCATGTGCCGCTTCTTCATCAGAGTCATTCAGTACAGAAGAGACGCGGCACACTACCTGAAGGAATATATAATCAATGTGCTATGTGAGCACTTGAAGGTGGAGTACATGAAGGGACAATACTATTCCTACGCCATGACTAAGAAGGTTATTGTCTGGCTGAGCATCCTCCATCTTGAAGCGGTGGTCGGGGAACTGAGATACAACATCGTTTATGAGGATTTCAATGCTGCCATTGTCGACACTTTGACAGAAGTGACATCTCTGTGTGCTACAGTCATCATGCCACACATCTTGGACATGCTGCCAGTGCTGGGCCAAGTGGTCAAAAATGCTCCTGACCAACTATCTAAGGAGACTTTGTGCTATGCTATAAGACGTTTATGCGGCAGCATCCAAGAATATATTGTGAAGGGTGGCAGCTGCAAAGTGCAACTTATGAAGGCCATAAGCAACATGAAGGCCAACATTTCCACCTGGTTGCCTGATGTCCATGCTGAGCTTCAAGACTCCACCAAAGTTGCCCTGGAATTCTTTACTGTACCCGAATCATCGGAGAACCAGCCGACCGAGCCAGTCAATGACGAGTTACAGACCCTTCCTCACGCCGAGCTCCTAGAAAAGTACAGGGAGCAATTTGCTGCGGAGAATAAGGAACTGGAAGATACAGAGAAGCAGCGTATTGGGATGAACATGTTTGTGACATCTCTGGTATCTGGCAGGAAAATAACAAAAGATTTCCTTCAGTTTCTGCTCAATGCCCTGAAGAATGCGGACCCAAAGGCCAAAATGACAGCAGCTATGTTCTTCAATGAGGCTTTGAAGCATCCAAGACTTATAAAGCAGAAATACCAAGAGTGCGCAATCCAACATCTGCTGAAGATCATAGAAGAGGACGATAACATCTTGTGCAGCATCGCCATGGAGGCACTGGGGAATGCCACCACCGGAGCTACAAGACTGGTGGAGAGCTACAAGAATAAGATCATTGCCCACATGGAGTTTAGACTATCAAAAACCAGCAGCATCAAGATCATCATGGCGGCACTGAGGGCGCTGTCCTCCATTATCAGACGCCTGAAGCTTTCTGTCCTCAGTAGACAATTCATTAAAATATCCCGGGAGCATATGGACTATCCGGATGGAGAAGTCCAGATTGCGGCCATAAACCTGTTAAGAGATCTGACAGAGAGCTGCCGCCTTCCGCTATTTGGATATTTTACAGACAAAGTCAGGAGCTGTATACCAACTTTACTCCTGAAATTACATAGTGACAACCAGGAGATAGTAGCAGCCAGTACTTCATCTCTGCAGAGCTGCCTCTCCTACATCAAAGGAGCCAACATTCGGGGATTTTTCCGGACGGAAATCTCTCCAAACATCAATGACCTGAAATCCATCTACAGCTGTCTGGCTCATAACCACCCAAAATTGATGAAGACCATGCTCCTCCAGATCCCAAGCTATCTGGTCAACTCAGAGGACAAGGAGGCTGTAGTCAGACATGTTGAATTTCTTAAAGATGCCATCAACCATGATGTCATGTAAGACCTGGACTTATATAGTCTCAGCCTAGCTCTGGCCACACTGCACTGCGAAGGCTTCTCATGTAATATCAGAAAAGCCAATGAAAGGGCCGTCTCCATTCTGGCCACCAAGTGGTTTTACATCGGCAGTGCCAACAAATAAAATGCATTTATCAGGGATGAACCGCTGAGGACAGAGACATCAAGGTTGTAGATCACTTCCCCATGTACTATCCAATGGTTGTGAACATCAATATCAGCTGTCAAGACTTGAACATCAATATTAACATCTAGGGGGCAGAGCTAGCAGTCTGACTTGCGAACGAGCCTCAGGCCTACATCGAGGAGTGTGAACAAGGTGCAGACTCACCGGCCGGTGGAGTCCAGCGATGCCAGTTATCCGTCAACATTAGATGACGGAGACCAAGGACTTAGCTGGCGAGACAGACTATACAGTCAGTGTATGGGCAGCATGGTGGTGCAGTTTGGGGAATATGCCAGTCATCAGATCATAGAGACGGTGTATAATAACAACTCCACATATAATATACAGATGTAATGACACGTCAAAAAATAAAAGTCTACTCTGTTTTATATTGAAATTAATGGGTGTGCAGCCTGCAAGTGACTGAAGCTAATAAAAAGTATAGAGCACTCATTGTTTTTTATTGTAGACTAGATACTTGAATTTTTTACACTGAGATTCATATCGTAAAAGGTTTTTAAGCGGGTCACAAATGGTACAAAAGGTACACAAGAATAGAGGCCGAGCTGCAGTTCTGCTGAACAGCCGCTATGCAGTGGTCGGAACCATCTGCTTCCGGCAGTGTTGTCCAGTGCCCGGAGGCAGTTGGACTGGCAGATCGGTGCGGGGTCTCGTGTAGTAACGATTGTTTTCCCCATACATTACTGATGATTGCTCCTTGTGACACGCTGTATCGTCGATTGGTGCTGGTTTTAATGGTCAGTATCGGGACATCTAAAAGGACCTTTATTTCCTCAGACACCACCATAATTAGGCATTGGAACCAACCCTTCCACCTTAGCGGGTAAAGATTAACCATCTAAAAGGTTCACTATATACACATAAGGGCTAAAGGTGAAAACACAGAGGTGCTCACCATATATCCAGCGTATAACTGTGTCCTCCAAATCTTAGGAGTGCATGGAGCAGGAGTTGTTCTAGATTCCTGTTTATATCCCAGACACGTTCATACCATTTTAGACAATGAATCGACATATCGCAAACTTGTGGCGAAACCAATCACCGCATGTAAAGAACCTTTAAAAAATCTGCTAGAAGAAGGAATTGAATTAGAAGTATTAGCCAAGAAACAGGCTGAATACTTACTGATAGAATTCCCTATTGTTCCCATATTCCATGGGATGCCAAAAATCCATAACTTTTCATGGTCTTGAAACTTGGGTTATCTGTGACATAGTTGGCTAGTACTCCTGCAAACAGTCCTGCCATCAGGGTAGTACCGCTGGTACTACTGTCAGGGGCCTGGCCACAAAAGTAAAATAAAGGGGGCAGCTGCCGCTCATCAAGGTTATGATCAGCGGTAATTGGTTTGTAGAAAGGAATGGGACCCATGCAGGGGCCAGAAGCAGCGGCCAGCTCTGCAACTTGGTGAGTGACTCTGTTTTAAAGCAGCAGATTCAGTTTAATTATTTTTTTATGTTGCCCCTTCTCTCCCACCTTCCCACCGGTCTCTCTCCCCTTCCCACCGGCCTCACTCCCCTTTCCACCGGTCTCTCTCCCCTTCCCCTCCCCAGACCCCGGTCAAGCGTCATATCCACTCTGGCCCAACTCCCGCCTCGGCCACCTTCCGTTCTCTTAGCCTACTCCTCCGCCCGCTCACAGAGTCCCTGGCACTTTGCGTCCTGCTCCCATCCCACGACTTTCCGTTGCCACCTCTCCAAATCCCCTAATAATGGGGGACCCAGATGTATTTCCTCAAATGGATTCCACTGACTGTATGAAGCCCAGAAATTTCTGATGGCGGGCCTGCCTGCATACCACATATTCCGGCAATCAAGGCAATGGAATTCAATTTGCGGAAATACACCAGGTATTCCAAATATCTACAAGAATTTATTTTAATGTGAGTGGAGTATCTGCGCTCACATAATTACTTCTGCCTTGATAGTGTTATTTTATTGCAGATAGAAGACGCCCTGATGGGGTCAAAATTCTCCCTCTCCATGGACAATTTGTTTATGACATGGTGGGAGAACAACATTTTTTCAGCCAATAATCCCTTTTACGAGTGGATTGTGTGGGATGGACGATACATCGATGACTTTTTTTTTGTTTAGGGGTCGTGATGTGGCGTCTGTACCACCATTTATGGAATACAATAAAACCAATATATTTAATTTACAATGTTACAGGCTCGGCATCCATGGATTCTGTTACCTTCTTTGAGATTATGTTACAGGGGAATTGTAATACAGAAAAGGAATAATTTTGTGAACCCTCTTCGGGCACACAAAATTGTTGCTAATTAACATTCCCCATATGTCTACTTTAGTTTGGCATTGTTTTTTGAACATCCTTTTATTTTTCTATGACATCACAAGGCTTAGAACTTTAGCAGCAATTTCTCACATTTTCAAGAAAATTTCAAAAGGCCATTTTTACAGGGACCAGTTCAGTTGTGAAGTGGCTTTGAGGGCCTTATATATTAGAAACCCCCAAAAAGTCACCCCATTTTAAAAACTTCACCCCTCAAAGTATTCAAAACAGCATTTAGAAAATGTCTTAACCCTTTACACATTTCACAGAAATTAAAGCAAAGTAGAGGTGAAATTTACAAATTTCATATTTTTTTGCAGAAATACATTTTTAATACAATTTTTTTTATAACACAGAAGGTTTTACCAGAGAAATGCAACTCAATATTTGTTGCCCAGTTTCGGCAGTTTTAGGAAATATCCCACATGTGGCCCTAGCATGCTACTGGACTGAAGCACCGGCCTCAGAAGCAAAGGAGCACCTAGTGGATTTTGGGGCCTTATTTTTGTTAGAATACATTTTAGGCATCATGTCAGGTTTGAAGGGCTCTTGCGGTTTCAAAACAGTCAAAATCCCCCAAAAGTGACCCCATCTGGGAAACTACACACCTCAAGGAAATTATCTAGGGGTACAGTGAGCATTTTGACCACACAGGTTTTTTACAGAAATTATTGGAAGTAGGCCATGAAAATTAAAATCAACATTTTTTCAAAGAAAATGTAGGTTTAGCGATTTTTTTTCTCATTTTCACAAGGACTAAAGGAGAAAAAGCACCATAAAATTTGTAAAGCAATTTCTCCCGAGTAAAAAAATACCCCACATGTGGTAATAAACGGTTGTTTGGAGACACGGCAGGGCTTAGAAGAGAAAGAGCGCTATTTGGCTTTTGGAGATCACATTAAGCAGGTTTTTTGCATAAATTATTGGAAGTAGGCCCTGAAAATGACAATCTAACTTATTTCAAAGAAAATGTAGGTTTAGATAATTTTTTCTAATTCCACAAAGACTGAAGGAGAAAAAGCACCATAAAATTTGTAAAGCAATTTCTCCCGAGTAAAACAATACCCCACATGTGGTAATAAACGGCTGTTTGGACACACGGCGAAGCTGAGAAGGGAAAGAGCGCTATTTGGCTTTTGGAGATCACATTAAGCAGGAATGGTTTGCGGAGGCCATGTCACATTTACAAAGCCCCTGAGGGGAAAAAACAATGAAAATGCCCAAAAAGTGACACCATTTAGGAAACTACACCTCTTGAGGAATTCCTCTAGGGGTGTAGTGAGCATTTTGACTCCACAGATTTTTCATAGAATTTATTAGAATTCGGGCAGTGAAAATAAAAACAATCCTTTTTCTTCAATAAGACGTAGCTTTAGCTCAAATTTTTGCATTTTCGCAACAAATAAAGGACAAAAAAAGAACCCAACATTTGTAAAGCAATTTTTCCCGAGTACGGCAATACCCCATATGTGGTCATAAACTGCTGTTTGGGCACACGGCAGGGCTCAGAAGGGAAGGACCACCATTTGGAGTGCAGATGTTGCTGGATTGGTTTCTGGGCGCCTGTGGGCCCAAAACAGTGGAAACCCCCCAGAAGTGACCCCATTTTGGAAACTACACCCCTCAATGCATTTACCTAGGGGTGTAGTAAGCATTTTAACCCTGTAGGTGATTGGCAGAAATTGGTGTGCACTCGATGTTGCAGAGTGAAAATGGGATTTTTTTCCATAGATATGCCAATATGCGGTGCCCAGCTTGTGCCATCATAACAAGACAGCTCTCTAATTATTATGCTGGGTTTCCTGGTTTTAGAAACACACTACATGTGGCCCTAATCTCTTGCCTGGACAGTCGACCAGGCTCAGGAGTGAAAGCGTACCATTTAAAATTGAGGCCTAATTTGGCGATTTACAAAGTATTGGTTCACAACTGCAGAGGCTCTGATGTGAAATAATAAAAATAAACCCCTGAGAAGTGACCCCATTATGGAAACTGCACCCCTCAAGGCATTTATTAAGGGGTGTAGTGAGCATTTTCACCCCACAGGTCTTTTCCATAAATGAATGCGCTGTGGATGGTGCAAATTCAAAATTTATATTTTTCCCTAGATATGCCATTCAGTAGCAAATATGTCGTGGCCAGCTTATGACACTGGAGAGACAAACCCCAAAAATTGCTAAAAGGGTTCTCCCGGGTATGACGATGCCATAAATGTGGAAGGAAACTGCTGTTTGGGGACGCTGTAGGGTTCAGATGGGAGGAAATGCCATTTGGCTTTTGGAGCGTGGATTTTGCTTGGTAGTAGTTTTGTTTGGAGTCTTACTGGTGTTTCCGTTTATAATGTAGGGCATATGTAAGCCGGGCAGGGTATAAAAGGGGCATAGTCAGGTGGTATAATAATGGGGTAAAAAAAACAATAAAATGATCCATAGATGTGTGTTACGCTGTGACACAATCCTTTCTGCACAGGCCAGTGTCGCACTGATATATGGCGTCCTTTCTTATCCCCCTTTTGGTCCACACTCCGCGCCTTTGCAGTTTGGGGAATTTTGCTGGGAAGTGTTGTCCTGGTATAATACGGGCACCGTCACTTCCAGCGGATATGTTTGGGCCCTCCCTTTCCTGGTTCCCTAATTTTAGGTCCTTGATAAATCGCCTCTTCAAACAGAAGAAATGTTCCCCTCGGGCACAACTGCATATTTTCTTATTTCCTGACTTATTGGAGCCATAACTAATTTTATTTTTCATAGACGTAGCGGTATGAGCAGTGGCGGATTAAGAAGACCATGGGCCCTGGGCTGTTACCCAAACTTGGGCCCCCCTTCTCCACCACCACCCTGCCGCGCCGTAACTATTGCTAACACTACCTAAACACTAGTACACAAAGTAGGCACATTATGCACAAAGTACACACAGTACGCAAATTATGCACAAAGTACGCACATTATGCACAAAGTACGCACATTATGCACAAAGTACGCACATTATGCACAAAGTACACACAGTACACAAAGTAGGCACATTATGCACAAAGTACGCACATTATGCACATTATGCACAAAGTACGCACAGTACACAAAGTACCACATTATGCACAAAGTACACAAAGTAGGCACATTATGCACAAAGTACGCACAGTACACAAAGTACCACATTATGCACAAAGTACGCAAATTATGCACAAAGTACGCACATTATGCACAAAGTACACAAAGTACGCACATTATGCACAAAGTACGCACATTATGCACAAAGTACGCACATTATGCTCAAAGTACGCACATTATGCACAAAGTACGCACATTATGCACATTATGCACAAAGTACGCACATTATGCACAAAGTACGCACATTATGCACAAAGTACACAAAGTAGGCACATTATGCACAAAGTACGCACATTATGCACAAAGTACACAAAGTACCACATTATGCACAAAGTACACAAAGTACGCACAGTACACAAAGTACCATATTATGCACAAAGTACGCACATTATGCACAAAGTAAGGACATTATGCACAAAGTACGCACATTATGCACAAAGTACACAAAGTATGCACATTATGCACAAAGTACGCACATTATGCACAAAGTACACAAAGTACGCACATTATGCACAAAGTAGGCACATTATGCACAAAGTACGCACATTATGCACAAAGTACACAAAGTACGCACATTATGCACAAAGTAGGCACATTATGCACAAAGTATGCACAGTACACAAAGTACCACATTATGCACAAAGTACGCACATTATGCACAAAGTACACACATTATGCACAAAGTACACAAAGTACGCACATTATGCACAAAGTACCCACATTATGCACAAAGTACACAAAGTACGCACATTATGCACAAAGTAGGCACATTATGCACAAAGTATGCACAGTACACAAAGTACCACATTATGCACAAAGTACGCACATTATGCACAAAGTACGCACATTATGCACAAAGTACGCACAAAGTACGCACATTATGCACAAAGTACGCACAGTACAAAGTACGCACATTATGCACAAAGTACGCACAGTACACAAAGTACACACATTATGCACAAAGTACACAAAGTAGGCACATTATACACAAAGTATGCATAGTACACAAAGTACACACGAGTATGCACATTATACACTAAGTAGGCACATTATACACGAGTATGCACATTATACACAAAGTACACCTTGTAAACACATGAATATGGACATTAAACATACATGAATATGGACATTAAACATACATGAATATGGACATTAAACACACATGAATATGGATATTAAACACACATGCACTTACCTTTTATGTCTTCACTGCAGCTCTTCTCCTGCTCACAGCACAGAGCCCGCCGACAGTCTCCCCTCCCCCATGTCCCGACAGCTAGCAGCAGAGATGTTTAGAGCAGGGAAGGGGGGCTGGAGGGGGAGCTTCTAAAGCAGCACAGACCACGGCTGCTAAGTAGAAGCAAAGCTCCCCTCGCCTGACAGGTGCGGTCCTGGCACCGGGGCTCCCTCCGGTGCTAGCGACGCCACTGGGCATGAGGGGGTTCGGGCGGTCATAGGCTCCTTGGGCCCCCTGGCAGTCTTGGGCCCCGGGCGACCGCCCGAAACGCCCTAATGATAATCCGCCACTGGGTATGAGGGCTGGTTTGTTGCGGGACGAGCTGTAGCGATTATTGGTACCATTTTGGGGTACATGTGACTTTTTGATCACCTTTTATCCTATTTTTTGGGATGCCAGGTAAACAAAAAAACGCAATTCTGGCACAGCTTTTTTCGTTTTTTGTATACAGCGTTCACCATGCGTTATAAATTACATGTTAACTTTATTCTGCGGGTCAGTACGATCCCGGCGATACCTAATTTATAGAACTTTTTCATGTTTTACAACTTTTTGCACAATAAAATTACTTTTGAAAAACGAATGTATTTTTTCTGTCGCCAAGTTGTGAGAACCATAACTTTTAAATTTTTTTGTCGATGGAGCTGTATGAGGGCTTGTTTTTTGCGGGACGAGCTATAGTTTTTATAGGTACCATTTTTGGATACGTGCGACTTTTTGATCACTTTTTATTCTAATATTTGTAGGGCAAAGTGACCAAAAAACAGAAACTCTGGTAACGTTTTTTACGGGTTTTTTTTACGCTGTTCACCGCGTGCAATAAATAATATAATATTTTGATACCTCCGGTCGTTACGGTCGTGGCGATACCAAATACATATGGTTTATTGTTATTTTTCAATAATAAAGGACTTGATAAGAGTAAAAGGGGGATTGTGTTTTATTTGATTACTTGAAACTTTTATTGTTTTCAAACTTTTATTTTGTGCACTTTTTTTTACACTTTTTTATACTTTTTTTTACACTTTTTCTCAAGTCCCACTAGGGGACTTGAAGGTCCAACGGTCAGATATTTTTTTTTTCTAATACATTGCACTACCTATGTAGTGCAATGTATTAGATCTGTCAGTCATTCACTGACAGCAAGCCGATTAGGCTTCGCCTCCCGGCAGGGCCTAAATCGGCTTCCGTAATGGCAGAGCAGGAGACCATTGTGTCTCCTGTTGCCATAACAGCAGTCACAAGTCCTGATTGCCTGTCAGGGCTGGCGATCTGCTAGTAACCGCTACGATGCAGCAATCGCTTTCGATTGCTACATCGAAGGAGTTAATGGCAGGGATCGGAGCTAGCTCCGGTTCCTGCCGTTACAGGTGGATGTCAGCTGTACAGTACAGCTGACTTCCACCGCTGATGGCGCCGGATCAGCTCCTGACCCGGCGCCATCTTGCTAGCAGCTATGGAAGCCTATCAGGCTCCGCCGCCGGGCAGATCTTGACTGGCTTCGGTGCTAGGCAGACCGGGAGGCCAGTATTAGGCCTCCGGTTGCCATTGCAGCCACCGGAACCCCGGCAATTTCATTATTGGGGTTCCGATGAGCTGCAAACACCTTAAGTGCAGCGATCGCGTTTGAGCGCTGCACTTAAGGGGTTAATGGCGGGGATCGAAGCTAATTTCGGTCCCCGCCGTTACAGCCGGATGTCAGCTGTAAGATACAGCTGAGATCCGGTGATGGAAGGCACCGGCTCAGCTTCTGAGCCGGTCCCAAACATTCGGCGTATAGGTACGTCAAGACGCGGGAAGTCAATGCTTTCCATGACGTACCTATACGGCAAATGTCGGGAAGGGGTTAACAATGGATGTTAAGAAGGGTTTCAAAACAAAGGACACAATAATCCATCTTGTTTAATAATAAATACTGAAGCACGAGAGATCAATTACCAGTTTCTTCAACGGCATAGAGCCAAAAGTTTGGAGAAATATCAAAACATTATTCAGAAAAAATGAACCCATGTTAAATCCGGATCCAGTCCTGACACAAATTTCTACAGTGTCGCTAACAACAAAACTTGACTTTCCCAAAAAGTTTTTTATTTTTTCAAAAGTACTTACGATATTGATGCGTTTATAAAAATTGTACTAAGCATCATGTAATTTATGCCATTAAATGCAAACAATGTGATTGCGTGTATGTACGGATGTAGCCATCTTTATCTTGACTCGGATAACTTGCTGAAGCGTGATATCACACAACAAAAGTCGTTAAAAAGTCATTGAAAAAACACAGCCACTGTGTATTTAAAGAGGCTCTGTCACCACATTATAAGTGCCCTATCTTCTACATAATGTGATCGGCGCTGTAATGTAGATTACATCAGTGTTTTTTAATTAGAAAAATTATCATTTTTGACGGAGTTATGACCTTTATTAGCTTTATGCTAATGAGTTTCTCAATGGACAACTGGGCGTGTTTTACTATATGGCCAAGTGGGCGTTGTAAAGAGGAGTGTATGACGCTGACCAATCAGCGACCAATCAGCGTCATACACTTCTCTCCATTCATTTACACGGCAGATAGCAATATACTGTATCTATATCGCTATTTGCAGTCGCATAAACACACTATAACACTACTCATGTGTCATGGCAATGAATATACATTACCTCCAGCCAGGACGTGACGTGTATTCATTCTCCTGACCACTTCTGTAGCGTCTCTGTGATTTACAGCATAGCAGGGGTAGTCTCGCGAGATTACGCTGTAAACTGTCATTCACAGCGAGATCTCGCTGTGCTGTGCTGTAAATCACAGAGACGTGCAGAGAAGTGGTTTGGAGAATGAATACACATCACGTCCTGGCTGGAGGTAATGTATATTCATGGTCATGACACATGAGTAGCGTTATAGTGTGTTTATGTGACTGCACATAGCGATATAGATATATCGCTATCTGCAGAGTAAATGAATGGAGAGAAGTGTATGACGCTGATTTGTCACTGATTGGTCAGCGTCATACACTCCTCTTTACAACGCCCACTTGGTCATATAGTAAAACACGCCCAGTTGTCCATTGAGAAAGTCATTAGCATAAAGCTAAAATAGGTCATAACTCCGTCAAAAATTATCGTTTTTCTAAATAAAAAACACTGCTGTAATCTACATTACAGCGCCGATCACATCATGTAGAAGATAGTGCACTTATAATGTGGTGACAGAGCCTCTTTAAGGCGTTGAAAGTCAAGATAAAGCCGGCTACATCTGTAGGGCGCACGATTAGAAACTTCAAAACGCGCATTGTAGAACACATTTCAGATACAAAAACAAAAAAACCACTAATGCCTCCCGATGCAGAAAAACACTTCTTAGAAACACATAATGGTAATTTTTAAAGCTTATGGGGAAATGTATTAACCTTTCTACACCAGTTTTCTAAAAGGGGGCTTCCCAAAAGGGGGCAAGGTGACAGCAGCACAACAAATTTATAATAATTTACACCTGGCGTAAACTATAGTCGAAATCTACGCCTGCTAATAACTGGCAAAAATGTCACTATGTGGAGCGTAGCAAGGTAGAGGCCCATGCCAGGCTCCTCTCCGTCCCCTCTATCGGACAATTAAATAAAAAATGAATGCTCACCTCACCACTCCTCTTCTGGTCCCCTCATGTTCTCTCCGCAGCCTGCGGCTCAAACAATGCACTGATGACGTTGAGTGCTGTGTCGCATATAAAGTACCTGACGCTGCTCGGTGTCAGTGCATTGTATGGGCAGCAGGGAGCCTTAGGGGATCAAGGGGGAAGAAGAGAAGCGGAAAAAAGATTATACTTATTTTTTATTTTACATTTTGTCCGATGGGTAGGGGGAATAGATGGAGCATGGCCGCGGTCGCTGCATAACGATTGTGGCGCAAGAACGGCCGAAAGATGTGACACATTTAATAAATGTATTGCATCTTACTACAAATTTCTTTATATTAAGACTGGCATATGAAATGCCATCTTAATAAATTCCCCCCAATGTTTTTATGGCCTTGAAGTAGTGAAGAAACCAAAGACGGGTGGATATTGGAGAAGACACTTCCTGAATAGGGAGGCGTTCTGCGATCTGCAGCTTCATACAAGATTCCCGAAGGGTCTTAATTTGAGGAATGATCTGTTATATGTTTACTTAAGTGGAATAACACTTAATACACAATGTATATATCAACGACATAGCATAACAGTCATTTTCCTCTCATAATATGCAGTTTGATGACTTTTATGTCGATTTGTTTTTTAAATATTGCATATTTAAATATGGTGCTAAACTCCTGTTAAATAAAGATTCAGCTTCTCCCCTACTTGAGTAGCTGTGCAGCACCTGCACGAATTTGAGAATTTGCCTCTCTGGTCATGTGATCACAGGTCCTGCACCCATAACACAACAGCACTACACAAACTATTTATGCAGTTTGTTCACTAGATGGCAGCAAAGCACTGAAATGATATACACATACACGTTTACATAGGTGGCATACATGTTTACATAGGTGACGCGCTTGGTGCTCAACTTGTAAATAAAAACACAACAATCAAAAGTATCATCAACTATAAGTTTATAATCCATGCCCACCTGCGGCTGCTGCTACGCATATCCTCACCATTGTGGTCGGACAGTCTGAACGTGACAGGCCCAGGACCCTGGGCAACATATTGTCTCCATCATTACTACCAACCAAAAACCCCAAACCTACATGGCTAACATATAAGGGATTTTACAAGTGTGGGGTTAATCCCTGCAAAGTTTGCACTTTCGCTAAAATTAATAAACAATACTCCAACTCTTCAGAAACCACTACTTTCACAACCAAATCATACATGAACTGTAACAGTGGCCATGTAGTGTATATTATCGAATGTACAACATGTAAACTTAAATATGTAGGCTGCACTACCAGGAAATTTAAAATTCGCATATTGGAACATCTCAGCTATATACGAAATCCATCTATTATCAACATTTCCAATGCAGCCAGACATTTTGTCACTTGCCACAATAGAAATGTTAGCTCTTTTTCCACATATGCTATTGAAAAAATAAGGGGCACTAAAAGAGGGGGAGATTTGAAACAGCGTTTACTCACAAGGGAGGCATTTTGGATTTATAGTTTGGAGACTCGCTTTCCAAAAGGACTCAACCTCAAGAAGGATCTCATGTTTCATTATTGAAATATTCATGATCCAAACCACATTATAGAACCAAGCACCCATTGTTGACAATAACAAGTGTCACAAACATATATATATACTAATATTAATTGGATCCAATCAATTATTATTATTTTTGCTCATCAACACATGACTTTGTCTTCCCTTGTATATATCTTTCTCAATTGGGTATTCATATTTAGATTATCATCATGGTTTACATAGGCAGTAACCGAGTTCCAGTATTTGTTTTTCTTCCAACAATATACTATTTTAATCTCTGCATGGATATATTCTTTGCACTCAAGTATTGTTGACGGTCATTATCAATTGTGGCTTTCTTGTGGATAATCTCAACATTTTCCATTTTTCTATTTAAGGGCAACATTTTCATCTTTATACCATCATATTGCCACCATCAGCCACATATATTTATAAATTCTTTGTTTGACATGTCACACTATCATTCAAACACATTTGTCACTCACCTGTTGTTGCTGGGTTTTCTGGCTCTGGTCGCGGGGTGCTTCTCTGTGCGGTATGGTCCCTATGTGTCTTCGGCCTCGTTTTGAGTTGGATTTTTTCCTGCACGGCATTCATTAGAGTTTTGATTGTTTCATGCCACTTCACATCTATTTTACCATACATAAGGAGACTACATACTCAAAATTTGTCATAAGTATTAAGGTCAATTTTATCTGACATGTACTCACTGGCCACATTTGGTCATTATTAGTATGCGCCTATGTCATTATTTTGATTATATGTTTTTCTATGAGGATCAGGCTCATATATACCCCTCATCTTTATTTCGACAATGTGTCAAATATAAATTATTTTTTTTTCTCATATTGATATTATCATCTATTAAAGGGGTTGTCCGAGATATATTTTTATTTTAAAGTTAAACACACAATGCACACATTAAGTATTCCCTAATATACTTACCTGTGCAATCTTGCTTCTGTTCTCCGTTCTGGCAGCTCTTTTCTGCCGATCACATGTCTTCTGACGTCACGTTTTCTTCCTCCTCCACTGTCGTGTCGTGTCCCGATCACATGGTCTCGCCCCAGCGAGACCTCGGATGGGACACGACACGTCACTGGAGACGTGACGTTTCTGCGCGTGCCCGCCCGCCCAGCCTATGCATCTTTTCACTGTGAACGCGCCTATGCATGTTCACAGTGAAAAAAGTGAAGAGGGACGGCACCCGCGGACTAGAAAGGTACAGTGACCTCTGTACTTTTAGTTCTTCCCCTATCAAAGCCTACACATAGTAGGCTTTGATAGGGAATTATACAACACTATGCAGCACACGGGTCGCATGCAGCCCTTGAGGCTGTTATCTGCGGCCCGCGGGACACCGTGCACTGTTTAACAACTGGTTCCTGACCGCTGGCTGTATTTTTACGGCCAGCGGTCAGGGACGGGTCCTTAAAACCCGAGCCATAGACTTTCTACGGCTCGGGTTTTAACTTGCTGCCCGCGCGATCGGGCAGCTGTATGTCGGGTCTCCGGCTGTCAGTGACTGCCGGGGACCCTGAGGAGAAGACAGAAGCTGCTTTAGCTGCTTCTGTCTTCTCCGATGTCTTTTTACACAGCGCTCAATGAACGCTGTGTATAGAAATAGAGACAGCGGCCCCGCGGCGCTGTCTCTATTCCTCCCGGTATCATGTGACTGGTCACATGATCACCGGGTGCCGTTAGTGGCAGACTGCTGCTGTGTCTTACTAGACCCAGCACAGCCCTATTAGTGACAATCGTCACTATGAGAGGGCTGATTTCCCCTGTAACTGGGGCTGCTGTGCAGCTCCAGTTACAGTGGAAAAACATGTAAAAGAAAGAAAAAAAATATATAAAGTCCCCAAAGGTCTTTTTTGACCTTTGAGGATCAGACTACAGTAATAAAAAAATAGTAAAGTAAAGTGCAAAAAAAATACAATAATAAATACACATAAAATACCCACCCCAATAAAATACCGTTCCCCCCCGACAATCATTGTTATAACGCTAGCGCTGACCCAATTACCCTAATATAGACATGTAATATATTAAAATTTACGGTAGACAATGACGATCACAAATAAAAGGTATATTTTAGGGTAAAACTATGTTATTACCAAAAAAAAATAGCTGAAACGTAAAAAAGCTTTTTTTTTACTAATATTTTCAAACTTTATGAAAGAAAATTCTAAAATGGCAAAAAAGGTGTGTATAAAAATGATAAAAAAAAGAAACCTGCATTGTCTACGGAAAAAACAACGCAAAAATCACGTCGTTAGCCCAACAAATAAAAAAGTTATAGCCATTTAACTAACGCGTGCTAAAAATGGCTAAACGGTGTCTGGTCCTGAAGGCGCAAAATAGCGCGGCCCTGAACTGGTTAAGATCTTCTGGGGTCCTGTATCTAAGCCTACATTGTTAGGGTATGTTCACACGAGGGCGTCCATAACGGCTGAAATTACGGGGATGTTTCCGCCTGGTTTTTTTTAAAGCGGAAACAGCGTAGCAAAACTTGTAAAAAACGGCCCGAAAATGCGTACCATTGATTTCAATGGGAGGCGTCGGCGTCTTTTTCCCGCGAGCAGTAAAACTGCCTCGTGGGAAAAAGAAGCGACATGCTCCATCTTCGGGCGTTTACACCTCTGACCTCCCATTGACTTCAATGGGAGGCAGAGAAAGCGTATTTCCGTTGTTTTATGCCCGCGGCGCTCAATTGCCGTGGGCGAAAAACATGACGGAAAACGACGCGAAAAACGCAGCAAAAAAAGCCGCAAAAACAACGCCAAAAAGGCTACGATAAACGCAGCGAAAAACATCGCAAATAAAGCCGCGAAAAAAGAGGCAAAAAACGCCATGAAAAACGACAGGAAAAACGCCATGAAAGACGCAACGAAAAACGCAGAAAAAAAACCGCAAACAGCGACGCAAAAAAAAAGAGGCGAAAAACGACGCAAAAAAGGCTACGATAAACGCCACGGAAAACGTTGCGAAAAACATCGTGGAAAAAGCCGCAAACAAAGAGGCAAAGAACGCCGTGAAAAACTACTGGGAAAACGCCACGAAAGACGCAACGAAAAACGCAGCAAAAATAGCCGCAAACAACGATGCAAAAAAAGAAACGATACGAAAAAGGCTACGATAAACGCAACGGAAAACACAGCAAAAAAAGACGCAAACAAACAAGCAAAAAATGCCAAGATAAACGAAGCGAAAAACGGCCCGAACAAAGCGGCAAACAAAACCGCAAACAGCGCACAAAAAACTCCGGGAAAAATGACGCAAAAATCAACGTGCAGGGAGAGGTAAATCTGCCGCAAACTTCAAGACGGAATTTTGAGGCAGATATTCCTCCGGCAAAAAAACTCTGTGTGAACATAGCCTTAGTGGAGAGAGACGTGAGATAGAGGAGGGTGGGCGAGGGTTAGGGTGAGGGTGAGGGTTAGGGTGAGGGTGGACGAGGGTGAGGGGAGACACGAAGAGGTTTATAGACCTGAAAAGAGAAACAAAACATAATGGGGGGAGAACGGTCACCATCCTTCAAGAATGTCAGCAAGGAGACAATCCAGTGAAGGAGGTCAGCGGGAGGAGCAAGGACAGCTCACGTGAACTCTTGGAATGTACGTGCACGCTCATTGCAGCCTGCAATGAGCGTGCACGGGAAAAAAGTTTCATAACAAGGAAAGATCAACAAACCAGAGCTGAACTGCATGTAAACAAACCGTGCTAAATTCAAAGAAGAAATGTGCTAAGTAGAATTTTTTTTTAAAATAATGCTTTATTTAGGTTGTCTGTATAAGGGGTAATGTATGACAGAGTTTTTGAAAAAATGTTGGTATCTCGGACAACCCCTTTAATAATTGGCCTCATTTATCTTTATTTTTCGTTTTTCCTCATCGGAAAACGTATCTCATTTTTATATATACTATTAAATTATAACTACACTTACCATGACATATTGATGCTTATTCTCACAAATAGCATTATATATTATTTCATGAATTTGAGATAACTTGATACGCATTCAATGGCGATACAAGACCACATATTCAATTACCGTATATATCGGCGTACAAGACGACTTTTTACACCCTTAAAAAAATGTCAAAAGTGTGGGGTCGTCTTATATGCCGGATATTGTCTACATTAGGGATGCACATTGCAGCCGCACAGCTCAGTATAATACACATGAATGTATGGGAGCGCGGCTGCGGCTGTGTAATTCAGCCACAGCCCCGCTCCTGAGTCATGATAAGTTCGCGGGGTCAGGATGATGCAATGCGGCCAGCGCTGCACTAATGAGCGGCGGCACTGGAGACAGAACATGGCGGGCGCGCTACAAAACACCCCCATGTTCTGTCTTCAGTGCCTGAACTGCCGCTCATTAGTGCAGCGCCGGCCGCATCACCTCATGCTGACCGCGCGTGCACTTACTGTCAGGAGCGGGGCAATGGCTGTATTACACAGCCGCAGCCCCGCTCTATAACGGCGGAGATCAGAGAAACCGCTCATCTCCGCCGTTCTTCCCCTGAATGCTGCGATCACAGCTGACTGCAGCATTCAGGGGAAAGTGAGAAGGGGGGATGCCCCTGGATCGCGTCACAGGGAATTCCTGTGACGCGATCGAGGGCCATACCATATATGGGCAGACAGCCCAGGGTCTATTGACGGACCCCAGGGCTGTCTTACCATATTTCATGTTGTTAGGACATACCCAAGTATGTCCTAACAACTGCCTGTGTATTATCCGTCCACAGGCTGATGTACTGGCACATATCTGATATATGTCAGTACATTAAAGTTTAAAAATAAAGTAAAAACAAAGTATTGTTAAATTGTAAAAAAAATACACCTTCACCTTTTTTACAATAAACATTAAAATAAGTCTCAATACATAAAATACACACATTCAGTAATGGCGCGGACAACAATGTTTTTGCATCATTTATGATGTCTACGCTGTAAAAAAATGAAATAAACACGGCTTTCATTCACTTATTAATGTGAGGCGCGAGGTGCGATGAATTTACCCTCCATGTTCCTCACATTAATAGTAATTAACCCCATCATGTACCTCGCACATTAACCCAATATGACTGAGAAACATGATGGGATTAATTACTATTAATGTGAGGCGTGTTCAAAATTCATCACACGTCGCGCCTCACATCAGAAAACGGAAGAATTTTTTTTTATTACTGTTGGCAAAAGTATCGAAATTGGTATCGAAATCGCAATACTAAACGAAGTATCGGTATCGAAGTCCAAATTCTGGTATCGTGACATCCCTAGTCTACATATTGTCTACACACAGGTTGTGTCTTACCTTGTGAGCCTGCAGTCCGGTACACAGGCTCCCGGGATGCACGGAATCCGCCACAGATCTGAGGGAAGCCGGTATTAGCCGCCAGGGAACATCTCTGTAAGATCCTCTGGCCCGCCCTTTCCTCTCATTCCCTGCCTCTCAGATCTCGCGCGATGAAACAGCCTATCTGCGCATGCGTGAGTTCAAAGAGACAGAGAGTCCTGGGTCCTGCCGCCGATGGCCATAGTGAAGCGCTCCTGCACGAAATGGTGAGTATATCTTAAATTCTATATTTTAAGGGTAAAAGTTGGGGGTCGTCTTATACGCCCAGTCGTCTTATACGCCGACATATACAGTAAGTCAATGAATTTATGGCATGTTTTGTGTGATTCTAAACTCACAGTTTGTACTTTGATATTAGGTTACTTTTGCTTATAATAATGATATTATTATATACCAATAGCTGGTTTCATTTAATCGGAATCAATGTTTCCTTTATCAGTAAACGCATTTTTTATTCATATATATTACAAGATCATATTCACACCTATTGAGTTACGTCAATGTTTAATATTCCCCTTTTTCTTTTTCAACAGCCTCTCACTTTATAATATGAATTCAAAACAATACAATAATATCATTTGCACATGTACTTTACAGTTATATTCATAATTATCGGCTCTTTTGGTATGCAACCAGTAACATTTATTATTATATCATCCTGTGACAATTTTACATATATTGACAGGTTACATAACGCTATATTATCGAGCCATGTCATTAAACTTACTGAATGTCTTTTCATGAAGGTTAAACTTACATTTTTCCATTCTTTCCATTTTTTTTAATATTTTGTCATTTTCCTTTATAATAGTACTATTATCAACTATCAGCCGGTTTATCTGACTCATTTTTATGTTTTCTCCATTAGCAAATGCAGTCCATTTATTTGTATTTAATATCAGACCATATTCACACCCATTGAGTTGCGTTAAATGTGTAGCTCTTTATCTTACAACATGAATTTATGACAATATAATAACATTATATAATGTGCATCGGTCTCACAAAGATAGATTTCTTGAATAACCACAGACTATGAGTAGTCCATTATATTACATTATAAATACAAAACCATCGATTTTTTCTTCATTTCTTTTTTAATCTGTTTATATATTCTCACACTTTTAATGTTTCGATTTGTCAACATGTTATGTTTGCTTCTCATGTATGCACAAGTACCAACAAGGCCGTGTGTCTTAGTCTTTCCCGTATGCGCTTATTCATGATAAACGGGTTTATCTTCCACTATCATCATTGCTGCAGTTATTTTTACATTCTTTATTTCTTATATTAAACTGCACCAAC
The DNA here is from genome assembly GCF_050947455.1 of Rhinoderma darwinii. NCBI lineage: Eukaryota > Metazoa > Chordata > Amphibia > Anura > Rhinodermatidae > Rhinoderma > Rhinoderma darwinii. The sequence continues at coordinate 270,883 of NW_027461950.1, read as the reverse complement.
AATATATATATGGTATATATGTATTATATATATGACGGCAATGGTTTGTTTTACATCTATTCACACCATATTCATCAGCCACTCCTTAATTAAAGGCATCTACCAATTACTAACATTTGCATATTGACCTCACCAGCTGATCGATCAGCATATAGGGAAATCTCAGACACACGGCTATCAACTTATTTGCCATGACTAAGAACGCAGACTGCGTTCGAAACGCGTAGGCTCAGGTTCAAGTCCTGACTACTTACACCTTGGGACTGCGTCTCCCTTCTGTTTTACTCCTTTTTCAATAAACATGGGACTTCGTTTTCCCTTTTAAATCATTACCAGCGCTGGATCCATTCTCCTCTACAATTTGCTACCTGACGCTGCTCGGTGTCAGTGCATTGTATGGGCAGCAGGGAGCCTTAGGGGATCAAGGGGGAAGAAGAGAAGCGGAAAAAAGATTATACTTATTTTTTATTTTACATTTTGTCCGATGGGTAGGGGGAATAGATGGAGCATGGCCGCGGTCGCTACATAACGATTGTGGCGCAAGAACGGCCGAAAGATGTGACACATTTAATAAATGTATTGCATCTTACTCCAACTTTCTTTATATTAAGACTGGCATATGAAATGCCATCTTAATAAATTCCCCCCAATGTTTTTATGGCCTTGAAGTAGTGAAGAAACCAAAGACGGGTGGATATTGGAGAAGACACTTCCTGAATAGGGAGGCGTTCTGCGATCTGCAGCTTCATACAAGATTCCCGAAGGGTCTTAATTGGAGGAATGATCTGTTATATGTTTACTTAAGAGGAATAACACTTACCACACAATGTATATATCAACGACATAGCATAACAGTCATTTTCCTCTCATAATATGCAGTTTGATGACTTTTATGTCGATTTGTTTTTTAAATATTGCATATTTAAATATGGTGCTAAACTCCTGTTAAATAAAGATTCAGCTTCTCCCCTGCTTGAGTAGCTGTGCAGCACCTGCACGAATTTGAGAATTTGCCTCTCTGGTCATGTGATCACAGGTCCTGCACACATAACACAACAGCACTACACAAATTATTTATGCAGTTTGTTCACTAGATGGCAGCAAAGCACTGAAATGATATACACATACACGTTTACATAGGTGGCATACATGTTTACATAGGTGACGCGCTTGGTGCTCAACTTGTAAATAAAAACACAACAATCAAAAGTATCATCAACTATAAGTTTATAATCCATGCCCACCTGCGGCTGCTGCTACGCATATCCTCACCATTGTGGTCGGACAGTCTGAAGGTGACAGTGGAGAGGATTATTTTCAGACACTTCTACACTGGTTTGGACTGGTTCACTGGTTTCTCAGTTTGATCGGCTGCTTGTCTCATTTGAATTAAGAACCTCCTGAGCTCAGGACAAGGGGCAAATAACAGAAAAAGTCTCTCTCCACCTGCAGCAAAATGGACAAAGTGGTTCCCCCCATTCCTCACACTGGCCCCAGAAGAAACTGCTATGGCAAAATTGCAGTTGGCAACATGTTGTCAGCAATCCTGTATTTAATAGAAGTGCATGTTCTGCACTGTGTGGCCGAGGCCTAAATCTTTTCATGCATATTTTGAGCTCTCAGATTTTTTCAGGGACATATTATACGATATGTAACAAACGTGGTGTTTCCTTCGAGGATTCTTACAACATTTAAAAAACACAGGGAAATATGACCTGGAAATCCACAGACCCTTCCCCCCTGCCCTTTCTCATTAGTTACAACTTGTCAATAAATATGTCCTCCTGTATAACATTTTATATATGAGTAGGAAATGTCCCTACAAATTAGAAAAGATTTGGTCCCGATGGGTTAAGCTGAAAGGAACGGCTACGTAACTTGTAGCTCAAATGTGAAGGAAATCATTATCTATCCTTATAACTAAGGCTTCGTTCACATCGGCGTTGGGACTCCGTTCATGGGTTCCGTCGGACCTTTTCGCCAGGGGAACCCATGAACGGACTCCAAACTGGAACCATAGGTTTCCGTTTGCATCACCATTGATTTTAATGGTGACGGATTCGGTGCAAATGGTTTCCATTTGTCACCGTTGTGTAAGGGTTCTGTTATTTTGACGGAATAAATACCATAGTCGACTGTGCTATTCATTCTGTCAAAACGATGGAACCCTCACACAACGGTGATAAACGGAAACCATTTGCACCGGATCCGTCACCATTGAAATCCATGGTGATGCAAACGGAAACCTATGGTTTCTGTTTGTTTCAGTTTGGATTCCGTTCATGGGTTCCTCTGACGGAAAGGTTAGACGGAACCCATGAACAGAGTCCTGATGCAGATGTGAATGAAGCCTTAGATGAGGAAATGGACGCTTCTCTGTGTGACTGGTTGGGTTTGTTGGTTAAATAGAATTCAATGTGTTATTATTTGCTTTTCATGCTTTGTAGTTTTTTTGTCCGTTTTTTTTGTGCAAAATTATAAATTAAACCTTTGAAAAGTGAAAAAAAAATGGCAGGAAAACAGTTAACAATTTTCAGATTACTATTCAGATCACTAAAATTCTAATGCCAATTTAATAAAATGTGGTGAAAATCCACATGTGAACAGACTCTAATTGAAGCTGAAGGATCTCCAGCTCGTCTTGGTGGCCGTACAACTTATTTTTTCTTTTTGTACACAATCCCCCCCCAGTACTATATTGTAAAGCTTAGACACTGTTTTCTTATTTTCTCCTGTATGTATTCTGTCGTATTAGGCAATGTGAGCATTGTGTATTTTTTATATGGCTCCCATTAGTGGAATGAAGGGAAAACTTTTCCATAAGGGAGAGATGTGGGAAGGTTTTTCCTGCTTTCCTCTGATGGGATCAGATACAACAGCGATCAAACTGACCTGACAATACAAGCACGTGATACAGCCTGGAATGGAGAACATCAGTATATTGTAAAGGTTTTTTTTTTTTTTTTAATGTTTTGTGGCCATATAAACCCATTTAAATGTTCCTGGAAAACTCCTTGAAATATGTAGTAAATTTCATTTAGTGTTAAGTACACTGTATTATTAGGGCGCTGTACTACAGCAGTATTGTATTGTATGGTGCTAATATTGTCTGACACTTATTTTGGCTCCCAGCAGTGTGTTCGGTCCGGGACTTGCGGCCGAAATACGTTCCGTCCATTACGGACGTAATGTGCTCGTGTGAATCCAGCCTTACTCTCGTCAGACATTCCTCTATTCAAATTTAATTTCTCTAACGGCAAAAGAGAGAAAATCTCAACATATTCATCACGCCAAATACGATCTCTAATCTCCGTCTTAAGGGAGCTCTCAAAACAAACATTTGGCTAACCGAACCCCATGCAGTTGAACCGCAACAGGAGCGCCAGACCCACCAGCACTCCCAGTGACTTTAGAACCTAGCGCCGCAGCCCCAGATACCGAACCGTACCACGCCGCCACAGGAGAAGGAGCAAGGGGGACCACAGGTGGTGGGACCTCACGCTGCACCAAAGCCTCTCTAACACCAGCCAGTAATTGAGCCACTACCTGTCCCAAATCAGACACAGTCAAGCTGGGGGCTCCTGACTATGGTGTGAGCAGGGCTCAGGAAGCCTTGACCTCCTAGCTAGTCTTGACTTGGGGATTAGCGGCATATCCCTGAGCACCCCTGATGGTAAGTCTGTTTAACCTTTACCTAACAATGTCCACCACCCCGGTCTCCTTCTGCTTTATGGGAGGCTTCTGTTCTCCCTGAGGTCATCTCAGGAGCAGGACGTAGAAGAATATTTATCACCGCTTAACTGCAGTAACTCTGCTCAATCTTTATTAAAACCATAAAGCAGTACAAAATGTTAAAAAAAAATGCAGCTCACCAAAAGACAATTAGGAAACAATGTAAGCGTCGTCTTTACCAAATCTGTACTTTTATCAATGAGAAAGGTTAAAACAACAAGCAATAGACAGGCGACAATTACAGAGAGTGAAGAAAAAAATTGAATGGTCGGGCACTACAGCGAGGTAGCAGAGTGGAGGGAGTTAGCGGTCAACTACTCAGAAAATGCCTGAGATTACTTCAACAATCGGCAGAGTTGCTGGATTCTCAATATCAGTGAATGTGGCCAAACATTTAGATTTGTACCGGGGAATTGTAGACTTCCAATGTCTAGGCACAACCTAGTCTGAATAAATGGAGGAGAACCTTCTTCTGGAAAGAAATAGATCTGGAGAGAATGGAGCGGAGAGGGCATGTTCAAAGAGAGCATTTATTGCCAACCAAAATGGTGCGATGTGCCTACAATCCCATCAGATGTCAGTAAGCGTACCTACCATTCCCCCACAGCTCCAACATGTCTCCAAACACTCCATGGGTAAAGCCCATGGAGGACCACCAGGACTCCTGAACCAACATGTACGTAAAAGTTTTTCTAGTTTTGCACAATAAAAACACTTTTTAATTTTTTTACAAAATAATTTGTTTTTGTGACGCTGCATTCGAAGATGAACTGCATAGTTTTTCAACTAATCTGGTCCCCATGGCAGAAACATGTCTTTCCATATGGCACCTCCAGCAGACTCCTTTCAGTCTAGTTTGATTTCTTTTACCTCAGAGTTCCTCTTTTTCCCTTTTTTTAATTTCTTCTCTCTCCCTTTTTTTGAACTATTTCTAACAGGGGCTGTGCAGGATTACAAAAATATGGCTGCTTTCTTCCAGAAACAGCACCACACCTATCCACAGGTTGTATTTGGTATTGCAGGTTTGCTCCATTGAAGTGAATGGTAATGAGCTGTAATACCACACACAACCTATGGACAGGTGTGGTGCTGGTTTTTGGAGAAAGCAGACAAGTTATCTTATCCTGGAGAACTCTTTGTCATGGATTGTTCTTGTGCGGAGATGTTCCCTGCATTATCCCTTTTCCTTTATGGCCGCTGATATGTACTATTCAGCTTTATGGCCTCTGTGGTAAGTACACTGCCAGTCATTAAAGGGTTAACACTTCAGACCACTGTGGGTGATGTCACAATGAACGAGGCGGCAGTGGTAAGAAACTCCTGTAGCAATGATGATGAATGCGCTGATGTCATAAACACAAATGTTTATGACATAAAGAAGATTCCATATTAGAAGGTTTTACTGCCACATTTAGCGCCATATTGGATGGGACTGAGGACCTTGAGCTTGACTTCCCCACCAATGTCGACCTGATGTAATTTGTAGGTTCTAGCAGGGAAACCCTTCACCCCAGACAACTTCTTCATCACAGTGATGCCATCCTCTTCATATGGGTTGTCTGTAATAGAGGAGGTTTCCAGCAGGAGATCCCCCCCTATTAGCCAGAGCAGAGACAGGTGCTACAAGGAGGCATCTGGAGGACCCGTCTCATCCGTGGATCACCCATTCATTTTAATGGGTGCCCAGGAAGAGAGACACCCGCCTAGCCATCCAGATCAGCCGATTTATGTGTTTTATGTAGTTCGTTCATTGTATTGTCTTTCCTTGAAAATCTGAGAAAATGTACAAATTCTGTTACAAATTATATTTTGGCACCTTCTAAGCCTAGAGGAAGGGCAATCCTCCAGCCATGGTTTCCCTAGAGGTTTCCCCCACAGGGGGTTTTTCCTTTCCTGCGTGCTGGAGGGTGACTCTTCGTGAGTCAGAGGTTTGCCATTTTGGGTTTGGTCATATAATATAATAAAAGTTTTGACCATTTAACACCCAATTATAATGTTTTGTGTCTTTATTTTGCATTCTTTGGTTTGGTGATTGGGATTCTGGGTCTATCACATATCACAAAATCATAAGGCCGGACATCTACTTCCCACACTGACATAGAATGGAGACAACAAGCGTTGCAGCACAATTATGTGTACACATCCTTACATTAAGATATTGTATTACGGTCTGTAGCCTTTGGGGGGAATATATTAACCTTTCTACAACAGTTTACTAGCGTAGAAAATTCACAAAATGCGCAAATGTTGAAATTTTAGGGGGCAAAAAATGAGCGGGGCTTAGCAGAAATGGCCAACAATTTTACTATAATTTACGCCAGTAACTGATGTAAATTATAGCAGAAATCTATATGTATAGTGCGGCCCAGATTTATCTCTGGGGGGCGTAACAAGGCAAAAGTCCGTGCCAGACCCATACCTCCCCCCAATCAGACTGTATGCCCCCCCAATCAGACAATAAAATAAATTGTAAAAATTTACTTTAAATGTACAGCAGGCCGCAGCACGTAGAAAGTACTGATGACAGGCCGCGTTGCAGCTAAAAGATGCGACACATTTATTAAGAGTCGTTCGCCTGTTAATAAATGTGTTGCATCTTACTCCAGCAAACTGTTTAATAGGACTGGTGTATGAAACGCCAGTATTAAAGGGGATGTGTCGCTAGGAATTTATTTTTATTTTTTTCAGTTAAACAGTTAGTATATAAATGATTACACATTGTTTTAATTTTTTTAATTTTTTCACAATTCAGGAAATATTATAAATTAGATTCTAATTTATAACATTTCCATGTGCTGGTCACTAGAGGGAGCAAATCCCAAAATTGCAGCATTGGCATGTGGTAAAGCAACCTCATTGCCTTATGCTGCAAATTTGGAGTAGACACACTCGCTCTGCCCCAGCACACACCAGTAAACATACCTACCAACTTTCAAGTATCTAATCTAAGTAGTCTCTGCCCACACATAACCGGTACAGCCCACTCAGTATTATGTTCCCATAGGACCCCACACACAGTGTAATGACAAATAGCTGTCCCCATACAGTTTAATGCCCCCTTAGCTGCCCCTAGTACCAGTGTGCTGATATAAAGCGCCAGTGCCCATATAGATAGTGTCACACACAGTGCCCATGTAGATGGTGCCACACACCCCAGGGATTCCACTCCAGGAGGAGCCCCTGCTGTCACTGTCCATATATGGACAGTGACGTAAGGCATTCCCTATAGGAGCAGAATCCCTGTCCAGAGCGTCGGCCACGCTGTGGCCAGGGATCGCACTCCAGGAGGAGACCTTGATGTAATTGTACATATATGGACAGTGACGACAGGCAGGGCCGCACCTGCCATTAGGCGAGGTGAGGCAGCGGCCTCAGGCGGCGCCAGCGAGCTAAAAACGGGGGGCGGCATATTGTGGCAGGGCCAGGGGGGATGCGTGGGGAAGGCAGGGGAGAGTACTTTACCTAGTAGACGTGCAGCACGATAGGCGCACGTCTGCTAGTACACTCCCCCTCTGTGACGCTGCACGCGCTGCGAGAGAGGAGCATAGGGAACCTGGAGGACTCCGGGAGGAGCGTCTCCTGAAGAAAAGAAAAGCAGCTGGTAAGTAATGAGTTGAGGACAGGAGGCTGAGTCGTTGATAAAGACTAGAGTGGCAGAGTGCCAATTACTGCGCTCAGCCTCCTGCCCTCACTAATTTAAAAGTGATGGGCTGCTACCATACTGACAAGAGGGGGGCATCTGACTGACTGCATTGGGCAGCCTTAGATGTGTGCGACATGGTGCTGCATCCTCCCACCATGTAGGGGGCGCAACTGTGCAGGCCGTGCTTTGGACTCTATATTCTCTGCTCCTCGTTACACACACTGAGGAAGCAGAGGAAGCAAGTGCAGAGCCGAGGAGGAAGCTCCGCCCACAGACCTGCAAGAAACCTGTGCAGCTGGAGAGATGGTAAGTTCCTGTGAGTGTGTATATATGTATACATGCCTTGTGTCTGACTGTCTGTCTATGTGTGTGTATATATGTGTCTCTATATGTATACATGCTTTGTCTGTCTGTGTGTGTGTGTGTGTGTGTGAGTATATATATATATATATATATATATATATATATATATGTCTGTATATGTATACATGCCTTGTGTCTGTCTGTCTGTATGTGTGTGTATATGTGTCTGTATATGTATACATGCCTTGTGTCTGTCTGTATGTGTGTGTGTGTATATATGTGTCGGTATATGTATACATGCCTTGTGTCTGTATGTGTGTGTGTGTGTGTGTGTGTGTGTGTGTATATGTGTCTGTATATGTATACATGCCTTGGGTCCGTCTATGTGTGTATATATGTGTTGGTATGTGTATACATGCCTTGTGTCTGTCTGTCTGTGTGTGTGTGTGTGTGTGTGTGTGTATATATGTGTCTGTATATGTATACATGCCTTGGATCCGTCTATGTGTGTGTATATGTGTCTGTATATGTATACATGCCTTGTGTCTGTCTGTGTGTGTGTGTGTGTGTGTGTGTGTGTGTGTGTGTGTGTGTATATATGTGTCTGTATATGTATACATGCCTTGTGTCTGTCTATGTGTGTATATATGTGTTGGTATGTGTGTTGCCTTCTGTCTGTCTGTCTGTATATGTGTGTGTGTGTGTGTGTGTGTGTGTTTATATATATATGTGTCTGTATATGTTAACATGCTTTATGTCTGTGTGTGTGTGTGTGTGTGTGTGTGTGTGTGTATATATATATATATATATATATATATATAGAGAAAAATGTAGAGCGTAGTAACGGCACCAGGACTTCAAGATGGATGAAAGCAAAAGTGGATTTATTTCACCTCAACACAGCAACGTTTCGGTTCAACAGGAACCTTTCTCAAGCCATTGAGAAAGGTTCCTGTTGAACCGAAACGTTGCTGTATTGAGGTGAAATAAATCCACTTTTGCTTTCATCCATCTTGAAGTCCTGGTGCCGTTACTACGCTCTACATTTTTCTCTATTTGGATATTGGGGAATTGATTCACCCCCAGGTAACGAGCACATGGCCTGATTTGTTGCATTTGGAGTGCTGTGTTCATCCACCCTGGACTGTATATATATATATATATATATATATATATATATATATATATATGTGTATATTTGCCTGTATTTGTAGAGGGCAGCAATAGAGTCCCCCGCACAGTGCGCCATCCAACCTAAGGCCGGCCGCTAGTATAATTTTAAAAAAACAGACATAGGATTTTTTTTTGTTATTGAAATAAAAACTCCCCCGCACAACCCTCTTTCACTATTTTATTAAAAAAAAAAAACGTACATTATCGAAGTAGTCCAACTAATCCATGACTAAGGCTGGGTTCACACGACCTATTTTCAGGCGTAAACGAGGCGTATTATGCCTCGTTTTACGTCTGAAAATAGGGCTACAATACGTCGGTAAACATCTGCCCATTCATTTGAATGGGTTTGCCGACGTACTGTGCCGACGACCTATCATTTACGCGTCGTCGTTTGAAAGCTGTCAAACGACGATGCGTAAAATGACTGCCTTGTCAAAAGAGGTGCAGGACACTTCTTTGGACGTTTTTGGAGCCGTTTTCTCATAGACTCCAATGAAAACAGCTCCAAAAACGGACGTAAAAAACGCCGCGAAAAACGCGAGTTGCTCAAGAAACGTCTGAAAATCAGGGGCTGTTTTCCCTTGAAAACAGCTCGGTATTTTCAGACGTTTTTGGTCACTACGTGTGCACATACCCTTAGTCTAAATGGTCCAGCCGAACATAGCAAAAAAATAAAAGTTAGCAGTATTACAAATATAAAACCTATACTTTTTTATACTCCCCTGCGCCACAATAGAAACTAGAGGTCAAGGAAAAATAATTTCCCTTCATGTAACTCTGCTTCCTGTCAACTGAAAAGTTAGCCGCCAGAGGGAAAAAATGTTTCCCCATTGTGGAGTACAAGAAAGTCTAATTCCCAGGTGGGGCTTTCTTGTACTCATCGGGAAACATTTTTACTTCTGACAGATGATTTTTCCGTTGACAGGTTGTGTTTTTTCCACCCCTGCCCTAGATTTCAATCCTACATCCGCCCCTGTGTGCAGAATATCACAAGTTCACAACAGAGCTTGCAGAGGAGAAGCGCACGCCCCTGCGGACCACGATACAGAGAGCGCGTCTAACGAGTGAGTATGGCAGCTCTGCACCTCTCCTCGGCCTCCACATGTTATTGGATGAGAGGAGGAGGAGAAGGGCGGACTGTGGCTGATAACATTCACTGCTGGTATATATTTATATCTGCGGTATATTCACTGCTGCTATATATGGATCAGAGCGGTATATACACTGCTGCTATATATGGATCTGTGCGGTATATTCACTGCTGCTATATATGGATCAGAGCGGTATATACACTGCTGCTATATATGGATCTGTGCGGTATATTCACTGCTGCTATATATGGATCTGTGCGGTATATACACTGCTAGTATATATTTATATGTGCGGTATATACACTGCTGCTATATATGGATCAGAGCGGTATATTCACTGCTGCTATATATGGATCTGTGCGGTATATTCACTGCTGCTATATATGGATCTGTGCGGTATATTCACTGCTGCTATATATGGATCTGTGCGGTATATTCACTGCTTCTATATATGGATCTGTGCGGTATATACACTGCTGCTATATATGGATCTGTGCGGTATATTCACTGCTGCTATATATGGATCTGTGCGGTATATACACTGCTGCTATATATGGATCTGTGCGGTATATACACTGCTGCTATATATTTATATGTGCGGTATATTCACTGCTGCTATATATGGATCTGTGCGGTATATTCACTGCTGCTATATATGGATCTGTGCGGTATATACACTGCTGGTATATATTTATATGTGCGGTATATTCACTGCTGCTATATATGGATCAGAGCGGTATATTCACTGCTGCTATATATGGATCTGTGCGGTATATTCACTGCTGCTATATATGGATCTGTGCGGTATATACACTGCTGCTATATATTGATCTGTGCGGTATATACACTGCTGGTATATATTGATCTGTGCGGTATATACACTGCTGGTATATATTTATATGTGCGGTATATTCACTGCTGCTATATATGGATCAGAGCGGTATATTCACTGCTGCTATATATGGATCAGAGCGGTATATTCACTGCTGCTATATATGGATCTGTGCGGTATATACACTGCTGCTATATATTGATCTGTGCGGTATATACACTGCTGGTACATATTTATTTATAGGCTGTGCGCAGTTTATTTTTTGCTTTGCTTCTGTTCCATATGCCTTTTTTTCTAAATATACATTTTTGCCCCTTGCAGTTAAAGGGGTTGTTCCAAGATTAAATGTTATCCCCTGTCTACAGGACAGGACATAACATGCTGATCGGTGGGGGTCTGACCACTGGGACCCCCACTGATAACCGGAACGGTGGTCCCTTGTACCCCTGAGTAACTGGAGCGGCAGGGTGTATGCTTGACCTCCATCGTCATTAACTCAGGGGTACGAGGGAGCCCCACTGATCAGCATGTTATGTCCTGTCCTGTAGACAGGGGATAACATTTAATCTTGGAACAACCCCTTTAAAGAGGCTCTGTCACCAGATTTTGCAACCCCTATCTGCTATTGCAGCAGATCGGCGCTGCAATGTAGATACGAGTAAAAAAAATTTTTTTTTTAAAAACGAGTATTAACGAGTGGTAACGAAGAGAAGTGGATGATGCTGATTCGTCAGCATCATTCACTTCTATACACAACGCCCAGCTAGTAAAAGAAGTAAAAACGCCCAGATGTAACGAACACAATACACGCCCAGTTGTACATAACTTTAAACACGCCCAGTTGTACTTTAGAAAGCCTCATTTGCATAAATATAAAAATGGTCATAACTTGGCCAAAAATGCTCGTTTTTTAAAAAAAAAACACGTTACTCTTATCTACATTGCAGCGCCGATCTGCTGCAATAGGAGATAGGGGTTGCAAAATCTGGTGACAGAGCCTCTTTAAGACCTGGATTAGAAAAATAAAAAGGAGACACGGCGCCACATAGTGCAATAAAGCGAGGGAGTATATTGAGCAATATGACCAACAAGAAAATTGCTCACCTTAGAGAATGGATACCAGTAGGTATCACAAAAGCATGAAGCTGCAGCCAAGTCCGTACACATGCAAAAAGTTTTGCTGTCAAGGTAAATAATTGAGATGATTCAGGAAAAAGGACCACCGGCGCTGCTATATAGGATGTCGAGGCAATGAAATAAATAAATCAAGCTGGCCTGATGAAGACGCCGGTCCGGCGTCGAAACGCGTAACCCTGTCTTTACAAATAAATATTATTTATTTATTTCATTGCCTCGACATCCTATATAGCAGCGCCGGTGCTCCTTTTTCCTGAATCATCTCAATTCTTTAAGACCTGAACATGCAGTGAATAGTTTTCAGATTATATTACTGGCTCGATGATCACATTCATTCCTAGTCTGGTCTGTGCAGTTTCGGTTTACAAATATTACGGATTGGTAGTACAGATCCAATAGACGTGGACAGAAAGCAAGTGCAGCATGCGTTACTATACTGACTGTAAAGTGCCGCATGTGTTACTATACTGACTGTAAGGTGCCGCATGAGTTCCTATACTGACTGTAAAGTGCCGCATGTGTTACTATACTGACTGTAAAGTGCCGCATGTGTTACTATACTGACTGTAAAGTGCCGCATGTGTTCCTATACTGACTGTAAGGTGCCGCATGTGTTCCTATACTGACTGTAAGGTGCCGCATGTGTTCCTATACTGACTGTAAAGTGCCGCATGTGTTACTATACTGACTTTAAAGTGCAGCATGTGTTACTATACTGACTGTAAAGTGCTGCATGTGTTACTATACTGACTGTAAAGTGCCGCATGTGTTACTATACTGACTGTAAAGTGCCGCATGTGTTACTATACTGACTGTAAGGTGCTGCATGTGTTCCTATACTGACTGTAAGGTGCAGCGTGCGTTACTATACTGACTGTAAAGTGCCGCATGTGTTACTATACTGACTGTAAAGTGCCGCATGTGTTACTATACTGACTGTAAAGTGCTGCATGTGTTACTATACTGACTGTAAAGTGCAGCGTGCGTTACTATACTGACTGTAAAGTGCCGCATGTATTACTATACTGACTGTAAGGTGCCGCATGTGTTACTATACTGACTGTAAAGTGCAGCGTGCGTTACTATACTGACTGTAAAGTGCTGCATGTGTTACTATACTGACTGTAAAGTGCCGCATGTGTTACTATACTGACTGTAAAGTGCCGCATGTGTTACTATACTGACTGTAAAGTGCCGCATGTGTTACTATACTGACTGTAAAGTGCAGCGTGCGTTACTATACTGACTGTAAAGTGCAGCGTGCGTTACTATACTGACTGTAAAGTGCCGCATGTGTTACTATACTGACTGTAAAGTGCCGCATGTGTTACTATACTGACTGTAAAGTGCAGTGTGCGTTACTATAATGACTGTAAAGTGCCGCATGTGTTACTATACTGACTGTAAAGTGCAGCATGTGTTACTATACTGACTGTAAAGTGCCGCATGTGTTACTATACTGACTGTAAAGTGCCGCATGTGTTACTATACTGACTGTAAAGTGCCGCATGTGTTACTATACTGACTGTAAAGTGCCGCATGTGTTACTATACTGACTGTAAAGTGCAGCATGCGTTACTATACTGACTGTAAAGTGCTGCATGTGTTAATATACTGACTGTAAAGTGCCGCATGTGTTACTATACTGACTGTAAAGTGGCGCATGTGTTACTATACTGACTGTAAAGTGCCGCATGTGTTACTATACTGACTGTAAAGTGCCGCATGTGTTACTATACTGACTGTAAAGTGCCGCATGTGTTACTATACTGACTGTAAAGTGCAGCCTGCGTTACTATACTGACTGTAAAGTGCTGCATGTGTTACTATACTGACTGTAAAGTGCCGCATGTGTTACTATACTGACTGTAAAGTGCAGCGTGCGTTACTATACTGACTGTAAAGTGCAGCGTGCGTTACTATACTGACTGTAAAGTGCCGCATGTGTTACTATACTGACTGTAAAGTGCCGCATGTGTTACTATACTGACTGTAAAGTGCAGCATGTGTTACTATACTGACTGTAAAGTGCCGCATGTGTTACTATACTGACTGTAAAGTGCCGCATGTGTTACTATACTGACTGTAAAGTGCAGCATGTGTTACTATACTGACTGTAAAGTGCCGCATGTGTTACTATACTGACTGTAAAGTGCAGCATGCGTTACTATACTGACTGTAAAGTGCTGCATGTGTTACTATACTGACTGTAAAGTGCCGCATGTGTTACTATACTGACTGTAAAGTGCCGCATGTGTTACTATACTGACTGTAAAGAGCAGCATGTGTTACTATACTGACTGTAAAGTGCCGCATGTGTTACTATACTGACTGTAAAGTGCCGCATGTGTTACTATACTGACTGTAAAGTGCCGCATGTGTTACTATACTGACTGTAAAGTGCCGCATGTGTTACTATACTGACTGTAAAGTGCAGCGTGCGTTACTATACTGACTGTAAAGTGCCGCATGTGTTACTATACTGACTGTAAAGTGCAGCGTGCGTTACTATACTGACTGTAAAGTGCCGCATGTGTTACTATACTGACTGTAAAGTGCCGCATGTGTTACTATACTGACTGTAAAGTGCCGCATGTATTACTATACTGACTGTAAAGTGCCGCATGTGTTACTATACTGACTGTAAAGTGCCACATGTGTTACTATACTGACTGTAAAGTGCCGCATGTGTTACTATACTGACTGTAAAGTGCCGCATGTGTTACTATACTGACTGTAAAGTGCCGCATGTGTTACTATACTGACTGTAAAGTGCCGCATGTGTTACTATACTGACTGTAAAGTGCCGCATGTGTTACTATACTGACTGTAAAGAGCAGCATGTGTTACTATACTGACTGTAAAGTGCTGCATGTATTACTATACTGACTGTAAAGTGCCGCATGTGTTACTATACTGACTGTAAAGTGCCGCATGTGTTACTATACTGACTGTAAAGTGCCGCATGTGTTACTATACTGACTGTAAAGTGCCGCATGTGTTACTATACTGACTGTAAAGAGCAGCATGTGTTACAATACTGACTGTAAAGTGCCGCATGTGTTACTATACTTACTGTAAAGTGCCGCATGTGTTACTATACTGACTGTAAAGTGCCGCATGCGTTACTATACTGACTGTAAAGTGCAGCGTGCGTTACTATACTGACTGTAAAGTGCCGCATGTGTTACTATACTGACTGTAAAGTGCCGCATGTGTTACTATACTGACTGTAAAGTGCCGCATGTGTTACTATACTGACTGTAAAGTGCCGCATGTGTTACTATACTGACTGTAAAGTGCCGCATGTGTTAGGCTGGGTTCACACGTGGCGGAATTTCACTTAAATTCCGCTGCGGACGCTCCGCAGCGTTAATCCGCAGCGGAGCCGTTTGTCCATTGACTTACACTTTAATTTAGCAGTGTTCGTTTAGACGAGGCGTAAAATTCCGCTGCGGAGCATAGGCTGCGGAGCGGAATTTGGTGTCCGCAGCATGCTCTGTCTGTTGCGGAGCAGTGGCGGACTCATGGCGGAATTTCTCCATTGACTTCAATGGAGATTCTAAGTTCCGCAATGAAGTCCGCAGCTGTCATGCACATGTTATGTGTGCTGCGTATCCGTCTTGCTTTTTTAACTTGACATTTCTTCATTCTGGCTGGACCTATGTATTTCTAGGTCTACAGCCAGACTGAGGAAGTCAATGGGGCTCCCGTAATGACGGGAGCGTTGCTAGGAGACGTCTGTAAATAGTCACTGTCCAGGGTGCTGAAAGAGTTAAGCGATCGGCAGTAACTGTTTCTGCACCCGGGACAGTGACTACCGATCCCAATATACATGTATCTGTAAAAAAAAATGAAGTTCATACTTACCGAGAACTCCCTGCTTCTGTCTCCAGTCCGGCCTCCCAGGATGACGTTTCAGTCTAAGTGACGGCTGCAGCCAATCACAGGCTAATAACAGGCTGCAGCGGTCACATGGACTGCCGCGTCATCCAGGGAGATCGGGCTGGATGCCGAAGGAGGGACGCGTCACCAAGACAACGGCCGGTAAGTATGAATTTCTTTGACTTTCACAAGGGAAAGTGCTGTCCCTTCTCTCTATCCTGCACTGATAGGGAGAAGGGAAGTACTTTTACCGCAGTCCGCAGCAGCTAGTCCGCATCAATTTACTGCACATTTTGTGCAGATCCGCAGCAGAATCTGCAACGCAGATTCTGTGCAGCATTGATGCGGACAGTTGCGGAGGAAATCCGCCACGTGTGGTCATGCCCTTACTATACTGACTGTAAAGTGCCGCATGTGTTACTATACTGACTGTAAAGAGCAGCATGTGTTACTATACTGACTGTAAAGTGCTGCATGTATTACTATACTGACTGTAAAGTGCCGCATGTGTTACTATACTGACTGTAAAGTGCCGCATGTGTTACTATACTGACTGTAAAGTGCCACATGTGTTACTATACTGACTGTAAAGAGCAGCATGTGTTACTATACTGACTGTAAAGTGCCGCATGTATTACTATACTGACTGTAAAGTGCCGCATGTGTTACTATACTGACTGTAAAGTGCCGCATGTGTTACTATACTGACTGTAAAGTGCCGCATGTGTTACTATACTGACTGTAAAGTGCCGCATGTGTTACTATACTGACTGTAAAGAGCAGCATGTGTTACAATATTGACTGTAAAGTGCCGCATGTATTACTATACTGACTGTAAAGTGCCGCATGTGTTACTATACTGACTGTAAAGTGCCGCATGTGTCACTATACTGACTGTAAAGTGCTGCATGTGTTACTATACTGACTGTAAAGTGCCGCATGTGTTACTATACTGACTGTAAAGTGCAGCATGCGTTACTATACTGACTGTAAAGTGCAGCATGCATTACTATACTGACTGTAAAGTGCCGCATGTGTTACTATACTGACTGTAAAGTGCCGCATGTGTTACTATACTGACTGTAAAGTGCCGCATGTGTTACTATACTGACTGTAAAGTGCAGCATGTGTTACTATACTGACTGTAAAGTGCCGCATGTGTTACTATACTGACTGTAAAGTGCCGCATGTGTTACTATACTGACTGTAAAGTGCCGCATGTGTTACTATACTGACTGTAAAGTGCCGCATGTGTTACTATACTGACTGTAAAGTGCAGCGTGCGTTACTATACTGACTGTAAAGTGCCGCATGTGTTACTATACTGACTGTAAAGTGCAGCGTGCGTTACTATACTGACTGTAAAGTGCCGCATGTGTTACTATACTGACTGTAAAGTGCCGCATGTGTTACTATACTGACTATAAAGTGCCGCATGTATTACTATACTGACTGTAAAGTGCCACATGTGTTACTATACTGACTGTAAAGTGCCGCATGTGTTACTATACTGACTGTAAAATGCCGCATGTGTTACTATACTGACTGTAAAGAGCAGCATGTGTTACTATACTGACTGTAAAGTGCCACATGTGTTACTATACTGACTGTAAAGTGCCGCATGTGTTACTATACTGACTGTAAAATGCCGCATGTGTTACTATACTGACTGTAAAGAGCAGCATGTATTACTATACTGACTGTAAAGTGCCGCATGTGTTACTATACTGACTGTAAAGTGCCGCATGTGTTACTATACTGACTGTAAAGTGCCGCATGTGTTACTATACTGACTGTAAAGTGCCGCATGTGTTACTATACTGACTGTAAAGAGCAGGATGTGTTACAATACTGACTGTAAAGTGCCGCATGTATTACTATACTTACTGTAAAGTGCCGCATGTGTTACTATACTGACTGTAAAGTGCCGCATGTGTTACTATACTGACTGTAAAGTGCCGCATGTGTTACTATACTGACTGTAAAGTGCCGCATGTGTTACTATACTGACTGTAAAGTGCCGCATGTGTTACTATACTGACTGTAAAGAGCAGCATGTGTTACTATACTGACTGTAAAGTGCCGCATGTATTACTATACTGACTGTAAAGTGCCGCATGTGTTACTATACTGACTGTAAAGTGCCGCATGTGTTACTATACTGACTGTAAAGAGCAGCATGTGTTACAATACTGACTGTAAAGTGCCGCATGTATTACTATACTTACTGTAAAGTGCCGCATGTGTTACTATACTGACTGTAAAGTGCCGCATGCGTTACTATACTGACTGCAAAGTGCAGCGTGCGTTACTATACTGACTGTAAAGTGCCGCATGTGTTACTATACTGACTGTAAAGTGCCGCATGTGTTACTATACTGACTGTAAAGTGCCGCATGTGTTACTATACTGACTGTAAAGTTCCGCATGTGTTACTATACTGACTGTAAAGAGCAGCATGTGTTACTATACTGACTGTAAAGAGCCATTAAAGGAGCCCTGACACAAGTTTGAACACTGACATTGTTCTTTCATTTTTGTGTTTGAATTTTGGATACACGTTGCCCTGGTCATTTTACTAGTATTTATAGCTGGGGCAATATAGGGATATTTACTACACAATTGCCTGTAGCATTATGAGACCTTGCAGTTTATAACAATGATGTTCAATAAGGGCCTGTTCACATCACCGTTCGATTCCGTTCCGTTCCGTAGTCGACTCCGCTATTGATTCCGTCGGAAAACCGGAAACCAGCCGGAATGGTGACGAACGGAAGCCATTAGCGATGTTTCCATCAACATTGAGATCAATGGTGACTGAAACGGAAGCTGTGCTGTCACTTTCACTTTCCGTTGCGGGGTTCACCCGACAGAACCTCGGAACAGAAGCGAACGGTGATGTGAACAGGCCCTAATGTATTTTTTTGTTCACACAGCTTTAATTTTTTTGTTTTGTTTTACAAGTTGTTTCTTACTTACAATTTTTTTTTTTTTTTTGTGTGGAGGGGGGGGGGGCGCCATTTCCATTCTCGCCTCAGGCAGCAGAAAAGCTAGAATCGGCCCTGGCCCCAGAGGTATCAAAGCAATGGAAAACCACCAGAAGTGACCCCATTTTGGAAACTACACCTCTCAAGGAATTCATTTATGGTTGTTTTTACCATTTAGACTGCACAGTTTTTTCACAGCACCTATTTGAATTGGGCTGTGAAATAAAAAAAATGACATTTTTTCCAATAACATTTTTTATCATAATTTCTTATTTTCACAGGGAACAAAATACACCATTTTGTTGCCCAATTTCTACTAAGTGCAGCAATACCCCATTTGTGGAGATAAACTGCCGTTTGAGCCCATGGGAGGCCTCAGAAGGGAAGGAGCGCTGTGTGTTCTTTGGAGTCCAGATTTTGCTGGTTTGGTTTTTGGGTGCCATGTCGCATTTGCAGAGCCCCAGAGGTATCAAAGCAATGGAAACCCACCAGAAGTGACCCCATTTTGGAAACTACACCCCTCAAGGAATTAAATGATGGGTTATGTGACCATTTAGACCCCCATAGTTTCTTCACAGAACTTATTTGAATTGGGCTGGGAATTTAAAAAAATATAATTTTTTCCAATAATATGTTTTTTTTAGCTCAAAATATATTATTTTCACAAGAAATAAAATACCCAATTTTGTTGCCCAATTTGTCCTGAGTGCGGCAATGCCCAATTTGTGGTGATAAACTGACATTTGGGCTCATGGGAGGGCTCAGAAGGAAAGGACCACCATTTGGTCTACTGGGGATTTTCTGGTGCAAAGTCATGTATGCAGAAGCCCCTGAGGTACCAGTACAGTTGAAACCTCTGAGAAGTGACCCAATTTTAAAAACTACACCCTTAAGGCATTCATCTAGAGGTGTAGTGAGCATTTTTACCGGGACATACACCCCATAAACTGTAATGTGGGTTCTCACGGATATGGCAATACCCTCAATGTGGCTGTTATCAGCTGCCTGGGCACACGGCAGGGCTCAGAAGGGAAAGATAAGGGGTATAATCTGTGCGGAGTGCATCAGGGTAAGTAAAACTGGGGTAGATTAAAAATCAAGTGATGTATGATACATTTTGAAGCACTCTTTCATACAGAGCTCTAGTTTTTCGGGTCACGTCACATTGATATATTGTGTCATCCCTTATCCCCCTCTTATAGCAGACTTTGTACCTCTTTTGACTTTTTCCTTTCTTGCCAGTTTGGGGAACTTCTCCTGGAAAGTGTTGCCCTGGTACGATGCGTGTGGCCTTGCTTCCAGAAGTACTGGGTGCCCCCCCTTCTTGGTCCCTAAAAATTAGTTTCTTGATAACCACCTCTTGAAATTCCAGGAAAGTTCCCGTCTGGCCTGTACATGGATGTAGCACGTACGCATTGTACAATGCCATCTGTATGATGTGCACGGCCAGCTTCTCATACCACACCGCATGGCGCAGTAGGGCTTCAGGACTTGATCTGACAAGTCCACCCCTCCCATGTACCTATTGTAGTCCAGGATGCAGTCTGGTTTGGGGGTCTCTGTACTGGTACCTCGTACAGGTACATGGGTACTGGTGTGGCATCTCTCTTGTCTTGTACTTGACACACAATCTGTTGCTGCTAGATTGTGCCCTGCTCTCACCCCTTCTGAGTGTTTGCCCTGCAGAGTCTTAGGGAGGCCTCTCAGATTTGTTCTAGCAGTGCCGCATGCCGCCGGACTTCTGGAAGCGAGGCACTTGAAGAGTGGGACACTGGTATAAAAATTATCCAGGTAGAGGTGGTAACCCTGGTCCAGCAGTGGGTGCACCAAATCCCACACAATTTTTGCATAACTCCCAGTAAGGGGGGGGGGGGGCATTCTGGGGGCTGAATACTGGTGCCCTTCCCTTCATGTATCCTAAATCTGTAGGTATACCCTGATGCACTCACACAGCTTACACATCTTCACGCCATACCTTGCCCTCTTACCCGGCAGGTACTCGAGGAATTGAAGCCTCCCTTTAAAATGTACCAAGGACTCATCAATAGAAATACACTTCTCGGGGGTGTATGCTTGGGAAAACCGGGCACTGAAACGGTCTAATAGGGGTCTCCGTTTATACAAACGGTCAAAACTGGGGTCATCTTGGAGTAGCCAATGCTCATTAGGATTTTTTTTTTTTTAGGTTCCAGTTCAGTTCTGATGTTGCTTTGAGGGGCCTATATATTAGACACCCCATTTTAGAAACTAGACCCCTCAAAGTATTCACAACAGCATTTAGAAAGTTTATGAACACTTTAGGTGTTTCACAGGAATTTAGAGCAAAGTAGAGGTGAAATTGACATATTTATTTTTGTCAGAAAATCATTTTTATACCTTTTTTTTCTATAAAACAAACGGTTTTACCAGAGAAACCTCAATATTTATTGCCCAGATTCTGCAGTTTTGAGAAATATCCCACATGTGGCCCTCGGGTGGTAATGGACTGAAGCACCGGCCTCCGAAGCAATAAAATAGTGGATTTTGAGGCCTCTTTTTTATTAGGCACCATGTCCGGTTTGAAGAGGTCTTGTGGTGCCAAAACAGCGGAATCCCCCAAAAATGACCCCATTTTGGATACTAGACCCCTTGAGGAATCCATTGTAGTTTTCTTGGGGTACATGCGGCTTTTGGATCAGTTTTTATTCTATTTTTAGGTGGCGCGGTGACTAAAAAACAGCAATTCTACTATTGTTTTTTTATTCTATTTTTTTTACAGCGTTCACCGTGCGCTATAAATGACATATTCACTTTATTCTGCGGGGCGATACGATTACGGCGATGCCAGATGTTTATAGTTTTTTTTATGTCTTATGGCGTTTGCACAATAAAATACGTTTTGTAAAAAATCATTCACTTTTTGTGTTACCTTATTCTAAGAGCCAGAACTTTTATATTTTTCCATCAATAAAGCCGTGCGAGGACTTATTTTTTGCGTAACGAACTGTAGTTTCGATCAGTACCATTTTTCGGTACATGCAACTTTTTGATCTCTTTTTATTCCATTTTTTGGGAGGTGAAGTGACCAAACAATTGTGATTCTGGTACGGTTTATTATTATTTTTTTTTACGGCGTTCACCGCGCGGGATAAATAATGAAATCATTTTGTAGTTCAGGCCGTTACGGACGCGGCGATACCAATTATGTATAGTTTATTTGTTTATTTATCTATTTTTATTAATAATAAAGGACTGATAAGGTAAAAAGGGGGATTTTTACTTTTATTACTTTTGCATCTTTTATTTTCTTATTTTTACACATCTTTTTTGTACTTTTTTTTAACTTTATTACTGTGTCCCACTAGGGGACATGAGGGCAGGAGGCCCTGATCGCTATTCTAATACACTGCACTACATGCGTAGTGCAGTGTATTAGAGCTGTCATTTACTCACTGACAGCAAGCATAGTGGGTCCTGACTTTGTCGATGGCATAGCCGGACGCCATTGTTTGGTGTCCGGTTGCCATAGTTACAATCGCCGACCGCTATCATGTAGCAGGCCGGCGATTGTAGCTTAACCCCTAAAAATCCGCGATCCCTATTGAACGCGGCTTTTAAGGGGTTAATCAGCGGGGACACAGCGATCGGTCGCCGCTGTAGGAGCTGCGGCAGCTGCTGTACGACACAGCAGCTGTCACAGCTCTTGTATGTGTCGGGAGGATGGCCGAAATGGCCGTTACTCCCGAGACGTACTATTAGGTCATGGAGCGCGAACGATACAGCTACCATGACCTAATAGTACGTCCAGGAGCGGGAAGGGGTTAAGGACATTCACAGTGCAACGAAATACCACATTGCCCTCATAATAAATGACAGCCACAGTATCTCCATACCAGTGCCAACCACAGTGCTCCCACAGCAGTGCCAAGTACAGTGTTCCCATAACAGTGCCAACCACAGTGCTCCCATAACACTGCCATCCAGTGCTCCCATAAAAGTGCCAACGAGTGCTCCCATAACTGCCGCTTTCCACGATTGCATTGCGGGGGGGCGTGATGAGCTGTTAGAGGGGGTCGCCCCCTCTTTCTAAAGATTTAAATTCTGTGGTCGCTATTGACCGCGGCATTTAACGAGTTAAACAAGCGGGATCGTGCACGAGTGTCATATACATATACAGCGGCATCGTATGGAGCGGGTTCACTCCGTGAGCCTGTTCCATACTTCCCCTTTCCGACTTTGGCGTATGGATACGTCAAATGTCGGGAAGGGGTTAAACTTCATGTTGGTTCCTGATTTATTCGTCCTTGTCTACCAAGGTGCCTTCCTGCCGGGACGTATGAGATTCCCATCTTGACAGGGAAGGGTTAAAGAAGTTGTCCAGGATTAGAAAAACATGGCTGCTTTCTTCCAAAAACAGCGCCACACTTGTCCATGGGTCGTGCCTGGTATTGCAGCTCAGCTTCATTGTAGTAAAAGAGGCAGGGCTGCAATAACACACACAACCTGTGGGCAGGTATGGCAGGTATGACTCAAAAAGTGATCGCAGCATATTCCATGTTAAAGGAATACCCTTATTTTGGAAAACGAGGCGTAAAAAAACGCCCCGTTGGAACAGAACGCCGTATTTCCCATTGAAATCAATGGGCAGATGTTTGTAGGCGTTCTTCCATTTTTTTCAGGCATTTTTCGATGCGTAAACGCCCCAAAATACGCCTGAAAACACTCCGTGTGATCATACCCTGATTGCAGAAGAGGCTGTTCTTCATGAGACAAACCTTAAGGAGGCGCTGTCACCACATTATAAGTGGTCTATCTTGTACATGATGTGATCGCCCACTTGGTCATATAGTAAAACACGCCCAGTTGTCCATTGAGAGACTCATTAGCATAATGCTAAAATAGGTCATAACTCCGCCAAAAATGATCGTTTTTCTAAATAAAAAAACACTGCTGTGATCCACATTACAGCGCCGATCATATCATGTACAATATAGGCCACTTATAACGTGGTGACAGAGCCTCTTTAAGCTCTTTATTTCGGCCTTTCTTCTTGGAGGTTCTCAATTCTCACAAATGAAGGGGTTGTCCAGGTTTTGAGGAAATAAAACAGAGACTGGCGGGAGACCACAGGGTCATCGGCGCTGGAGCAGCGGGGAATTTCCAGGGTACTATGGGCTTTTTTTTATTTTACCATACACGCAGCTGTCCAATTTTTTGGGGTGCATATAAATGTCAGTCATGAGGTGTCGTAAAGAAGAGAAACGTCACAAGTCATTTATTATGTACAATGTTCCTCATGACACTAATAATAAATCTCTTCCAATATCTCCGCTCACTGGTAATGGCAGTTGTAATATTTCCTATACGAGCTCCTGGGTGGCTCATGGCAACGCTGCTCTGTTGTCATGGTTATTACCGGCTTCAGCTGCGGCCTAGTAGAGGACAGCGGGGGATCTCCAGAACGGCGCCATTCAGGTGACATATCGGGGGCAGGTAGAGCGCCATAACTCTGATCAGAAGCCGACATCTCAGTGTTAGAGGGTAAATCAGACGTCCGGTGACTATAACAAGAAGACGCCAGGACATGTCCACAGGGGAGATAATAAAAGCGCTGGATTATGGGGACACTCCTGCAGGAGAGCGGTTTTATCTTATCTGGATCTGAGTGAAGCTGCACAAGGACCTGCGATCCCTCCATTTCTGCAGACGCCGGAGCTTCAGGACCTCCCAGTGACGTCACTATTCAGCAGTTCCATGATTCTGGGGGTGACAATCACTCCATGGAAATGAGGACGAGGGGACGGCAGCAGCGTCCAGACCAGAGGACCGAGCAGCCCCTCCATCAAGTCCTCCCGTGTGACAGACCCTCCTGCTTCTGCATTAGGAGGCAGGAGACGTCAGTACAGCAAACGGCCGAGCCCTGAACAGAAAGACGTCACCCAGATACCGCAGCGGAGGATTCAGGAGCGCTGGGAAGTCTTCATCTGTGGCCGGAGGTTTCCTGTAAGACAGGTGAGAGCGGGGGTGGAGCTTCACACCTGTCCGCCCACTGGTTTACCCACAATTCTCCTTGTCTTTACCCCTCTCACCTGCTCACTTATAGGGTCTATCTGCTTTATACACCCCCTGTCCATATACTCTATTACACCACATGGCCGTCATTACACAGAGCAGCCCCCCCTCCCCCGCAGCCACGCTGTATATATGTTGTGTATATAATGTTCATATGTCTACAGGTTGTGTGTTAATATAAACATAGAGTGTAATTCCTTTAATCCGGCATCCAATAATCCAGACACTCTGATAATTCAGCACTTGTTTCTAGCACAGAACTGCAATATAAACCCACAAATCAAGGAGCACTGTGTGTGGGGATCCCCAATTATTATACTGGAGCAGGATCATGTAATACCCAAGTCTCCACCAAAAGTAAACAATGGAGGTTGGGAGCCAAAGGGGCCCTAACCATTTGTCAGTACAGGGCCCAGATACTACTAATGGCCGCTCTGGGTCTGGTGTCTTAATTGAATTTGGGGTCTAGTCAGGGGTCTGAATATATTCAGGTGTCTGGTCTAGAGACAGTATTAATATCAGGTTCTGAATTAATTTAGGGTTCTGGTCTGGGGTCTGAATTTAATTTTGGGGTCTGACATCTGACATATTTTTATCCAATGTAAGTAAAAAAAATGTACATTACTATTCAATGACAGCAAGAAGAGATCTTAAAATCGTAAGGAAATAATACAGAAAGTATATTGAAAAATGTTATATCTTTCCTTTATACAAAAAATAATTTTTATTCGCAGAAACTGGAATAGCCCTTTAACCCTTTGAGGACCAGACTGATTTTCGTTTTTATGCTTTTTTTTTCCGCCCTGCCTTCCAAGAGTAATAACTTTTTTATTTTTTCGTTGACACGGCCATGTGTGGGTTTCATTTTTATGGGACAAGTTGTACTTTCTAATGGTGCTATTTAACCCCTTCCCGAATTTGTCGTAAGTATACGACATGGAAAGCCAGTGCTTCCCGCAAAATGTCGTATACTTACGCCAAATGTTTGGCACCGGCTCAGAAGCTGAGTCGGTGCCATCATCCCCGGATGTCAGCTGTATCTGACAGCTGACATCCTGCTGTAACGGCGGGACCGAAGTTAACTTCGATCCCCGACATTAACCCCTTAAATGCAGCCGTCAAAAGCGATGGCTACATTAAAGGTGTTTGCATCTCATCGACACCCCAGCAATGAAATCGCTGGGGTGTCGGTGGCTGCAATGGCAACCGGAGGCCTAATAGTGGCCTCCCGGTGTGCCTAGCACGGAAAACTTCCAGCCTCCGCCCGGAGGCGTGGCCTGAAAGGCTTCCGTAGCTGCCGGCAAGATGGCGCCGGCTCAGGAGATGAGCCGGAGCTATCAGCGGTGGATATCAGCTTTATGTTACAGCTGACATCCACATGTAACGGCAGGAACTGGAGCTAGCGCTGATCCCTGCCATTAACCCCTCAGATGCAGCGATCAGATCCGATCGCTGGATCTTTGTGGTTGCTAGCAGATCGGCAGCTGTGCCCTGCAATCGCACAACTGCCGACTGCTACTATGACACCAGGAGACCTAACAATGGCCTCCTGTTTGCCATTACGGAAGCCGATTAGGCCCCGCTCGGAGGCGAAGCCTAATCGGCTTGCTGTCAGTGAATGACTGACAGATCTAATACATTGAACTACGTAGGTAGTGCAATGTATTAGAAAAAAAAATCTGACAGTTGGACCTTCAAGTCCCCTATCGGGACTAAAGTAAAGTGTAAAAAAAGTTGTAAAAAATATAATAAAAGTTTTAAGTAATAAAATAAAACACAATCGCCCTTTTTCCCTTATCAAGTCCTTTATTATTGAAAAAAATAAATAAAGCCATACATATTTGGTTCTCACAACTTGGCGACAGAAAAAATACATTCTTTTTACAAAAGTAATTTTATTGTGCAAAAAGTTGTAAAACATAAAAAAGTGCCATAAATTAGGTATTGCCGGAATCGTACCGACCCGCAGAATAAAGTTAACATGTAATTTATAACGCATGGTGAACACTGTATAAAAAAACCCTAAAAAAAACTATGGCAGAATTGCTGTTTCTTGGTCACCTTGCCTCTCAAAAAATAGGATAAAAGGTGATCAAAAAGTCGCATGTACCCCAAAATGGTACCAATAATAACTACAGCTCGTCCCGCAACAAACCAGCCCTCATACCGCTACGTCTATGAAAAATAAAATTAGTTATGGCTCCAATAAGTCAGGAAATAAAAACATGCAGTTGTGCAGATCAGAGGGGAACATTTCATCTGTTTCAAGATACGATTTATCAGGGCCCTCAAATTATTGAACCATGAAGGGGGGACCCAAACATATCTGCTGGAAGCGAGGGTGCCCATATTATACCAGGACAACACTTCCCAGCAAAATTCCACAAACTGCAAAGGTGCGGAGTGTGGACCAAAGGTGGATAAGAAAGGACGCCATATATCAGTGCGACACCGGCCTGTGCAGAAAGGATTGCTTCACAGCGTAACACACATCTATGGATCATTTTATTGCTTTTTTACCCCATTATTATGCCACCTGACTATGCCCCTGATGTACTCTGCCCAGCTTACATGTACCCCCACATTATAAATGGAAACACCAGTAATACTCAAACAAAACTACTACCAAGCAAAATCTACGCTTCAAAAGCCAAATGGCGCTCCCACCCATCTGAGCCCTACAGTGTGCCCAAACAGCAGTTTACTTCCACATATATGGCGCCGCCATACCCGGGAGAACCCTTTTAACAATTTTTGGGGTGTGTGTCTACAGTGTCCTAAGCTGGGCACGACATACTTGCCACTGAATTGGCAATTCTGGGGAAAAAATGTAATTTTTACTTTGCACCATACGCAGCACATTTATTTATGGAAAAAACCTGTGGGGTGAAAATGCTCACTACACCCCTTACTAAATGCCTCGAGGGGTGTAGTTTCTAAAATGGGGTCACTTCTGGGGGGTTTATTTTATTATTTCCCATCTGAGCCTCTGCAATTGTGAACCAATTCTGTGTAAATCGCCAAATTAGGCCTCAATTTCGCATGGTACTCTCGCAATGAGCCCTGTCAAATGTCCAGGCAAAAGATTAGGGCCCCATGTAGGGTGATTCTAAAACCGGGAAACACAGCATAATAATTAGAGCGCGGTCTTGTTATGGTGGCACAAGCTGGGCACCACATATTGGCATATCTATGGAAAATATCCCATTTTCACTCTGCAATATTGAGTGCACACTAATTTATGCAAAACAGCTGCAGAGTTAACATGCTCACTACACCACTATGTAAATGCATTGAGGGGTGTAGTTTCCAAAATGGGGATCACTTTTGGG
Source organism: Rhinoderma darwinii (assembly GCF_050947455.1). Lineage (NCBI taxonomy): Eukaryota > Metazoa > Chordata > Amphibia > Anura > Rhinodermatidae > Rhinoderma > Rhinoderma darwinii. Next base: position 242,714 of record NW_027461950.1, on the reverse strand, counting down.
GGGGTTTCCACTGTTTTGGTCCCACAGGGGTTTTGCAAATGCGACATAACGACCAGAAACCAATCCAGCAAAATCTGTACTCCGAAAGCTAAATTGCGCTCCTTCCCTTCTGAGCCCTGCTGTGTGCCCAAAAATGAGTTTATAACCACATATGGGGTATTGCCGTAGTCGGGAGAAATTGCTTAACAAATTTTGGGTTCTTTTTCTACTTTATTTTTTGAGAAAATGAAAATTTTTGAGCTAAAGCTACGTCTTATTGGGAAAAAAAATGTAATTTTTATTTTCACTGCCCAATTCAAATAAAATCTATGAAACAGCTGTGGGGTCAAAATGCTCACTACACCCCTAGATTAATTCCTGAAGGGGTGTAGTATCACAAATGGAGTCACTTTTGGGTAGTTTCCACTGTACTGGTACCTTAGGGGCTTTGCAAAAGTGACATGGTGTCAAGAAACCAATCCAGCAAAATCTGGGCTCCAAAAGCGAAATGCCGCTCCTTCTCTTCTGTTCCTTGCCATGTGCCCAAACAGCAGTTTATGACCACAAATGGGGTATTGCCGTACTCAGGAGAAATTGCTTTACAAATATTGGGGGGGGGGGGGTTCTTTTTTTCCTTTATTTGTTGAGAAAATTAAAAATGTTGACCTAAAGCTACATCTTATTGATGAAAAAGGATTGTTTTTATTTTCACTGCCCAATTCTAATAAATTCTATGAAACACCTGTGGGGGTCAAAATGATCACCACACACGTAGATCTTCAAGGGGTGTAGTTTCCAAAATGGGGTCACTTTTTTGGCGTTTTCATTGTTTTGTCCCCTCAAGGGCTCTGAAAATGTGTCCTGGCCATTCCTGCTAAATTTGAGCTCCAAAAGCCAAATGGAGTTCTTTCCCTTCTAAGCCTTGCCGTGTGTCCAAACAGCAATTTATTGCCACATGTGGGGTATTGTTTTACTCTAGAGAAATTGCTTTACAAATTATGCGGTGCTTTTTCTCCTTTAATCCTTGTGGAAATTAGAAAAAATTAGCTAAACCTACATTTTCTTTGAAAGAATATAGATTTTCATTTTCACAGCCTACTCCCAATAATTTCTGCAAAAAACCTGCAGTGTCAAAATGCTCACAATACCGCTATATAATTTCCTCAAGGGGTGCAGTTTCCAAAATGGGGCCACTTGTGGGGGGTTTCCACTGTTTTGGTCCCTCAGGGGCTTTGCAAATGCGACATGGCCTCCGCAAACCATTCCTGCTAAATTTGAGCTCCAAAAGTCAAATAGCGCTCTTTCCCTTCTAAGCCCTGCTATGTGTCCAAACAGACGTTTATGACCACATGTGGAGTATTCTTTTACTCGGGAGAAATCGCTCTACAAATGTTGCGGTGCTTTTTCTCCTTTAGTCCTTTTGGAAATACAAAAAAATTTGCTAAACCTACATTTTATTTGAAAGAATGTAGATTTTCATTTCTTACAGCCTACTTCCAAGAAATTTCTGCAAAAAAACTGTCTTGTCAAATTTCTCACTATACCCCTAAATAAATTCCTTCGAGGGGTGTAGTTTCCCAAATGGGGTCACTTTTGGGGGGTTTCCACTGTTTTGGTACCACAAGAGCCCTTCAAAACTGACGTGAAGCCTAAAATATATTCTAATAAAAAGGAGACCCCAAAATCCTCTAGTTGCTCCTTTGCTTCTGAGGCCGGTGCTTCAGTCCATTAGCACACTAGGACCACATGTGAGATATTTCCTAAGGGCATGACCACACATGGCGGAATTCCTCCGCAACTGTCCGCATCAATGCCGCACCTAATCCGGGTTGCGGATTACGGCTGCGGATCTGCACAAAATGTGCAGAAAATTGATGCGGACTAGCTGCTGCGGACTGCGGGAAAAGTGCTTCCCTTCTCCCTATCAGTGCAGGATAGAGAGAAGGGACAGCACTTTCCCTAGTGAAAGTAAAAGAAATTCATACTTACCGCCCGTTGTCTTGATGACGCGTCCCTCCTTCGGCATCCAGCCCGACCTCCCTGGATGACGCGCCAGTCCATGTGACCGCTGCAGCCTGTGCTTGGCCTGTGATTGGCTGCAGCCGTCACTTACACTGAAACGTCATCCTGGGAGGCCGGACTGGAGACAGAAACAGGGAGTTCTCGGTAAGTATGAACTTATATGTTTTTTTACAGATACATGTATATTGAGATCGGTAGTCACTGTCCCGGGTGCAGAAACAGTTACTGCCGATCGCTTAACTCTTTCAGCACCCTGGACAGTGACTATTTACTGACGTCTCCTAGCAACGCTCCCGTCATTACGGGAGCCCCATTGACTTCCTCAGTCTGGCTGTAGACCTAGAAATACATAGGTCCAGCCAGAATGAAGAAATGTCATGTTAAAAAACCAATACGCTCCGCACCACACATAACATGTGCATGACAGCTGCGGACTTCATTGCGGAACTTAGAATCTCCATTGAAGTCAATGGAGAAATTCCGCCATGAGTCCGCAACCAGTCCGCCACTGCTCCGCAACATCCCTTGCATGCTGCGGACACCAAATTCCGCTCCGCAGCCTATGCTCCGCAGCGGAATTGTACGCATCGTGTAAACGAACACTGCTAAATTAAAGTGAAAGTCAATGGAGAAACGGCTCCGCTGCGGATTAACGCTGCGGAGTGTCCGCAGCGGAATTTAAGTGAAAATCCGCCATGTGTGAACCCGCCCTAAAACTGCAGAACCTGGGCAATAAATATTGAGTTGCGTTTCTCTGGTTAAACTTTGTGTTACAAAAAAAAGGATTAAAAATTAATTTCTGCAACAACAAAAAATTTAGTTTGTAAATTTCACCTCTACTTTTGTTTAATTCCTGTGAAACGTCTAAAGGGTTAAGAAACTTTCTAAATGCTGTTTTGAATACTTTGAGGGGTGAAGTTTTTAAAATGGGGTGACTTTTTGGTGGTTTCTAAGATCTAAGGACCTCAAAGCCGCTTCACAACTGAACTGGCCCCTGTAAAAATAGCCTTTTGAAATTTTCTTGAAAATGTGAGAAATTGCTGCTAAAGTTCTAAGCCTTGTGATGTCATAGAAAAATAAAAGGATGTTCAAAAAACGAGGGCAATCTAAAGTAGACATATGGGGGATGTTAATTAGCAATAATTGTGTGTGGTATTACTATCTGCAGGCAGATACATTTAAATTTAGAAAAATGCTAATTTTTGCAATTTTTCGTTACATTTTGGTGTTTTTCACATTTAAATACTGTATGTATCGAGCAAATTTTGCCAGTAACATAAAGTCCAATGTGTCATGAGAAAACAATCTCAGAATCGCTTGGATAGGTTAAAGCATTCCGAAGTTATTACCACATAAACGGAAACATGTCAGATTTGAAAAATGAGGCTCTGTCAGGAAGGTCAAAAGTGGCTAAAGAGGGAAGGGGTTAATATTATGTGTGATGTACTGGGAAGCTGGAATTTTTTTTTTAGAATTGAGTGGAATTGGAAAAAAACAGCAGGCCGGCATTTTCTTATGGATTTCGTTTTTACGGTGTTCTCTGTACAGTGAAAGTGACGTGTTACCTTTATTCTGAGGGTCAGTACGATCGCGGTGATACCAAATTTATATAGTTTTTGTTATGTTTTATTACCTTTAAAAAAACGACAAAGTTTGAAAAAAAAATTTGCACCATATTGTGACCCCCATAATAATGTTTTTATATTTCTGTGTACAGGGCTGTGTAAGGCGTCTTTTTGTACGTGGAAAGATGTGGTTTTTATTGATACCATTTTGGGGAATATCGGGCATTTCAAACACTTCATTAAATTTTGTGGGCGGTTGTAGTGGCAAAAAAATAGCGATTCAGACATATTTTTTTTTCACGCTACGGTGTTCACCATATTGGATAAATATTTTTATATTATTATAGTTTGGGTATTTTCGGACGCAGGGATACCTAATGTGTTCATGTTTATTTTTATATTGTGATCTAGGGAATTATTTTTATTGTTTTTTAGCCCCTCTAGGGGATTTGTACCTGCGATCATTGGATCGCTTGTGCCATAGACTGCAATATCACAGTATTGCAGTCTGGTGAAATCATTACTTTGTTATTGAGACCTGCCACAGGCAGGTCCTAATAGCAATCTTCCTATAGCAGGGCTGGGAGCGTTCACAAGGCGGCCAGCTGCTAGAGGAACACACCGGCTCCCACCATCTTGCCGCGTGTGAGCCGGTGTTACACAGCAGAGACCCAGCGGCTATGACGCCCGCTCTGCTTCTGAGCAGGCGCCATATTTAAATACCCTTTCCTTTACATAAATAGCCAGTGCAGCGACAGGAAAGGGTTAACAGGAAATAACTCAGAAGCAAAACGTTCTTCTTTTCTGCCTCCCTTCAGCCCCCGTAGCATTGATTTTATCATATCTCTATATAAATAGTAAATCTGTCTAGTTATGAAGTGATATGTCACCTCACCATACTGTAGCGTTACATTACTAAGCAGTCTTGCCATTCAGGAGTGTGGACAATTTGGGTGACAACAGTTGTCTGGGTTTTCTCTGGGCAGATATACAGAAGTGTCCTTCCTTAAAGAGGCTCTGTCACCAGATTTTGCAACCCCTATCTGCTATTGCAGCAGATCGGCGCTGCAATGTAGATTACAGTAACGTTTTTATTTTTTTTAAAACGAGCATTTTTGGCCAAGTTATGACCATTTTTGTATTTATGCAAATGAGGCTTGCAAAAGTACAACTGGGCGTGTTTACAGTAAAAGTACAACTGGGCGTGTATTATGTGTGTTACATCTGGGCGTTTTTACTTCTTTTACTAGCTGGGCGTTGGGAATGGGAGTGTATGATGCTGACGAATCAGCATCATCCACTTCTCTTCGTTACCACCCAGCTTCTGGCAGTGCAGACACACAGCGTGTTCTCGAGAGATCACGCTGTGACGTCACTCACTTCCTGCCCCAGGTCCTGCATCGTGTCGGCCACATCGGCACCAGAGGCTACAGTTGATTCTGCAGCAGCATCAGCGTTTGCAGGTAAGTAGCTACATCGACTTACCTGCAAACGCTGATGCTGCTGCAGAATCAACTGTAGCCTCTGGTGCCGATGTGTCCTCGCTCGTCCGACACGATGCAGGACATGGGGCAGGAAGTGAGTGACGACACAGCGTGATCTCTCGAGAACACGCTGTGTCTGCACTGCCAGAAGCTGGGTGGTAACGAAGAGAAGTGGATGATACTTCTCGTCAGAACGCCCAGCTAGTAAAAGTAGTAAACACGCCCCGATGTAACACACATAATACACGCCCAGTTGTACTTTTACTGTAAACACGCCCAGTTGGACTTTAGAAAGCCCCATTTGCATAAATACAAAAGTGGTCATAACTTGGTCAAAAATGCTCGTTTTTAAAAAATAAAAACGTTACTGTAATCTACATTGCAGCGCCGATCTGCTGCAATAGCAGATAGGGATTGCAAAATCTGGTGACAGAGCCTCTTTAACTTATGTCTTCGGCCCCATGCAAACGACCGTATTTTTCATCCGTAATTACGGACACCTTTCTGTATTTTTGCTGAAAAAATGATAGAACCTGCCACTCTCCCATAGAAGCCTATGGGCGCTTCCGTATATATGGACGGCTACGGATGTGTATGCATAAACCATCCGTATTTACAGAAGCGTTGCTAAGCAACATGTTAGTGACATCATTTGCAGCCTCCCTTTTTTTTTACGTATATACGGATCAAATACGGATGCACTACAGACCGTATTTGCGGATATCGTTCCATATATATATACGGATGACTACGGATTCGTATTTACCGACAGTATTTACGGATAGATGAAAATACAGTCATGTGCATGGGGCCTAACCCGAGATATATGGCGCAAGATGTTAAACGAAGATGTAAAAGAAAGTATTTACTCCGACGGATGCCATATGTCGCCCATAGACTCCCATGTTAAAAACAAGTGTATGTTGCTTTTTTTTGCTAGATGGCACGAGATTGTATTGAATTGGTATTATGATACATTGTATAACTTGATGCAAGTTAAGGGTTAACACATCTGTAAGGCCCAGTTCACACAAAGTTTTTTTATGCGGAAACCGTATCAGATTTAGTGTAAAAAAAAGTCCCAAACCACCTCCCATTGATTTCAATGGGAGGCGGAGGCGTTTTTTTCCGCGGCGGCTTTCAGCCGCTTGTGTTACAAAAAAGCGGCATACTCTTTCTTTCCGCCGTTTTTTACCCGAAAAATTCAGCGAAAAAGGCCACGAAAATAGCGGCAAGAATTTGCAGGCAGATTTTCCATTCCTGAATGAATTTTGAGGCAGATTTTTCTGCCTGCAAAAAAACTCTGTGTAAACGGGGTCTAACTGAGAATTATTATTTTTATTTACAATCTATTTACTGTTTTTTCTTCCCTTTTTAGAGATGACGTGTCTTCATATGATGTCATCAGTCCTACTCCTATGTGGTGAACAGGTAAGTTACAAGAGGTAGGTGACTATTTAATATGAATGTATTGTCTGCGTTATTCACATAGAGTATATATGTATACTGCTACACATGGCCGGACGTGTTGCACCCATAAAATGGCGTAATCAGGAAAGATTGGTGACATATTTAGGAATGAATGACTCTCTTTTATGGACAGTTGTAGACACATGAAGGATTTTTGTGGGAATGATCTTCTACATGGGGAATAATGCCGGGGTTGCAGATATCTTGTAATGTCTGCACCTTACATGAAGAGAGTCTCTATAGTGAGACATATGAGAATGCGTGTACGATTGGGAGCAGATCCCATCTACAGCCCCCATATCCTTCCAAATCACTTTACTGCATCATGGGAAATACCTATTTTTGTTGGCAGCTTTGCCCATGAAGGAACTTTATGCTTTAGGTTGGGGCTACATGGGAATTTCTAATCATGTGCAACACAAATGACTACTAGTACTACAGGGGCTCAGCAAATGTGACATGGCGCCCAGAAACCATTCCAAAATCCAAATGGTGCTCCTTCCATTCTGATCCCTACCGTGTGTCCAAACAGATGTTTATGACCACATGTGGGGTATTGTTTTACTCGGGAGAAATTGCTTTACAAATGCTTTTTCTCCTTAAGTCCTTGTGGAAATGAAAAAAAATTAGCTAAACCTACATTTTCTTTGAAAAAATGTAGATTTTCATTTTTACGGCCTACTTCCAATAAGTTCTGTAAAACGCCTGTAGGGTCAAACTGCTCACTGTACCCCTAGATAATTTCCTCATGGGGTGTAGTTTCCAAAATGGGGTCACTTGTTGGGGGTTTCCACTGTTTTGTCCCCTCAGGGGCTTTGCAAATGCAACATGGCCTCCGCAAACCATTCCTGTTAAATTTGAGTTCCAAAAGCCAAATGGTGCTCTTTCCCTTCTCAGCCTCGCCGTGTGTCCAAACAGCCATTTATTACCACATGTGGGGTACTGTTTTACTTGGGAGAAATTTCTTTACAAATTTTATGGTGCTTTTTCTCCTTTAGTCCTTGTGGAAATGAAAAAAAAATAGCTAAGCCTACATTTTATTTGAAAAAAATTCGATTTTCATTTACACAGCCTACTTCCAAAAATGTCTGCAAAAAACCTGTGGGGTCAAAATGCTCACTATACCCCTAGATAATTTCCTCATGGGGTGTAGTTTCCAAAATGGGGTCACTTGTTGGGGGTTTCCACTGTTTTGTCCCCTCAGGGGCTTTGCAAATGAGACATGGCCTCCGCAAACCATTCCTGCTAAATTTGAGCTCCAAGAGCCAAATGGCGCTCTTTCCCTTCTCAGCCCTGCCGTGTGTCCAAACAACCGTTTATTACCACATGTGGGGTATTGTTTTACTCGGGAGAAATTGCTCTACAAATGTTGTGGTAAAAAATGTAGATTTTAATTTTCATGGCTTAGTTCCAAAAATTTTTGCAAAAAAACTGGCGGGTCAAAATGATTGCTACACCCCTAAATAAATTCCTTGAGGGGTGTAGTTTCCCAAATGGGGTCACTTTTGGGGAGTTTCCACTGTTTTAGTTCCACAAGACCTCTTCAAAGCTGACATGGTGCCTAAAATATATTCTAATAAAAAGGAGGCCCAAAATCCACTAGGTGCTAATTTGCTTCTGAGGCCGGTGCTTCAGTCCTTTATCACACTAGATCTACATGTGGGATATTTCCTAAAACTGCAGAACCTGGGAAATAAATATTAAGTTGTATTTCTCTGGTAAAAGCTTCTGTGGTACAAAAAAAATGGATTCAAATTGAATTTCTGGAAAAAAATAATGAACTTTGTAAATTTCACCTCTAGTTTGCCTTAATTCCTGCGAAATGTCTAAAGGGTTAAGAAACTTTCTAAATGCTGTTTTGAATACTTTGAGGGGTGCAGTTTTTAAAATGGGGTGACTTATTGGGGGTTTCTAATATATAAGGACCTCAAAGCCACTTCACAGCTGAACTGGCCCCTGTAAAAATAGCCTTTTGAAATTTTCTTGAAAATGTGAGAAATTGCTGCTAAGTTTCAAAGCCTTGTAACGTCCTAGAAAAATAAAAGGATTTTCAAAAACAGAGGCCAATCTAAAGTAGACATATGGGGGATGTTAATTAGCAACATTTTTGTGTGTTATAACTGCCTGTCTTACAAGCAGATACATTCAAATTGAGAAAAATGCAAATTTTGGTGTTTTTCACAATTAAATACTGAATGTATCAGGGAAATTTTGCCAGTAACATAAAGTCCAATGTGTCACGAGAAAACAACCTCAGAATCGCTTGGATAGGTAAAAGCATTCTGGAGTTATTACCACATAATTGAAACATGTCAGCTTTGAAAAATGAGGCTCTGTCAGGAAGGTCAAAAGTGGCCACAGCGGGAGGGGGTTAAAGAGGCTCTGTCACCACATTATAAGTGCCCAATCTCATACATTAGGAGATCGGCGCTGTAATGTAGGTGACAGTAATGTTTTCTATTTAAAAAAAAACGATCTATTTTCACCACTTTATTAGCGATTTTAGATTTATGCTAATGAGTGTCTTAATGCCCAAGTGGGCGTGTTTTTACTTCAGACCAAGTGGGTGTTGTACAGAGGAGTGTATGACGCTGACCAATCAGCGTCATGCACTCCTCTCCATTCATTTAGGCAGCGCATAGGGATCCTTTTAGATCGCTATGTGCTGTCTTATACTAACACATTAACAATACCGAAGACAGTTTTGACAGTGAATAGACATTCCACGGGATGTCTATTCACAATCCCTGCACTTCGTTAATGTGTCTATGGTAGTTACAGTAGAGCACAGCGTAATCTCGCGAGATTACGCTGTAGATGAAAGGTTACAACGAGATGTTGCCCTAGAAAAGGGCCAAAACAAAGAGAGCCCTAAAGAGGCCAAATAAATGGTACCCAAATGAGGACCATAGAAATCGTTCCTGAGTAAGAACTATATAAATAGTGGCCGAGGACCACTGAAATGGTGCCTGCGTGTGGCCAAAAACAGATGATGCCCTAGAAAAGGGCCAAAACAAAGAGAGCCCTAGAGAGGCCAAATAAATGGTACCTAGATGGAGACCATAGAAATGGTTCCCGAGTAAGGACTATATAAATAGTGCCCGAGGACCACTGAAATGGTGCCTGCGTGTGGCCAAAAACAGATGCCCTAGAAAAGGGTCAAAACAAATAGAGCCCTAAAGAGGCCAAAATAAATGGTACCCAAATGAGGACCATAGAAATGGTGCCCGAGAAAGGACCATATAAATAGTGCCCGAGGACCACTGAAATGGTGCCTGCGTGTGGCCAAAAACAGATGATGCCCTAGAAAAGGGCCAAAACAAAGAGAGCCCTAAAGAGGCCAAATAAATGGTACCTAGATGAAGACCATAGAAATGGTTCCTGAGTAAGGACTATATAAATAGTGCCCGAGGACCACTGAAATGGTGCCTGCGTGTGGCCAAAAACAGATGCCCTAGAAAAGGGTCAAAACAAATAGAGCCCTAAAGAGGCCAAAATAAATGGTACCCAAATGAGGACCATAGAAATGGTGCCCGAGAAAGGACCATATAAATAGTGCCCGAGGACCACTGAAATGGTGCCTGCGTGTGGCCAAAAACAGATGCCCTAGAAAAGGGTCAAAACAAATAGAGCCCTAAAGAGGCCAAAATAAATGGTACCCAAATGAGGACCATAGAAATGGTGCCCGAGAAAGGACCATATAAATAGTGCCCGAGGACCACTGAAATGGTGCCTGCGTGTGGCCAAAAACAGATGATGCCCTAGAAAAGGGCCAAAACAAAGAGAGCCATAAAGAGGCCAAATAAATGGTACCTAGATGAAGACCATAGAAATGGTTCCTGAGAAAGGACTATATAAATAGTGCCCGAGGACCACTGAAATGGTGCCTGCGTGTGGCCAAAAACAGATGCCCTAGAAAAGGGTCAAAACAAATAGAGCCCTAAAGAGGCCAAAATAAACGGTACCGAAATGAGGACCATAGAAATGGTGCCCGAGAAAGGACCATATAAATAGTGCCCGAGGACCACTGAAATGGTGCCTGCGTGTGGCCAAAAACAGATGCCCTAGAAAAGGGCCAAAACAAAGAGAGCCCTAAAGAGGCAAAATAAATGGTACCTAGATGAAGACCATAGAAATGGTTCCCGAGTAAGGACTATATAAATAGTGCCCGAGGACCACTGAAATGGTGCCTGCGTGGGGCCAAAAACAGATGCCCTAGAAAAGGGTCAGAGCACATAGAGCCCTAAAGAGGCTAAAATAAATGGTAATGGATGAGTATAATATAGTGAGTGTGGGTAGGTTTGTGTAAAATGGAAGTGTGTTATTTAGTGAGTGCAAAGAAGTATATAATAGATGAGTGTAAATTAGTGAGTTTGGGTAGGTAGGTATATAATCGATGAGTGTAATATAGTGAGTGCAGATAGGTAGGTATATATTGGATGAGTGAAATATAGTGAGTGCAGATAGGTAGGTATATAATGGATGAGTGTTATATAGTGAGTGCAGGTAGGAAGGTAGGTATGTAATGGATGTGTGCAATATAGTAAGTGTGGGTTAGTAGGTGTATGTCACGTAGTGATGGAGGTATGTGGTGGTGGCCAGGAGCCAGAGGACGTCATGTAGAGGTAAGTATATGGCAGCCGCAGAGAGCCTTATGCCCCCTCTTTTTAGCCTTGTGGGGAAAGTGAAGACAACATTTCCAGAGGAGAGATGAAGCATGATCATTTTCCTCAGGTTCCCAAGATTTCTCCTCAGACCAAAGATTTTCTAATTGACCAGGTACCGGAGCTTCCCTCTGGACCTCTTGGTGCTCAGAATCCCGTTGACTTCATACTCTCTATCAGGAGTGGAGGAAGCAGGAGAACGAGGAAACTTCTTGGAGAAGTGATTCCGGAACAGAGACTTGGGAAGAGGCACATGAAAACATTTGGGAGTTTTCAAAGACTGTGGGAGTCGGAGCTTGTAGAAAACCAAGGATCCAATTTAAAACAGTGGGTCCTCAAACAAATGTACTTGGTGGATAACTAGACCTTGTCTCCTGGGTGGAATTGTGGAGGAACTCTATACTTCTTGTATGCATTTCCCTTCAATCGGCCTACTCCTTTACTTATAGACTCCTTGGCCTCCTGCCCTTTGTGCAAGAATTGAGTGAAACTGGCTGCTGGAACTTTGGACAGTGTTGGAACTGGCAGAGGGATTCTTGGATGCTGTCCATAAATCAAGAAAAAAGGTGTGAATTCCCAGGTGTAGTTATTATAAGCAAACTCTGCCCAGGGAAGGAGACTAGTCCAGTCATCTTGAAGTGCGGACACAAAATTGCTGAAAAAGTTTTCCAAAACCTGGTTGAACCATTCCAATTCTCCATTAGATTAATGGTGGTAGGCGGAAAGAAAATCCAACTTAACTTCAAACAACTTGCAGAGTGGCCTTTAGAACTTTGAAGTAAATTTCACTCCTCTATCGAACACGATATGCTTAGGGAGTCATCGCAGACGAAAAATGTGTTTACTGAAGAGATTAGACAGACTTTTAGCAGAAGAAAGGCCGGTCAGAGGAATAAAGTGTGCCATCTTCAAAAAACAGTCAACTACGAACCAGATTACAGTACAACCAGAGCAACTTGGTAAGCCAAGTCCAACCTGCTTGATGAGGGTTTAGTTTATATGCCGTTTGCAGATACAATACATTTTTGTGGTCGGTGTAGACAATGATGGCATAATGAGCACCTTCTAGCAAACGTCTCCATTCTTCGAGAGCTAATTTTATGGCAAAGAGTTCCTGATCTCCAATGCCATAATTTTTCTGGGTAGGGGACAAGGCATTGGAGAAGAATCCACAGGAAAGCGTTTTTGCTTTATAATTTTTTTGAAAAAGAACAGCACGCACTCCTTACAGATGAGACCTGCTTCTCCAAGATGGAGGTTTTACTGTAGTCCGGTCCATGGAGAACTAAGGCAGAGGAGAAGGCCTGTTTAAGGCTGAGGAAAGCAGAAACAGCTTTAGAAGTCCGAATTTTGGCAATGAAACCCATTTTGGTGATAGCAGAGATGGGTGCCACCAGGTAAGAAAATTTAGGAATTAATTGTCGATCATAATTAGTAACTTCAGGAAGTCGTTGTATGGCTTTGAGTCCATGGGGACTAGACAATTTAAGTACTGCTGGATCTATTTGAATTCCTTGATCAGAGATATATCCTACAAAAGACAGTCTGGATCACTCAAAAAGCAATTTTTTAAGCTTGGCATATAGATGATTCTCTGTAAGTCGGTGCAGAACAAGACTCTATTGCTTGCGATGAGTATAGTGGTCTGGGGAGAAAACAAAAATGGCATCCAAATATAACAAAACACAGCCGTATAATAGATCTTGCAAAATGTCGTTAACATGTTCTTGAAAGACAGCCGGGGGATTTCTGAGACCAAAAGCCACAATTAGATATTCATGGTTTCCATCTCTAGTGTTAAACATGATTTTTCCCTCATTCCCTTCACAGATGTGAATCAAATTGTAAGTACCACGTAAGTCTAGCTTGGTGAAAATCTTAGCACCTTGCAGTCAGTCAAAGAGCTTGGAAATGAACGTGGTTTTTTTTTTATCGTGATTTCATTAAGACCTCGGTAGTTAATACAGGGCCTGTTCATCCTTGATGCGGTCTGCCAGACCTTTCCAAAACATAGCGACAAGAGAATCAATGTTCCACTGTAACTCTGTGGATAATGTGCAAAACTGGATGGCATATTGTCCTACTGGAGTAGTGACGAAGAAGCAGATGATGACTTTTTTAAAAGTCGTGAAAAATTCTTGGATAACAAAGATGATGGGTTTTTCCTTTTCCATAGAGGTGAAGCCCAGGCCTGCGCCTCACCAGACAGTAGAGACAAGATGTTGGCTACCTTAGCGTGGTCGGAAGCTAATTGCTGCGCTACTAGGTCAAAACGGATTGTGCATTGATTTAATCCTCTACAAGGCTTGGAGTCGCCTTTGTAACGTGGAGGAGTTGGAAGATGCAATCCAGGACTGAAGGCAGCAAATTGAGGAGGTGGCGATTGCGCCCCAGCAGCAGATAAAACACTTAAATGTGAAGAAACATTTTGTAATAACTGATACAATTGATACTAGCGGACACGTCGCCTGAAATGGTGTCGAAAGTTCTCTAGGATCTGGTTGACCCTCTCCACTTGGCCATTGAACTGTGGATGGTATTCAGAAGAAAGATCTGACTTGACTTCCAGCAGGCCACACAGAGCTCTCCAAAATCTTTAGGTGAACTGTACACCGTGGCCTGAAACAATATGATGGGAAAGAACATGCAGGCGAAATATATGCTGTATAAAGAGACCGGCAAGATGAGGAGCAGAAGGCAAACAAGACAAAAGACCAAAATGTGCCATTTTGAATAAGCGATCTACCTCCGGCCAGATGGTATTGCATTTGGATGAAAGGAGTAGATCCCTCACAATGTCCATCGCAATATTTTGCCACAGAGAATCAGGGACTGGAAGAGGTAGAAGAAGACCAGGTGGTCTGGACTTGGAGGTCTTGTTCTGGGAGCAGAAGGAACAGGAAGCCACATAGTCCTGAACATCCTGGACCATGGCTGGCTACCAAAATTGATGAGAAATGAGCTCTCTGGTTTTACGCACTCCTGCGTGACCGGCCAGTTTAGGGTTATGTCCCCAGGAAAGCACTGTCCTTCTTCTGGCTGAGGGAACAAAGGTTTTACGATGATGGATATCCTTCAGTAGGACCGGAGCCACCAGAATGATGCGAGAAGGATCGATATAATATGTTTCACTTGATCAGAGTCATCAAATCACCGAGACAGATTCGGATATTACATCGCTGAAAGGTTTGGCCTCAGCTTACTTGTCCTTAAACACCCACAGCTCATTTCTCAAATTGAAATACATGTCTCAGTGGGAGACGGATATGGGTCGGGAGTTCTCGGAGGAGGACTGGAGGGCTGCTTTACATCACTCACATAGGATATCCAAATGTGTCAATCATATAGAAGCCGTTAGGAAAATTCAGTTTCGTTGGTACCTCACACCTGTTACAACATATGCAAGCCAGGGCTTCTCCTTTGTGTTGGAGGGAATGTGGAGCAAGGGGCACATTATTTCATCTATGGTGGACATGTAAATCAGTCTACCCATTCTGGAAGCGTATCTTCCGCTACATATCAGAATTAATGGGAGCAGAACTTTTACCTTCCCCTGCATTGGCTTTAACTGATATGCACATGGATGAGATCCCTTTAGAATATAGGTGGCCAATAAGCCATATTCTTATCGCTTTCAGATTCCATATAGCCAAGAGATGGAAAACAGCTGAGGCTCTGAATCTCTCGGAGGTGCTAAACAGGGTTTATCTTCACTTCTATTACGTATTGCACTTTGCTACATCTAAAGGTTATAGGCAGAAGTGTTTGTCTCAATGGGCCCCTTGGACGGAGTTACCCCATGTTCAACTTCTGCTCCGCAAGAACTCTGTCACTCTGTGAATGTATCTGTGCTAACTTATACATGGTTTTCGTATCCTGCATCATCCTGTTCCTTTTTGACATCTCATATGTATAATTGCTTGTATTTATCACCACCACTCTTTGTATGTCTGTTTTTATGTTTGTTTGTCTGTTAATATGTCAGTATGTCAACGTCCGAGGCACGTTTCTGATATCTAAAGGTGCAAGCTTTTTCTGTGTTCTGTATACAACACTGTGAGACTGTATCATTGGGATGTTGTATACTTTTGTATTGTACTTTGGAAAAATAAAAACCAAGTTAATTTCAATTCACCGAGACAGAGCGTCAGCCTTAGTATTCCTTTCGGCAGGACGGAAATGTAACAGAATTTCAAATCAGGCAAAGAAGAGCGCCCACCTGGCCTGGCGCGGATTCAACCGCTGAGCGGTCTGTAGATAGACCAAATATTCGTGGTCTGAAAATAATTACAGGATGCATGACCCCTTCTAGCAGATGTTTCCACTCTTCCAATGCCAATTCAATGGCCAGAAGCTCCTGATCTCTAAGAGTAATTCTTCTCGGCAGGAGAAAATAACTAGGAGAAGAAGCCGCAGGTGACAGTCTTGCCGGTAAGACCTTTTTGCGTCAGGTCTGCACCTGCATCGATAGTAGAGGCATCCACCTCAAAGAAGAATTGCTTGGAGATGTCCGGATGCTGCAATATAGGGGCGGCAGAGACAGACTGAGTTGAAGAAATGCCAATTTGGTCTCTTGGGTCTCATTTTTGGCATTCACTCCTTTCTTTGTAAGAGCTGAAATAGGCGCCAGTAATGAAGAGTAGTGGGGAATAAACTGCCGGTAGAAATGTGCAAATCCCAGAAAGCGTTGAATTGCACGGAGACCCTGAGAACAAAGCCAGTTCAACACAGCAGATGTTTTGTTGGTGTCCATCTTCAATCCCTGGTCAGAGACTATATAATCTAGAAAGGGAAGGGAGGATTTCTGGAAGACCCACTTCTCCAACTTTGCACAGAGCTTATTCTCCAGCAACCGTTGAAAGACCTGTCGAACACGTTTCCAATGTGTAGTCAAAGCGGGTGAGAAAATCTTGATGTCATCTAGATACATCACCACATTGACATATAACGGATCCCGGTAGATGTCGTTAACTTGCTTATCATTGCTTTGCATCAAAAGAGCCTTACAGGCAAAGACATTGCTGCTTGTAAGATTACCCCAAAATGAACCATTTATCGGATCATCCAGTACTTCAAGGAGAGAGGTTCATTTGCTATGAAGAAGGCTTCAGGGTGTCCATGAAATTCCAGCAAGTACCAGGACCTTCTCCTAAAGAGGATTCAGCTATGGGATCGGTTCAACAGCAGTGCAGCGCTTCCTCAGACATCTGTCA
This sequence comes from Rhinoderma darwinii, assembly GCF_050947455.1. Taxonomy (NCBI): domain Eukaryota; kingdom Metazoa; phylum Chordata; class Amphibia; order Anura; family Rhinodermatidae; genus Rhinoderma; species Rhinoderma darwinii. The sequence continues at coordinate 226,317 of NW_027461950.1, read as the reverse complement.
GTGCATCTGCACGCACAGTGAGGTGAAGGCTTTTGGAGGCTGGACTGGTGTCAAGAAGAGCTGCAAAGAAGCCACTTCTCTCCAAGAAAAACATCAAGGACAGACTGACATCCTGTTTTAAGTATATTGATTGGACTGCAGAGGACTGGGGTAAAGTTATTGTAACGCTGGTGGCAGGTCCCTCTCCTGCCAGTGGTCTCCGTCGCTGGATCCTGTACCTTGCTTGACAGCCTCCTCCACCACGAGGTCGCTAACGTCCACTGATGTCTCCTGCTCACGGCAGCCGGATCCCAAGTGCGCGCTGGCCCAGGCCTTTTCTTAAAGGGCCAGCATGTAAGTATATAATGGATGAGTGTAATATAGTGAGTTCAGGTAGGTATATAATGGATGAGTGTAATATAGTGAGTGCAGGTAGGTATATAATGGATGAGTGTAATATAGTGAGTGCAGGTAGGTATATAATGGATGAGTGTAATATAATGAGTGCAGGTAGGTATATAATGGATGAGTGTAATATGAGTGCAGGTAGGTATATAATGTATGAGTGTAATATAATGAGTGCAGGTAGGTATATAATGTATGAGTGTAATGTAGTGAGTGCAGGTAGGTATATAATGGATGAGTGTAATATAATGAGTGCAGGTAGGTATATAATGGATGAGTGTAATATAATGAGTGCAGGTAGGTAGGTATGTCAGTAATACACTGCAGAATTAAGGCGGGATTCACACGACAGGGTTTCCCGGCCGGGTGCCGGCCGTTCATAAATCGGCCGGCACCCGGCTGCATTAGGAATAATAGACCCCTAATGGGGCTATTCACACGACCGATTTTTTGACGGGCCAGGAAAACCGGCCGTCAAAAAATGGGACATGCCCTATATTCGGCCGGGTACCCGGCCGCCCTGCTCCCATAGAAGTCTATGGGGCCGGGTAATACACGGCCATCACCGGAATGTGTCCCGAGTGATGGCCGGGTCAACCGTCACTCGCGCACTCTCTCCTCCTCACAGTGCAGAGTGCATGTGATGAGGAGGAGTTGATGCCATTCGGACGAATGGCTAAGCTGGTGATACTGTGTGGCAGGGTCGGGGTGTACAGCAGGTGGAAGGGAGCGCTGCGCTGGCTCCCTTCCCCTGCTTGTTACGGTTCCCGACCGCTGGCTGTGTTTTTACGGCCAGCGGTCAGGGTCCTTAAAACCCGAGCCATAGACTTTTTACGGCTCGGGTTTTAACTTGCTGCCCACGCGATCGGGCAGCTGAATGTCGGGTCTCCGGCTGTCCGTGACTGCCGGGGACCCTGAGGAGAGGATAGAAGCAGCTTTCACTGCTTCTGTCTTCTACGATGTCTTTTTACACAACGCTCAATGAACGCTGTGTATAGAAATAGAGACAGCAGCGGTGCTGTCTCTATTCCTCCCGGTGATCATGTGACTGGTCACATGATCGCCGGGTGCCGTTAGTGACAGACTGCTGCTGGGTCTTACTAGACCTAGCACAATCCTATTAGTGACAATCGTCACTGTGCGAGGGCTGATTTCCCCTGTAACTGGGGCTGCTGTGCAGCTCCAGTTACAGGGAAAAACATGGTGTAAAAGAAAGAAAAAAAATATTAAAAGTTCCAAAAAGGTCTTTTTTGACCTTTTGAGGGACAGAACATAATAATAAAAAAATAAGTAAAGTGCAAAAAATTAATCCGATTAAAAAACGGTCAGGGAAAAAACCGGATGCAAATCGGGTCCAAATCGGCCGGTAAAAACAGCAACACGGAACGGAATCGGAACGGATGCAAACCGGCCGGGAAAATCGGCCAAAAACGGACGATTTTCCCGGCCGACACTCGGACCCTGTCGTGTGAATGAGGCCTAAGGCGGGATTCACACGACCGGGTCGCGCCCGAGCCCGAGTGCCGGCCGGTAAAATCGGCCATTCTGCCCGGCCGGTTTGCATAAAGTTTTGCATCCGGGCCGGGCAGATCTGGACAGTGACATCAGCGGCAACTCCTGAAGGGGAATCCCCATGTGTTCGGGGATTCCGCTTCAGGAGTTTCCCCTGATGTCACTGCCCAGATATGGACAGAGACATCAAGCGCTCTGTCCAGGAGCGGAATCCCCGAAAACACGGGGATTCCGCTCCTTCAAGGAGCTAAAGTGCGGCTAGCACATAGCAGAGCGGGGAGATACCTCCCTGCTCTGCGATAGTGGCGTCGCTGCAGTAGTAGCAGCCGCAGCAGCTGCTAGCGGCGCCATCGAAGGTGTCGCCGGGCCAGGGTGCTTTTAAAACAAGCAGGGGAAGGGAGCCAGCGCAGCGCTCCCTTCCACCTGCTGTACACCCCGGCCCTGCAAAACAGTGTACAGCGATGCCATTCGTCAGAATGGCATCAACTCCTCCTCACATGCACTCTGCGCTGTGAGGAGGAGGAGATAGAGCGCAAGCGCCGGAAAACCCGGCCATCACTCGGGACACATCCCGGTGATGGCCGGGTATTACCCGGCCCCATAGACTTCTATGGGGGCCGGGTACCCGGCCGAAGATAGAGCATGTCCTATTTTTTGACGGCCGGTTTTTCCCGGCCGTCAAAAAATCGGTCGTGTGAATAGCCCCATTAGGGGTCTATTATTCCTAATGCAGCCGGGTGCCGGCCGATTTATGAACGGCCGGCACCCGGCCGGGAAACCATGTCGTGGGAATGAGGCCTAACGCAGCATGTGATTACGATTTTTATAAATATTATTCACTTGTATTAAATAGATTTCTACTACATGTAAACATAAAGGTTTTCTATATTTTCTTTGCTATCTTTTCTCTACCCCACATGGCCACTCTATGGTGATGCAGGTGGGGGCGCTATTTCACTGTTTACCTCCGGCAGCAGAAGGGCGAGGTGCAGCCCTGCCACACAACAACAATCCTGGTTCCGCAGTAGAATTTTCTGTTTTTTTGGTGTAAACTTTTTGCATAGATTTTCATTGTAGGATCTGTACAAAGTGGAGCTGCCAGGAGATCGGAGACTTGATGAGATGGACGCATGCAGCTCCCGTCAGGAACATACTGCTTAGGTGAGTAGTCCCACCTCATAATATCCATGAAATATGGAAATAAATAGGTTTTGGACAAATATCAAACTATCACTGGCAGGCAAAAAACGTTAAAACAGAATTTTTAATAAATATTAACTGTAAAAAAAATAATCAAATACCAATTTAATTTTACTACAAAACACATAGCACCTCGATCAGTGGTACAAGCATCTTTGGGGTACTCCAGCGGGTAGAGTTTATAGAACAGGGTATAATACTAGTAATACCAGTTCAATATCAGGGCATAATAAATGAGTAGTCCCACCTCCCCTTTCTCATCCATATCAGGCTCTGTTCACATCTGCGTTGGGGTCCCGTTCTGACGTTCCGTCGGAGGTTTCCGTTAGAACGGGACCCTGAGCAGACACCGACGAAAACCAGGGGTTTCCGTTTCCATCACCATTGATTTCAATGGTGACGGAGCCGGTGCCCGTGGTTTCCGTTTGTCTCTTTTGTGCTCCGGACCCTTCGTTTTGCCGGAAGCAATAGCTTAGTCGACTACTGAAATCAATGGTGATGGAAACGGAAACCCCTGGTTTCCGTCGGTGTCAGTTTGTGTCTGCTCAGGGTCCTGTTCTGACGGAAACCTCTGACGGGAACGTCAGAACTGGACCCCAATGCAGATGTGAACAGAGCCTTAGGGCATGACCAGACGTGGCGGAATTGCTCTGCAATTCCGCTGCGGATAGTCCGCAGCGGAAATCCGCAGCGTACACGTTTCTCCATTGCTTTCCACAGCTTTTTAGTTGGGTTCGTTTACACGTTGCGGACAATTCTGCGGAGCATAGGCTGTGGTGCGGAATTTGGTGTCCGCAGCATACACTGGCTGTTGCGGACGTGTAGCGGACTTGTTGCGGACTCATTGCGGAATTTCTCCATTGACTTCAATGGAGAGTGAAAATTCCGCAATGAAGTCCGCAGATGTTATGTGTGCTGCGGAGCGTACTGGTTTTACTAACATGATAGTTCTTCATTCTGGCTAAACCTATGTATCTCTAGATCTACAGCCAGACTGAGGAAGTCAATGGGGCTCCCGTAATTACGGGTGATTACGTGTGCGCACCCGTAATTACAGGAGCGTTAATAGGCGATGTCAGTAAATAGTCACTGTCCAGGGTGCTGAAAGAGTTAAACGATTCGCAGTAACTGTTTCAGCACCCTGGACAGTGACATCCGATCACAATATACATCAGCCTGTAAAAAAAATAGAAGTTCATACTTACCCTTAACTCCCTGCTTCTTCCTCCAGTCCGGCCTCCCGGGATTACGTTTCAGTCCAAGTGACGGCTGCAGCCAATCACAGGCCAATCACAGGCTGCAGCGGTCACATGAACTGCCGCGTCATACAGGGAGGTCGGGCTGGATGTCGAAAGAGGGACGCGTCACCAAGACAACGGCCGGGTAAGTATGAATTTCTTTTTCTTTTACTAGGGAAAGGGCTGTCCCTTCTCTCTATCCTGCACTGATAGAGAGAAGGGAAGCCCTTTCCCCCTCAATACGCAACGGCCAGTCCGCATCAATTTAATGCCCATTTTAGGCAAAGCCGCGACAGAATCTGCAACGCAGATTATGTGCGGCATTGATGCGGACAGTGTATGCAGAACTCCGCCACGTCTGGTCATGTCCTTAGACTGTCACACAGAACCCTCTGCATGTTCTTTATATCCACAATTTCTAGTTATAATCCCTCCTCATCGGGCTGCAGCGGCCAAACCGCAGGAGAAGTGGGGGGTGTGAACATAATCTTAGGCAGCCTTGGCTGGAATTACAGCTGTGATTGGATAGAGTAGGTCACATGTGGACACGAAGTCCCTGTTTACACACCAAGTTTTTTGCAGGTGGAAAAATCTGCCTCAAAATTCCTTCTGCCGCTTTTTTTACGCATTTTTCGACCACGGCCATTGAGCACCGCAGGCAAAAATGCTGTGAAAACCATTTTCTTTGCCTCCCATTGATGGCAATGGGAGGTCAGAGACGGAAACGCTTGAAGAAAGGGCTTGACGCTGCTTTTTCCTGTGAGTGTTTTTTTCTCGTGGGAAAAACGCCTCTGCATCCCATTGAAATCAATAAGATTAGTTTTCGGAAGTTTTTTGATGCAATTTTCGAATCGGTTTACACCTCAAAAAACGCTCCAAAAAACTCTGTGTGAACTAGGCCTAATATTTCTCCATATATTACATGTGGATTTTGCAGCATATTTGGCTGTGCATCCTTTGCATTACAATCTACTGCAGATTGTTACTGCTGCAAGTTTATGCAGTTTTCTAGAACCCTATTCACATTCATACTTTATGTGTCAATTTGACCATGGAAATCTGCAATAAATATGTAACATGTGAACATAGACTTAGGAGCTACACGTGATGTTTCAGGCTACATTTAGGGCATGACCACACATGGCGGAATTCCTCCGCAACTGTCCGCATCGATGCCGCACAGAATCTGCGTTGCAGATTCTGCAGCGGATCTGCACAAAATGTGCAGTACATTGATGCGGACTAGCTGCTGCAGACTGCGGGAAAAGTGCTTCCCTTCTCCCTATCAGTGCAGGATAGAGAGAAGGGACAGCACTTTCCCTAGTGAAAGTAAACGATTTTCATACTTACCGGCCGTTGTCTTGGTGACGCGTCCCTCTTTCGGCATCCAGCCCGACCTCCCTGGATGACGCGCCAGTCCATGTGACCGCTGCAGCCTGTGCTTGGCCTGTGATTGGCTGCAGCCGTCACTTACACTGAAACGTCATCCTGGGAGGCCGGACTGGAGACAGACGAAGGGAGTTCTCGGTAAGTATGAACTTATATGTTTTTTTACAGATAGATGTATATTGGGATCGGTAGTCACTGTCCCGGGTGCAGAAACAGTTACTGCCGATCGCTTAACTCTTTCAGCACCCTGGACAGTGACTATTTACAGACGTCTCCTAGCAACGCTCCCGTCATTACGGGAGCCCCATTGACTTCCTCAGTCTGGCTGTAGACCTAGAAATACCTAGGTCCAGCCAGAATGAAGAAATGTCAAGTTAAAAAAGCAAGACGCATCCGCAGCACACATAACATGTGCATGACAGCTGCGGACTTCATTGCGGAACTTAGAATCTCCATTGAAGTCAATGGAGAAATTCCGCCATGAGTCCGCCACTGCTCCGCAACAGACAGAGCATGCTGCGGACACCAAATTCCGCTCCGCAGCCTATGCTCCGCAGCGGAATTGTACGCATCGTGTAAACGAACACTGCTAAATTAAAGTGAAAGTCAATGGAGAAACGGCTCCGCTGCGGATTAACGCTGCGGAGTGTCCGCAGCGGAATTTAAGTGGAATTCCGCCATGTGTGAACCCGCCCTTACACACTGCAACCAGGTTACATCACACTTGTCTTCTCTCCCAGATTGTCCTGGAGACTTCCAAACTAGGGAAGATCTTACATGATGTAGCTGCATAAAGGAAGGCACTCTGCTGGGACTATTTGTGAGGGGGAACTCTGCTTGTAGTGGTTATTGGGGGCAGTCTGCTGGGACTATTTGTGAGGGGGAACTCTGCTTGTAGTGGTTATTGGGGGCAGTCTGCTGGCACTAATTATTGGAGGCACTTTGCTGGCAATATGGTTTATTGAGGGGTCTCTGCTGGTAGTGTTGTTTATGAGGGGGCAGTATACTGGCACTGTGTAAGGGACAATACTCTGCTGGCACTGTATGGGGGCACTCTGCTTAGTCTAATGATGGGGTCGCTCGCTGATAACTGAGGCTTCTTAGCTGTCCTTATCGGTGGGGTTTACATAGGAAAGAAATTCTCAAACCACATCTCAAATCTCCCTGTAGTTGATTCTAAAAACAGACAAGTATGGCTCAGAAAAACGGCTGCAAACAAATAACCATTGATGTGAATGGAAATGAACAAAATGTTTTTTGCTTTCTGCGATTATTATTTACATGTTTTATAAGACATGTTGCATCTCGTGTTATACACAGCAGGAGGCAACAGCACACGTCTTATCACACAGGAAGAGGAAATACATCAGAAAGGGAAACGGGAAGAGGAAGAGCAGCCATGTCATACAGGAAATACAGGGAAGTGACATCATCACAGGAGGTAACGTATATCCTGTGTGCGGGGACCCCAGAAATATGATGAGACTGACGTATCAGGGCTGATACATAGTAATGTTATGTTAATGTTATGTTATTATATATCATTACGTGTGTGTTTAGGCTGTGCTTATATATGTTAGTAGGTCGGAGCAGAAGGATCGCATGTTCTGTATACAAGCTCCAGATAAGAAGAACATGGATCAGCACAACAACACCAGCGCTCCTGGGACTGCGCTCCAACCACACAGCATTTCATCCGGAGGATCGACTGTTCCGTAGTCCAAAACGTCACTTCTCGGGTTCTATTCCTACAATGGAGGAAAAAAGCAATTACATATTTTCAGTAATTATTGTTACAATATCTCCATTAAGGAAATCTCATGTATGGAATATTTTTTTGTATCACCTTAACTTCTGGTTACACCTGAAATGCCCTATAAGGGTATTTAGATATCATAGAGGGGGTATCACGCTGGAGACCCTCTCTATGACCCAAATGGAAGCTCTGCGCCACCTCTGTCCAGAGGCTGTGTGTGGTATTGCAGCTTTTCTGTATTGAAATGTATAGGGCTAAGCTGTCCACACACGGCACATCACCTGTGGACAGGTGTGGCTCTGTTTTTGGAAGATATCAGCTCTATTTTTCTAATTATATACAACCCCTTTAATGAAATAATCTCTTTAGAGGGTTTTCTCCATCTCAGACGTTTATGTGATATCCACCTATGCGCATGCACGCAGCTCTCTCCGTTCTGTACTATGGGAGTTACACAAATAGTTCAACAGCGCTCAGCTGTTTCCGAAACTTCCATAGAACAGAATAGAGAGAGGGACGTGCGAGGCCTTTCCGAAGTCATTCTCCACCTGGAATCAGCAGCCATTAGACGGGACAGGGATCTGGGAACAAAGCAGGAGAGGGTCAGGGAGAGACCTCCGTTTTCCACATAGGTGTGAGTCCCAGAGAAATAGTAAGATGGGAGTACCCCTTTAAATAAAACTTCTTAGTGATGATCCATTTTCTTAAGGTGTTTAATTAAACTATGGACAGTAAGGTCAAAGAACCCGCACCCAAAATATCTATACTGGAGTGACATGCCTGTTACTAACGCTGTATACAAGCTCCCCACGTATAACAGACAGGGCCCTCACTGAGACTTTGTAGGGGCTCCTAGAGACAAATATATATTGATGTACAGACATTTTCCCCTCCGTTATTGTGCAGCACGACCTCCCCACATATAACAGGCAGGACCCTCACTGACCCCCTGGACAGACACATAGGCCTGAATATATTTATATCTTTATATTTTCCATTATTCACCTGCAGGAAATGTTATTTTTAGAAATGGGGAGAAATACTTGGAATTGTGTTTTTTTTAGTTTCTGATGTTATTTTTGTTACTTCTCAGGTATAAGGAGAAAAGTATCCGGCACAGACAAGATGAGACGTGGATGAAGATGTGCGGAGGACTGTACCCCACCGGGAAAGAGCGGGCTGTCACTGGTATTACCATGGGGCAGATTTACTAAGGCCTCATGCACACGACCATGACTTACGGCTCGTACGTCCGCGGAGTGTCACCCACGGCCACCCTCAAATCGCGGGCCGTGCATATGACCGCGTGCATTATTTTCTATGAGCCTGTACCGCAAAACACGACCGTAATAAGACATGTCCGTTGTTTTTGCGGTCCAGGTTCCTGGGCAATGCATGGACCGTGGAAACCAAGGTCGTATGCATGGGCCCATTGAAATGAATGGGGTCGCAATTCACCTGCAGATTTGCGGGTGAATTGCGGCCGCAAAAATAAGTTAGTGTGCATGGGGCCTAAAACTATCTGAGTTTTACACAGTGTAAACTGATACAAGGAAGTCAGAAATTGTGCCAAATTTATCACAGTGGTGCACGATGTATGATAGATTTTGCTAGACATGCTAGGCACTTTTCTCTTCCTTATACCACCTCTTGGTTGGCTTAGTTTAAGACACGCCCCTTTATTATAGGCCACGCCCCTTGTCAAGCACGCCGCAAAATGTGTCTAAAACAATTAATAAATATGGCGCACAACATGTACGCCATAATTCTGGCTCAATTTGAATAGTAAATCTGCCCTACTATAAATGTAATATAAATTTGGGGTTAGTATTCAGGGCATATTCCCTATTTAAAGAATTGATAAGAGTCGGGAATCCTTCAGCTTAGTCCATTCTCTCTACTATCAGTCAGTACAGGGAGTAGTAGTACATATAAAACATTACATGGTCACCATGTCAGCTTTATTCTGCCTGCACTGACAGCACAAAGTCTTCATGGTGACTGCAGGACTGGAGGTCAAGGACCACCTCTATGATGTCCGCGGGACCTAATAGGGATATGGCTCTTTTTCCATTTATTTGTTGTTGTACTGTAATGAGAATATTATTTACATGCAGTAGTTATTGCTAGGGGTATTTTTTTTTCTGAAAATTCTATAAAGAGCAAGTGGTGTAGGATTGGTTCAGACTGGTGACATCAAGACACAAATGTGACCTCAAGAATTCGTCAATGAGCTGATAATCCCGGTGCCAATTCTGGCTGCAAGTAATATATAAAGGGGCACACCTACCTCAAGTACTGGCACAGTATAAGGTCATCAGGGTGACTGCAGGACTGGAATTAACGCTCTTTTATGAAAAGTGTGTTTTGCAATGTTCAGCACATGGCAGCTTTGTGTATACAGTAGTATATAGACCCTACTGCACTGATTCTTCATACTATACCCTAATAGAGCATAGTTGACAATATTTGGAATTTCTTTCTAGGGACACTTCGGTTTCAGATGGATTGAGACAGGACTTGTCAGGGCCTACCTTTGACAGAACGTGGTTCATTGTGCATGGCTTGTCATGGGGCAGGGTTAGCGAGAATACACTTTGTGTACCAGATATTCCCTGTATTCTGTCCTCACTATAAAAACATTGCAGTAAGGACAGTATAGAGGGAGGGTATCGCCTGCAGAAGTGATCTAAGTAAGTATGGCACGTGACCACTGTGGCCAGTGATTGACTAGTTCGATCATGTGCCGATACGGGACATCACTGGTCCAGCCTATGTAAACAGGCCGGCAGGGGATTGTGAACCGCCGGCACTGGAGCCGCAGAGAATTAGAAGGTGGGTATTTGCTAAATGGTGCAATTTTCAGTTTGAATTACAATTTTTATAAAGCCTGGAAAACCCCTTTAATACCAAACCCTAAAATGTATTCAGACCCCCGGACAAATCCCCTTTATGTACTTCCCGCTCCTTCAGCAGCTCTGGGTCCCATTCGGCTCCGGACCCCACCTCTGCTGGCTGAGCCAGGAGCTGTTAGTGATATTAGCCTTTACATATTGGAGTAATCCAATAGATGACAGCCAATTTTTTAAATAAAATCCTGCGATGTAGTTTGGGTGGGCACTGCGCCTTTGATTGCATGACACATTTTTCTTGGAGTTCCCCTTTAAAAATTGGTAAGCGGCGGGTAACACAAATACTTCACACGTGGACAGTAAAGTAAAACCCATTTTATTTTGACTGTATTTCTGGACCGGACTGGTCCGGGACTAAACTTGACTGGTCCCTTCGTCAGGTTAAGATCAGATAAAGGGACAAGTCGTGCCAGAAACGCGTATTTAAATAAAATTCTACCATCGCTTGGCGCCCTATCTGTCCCCGTTTTGAAACCTTTGTGTTAACCGCATCTTAGTTGAGCAGATTTACTTGTGAATTTTGTATCTTAGTTGAACATAGAACGCACTATCTACCTACCTGGCAGATAAAGGGTCTTCGTGTGGGTCACGGGGAATATCTTCAAGAGAGCAACTCTTCACTAGGACATTTTATTTATTCTTGTTTCAGAACTGAAGGGAATGTACCGTACAACATCAGCAGGAGGAAGCCCTGGTGTCGAGAACGTCAGCCATGGAAAGGGATGTGCCAGATCAAGGTCTCTACGCTAAAGAGGCAGCAGATATGAACCACTAATGTCCATCTAAGAATGCCGGAACGTCATCCGTCCACACCTCCTCCTTCCCATCCCCCACTGTCCAGAAGGGGTTTTTAAGATCCATCCAATTAAAAGACAACTGTCCAGAAGTCTTTGAAAATGAAGCCTTGTCCATGATTCGCAGGGCTGCGGTGAAGTACAATGGGTTTGGGTGTTTAATGGCAAGTCTCTTCAGATGCCCGGCAATGGACTGCCTCCCCTCGTCCTGTTTGGTAGGGTCTCTGCACTCCCTTTCCTGTAGAACAGCTGCCTCTACAGATTCCCAAGGCCATCCATATTTTTTTCCTGTCTGGCTGATAGCAACACATGTCAATAAAAACATACCTCAATGTATTTATTGTATTTCTAATAAAAATGGATAGACAAATACATAAAAATAATTTGTTTTAATTCCAAAGAACTTTCATAAAATCTATATTATACCTGTGTAATCAATTGTGGACATGGTCACTGATTCATTGAAGTCCAGCAAAGAAATCCCCCAGCCTGAGACATACTGTACTCCGTGTCAGAAGAACAAGAAGCTACAAAAAGAGAGACAACTGCATCCAGTCGATGTTCTTATCAACAAAGAGGTTTAAAAGGTGAGAAGACTAATTGACATTTTTTTTCAAGGTATTACTCTATGGAGCGCTCCTGTTATCATCTTTGTCTCACACTGTATTTTCCTAAGGTACTGTATACATTTCACTCATTAATGCCGACCTAGCCAAGTGAGCACACAACAAACTAAGCCTGCGCACCCAAATAGAGTACCAACCATCTACACATCATTCCAATAAAGGAGTTTTGCCTTTGCACAGCGCTCCAAGGGGAGCACAATACAACTTCAATACTGCAAATACCTAACCTGAACGTCACATCTGCACCTTCCTCTTCTCTTTTGAAGATGTTAGTGTACAGAGTAGTAGGGGAATTGACCAGACATGATGTGCTGCCTCGTGGACTGTCCTATATTTCCAGAGCGAAGGAAAGATAGGTGGTCTGGCCAGTTGTAGACTTCATCCCTAACATCTGACACAGACCAAAATAAGTATTCGGCACTCAAAGCCAAAGTTTTAAGAAATCTCAAGTGCGCCAACTACAGCGGTCAGCCGCCATTCAGAACGAAGCGCCAACTACTGGATGTACCAGCAACCAGAACGGCACAGTGCCTGATGAAGATCATGTAATGACCGAAGCGTCGCACTAAGCCTCTGGCATCTACAACCACTTGAAAAAAAATCAAGATTTCTTCTTTAAACTTCAGCTTTGTGTGCCAAATACTTATTTTGACTACGATTGGGTTGGGACCCTATTCGTGCACCTACATCGTCCAGTGCGTTCTGAACCACTACTTATCTGGCACAGACCATCCTGGAGCTGAATGTCTCTGAGGCTGCTCTTCCAAAGTTGCTAATGTAGCTCATCTGGGCTCCATAGACCCAACCTTTATATATGACTCCTAGAGAAATGGGTTAGTGAAAGAAAAAGGTAAAATTCAGATCCTGGAGGCCATTGAGTATGTCAACCTTTGGACCTTGATTGGCATCTACGCCATATTTTCAGAGTAATCCATCAGATGTCTCAAGAAGAACATTTTATGAGGAAAGGACAATGTTGATGAGATTGCAGGTCCTCCTGTTTCTAACTCACATAATTATTACCCAGCATCCAGGTAAATAGTGCATACAAAGTCCAGAAATATAACCAGGCGACTGTCCAGATAAACATTGGATACAGTGCCCAGAAATGGTGCATTGTGCCCCGATAAATATTTCCTTAAAAGGAATGTCCGAGAAATTAAACTAGTTGCATGGAATGTTTTGAAATGAAAAAAACAGCCATTACTCACCTGTTAAATCCCCTGCACCCATGATCTGGTGGTCAACCCGATGGGTTGATTGAAGAGACTACCCTACGTGGATCGACACCCGCTACAAAATTCTCACCCAAAAATTAAGATATGGAATAGGTTAAAAGACGTTTAAATGCATAGAAAGCTTAACCCCTTCCCGACATTTGTCGTAAGTATACGACATGGAAAGCCAGTGCTTCCCGCAAAATGTCATATACTTACGCCAAATAATTGGCACCGGCTCAGAAGCTGAGTCGGTGCCATCATCGCCGGATCTCAGCTGTATCTGACAGCTGACATCCGGCTGTAATGGCGGGGACCAAAATTAGCTTCGATCCCCGCCATTAACCCCTTCAATGCAGCGTTCAAACGTGATCGCTACATTTAACCTGTTTGCAGCTCATTGGAACCACAGCAATGAAATTGCCGGGGTTCCGGTGGCTGCAATAGCAACCGGAGGCCTAATACTGGCCTCCCAGTCTGCCTAGCACGGAAGCCGGTCAAGATCCGTACAGCGGCGGAGCCTGATCGGCTTCCGTAGCCGCCGGCAAGATGGCGCCGACTCAGGAGCTGATCCAGCGTCATCAGCGGTGGAGGTCAGCTGTATATTACAGCTGACATCCACATGAAATGGTAGGATCCGATCCCTGCCATTAACCCCTTTGATGCAGCAATCGAAAGCGATTGCTGCATCTTAGCGGTTGCTAGCAGATCGCCAGCCCTGACAGGCAATCAGGACTTGCGACTGCTGCTATGGCAACAGGAGACACAATGACCTCCTGCTCTGCCATTACGGAAGCTGATTAGGCCCCGCCGGGAGGCGAAGCCTAATCGGCTTGCTGTCAGTGAATAACTGACAGATCTAATACATTTCACTACGTAGGTAGTGCAATGTATTAGAAAAAAACTAAAGCTGACAGTTGGACCGTCAAGTCCCCTAGTGGGACTTGAGAAAAAGTGTAAAAAAAAGTATAAAAAAAGTGTAAAAAAAAAGTGAAAAGAATAAAAGTTTGAAAACAATAAAAGTTTCAAGTAATAAAATAAAACACAATCGCCCTTTTTCACTTATCAAGTCCTTTATTATTGAAAAATAATAATAAACCATACGTATTTGGTATCGCCGGGACTGTAACGACCTGAGGTATCAAAATATAATATTATTTATTGCACACGGTGAACAACGTAAAAAAAAAACGTACCAGAGTTTCTGTTTTTTGGTCACTTTGACCTACATATATTGGAATAAAAAGTGATCAAAAGTCGCACGTATCCAAAAATGGTACCTATAAAAACTATAGCTCGTCTCGCAAAATACAAGCCCTCATACAGCTCCGTCGACAAAAAAGTAAAAAAGTTATGGTTCTCACAACTTGGCGACAGAAAAAATACATTCTTTTTACAAAAGTAATTTTATTGTGCAAAAAAATGTAAAACATAAAAAAGTGCTAGAAATTAGGTATCGCCAGAATCGTACGGACCCGCAGAATAAAGTTAACATGTAATTTATAATGCTTGGTGAACGCTGTATAAAAAAAAACTAAAAAAAAACTATGCCAGAATTGTATTTTTTTGTTTACCTGGCCTCCCAAAAAATAGGATAAAAGGTGATCAAAAAGTCACATGTACCTCAAAATGGTACCAATAATAACTACAGCTCGTCCAGCAAAAAAACAGCCCTCATACCACTACATCTATGAAAAATAAAATTAGTTAAGGCTCCAATAAGTCAGGAAAGAAAAAATATGCAGTTGTGCCGGCCCGAGGGGAACATTTCTTCTGTTTCAAGAGGCGATTTACCAAGGACCTAAAATTAGGGAACCAGGAAGGGCAGGGCCCAAACATATCTGCTGGAAGCGAGGGTGCCCGTATTATACCAGGACAACACTTTCCCAGCAAAATTCCCCAAACTGCAAAGGTGCGGAGTGTGGACCAAAAGGGGGATAAGAAAGGATGCCATATATCAGTGCGACACCGGCCTGTGCAGAAAGGATTGCTTCACAGCGTAACACACATCTATGGATCATTTTATTGCTTTTTTACCCCATTATTATGCCACCTGACTATGTCCCTGATGTACTCTGCCCAGCTTACATATGCCCCACATTATAAATGGAAACACCAGCAATAATCAAACAAATCTACTACCAAGCAAAATCCGCTCTCAAAAAGCCAAATGGCGCTCCCTCCGCTCTGAACCCTACAATGTGCCCAAACAGCAGTTTACTTCCACATATATGGCATCTTCATACCCGGGAGACCCTTTTAACAATTTTTGGGGTGTGTGTCTCCAGTGGCATAAGCTGGGCATGACATATTTGTCACTGAAATGGCATATCTAGGGAAAAATATTAATTTTTAATTTGCACCATCCGCATTGCAATCATTTATGGAAAAGACCTGTGGAGTGAAAATGCTCACTACACCCCTTAATAAATGCCTTGAGGGCTGTAGTTTCCAAATGGGGTCATTTCTCAGGGGTTTATTTTTATTATTCCACATCTGAGCCTCTGCAGTTGTGAACCAATACTTTGTAAATTGACAAATTAGGCCTCAATTTTACATGGTACACTTTCACTCCTGAGCCTGCTCGAATGTCAGGGCAAAAGATTAGGGCCCCATGTAGGGTGTTTCTAAAACCGGGAAACACTGCATAATAATTAGAGAGCTGTCTTGTTATGGTGGCACAAGCTTGGCACCACATATTGGCATATCTATGGAAAAACTCCCATTTTCACTCTGCAACATCGAGTGCACACTAAATTCTACAAAACACCTGCAGGGTTAAAATGCTTACTACACCCCTAGGTAAATGCATTGAGGGGTGTAGTTTCCAAAATTGAGTCACTTCCGGGGGGTTTCCACTGTTTTGGGCCCATAGGCGCCCAGAAACCAATCCAGCAACATTTGCACTCCAAATGGCGCTCCTTCCCTTCTGAGCCCTGCCGTGTGCCCAAACAGCAGTTTATGACCACATATGGGGTATTGCCGTGCTCGGGAGAAATTTCTTTACAAATGTTGTGTTCTTTTTTTCCTTTATTTTTTGGGAAAATGAAAAATTTTGCGCTAAAGCTACGTCTTATTGAAGGAAAAGGATTGTTTTTATTTTCACTGCCCAATTCTAATAAATTCTATGAAACATCTGTGGGGTCAAAATGCTTACTACACCCCTAGATGAATTCCTCAAGAGGTGTAGTTTCTTTTGGGCGTTTTCACTGTTTTGTCCCCTCAGGAGCTTTGCAAATGTGACATGGCCTCTGCAAACCATTCCTGCTAAATGTGATCTCCAAAAGCCAAATAGCGCTCTTTCCCTTCTAAGCCCTGCCGTGTGTCTAAACAGCCACTTATTACCACATGTGGGGTATTGTTTTACTCGGGAGAAATTGCTTTACAAATTTTGCAGATTTTAATTTTCACGGCCTAATTTCAATAATTTCTGTAAAAAACCTGTGCGGTCAAAATGCTCACTATACCCCTAGATAATTTCCTTGAGGTGTGTAGTTTCCCAAATGGGGTCACTTTTGGGGGATTTTCACTGTTTTGGCACCTCAAGAGCCCTTCAAACCTGACATGGTGCCTAAAATATATTCTAATAAAAGTAAGGCCCCAACATCCTCTAGGTGGTCCTTTGCTTCTGAGGCCAGTGCTTCATTCCAGTAGCACGCTACGGCCACATGTGGGATATTTCCAAAAACTGCAGAACCTGGGCAATAAATATTGAGTTGCATTTCTCTGATAAAACCTTCTGTGTTATAAAAAAAATTGTATTAAAAATGTATTTTAAAAAATATGTAATTTGTAAATTTCACCTCTACTTTGCTTTAATTCCTGTGAAATGTCTAAAGGGTTAACCCCTTAGTGACCAGCCCATTTTAAGCCCTAATGACCAAGCTATTTTATTTGTTTTTCCATAGTCGCATTCAAAGAGCTATAACTTTTTTATTTTTCCGTCTACATAGCTGTATGAGGACTTGTTTTTTGCGGGATTAGTTGTACTTTTTAATAGCACCATTTTTGGGTACATATAATTTTTTTATTAACTTTTATTAACTTTTTTTGGGGGGTTTATAAAAAAAAACTGAAATTCCGCCATTGTTCTATGCGTTTTTAAATTGACGCCGTTCACTGTGCGACGTAAATAACATGTTACCTTTATTCTATGGGTCGGTACGATTACACCGATACCACATATGTAGAGGTTTCTTAAGTTTTACGACTTTTGCACAATAAAAACACTTTTGAACTAAAATTATTTGTTTTGCATCGTCGCATTCCAAGGGCCACAACTTTTTAATTTTTTCATCAATGTATTGATTGTTTGGGCTTGTTTTCTGCGGGACGAGACGTAGTTTTGATTGGTTCTGTTTTGGGGTGCATGGGACTTATTGATTCATTTTTATTATGACTTTTTTGGGGGACAATGGAAAAATGTGCAATTTCGCCATTGTTTTTTGCATTTTTTTTTTACGGTGTTCACTTTGCGGTTTAACTTACATATTAACTTTATTAATGGAGTCATTACGGTCGCGGTGATACCATATATGTGTACTGTTATTATTTTTTTACACTTTTACTAAATAAAACCACTTTTTATGGAAAAAAATGGTTTTATTTATTTTTTTACTGTACTTTTTATTAATAATCTTTATTTCACATTGATTACTTCTTTTATTAGTCCCACTTCGATCGCGGGTGTTGGAGTAGGAGCTCAGCTGTCATCAGACAGCTGAGCCCCGGCTCCAGCCTGCACGGGAGACCCGTGCAGGACTTAGGCTAGGCTCACGTGAAAATGTGTCAGCCTAGCCTAAGGCCCCTTAGTGACAAACGTAAAAAGGCGTATTGTTGGTCACTAAGGGGTTAAGACATTTTCTAAATGCTGTTTTGAATACTTTGAGGGGTGAAGTTTTTAAAATGGGGTGACTTTTTGGGGGTTTCTAATATATAAGGCCCTCAAAGCCACTTCACAACTTAAAAAGGCTCTGTCACCAGATTATCAAATCCCTATGCATGTGATCAGCGCTGCAATGTAGAAAACAGTAACGTTGTTTTTTTTTAAAAAAAACAATAATTTTTGCCCAAGTTATGAGCAATTTTATATTTATGCAAATGAGCATTTAAATGGACAACTGGGCGTGTTTTCTCGTATTTCCAACTGGGTGTGTATTGTGTTTTTACCAACTGGGCGTGTTTACTTGATTTACCAACTGGGCGTTGTGAATAGAAGTGTATGACGCTGACAAATCAGCATCATACACTTCTCATCGTTCCCACCCAGCTTCTTTCACTGCAGAAATACAGCGTGACGTTACCCACAGGTCCTTCAACCTTGTCGTCGGACAAAGAAGATACATCGGCTCCAGGCGTCCAAAAGGTTAATATGCTCGCCTCTAGGGAGTTTGCTATGCTTACCTGCACATACCCTGCACTGTACTCCCTGACGCCTGGTGCTGATGTGTCTTCTCTCTTCCGACGCCAAGGTTGAAGGACCTGTGGGTGACGTCATCATTCCCAGCTAGCTTCTTTCACTGCAGACACAGCGTGACGTCACCCGCAGGTCCTTCAACCTTGGCGTCGGAAGAGAGAAGACACATCCGCTCCAGGTGTCAGAGTACAGTTGAATTTGCAGCAGCATCACCATGTGCAGGTAAGCATAGCAAACTCCCTAGAGACGAGCATATTAACCTTTTGGACGCCTGGAGCCGATGTATCTTCTTTGTCCGATGACAAGGTTGAAGGACCTGTGGGTGATGTCACGCTGTATTTCTGCAGTGAAATACACTTCTATTCACAGCATGTATCCTATGTGTGAGTGGTGTGTGCAGCATGTATCCTATGTGTGAGTGGCGTGTACAGCATGTATCCTATGTGTGAGTGGCGTGTACAGCATGTATCCTATGTGTGAGTGGCGTGTACAGCATGTATCCTATGTGTGAGTGGCGCGTGCAGCATGTATCCTATGTGTGAGTGGCATGTGCAGCATGTATCCTATGTGTGAGTGGCGTGTGCAGCATGTATCCTATGTGTGAGTGGCGTGTACAGCATGTATTATATGTGTGAGTGGCGCATGCAGCATGTATCCTATGTGTGAGTGGCGTGTGCTGCGTGTATCCTATGTGTGAGTTTCGTGTGCAGCATGTATCCTATGTGTGAGTGGCATGTGCAGCATGTATCCTATGTGTGAGTGGCATGTACAGCATGTATCCTATGTGTGAGTGGCATGTACATCATGTATCCTATGTGTGAGTGGCCTGTACAGCATGTGTCCTTTGTGTGAGTAGCGTGTACAGCATATATCCTATGTGTGAGTGGCGTGTACAGCATGTATCCTATGTGTGAGTGGCATGTGCAGCATGTATCCTATGTGTGAGTGGCGTGTGCAGCATGTATCCTATGTGTGAGTGGCGTGTACAGCATGTATCCTATGTGTGAGTGGCGTGTACAGCATGTATTCTATGTGTGAGTGGCGCATGCAGCAAGTATCCTATGTGTGAGTGGCGTGTGCTGCGTGTATCCTATGTGTGAGTTTCGTGTGCAGCATGTATCGTATGTGTGAGTGGCGTGTGCAGCATGTATCCTATGTGTGAGTGGCCTGTACAGCATGTATCCTATGTGTGAGTGGCGTGTACAGCACGTATCCTATGTGTGAGTGGCATGTACATCATGTATCCTATGTGTGAGTGGCCTGTACAGCATGTGTCCTTTGTGTGAGTAGCGTGTACAGCATATATCCTATGTGTGAGTGGCGTGTACAGCGTGTATCCTATGTGTGAGTGGCGTGGGCAGCAGGTATCTTATGTGTGAGTGACGTGTACAGCATGAATCCTATGTGTGATTGGTGTGTGCAGCATGTATCCTATGTGTGAGTAGTGTGTACAGCATGTATCCTATGTGTGAGAGGCGTGTGCAGCACGTATCCTATGTGTGAGTGGCCTGTACAGCATGTGTCCTATGTGTGAGTGGCGTGTGCAGTGTGTATCCTATGTGTGAGTGGCATGTACAGCATGTATCCTATGTGTGAGTGGTGTGTACAGCATGTGTACTATGTGTGAGTGGCATGTACATCATGTATCCTATGTGTGAGTGGTGTGTACAGCATGTATCCTATGTGTGAGTGGTGTGTACAGCATGTATCCTATGTGTGAGTGGTGTGTACAGAATGTATCCTATGTGTGAGTGGTGTTGGTGTGTACAGCATGTATCCTATGTGTGAGTGGTGTGTTCAGCATGTATCCTATGTGTGAGTGGCGTGTGCAGCATGTATCCTGTGTGAGTGGCGTGTACAGCATGTGTCCTATATGTAAGTGGTGTGTACAGCATTTATCCTATGTGTGAGTGGCGTGTGGTGTGAGTGGCATGTACAGCATGTGTACTATGTGTGAGTGGTGTGTACAGCATTTATCCTATGTGTGAGTGGAGTGTACAGCATGTATTCTATGTTTGAGTGGCCTGTACAGCATGTATCCTATGTGTGAGTGGCGTGTACAGCATGTGTCCTATGTGTGAGTGGCGTGTAGAGCATGTATCCTATGTGTGAGTGGCGTGTACAGCATGTGTCCTATGTGTGAGTGGCGTGTACAGCATGTGTCATATGTGTGAGTGGCGTGTGCAGCAGGTATCTTATGTGTGAGTGACGTGTACAGCATGTATCCTATGTGTGAGTGGCGTGTACAGCATGTACCCTATGTGTGAGTGGCGTGTACAGCATGTGTCCTATGTGTGAGTGGCGTGTATAGCATGTTTCCTATGGGTGAGTGGCGTGTACTGCATGTATCCTATGGGTGAGTGGCATGTACTGCATGTATCCTATGGGTGAGTGGCATGTACAGCATGTATCCAATGTGTGAGTGGTTTGTGCAGCAGGTATCCTATGTGCAGGGGCGTAGCTAGGGGGACAGGTGAGGCATGTGCCCCGGGCGCAAATAAGTTGTAGGGAAGGGGGGGGGCGCCGCAGAGCAGCTGATCGCTGCTTATAGGCGCCCTGTATGTCGGACACCTGCAGCAGCTTTAGGAAGAGCCAGGAAATCACGCAGCGTCGTTCTGACTGAGGTCTGTGACGGCCAGGGAGTGGACCAGTCCAATCACCCTACCTGTCACTTGACCTCACGTCAGTGACATGAGGTCAGATGACTCAGGTCAGGGGACTGGACTGGTCCACTCCCTTGCTGCACCCTCCCAGCATGTAGGGGGTGCCACTGGGCTCTGCCTCTACTCTGTGCTCTGCTGTTACACACATGGAGTAAATAACAGCCGAGAAGCAGAGGAGGAAGCTCCTGTCCTGAAATAAACTTGTGATCCTGTCAGCAAGGATACATGGTGAGTGTCTGTGTGCATATGTGTGTGTAGCGTGTATACAGTATGTGTCTCTGTGTTTGTATGTGTCTATGTTACAGTGTGTGTGTGTGTGTGTGTGTGTCTCTGTGTCTCTGCATGTGTTTGTCTCTTACATCTACTACATTATCTGTACTCAGAGAGTTATCACTGTGTTATCTGTGGTGTTACATAGGACTGCAGGTAACATCTACTGCATTATCTGTACTCAGAGAGTTATCACTGTGTTATCTGTGGTGTTACATAGGACTGCAGGTAACACTACTACATTATCTGTACTCCGTTATTATTGTGTTATCTGTGGTGTTACATAGGACTACAGGTAACATCTACTGCATTATCTGTACTCAGAGAGCTATCACTGTGTTATCAGAGGTGTTACATAGGGCTGCACGTGAAATCTACAACAATATCTGTACTGGGTATATATGGGTCTGGAAAAAAGGGGACAAAAGTCGATGGTCCAGCGCAGTCAAGTTTAAAACAGAACGTAGTTCCAATTTTATTTGGATAGTTAAAACATGATCATTCCCGAATGCAAGGGTGAAAATGTAGGTAAGGTGCCTACGCGTTTCAGACGTATACCACGTCCTTCCTCATGGCTTTAATGCTAACAACTAAATGTCAGAACGAGGTTTATATCCGGTTGCCAACAGGTGAAAATTAGTGATGTCACAGAAAAGTGGTGCTGTCCAGCATAGTAGTGTTGAACTAGGGAGACGCCTATAGGGCATCAGCATTCTGTGAATAAAAGCTATCCAGCACGGTGGAGCTGTCCAGCAGAAGTGGTGCTGAAACAGAAAGTCGGTGATAGAACATCACTGCTCCACTAGTAAGTTATGTGCTTACAGCATTGGTTGATGGCTAGTTGTAATGACGGGGGTGGGGAGACAGACAAGTGAGCCCTAATCTACCCACCACTCAGTCCCTGCCTACGTGCAACGACCCGCCCAAGGCGACGGGGTACAACTGGGCGACGGTCCCTACGCTCAATAAGTGCACGACAGACAAACAGACAAGGGTACACAGAGCTAGGGGGGAAAGGGGCAGTTGCCCACGGCAACACCGTGAGCAACAAGAGTAGTAAACAAGCCGAGTCAAACCAGGAGACAAAA
Organism: Rhinoderma darwinii; assembly: GCF_050947455.1. Classification (NCBI taxonomy): domain Eukaryota; kingdom Metazoa; phylum Chordata; class Amphibia; order Anura; family Rhinodermatidae; genus Rhinoderma; species Rhinoderma darwinii. The sequence continues at coordinate 203,852 of NW_027461950.1, read as the reverse complement.
GGGTGAGGAAACAAAACGAGAAGAATCACAAGCAAAGGAGGAACAGGAAAGGCAGGTATAAATAGACAGAGGGCAGGAGCTAGCTCCGTCTGGCCAGGCTGTGATCCCACTCCCAAGCCTGCCACCCTGAGTGGTGGAAGATGGAGTCAGTCTCACAGACATAGAAGCAGGTGCAGACTGATTATCTATGGGCATTAACCCTGAAGCTGTGCTTGGCAGATCCTTTACAGTACCCCCCCCCCTTTTATGAGAGGCCACCGGACCCTTTCTAAGTGGACCTGGTTTACTGGGGAAACGAAGGTGAAACCTCCTGACCAATATCCCAGCGTGAACATCCCGAGCGGGTACCCAAGTCCTCTCCTCAGGCCCGTATCCTCTCCAATGGACCAGGTACTGGAGGGAGCCTTGGACCATCCTGCTGTCCACAATCTTGGCCACCTCGAATTCTGCCCCCTCAGGGATGAGAACAGGGACCGGAGGATTCCTCGAGGGAGCCAAGGACGGGGAGAAGCGTTTAAGGAGGGAGGCATGGAACACGTCGTGTACTCGAAAAGATGGGGGCAACTCCAGTCGGAAGGAGACAGGATTGAGGACTTCAATGACCTTGTACGGCCCTATAAACCGGGGAGCACACTTCTTGGACGGGACCTTAAGGCGCAAATTTATAGACGATAGCCACACCAGATCCCCGACCATAAACAAGGGGTTAGCAGAACGTTTTCTATCTGCCTGAGTTTTTTGTATGCTCTGGGACGCCTCTAGGTTCTTCTGAACCTGAGCCCAGACTGTGCACAGTTCTCAATGAACGACCTCTACCTCGGGATTGTTGGAACTACCAGGTGAAACGGAAGAGAACCGTGGATTAAACCCAAAATTACAGAAAAAGGGGGAGACCACTGACGAGTTACTGACCCGGTTATTAAGGGAAAATTCGGCGAGGGGAATGAATGAGACCCAATCATATTGACAGTCAGAGATAAAACACCTTAAATATTGTTCTAGAGACTGATTAGTCCTCTCAGTTTGGCCATTAGTTTCAGGATGGAAGGCAGAGGAGAAGGACAGATCAATCTCCAACTTTTTACAGAAGGCTCTCCAAAACAATGAAACAAATTGTACCCCTCTATCAGAAACAATATTGACAGGGATCCCATGGAGACGCAGGATGTGTTTGACAAACAAGGTAGCTAACGTCTTAGCATTGGGCAGTTTTTTGAGGGGCACAAAGTGGCACATCTTACTGAAGCAGTCTACTACAACCCACACCACCGACTTGCCTTGAGATGGAGGCAAATCGGTGATAAAATCCATGGAGATATGGGTCCAAGGTCTCTGGGGAATGGGCAAAGAACATAGTAAGCCCTCTGGTCGGGACCTGGGAGTCTTGGACCTAGCACAAACTTCACAAGCGGCGACGTAGGCCTTAACGTCTTTAGGCAACCCAGGCCACCAATAGTTTCTGGCAATGAGGTGCTTGGTACCCAGGATGCCTGGATGGCCAGATAGTGCAGAGTCATGATTTTCCCTAAGTACCCTTAGCCGGAATTGCAGGGGAACAAACAGCTTGTTCTCAGGAAGGATCCCGGGAGCTGAACCTTGATCAGCCGCAATTTCACAGACTAAATCAGAATCAATAGCGGAAATGAATATACCTGGAGGCAAAATACAAGCAGGATCTTCCTCCGAAGGAGGGCTGGCCATGAAGCTACGTGACAGTGCATCAGCCTTAACATTTGCGAGTGAGATCCGTAAGAGGCTTAGCGATGACCGAGAAGTTAGCAATAAACCTCCTGTAATAATTAGCGGACCCCAGGAAGCACTGTAACGCCTTCAGGGAGGCAGGTTGGACCCATTCCGCCACAGCCTGGACCTTGGCGGGGTCCAAGCGGAATTCATGAGGAGTGAGGATTTGGCCCAAAAATGGTATCTCCTGCACCCCAAACACACATTTTTCGGTCTTAGCAAACAGTTTGTTTTCTTGAAGGACCTGGAGCACCTTCCTGACATGCTCAATGTGGGAGGACCAGTCCTTGGAAAACACAAGTATGTCATCAAGGTAGACTACAAGAAATAAACCCAGGTAGTCTCTTAAAATCTCATTTATGAAATTCTGGAAGACCGTGGGAGCATTACACAACCCAAAGGGCATGACGAGGTATTCGAAATGACCTTCGGGCGTGTTAAACGCAGTCTTCCACTCATCCCCCTCTTTGATGCGGATAAGGTTATACAAGGTAGATCAAACTTAGAGAACCATTGGGCCCCCTGAACCTGATTAAAGAGATCAGGAATCAGAGGAAGGGGATACTGATTCCTTACAGTGACCTTATTCAAGCTTCGGTAGTCAATGCATGGCCTAAGACCACCATCCTTCTTACCTACGAAGAAGAAGCCAGCACCTACCGGAGAAGTAGAGGGGCGAATGTAACCCTTGGCCAGGCATTGCTGGATATACTCTCTCATGGCTTCACGTTCGGGACCAGAGAGATTAAATATCCTACTCTTAGGGAGCTTAGCTCCTGGTACCAAATTGATTGCGCAATCATATTGTCTTTGAGGAGGTAACACTTCGGAGGCCACCTTAGAGAAAACATCGGCGAAGTCCTGAACAAACTCAGGTAGCGTGTTCACCACCTCAGGGGGAGAAATAGAATTAACAGAAAAACATGATGTCAAGCATTCATTACCCCACTTGGTAAGGTCCCCAGAATTCCAGTCAAACGTGGGATTATGCAACTGCAACCAGGGAAGGCCTAAAACTAAATCGGACAATAATCCCTGCATTAACAGTACAGAGCACTGCTCCAAATGCATGGAGCCAACAAGGAGTTCAAAAACAGGGGTATGCTGTGTAAAATAACCATTAGTAAGAGGAGTGGAGTCGATACCCACTACCGGGACAGGTTTAGGCAAATCAATCAAAGGCATAGCTAGAGACATAGCAAATTCCACAGACATGATATTAGCAGAAGACCCTGAATCCACGAAGGCACTGCCGGTAGCAGACCTACCACCAAAAGAGACCTGAAAGGGAAGCAAGATTTTATTACGTTTCATATTTATGGAAAATACCTGTGCGCCCAAGTGACCTCCCCGATGATCACTTAGGCGCGGAAGTTCTCCGGCTGCATTCTTACGCTTAGGACAGTTGTTCACTTGATGCTTGTCATCCCCACAGTAGAAGCAGAGACGATTCTTCCTGCGGAAATCTCTACGTTGTTGGGGGGACACGGAGGCCCCGAGTTGCATAGGTAACTCTGAGTCTTCCGGGGAGGAACGAAGCAACGGAACCTCGGGAGGCATCATGGGGGAGTCAGAGGAGAAAACATCAAGACGTTCAAGTCGTCGTTCCCTGAGACGTCGGTCAAGTCGTACCGCTAAAGCCATAACCTGGTCTAGGGAGTCAGAAGAGGGATAACTAACTAGCAGATCTTTCAGGGCGTTCGACAGACCCAACCTAAACTGGCACCTTAAGGCAGGGTCATTCCACCGAGAAGCTACGCACCACTTCCTAAAGTCAGAGCAATACTCCTCAACAGGTCTCTTACCCTGACGTAAGGTCACCAGCTGACTCTCGGCAAAAGCAGTCTTGTCAGTCTCGTCATAGATGAGTCCGAGAGCAGAAAAGAAAAGATCAACAAAGGAAAGTTCAGGGGCATCAGGAGCCAAGGAGAAGGCCCATTCTTGGGGCCCTTCCTGGAGCCGGGACATAATTATACCCACCCGCTGGCTCTCAGAACCTGAGGAGTGGGGCTTTAAACGAAAATAGAGCCTACAACTCTCCCAAAAGGAGAGTAAAGTCTTCCGGTCCCCTGAGAACCGGTCGGGCAAATTCATGTGGGGTTCAAGAGGTGAGGTGAGGGGGATTACCATGGTAGCATCAGGCTGGTTGACCCTCTGAGCCAGGGCTGGACCTGTAGGGAGAGACCCTGCATTTGCTGAGCCAGGGTCTCAAGGGGGTCCATAGTGGTGTCAGGGACCTGGGTAGACAAGGTATGGGCTTGTGATTATGTAATGACAGGGATGGGGAGACAGACAAGTGAGCCTTAATCTACCCACCACTCAGTCCCTGCCTACTTGCAATGACCCGCCCTAGGCGACGGGGTACAACTGGGTGATGGTCCCTACGCTCAATAAGTGCACGACAGACAAACAGACAAGGGTACACAGAGCTAGGGGGAGAAAGGGGCAGTTGCCCACGGCAACACCGTGAGCAACAAGAGAAGTGAACAAGCCGAGTCAAACCAGGAGAGTACGAGGTGCCAAACGCAGAGCAGAAGAGTAGTAAACAAGCCGAGTCAAACCAGGAGTGTACGAGGTACCAAACGCAGAGCAGGAGAGTAGTCAGCAAGCCGGGGTCAATATGAAGCAAGGACAATGGTACAAGAAGCTGCAGCAGGGCCAGGAAACCAAACGAGAAGAATCACAAGCAAAGGAGGAACAGGAAAGGCAGGTATAAATAGACAGAGGGCGGGAACTAGCTCCGTCTGGCCAGGCTGTGATAGGTTCTCCCACTCCTAAGCCTGCCACCCTGAGTGGTGGAAGATGGAGTCAGTCTCACAGACATAGAAGCAGGTGCAGACTGATTATCTATGGGCGTTAACCCCGAAGCTGTGCCTTGCAGATCCTTTACACTAGTAATAAATAATAAGATGAGGGATAATAATGATCCAAAACTATCCTAGAGTAGTGGATAGAATATTAATGCTTATTTCTATTTATTAGGCTGTCGGATATGAACCTCTGAAATACTCACATCGAAAAATTAAAACATAATTAGACGCTAAAAAATACATGATATTAAACAGTTTAAGACAATACATGAACTGGAAAAAAGGGGAATTATACAGTGGTCTTCAAGGATAATTAGTATTGGAAAATTTGTTTTCCTTTGTATACTAGACCGTCAATTGGTTAACGGGAAATCTGGTGGGGGAAGGACCCGTTGATATGGATAATTAGGTGTCATCTGTAAAAACTATGAACATTAACAAGTATTATTAATTATTAGGCCATATTAAATTCTGCCAATCATTTCATAAATTCTTTTGCTAATAGTGGAACATTAATTCTTTTTTTAGGTTCAGACATATAGACATTCCAGGTGTTGATATGTGTCCGCAACATAGGCATACTCAGTGAGGACGTGCCCATCCCACAGTGAGTGAGTATGTACGTGTAGGCGGGCATATATTTACAGCCTGTAGTCACCCGATTTACATGTGGACCTTTCTCGTGTTTATGGAGGGGTAGTGAGAGATGCTGTTTGAGCATGAATCTCTATATGTACATATACCTATGGTTTGGGGGGGAATATTTTTGTATGTTTGGTTATTTTTCACTTTGTTTGTGTGATTGGGTAGTGTGTAGGAACCCTTAGGGACAGGTAAGGTACACACAAACCCTTGTAGGTATTTGCCACCTCAACCTGAGAACTGGTATGGTCAATATGATGATGGATTGAATGTCAGAGGGGAAATGGAAGGCGATGCTCCACCCCACAGTAGATTCCTGGGTACCAAGACCTCAACTCCTCCTCGGGGATGATAACCTGCCATGATAAAGACCTGGATATCGGCCCAAAAAGATTGTTTCGTCTTCAATCAAGATGCTGGGAAAAGTTGGAAAAGTAATGGATCACGTACAAAAGGTTGTTGAAAGGCGGGCTAAGCCATTCCAAGGCTGACTATATGAGGGCACAAGTAGCCTTACAAGGGTCGGCATGCTAAAATTGGATCGGCCACTGGAAAGAACTGCTGACACCACTCAAGAGGATGAAACTCCAAGCAAGAAAGAACAAGAAATCTGCTGTTCATGGACTTTGAGGTTTTCATATGAGCTTTGTTCGTTTGATGAGCTTTGAGGCTTCGTTCTATGGACTGTGAGTTTATTTCAACCCTGTTCTATGGACTATGAAGGTTTCTTCGTACTATGGACTATGAAGGTTTAATTTCAACTTCGTCTGATGAGCTTCGAGGCTTCGTTCTATGGACTGTGAGTTTTATCTCAACTTCGTTCTATGGACTATGAGATTTAATTTCATCTTCATTCTGTGAACTTTGAGGTTTAGTTTCTTTGGACACTAGACTCCAGAGTCAGAGGACTGGCTGGAAGATGTCCTTGAGGAGATAGCTGATGTCGAGTATCTAGGTCCAATAGTATACTTCCTTCCATCTCAGACCATTACCAGTAACCAGGGAGGTTGAGGGGGTAAATAGAACCCCACAAACACTTCCCCAAATTGCATTGTCGAGTCCCCGACAACAGGGGGATTGTAAAGGGAAGTGTCCCTATATATATATATATATATATATATATATATATATATATATATATATAGTGTGTATGTATATGTGTGTATATATACAGTGTATATGTATATATATATATACACATATATATAATATATATGTGGTGTATAATACATATAATGTATCATGAGCCAGGGCTGTAACAACAACAGCCCTTGTCATGAATGCGGTTCTAAGCGAAGCAGGACAATTAGCATGGCCCTGCTTTGTTTGGAAACCATGGAGACAAGGGATAGTTATCCCCTGTCTCCATTTCAAGTCTCCCGCACGCACGGACTGTCTCGTGCGGGCGCTCATGAGTCGGCTGGTGATACATTATCACCATGCCGACCCATGCTAGCCAGGGGCAAGCGCCACATCCCCCGCTACGAGCGTACCGACAGGGTTAAATAGCTGGAGCTAGCTGAAGATGACCTCACCACCAGCTGGGACCTGCATGCCTGCCTGCCTCCCACACCACCAGGAACTGGCTCACCTCCCCTGTCCTGTCTCTCTCCTCCAACGACCTGCTATGGCTCCTGCTTCTGCCACCAATGCTAAGTATGTCTGAATAGAGTCAGTTTCAGCTCCTCGGAACCTGATTCAATTGAAGTATTTAATGAAGCCTCAGATAGTGATAACTCTAGGAACCTATACTCCCAGAGATACCAACCAGTCAGCAAACCAAGGAAGTAAAAAAACGGGAAAGGAGGGGCGGTAGGAAACATCACCCAAACAGACCAGGAACAAAACCGCCGCCTACGGAACCGCAGGAATCCACACTCAGCATTAATGTGATCAACCTTTACTCATCCGAACTGGCTCCAGCACAAGTCAAAGTTCTGTCGTTGGGCCTCAATTTTGCCCCTAATCGCATGTTCGATTCTTTCAACACACTTCTGGACATTAATAGATTTGTAAGGAATTTAACAGTAAAGAGGCATTTTTATAATACGCTCTCAATGACAACAGACTCCGAAGATTTTTATCTCAGAGAATCCAATACAAACATCCATGACCATAGATCACTATCGTTTGAGGAACATAGGGCAATCCAATGCTTAGAGAGTCTGAACCCAGAACTTCCTATAAGAAATATTCATTTTTCTGCGGACTTTGTTACGAAAAATTCAAGCTTCTATCCTCTGGCATCTAGGACAGACTCTATGGACAGATTTCAATGGGCAATTGAAAAGGATCTCCAGCAACTATCTGAAAATTCGAAGTGTTGCAATAAGAACTTTAATATCTCTAAAGAGGTGAATATGGCAAAAAAATTGTTAAAAAATAACAAGGGTATTATTATTAAGAGGTCGGATAAAGGGGGCAGTATCACTGTGCTAGATAGGGAAATGTACAAAACCCAAATTTTGAAACTTCTAGCAGACACAGACACATATAAAAACTAACATGTAATCCAACATCCATGCTCCAAAAAAAGCTCAACAAACGAATAAACGATGGTTTAGGTAGTGGCATATTAACAAGTAAACAAGCAGAATATATTATAGTCCAATGTCCCTCAAATTCCAATCATGCACGCATTGTCCAAGACTCATAAAGGCATAAACCCCCCACCTATGCGCCTCATAGTGTCAGGGATAGGATCATTCAGAGAAAAACTATCTGAATGGCTAGACTCCTTGTTACAACCCCTTGCACTAAGAACCCCAGGCCATTTACGTGACACCAGAGATGTTTTATGCTCATTTCACAAAAAAAGATGGGAAAATAAATTTACATGGCTGAGCTGTGATGTGACCTCACTTTATACCAGCATTCCACACGAAATAGCCCATAGGGCACTAGAATATCATCTTTTTAAACACAGCACTTACAGCTATGAGCTACAATCATATATAATTGAGGTCCTTGTCTTCCTGATGACACACAATTTCTTCCAGTCCGATGGGTTGTTTTACCTACAACTTAAGTGAGTATCAATTGGAGCTAAATTCTCCCCTTCTTTGGCTAATCTTGTGTTGGCTTGGTGGGAGGAACTTTTCATTTTTTCTAGTGATAACTCTTTTGGCAGATCTATTAACTGGTATGCAAGGTATATAGACGACCTGCTATTTATATGGGAAGGCAATATGTCAGATATCCCAAATGTCATCAATTATCTTAATGACAACCAATTCAAATTGAAATTTACCTATTTTTCACAAAAAGATACTATCCAGTTTCTGGACCTAGAACTCAAAGGACATGCAGGGGAAATAATCAACACTAAAACATACCGTAAGCCGATTTCAGGGAACACTATCTTGCATGCTACAAGCGATCACCCCAGACAAACCATCTCATCAATCCCAGTGGGAGAAATGTACAGAGCAAAAATAAATTGTAGTAACGACCCCAATTACCGGGTGGAACAACAGCAAATTTGTAGGAGACTACGCAAAAGAGGGTATGCAGAATGGACCCTCAAAAGAGCAACCTCCATTGTAGAAACAAAGCCCCGAGATCTACTTCTAGAGCCAAAACATAATAATAAAGATAAAGATAATAGGTCTAAACGTACCTACTTTGGTGTTACAACACAATAGTCAGTTTAATGAAATAAAGAAAATCGTCCATAAAAATGTAGCCATTCTAATGTAAGACGAGGCTCTGTCAGATATTTTGAAAGATGGTTGCAGTGTTGTATCCAGAAAAGCTCCTTCCTTAGGTGATCTATTGTCTCCTTCTATATTTTCCTCAAACATTCCCAAACTGACATGGCTTCAATATACGGGTTTCTTTAAATGCGGCTCGCATCCATGTAAAATCTGTTCATATGCTAAGCCTACTAAGAACTTCAGAGATTCAGATAACAATACAAATTTTTCAATTCAAACTTACATTAATTGCAACAGTGAGGCAGTGATATACATTGTGGAGTGTTTGGAATGCAACCTAATGTATGTAGGTTGCACCAGCCGCAAATGTAAAACTAGGATACTAGAACATTTGGGCTATATAAGAAATCCTAACCTCACCAATATCTCCAATGTTGTAAAACATTTCATAACCTTCCATAATAGATCAATTACAAGTCTGAGATGTTATGCCAGAAAAAAAAGTCAAAACTCCAACCAGAGGGGGGAACATCAAACATAAAATCTTATCACGTGAAGCATACTGGATATTTACACTAAAAACGAGGTTTCCTAAAGGTTTGAACTTAAAAAAAGAATTAATGTTCCACTAATAGTAAAAGAATCTATGAAATGATCGGTAGAATCTAATATGGCCTAATAATCAATAATACCTGTTAATGTTCATGGTTTTTACAGATGACACCTAATTATCCATATTAACGGGTCCTTCCCCCATCAGATTTCCCGTTTGACGGTCTAGTATACAAAGGAAAACACATTTTCCAATACTAATTATCCTTGAAGACCAATACATAATTCCCCTTCTTTCCAGTTCATGTATTGTTTTAAACTGTTTAACCCCTTAGTGACCAGCCCATTTTAGGCCTTAATGACCAAGCTATTTTATTTGTTTTTCTATAGTCGCATTCAAAGAGCTATAACTTTTTTATTTTTTCGTCTACATAGCTGTATGAGGACTTGTTTTTTGCGGGATTAGTTGTGCTTTTTAATAGCACCATTTTTGGGTACATACTTATTATTTTTATATTAACTTTTATTAACCTTTTTGGGGGGGGATTATAAAAAAAACTGAAATTCCGCCATTGTTCTATGCGTTTTTAAATTGACGCCGTTCACTATGCGACGTAAATAACATGTTACTTTTATTCTATGGGTCGGTACAATTACGGCGATACCACATATGTAGAGGTTTTTTTATGTTTTACGACTTTTGCACAATAAAAACACTTTTGAACTAAAATTATTTGCTTTTGCATCGTCGCTTTCCAAGAGCCGTAATTTGTTTATTTTTCCATCAATGTAGTGATTTTTTGGGCTTGTTTTCTGCGGGACGAGACGTAGTTTTGAATGGTACTGTTTTGGGGTGCATGGGACTTATTGATTCATTTTTATTATGACTTTTTTGGGGGGCAATGGAAAAAAATTGCAATTTCGCCATGGTTTTTTGCGTTTTTTTTTACGGTGTTCACTTTGCGGTTTAAATGACATATTAACTTTATTAATGGAGTCATTACGGTCGCGGCGATACCACATATGTGTACTTTTTTTTTTTTTTTACACTTTTACTAAATAAAACCACTTTTTATGGAAAAAAATGGTTTTATTTATTTTTTTACTGTACTTTTTATTAATAATCTTTATTTCACTTTGATGACTTATTTTATTAGTCCCACTAGGGGACTTTACTGTGCGATATTCCGATCGCTGCTATAATGCTCTGGTATACTTCGTATACCAGAGCATTATTGCCTGTCAGTGTAAATCTGACAGGCAATCTGTTAGGACGTGCCTCCGGCGCGTCCTAACAGGAATATGTCCAGGGCAGACCTGGGGGCTTTTATCAAGCCCCCGGCTGCCATGACACCCCATCGGAGACCCGCGATTTCATTCGCGGGCCGCCGATGGGTGACAGAGGGAGCGCACTCCCTCTGTAAACAAAGTTAAATGCCGCGGTCGCTATTGAAGGCGGCATTTAACGGGTTAAACAGCCGCGATCGAAGTAAACTTCATCAGACAGCAGAGCCCCGGCTCCTGCCTGCACAGGAGACCCGTGCAGGACTTAGACTAGGCTGACGTGAAAAGGCATCAGCCTAGCCTAAAGCCCATTAGTGACCGACGTAAAAAGGCGTATTAGTGATCACTAAGGGGTTAAATGATGTATTTTTTAGCGTCTATTCATGTTTTAATTTTTCGATGTGAGTATTTCAGAGGTTTATATCCGACAGCCTAATAAACAGAAATTATCATTAATATTCTATACACTACTCAAGGATAGATTTGGATCATTGTTATCCCTCATTTTATTATTTATAAATATTCATCAATCAACGCTATAAGCACATAACTTACATAACTTACTAGTGGAGCAGTGATGTTCTATCACCGGCTCTCTGTTTCAGCACCACTTCTGCTGGACAGCTCCACCGTGCTGGATAGCTTTTATTCATAGAATACTGATGCTTTATAGGCGTCTCCCTAGTTCAGCACTACTATGCTGGACAGCACCACTTTTCTGTGTGACATCACTAATTTTCACCTGTTGGCAACCAGATATAGACCTCGTTCTGACATTTAGTTGTTAGCATTAAAGCCATGAGGAAGAACGTGGTATACGTCTGAAACGCGTAGGCACCTTACCTACATTTTCACCCTTGCATTCGGGAATGATCTTGTTTTAACCATCCAAATAAAATTGGAACTACGTTCTGTTTTAAACCTGACTGCGCTGGACCATCGACTTTTGTCTACTTAGGTCTACTTAGATACAACGGCTTAGCAGACAGTATCACACATTCTAGGCCCAATTAGAAGGTTAATTGTGAAAAAAATTCTTATGGTGTTTTTCGATAAAAGTCACTTGAACTGGTATAATTGAAACAGTTAACCCATAAATGGCGCTGTTTATGTGGAATTTACCCTGCGGCCTAATGTAATATATAATGTATTTTAAAAAATGTAAAAAAGCATACATTTTGTGGGGTGAATTGAAAAAAAACCTGTAATTCCACCATTTCTGTTTTGATTTTACAATGTTCATCGGGCGGCATGAATTGCATGATAACTTGATTCTGCGGGTCGTTACGATTATGGCGATACCAAATTTATATAGTTTTATTTTTTACAAAATAATTTGTTTTTGTGACGCTGCATTCGAAGATGAACTGCATAGTTTTTCAATGCAACAGCACTTCATAGGGCTATAAGGGGTTAAAACCCACTCTCTGAAGCCCCCCTTCAAGATACATTTCAACTAATCTGGTCCCCATGGCAGAAATATGTCTTTCTATCTGGCACCTCCAGCAGACTCCTTTCAGTCTAGTTTGATTTATTTTACCTCAGAGTTCCTCTTTTTACCTTTTTTTAATTTATTTTCTCCCCCCCTTTTTTTTAACTATTTCTAACAGGGGCTGTGCAGAGTTAGAAAAATATGGCTGCTTTCTTTCAAAAACAGCACCACACCTATCCACAGGTTGTATCTGGTATTGCAGGTTTTCTCCATTGAAGTGAATGGTAATGAGCTGTAATACCACACACAACCTATGGACAGGTGTGGTGCTGGTTTTTGGAGAAAGCAGACAAGTTATCTTATCCTGGACAACCCTTTGTCATGCATTGTTCTTGTGCGGAGATGCTCCCTGCAATATCCCTTTTCCTTTATGGCCGCTGATATGTTCTATTCAGCTTTATGGCCTCTGTGGTAAGTACACTGCCAGTCAGTAAAGGGTTAACACTTCAGACCACTGTGGGTGACGTCACAATGAATGAGGCGGCAGTGTTAATAAACTCCTGCAGTAATGATGATGAATGCGCTGATGTCATAAATACAAATGTTTATGACATAAAGAAGATTCCATATTAGAAGGTTTTACTGCCACATTCAGCGCCATATTGGATGGGACTGAGGACCTTGAGCTTGACTTCTCCACCAATGCCGACTTGATGTAATTTGGAGATTCTAGCAGGGAAACCCTACACCCAAGACCACTTCTTCATCACAGTGATGCCATCCTCTTCATACGGGTTGTCTGTAATAGAGGGGGGTTTCCAGCAGGAGATGCCCTTCTATTGGCCGGAGCGGAGACAGATGCTACAAGGAGGCATCTGGAGGACCCGTCTCATCCGTGGATCACCCATTCATTTTAATGGGTGCCCAGGAAGAGAGACACCCGCCTAGCCAACCAGATCAGCCGATTTATGTGTTTTATGTTGTTCGTTCATTGTATTGTCTTTCCTTGAAAATCTGAGAAAACTTACAAATTCTGTTACAAATTATATTTTGGCACCTTCTAAGCCCAGAGGAAGGGCAATCCTCCAGCCATGGTTTCCCTAGAGGTTTCCCCCACAGGGGGTTTTTCCTTTCCTGCGTGCTGGAGGGTGACTCTTCGTGAGTCGGAGGTTTGCCATTTTGGGTTTGGTCATATAATATAATAAAAGTTTTGACCATTTAACACCCAATTATAATGTTTTGTGTCTTTATTTTGCATTCTTTGGTTTGGTGATTGGGAATCTGGGTCTATTACATATCACAAAATCATAAGGCCGGACATCTACTTCCCACACTGACATAGAATGGAGACAACAAGCGTTGCTGCACAATTAAGTGTACACATCCTTACATTAACCCCTTCCTGACATTTGCCGTATGGGTACGCCATGGAAAGTTATGACTTCCCGCAAATTGCCGTATCAATACGCCAAATGTTTGGCAACGGCCCAGAAGCTGAGTCGGTGCCATCATCCCCGGATCTCAGCTGTATCTTACAGCTGACATCCGGCTGTAATGGCGGGGACCGAAATTAGCTTCGATCCCCGCCATTAACCCCTTAAGTGCAGCGCTCAAACACGAGTGCTGCACTTAAGGTGTTTGCAGCTCATCGGAACCCCAGCAATGAAATTGCCGGGGTTCCGGTGGCTGCAATGGCAACCGGAGGCCTAATACTGGCCTCCCGGTCTGCCTAATATGGAAGACGGTCAAGATCCGCCCGGCGGCGGAGCCTGATCGGCTTCCGTAGCCGCCGGAAAGATGGCATCCACCTTTAATGGCAGGAACCGGAGCTAGCTCCAATACCTGCCATTATCCCCCTCGATGCAGCAATCGAAAGCGATTACTGCATCGTAGTGGTTACTAGCAGATCACCAGCCCTGACAGGCAATCAGGACTGGCGACTGCTGCTATGGCAACAGGAGACACAATGGCCTCCTGCTCTGCTATTACGGAAGCCGATTAGGCCCCGCCGGGAGGCGAAGCCTAATCGGCTTGCTGTCAGTGAATAACTGACAGATCTAATACATTGCACTACGTAGGTAGTGCAAAGTATTAGAAAAAAAATGAAAAAAATAGAAGTTTGAAAACAATAAAAGTTTCAAGTAATAAAATAAAACACTATCGCCCTTTTTCGCTTATCAAGTCCTTTATTATTGAAAAAAAATAATAAACCATACGTATTTGGTATTGCCGTGACCGTAACGACCTGATGAATCAAAATATTATATTATTTATTGCACACGGTGAACAGCGTAAAAAAAACCTGTAAAAAACTATACCCGAGTTTCTGTTTTTTGGTCACTCTGCCCTACAAATATTGGAATAAAATGTGATCAAAACGTTGCACGTATCCAAAAATGGTACCTATAAAAACTATAGCTTGTCTCGCAAAAAACAAGCCCTCATACAGCTCCGTCGACAAAAAAATTGGAAAGATATGGTTCTCACAACTTGGCGACAGAAAAAATACATTCTTTTTACAAAAGCAATTTTAATGTGCAAAATGTTGTCAAACATAAAAAAGTTATAAATTAGGTATTTCCGGAATCGTACGGATCCACATAATAAAGTTAACTGGTAATGTATAACGCATGGTGAACACTGTATAAAAAAAAAAAAAAAAGCTGTGCCAGAATTGCGTTTTTTTGTTTACCTGGCCTTCCAAAAAATAGGATGGAAGGTGATCAAAAAGTCGCATGTACCCGAAAATGGTAACAATAATCGTTACAGCTTGTCCTGCAAAAAAACAGCCCTCATACCGCTACGTCTATGAAAAAATAAAATTAGTTATGGCTCCAATAAGTCAGGAAATAAAAAATATGCAGTTGTGCCCGAGGGGAACATTTCCTCTGTTTCAGGAGGCGATTTATCAAGGATCTAAAATTAGGGAACCAGGAAGGGGAGGGCCCAAACATATCTGCTGGAAGCGAGGGTGCCCGTATTATACCAGGACAACACTTCACAGCAAAATTCCCCAAACTGCAAATATGCGGACCAAAAGGGGCATAAGAAAGGACGCCATATATCAGTGCGACACTGGCCTGTGCAGAAAGGATTGCTTCACAGCGTAACACACATAAATGGATTATTTTATTGTTTTTTTACCCCATTATTATACCCCCTGACTATGCCCCTGATGTACTCTGCCCAGCTCACATATGCCCCACGTTATAAACGGAAACACTCCAAACAAAACTATTACCAAGCAAATTCCACGCTCCAAAAGCCAAATGACGCTCCCACCCATCTGAACCCTACAGTGTGCCCAAACAGCAGTTTCCTTCCACATATATGGCATCGTCATACCCGGGAGAACCCTTTTAAAAAAATTTGGGGTGTGTGTCTCCAGTGACATAAGCTGGGTATGACATATTTGCCTTCGAAATGGCATTTCTAGAGAAAAATATCAATTTTTACTTTGCACCACCCGCAGCGCAATCATTTATGGAAAATACCTGTGGGTGAAAATGCTCACTACACCCCTTAATAGATGCCTTGAGGGGTGCAGTTTCCAAATGGGGTCACTTCTCAGGGCTTTCTTTTTATTATTTCACATCTGAGCCTCTGCAATTGTGATCCAATACTTTATAAATCGCCAAATTAGGCCTCGATTTTGCATGGTACGCTTTCACTCCTGAGCCTGGTCGAATGTTCGGCAAAAGATTAGGGCAACATGAAGGGTGTTTCTAAAACCAGGAAACCCAGCATAATAATTAGAGAGCTGTCTTGTTATGGTGGCACAAGCTGGGCACCACATATTGGCATATCTATGGAAAAAAAAATCCCATTTTCACTCTGCAACATCGAGTGCACACTAATTTCTACAAAACACCTGCAGGGTTAACATGCTTACTACACCCCTAGGTAAATGCATTGAGGGCGTAGTTTCCAAAATGTGGTCACTTCTGCGGGGTATCCACAGTTTTGGTCCCACAGGTGCCCAGAAACCAATCCAGCAAAATCTGCACTCCAAATGGCGCTCTTTCCTTTCTGAGCCTTGCCGTGTGCCCAAACAGCCGTTTATGACCACATATGGGGTATTGCCGTACTCGGGAGAAATTGCTTTACAAATGTTGTGTTCTTTTTTTGCATTATTTGTTGAGAAATCCCAAAAATTTGCGGTAAAACTACGTCTTATTGAAGAAAAAGGATTGTTTTTATTTTCACTGCCCAATTCTAATAAATTCTATGAAACATCTATGGGGTCAAAATGCTCACAATACTCCTAGATGGATTCCTCAAGGGGTGTAGTTTCCTAAAGGGAGTCACTATTTGGGCGTTTTCATTGTTTTGCCCCTCAGGGGCTTTGCAAATGCGACATTGCCTCCGCAAACCATTCCTGCTAAATGTGATCTCCAAAAGCCAAATAGCGCTCTTTCCATTCTAAGCCCTGCCGTGTGTCCAAACAGCCGTTTATTACCACATGTGGGGTACTGTTTTACTCGGGAGAAATTGCTTTACAAATTTTGCTGGCTTTTTCTCCTTCAGTCTTTGTGGAAATGAGAAAAAATGTGCTAAAAATACATTTTCTTTGAAAATATGTAGATTTTTATTTTCAGTGCCTACTTCCAATAATTTCTGCAAAAAACCTGTGGGGTCAAAACGCTCAGTATACCCCTATATAATTTCCTCAATGGGTGTAGTTTCCAAAATGAGGTCACTTGTGGGGGGTTTACACTGTTTTATCCCCTCAGGGGCTTTGTAAATGTGACATGGCCTCCGCAAACCATCCCTGCTAAATGTGAACTCCAAAAGCCAAATGGTGCTCCATCCGTTCTAAGCCCTGCCGTGTGTCCAAACAGCCATTTATTACCACATGTGGGGTATTGTTTTACTCGGGAGAAATTGCTTTACAAATGTTGTGGTGCCTTTTCTCCTTCAGTCCTTGTGGAAATGAGAAAAAATTAGCTTTACCTACATTTTCTTTGAAAAAATGTAGATTTTTATTTTCAGGGCCTACTTCCAATAATTTCTGCAAAAAACCTGCGGGGTCAAAACGCTCAGTATACACCTAGATAATTTCCTTGAGGTGTGTAGTTTCTCAAATGGGATCACTTTTGGTGGATTTCCACTGTTTTGGCACCGCAAGAGCCCTTGAAACCTGACATGGTGCCTAAAATATATTCGAATAAAAATAAGGGCCCAAAATCCACTAGGTGCTCCTTTGCTTCTGAGGCCGGTGCTTCAGTCCAGTAGCACGCTACAGCCACATATGGGATATTTCCTAAAACTGCAGAATCTGGGCAATAAATATTGAGTTGCATTTCTATGGAAAAACTTTCTGTGTTATAAATAAAAATGGATTAAAAATTTATTTGTAAATTTCACCCCTACATTGCTTTAATTCCTGTGAAAAGTTTAAAGGGTTAAGAAATGTTCTAAATGCTGTTTTGAATACTTTGAGGGGTGAAGTTTTCAAAATGGGGTGACTTTTTTTGGGTTTCTAATATATAAGGCCCTCAAAGCCACTTCACAAGTGAACGGGCCCCTGTAAAAATAGCCTTTTGAAATTTTCTTGAAAATGTGAGAAATTGCTGCTAAAGTTCAAAGCCTTGTAACGTCCTAGAAAAATAAGAGGATGTTCAAAAGACGACGCCAAACTAAAGTAGACATATGTGGGATGTTAGTTAGCAACAATTGTGTGTGTTATAACTACCTGCCTTACAAGCAGATACATTTAAGTTGAGAAAAATTCAAATGTTTGCAATTTTTCGCTAAATTTTGGTGTTTTTCACAATTAAATACTGAACATATTGAGCAAATTTTGCCAGTAACATCAAGTCCAATGTGTCATGAGAAAACAATCTCAGAATCGCTTGGATAGCTAAAAGCAATCCGACGTTATTACCACATAAAGTGACACATGTCAGATTTGAAAAATGAGGCTCTGTCAGGAAGGTCAAAAGTGGCTAAAGAGGGAAGGGGTTAAGATATTGTATTACAGTCTGTAGCCTTTGGGGGGAATATATTAACCTTTCTACAACAGTTTACTAAAATACACAAATGTTGACATTTTTGGGGTGCAAAAAATGGGCGGGGCTTAGCAGAAATGGCCAACAATTTTACTATAAGTTACGCCAGTAACTGATGTAAATTATAGCAGAAATCTATATTTATAGTGCGGCCCAGATTTATCTCTGGGGAGCGTAACAAGGCAAAGTTCCGTGCCAGACCCATACCTCCCCCCAATCATACTGTTTGCCCCCCAATCAGACAATAAAATACATTTTAAAAATGTACTTACCTCACCACTCCGATTCTCCCTCCCGGATTCCCTCAGGCTCTTACAGCACGCCGCAGCACGTAGAAAGTACTGATGACAGGCCGCGTTGCAGCTAAAAGATGCAACACATTTATTAAGAGTCTTTCGCCTGTTAATAAATGTGTTGCATCTTACTCCAGCAAACTGTTTAATAGGACTGGTGTATGAAACGCCAGTATTAAAGGGAATGTGTCGCTAGAAATTTTATTTTATTTTTTTCAGGAAATATTATAAATTAGATTCTAATTTATAACATTTCCATGTGCTGGTCACTAGAGGGAGCAATTCTCAAAATTGCCGCATTGGCATGTGGTAAAGCAACCTCATTGCCTTATGCTGCAAATTTGTAGTAGACACACTCGCTCTAGTGTCCTCACAGAATCCCCCCTCCTTTATCCTGCCTAGTGCCAGGAGAAAGAAGGGGGTTGAATCTTCAAACCTCCTACACTGTGTGCCGCCATTTTCTGAGCGAATGCACAGTGTAGGAAGATTAGATACAGTGCTCAGCAGAAAGTATAACACTAACATACACACACATCACATACACAAACATAACTTACCTGCTCCTGCCGCCGCCTCCGCCCTGCCGCTCCTAGTCCTTGCATCTGCGCTGCCTTCAACATATGGCCGGAAGCCGCGACCGGAAGTCGTCATCTTACTGTCCGGCCGTGGCTTCCGGTCCACATGAAAATAGCGCTGGATGTCGCTCTACTAAAGACCTTTCTTTTGATCTGTGTGGGAGTGGCGCATGCGCCGTTCCCACACAGACGGCATACACTATAGTGAATGGAACGGCTCCCGTTCGCATTCTCTATGGGAATGTATGTGCCGTATTCCATCTCTGTATGTGTCGTTAATGGACAGATACAGAGATGAAAAAAAAAATGGCAGCCCCCATAGAGAAGTAAAAGAAGGAAAAAAGTAAAAAGTACAACAAAAAAACACAAATAAATACAATTTATTTTAATGAGATACTAAAAGCAATATTATATATATATATATATATATATATATATAAAAAAACATTTCCGTGACACCTTCCCTTTAAAAGGGTTTTCCACGTTCTGACAACTGATGACCTATCCACTGGATAGGTCATCAGTATATGATCGGTGCGTGAACCTTTTAGAAGGTTAATCTTTACCCGCTAAGGTGGAAGGGTTGGTTCCAATGCCTAGTTATGGTGGTGTCTGAGGAAATAAAGGTCCTTTTAGACGTCCCGATACTGACCATGAAAACCAGCACCAATCGACGATACAGCGTGTCACAAGGAGCAATCATCGTTAATGTATGGGGGCAAACAATCGTTACTACACCAGACCCCGCACCGATCCACCACTCCAGCTGCCTCTGGGCACCGGACAACACTGCCGGAAGTAGATGGCTCCGGTCAAAGAATAGAGGCCGAGCTGCAGTTCTGCCGAACGGCTGCTATGCAGTGATCTGAGCAATCTGCTTCCGGCAGTGTTGTCCAGTGCCCAGAGGCAGCTGGACTGGCAGATCGGTGCGGGGTCTGGTGTAGTAACGATTGTTTGCCCCCATACATTAACGATGATTGCTCCTTGTGACACGCTGTATCGTCGATTGGTGCTGGTTTTCATGGTCAGTATCGGGACGTCTAAAAGGACCTTTATTTCCTCAGACACCACCATAACTAGGCATTGGAACCAACCCTTCCACCTTAGCGGGTAAAGATTAACCTTCTAAAAGGTTCACTATGTACACATAAGGGCTGACGGTGAAAACAGCGTATAACTGTGTCCTCCAAATCTTATGGAGCAGGAGTTGTTCTAGATTCCTCTTTATATCCCAGACACGTTCATACCATTTTAGACAATGAATCGACATATCGCAAACTTGTGGCGAAACCAAGCACCGCATGTAAGGAATCTTTAAAAAATCTGCTAGAAGAAGGAATTGGATCAGGAGTATTAGCCAACAAACAGGCAGAATACTTACTGATAGAATTCCCTATTGTTCCCATATTCCATGGGATGCCAAAAATCCATAAATTTGCATGGTCTTGAAACTTGGGTTATCTGTGACGTAGTTGGCTAGTACTCCTGCAAACAGGCCTGCCATCAGGGTATTACCGCTGGTACTACTGTCAGGGGCCTGGCCACAAAAGTAAAATAAAGTGGGCAGCCGCCGCTCATCAAGGTTATGATTAGCGTTAATTGGTTTGTAGAAAGGAATGGGATCGATGCAGGGGCCAGCTCCGCAACTTGGTGAGTGACTGTTTTAAAGCAGTAGATTCAGTTTAATAATTTTTTTCATGTTGCCCCTCTGCTCCCACCTTCCCACCTGTCTCTCTCCCCTTCCCCTCCCCAGACCCCAGTCAAGCGTCATATTCACTCTGGCCCAACTCCCGCCTCGGCCACTTTCCGTTCTCTTAGCCTACTCCTCCGCCTACATCCTGGTATAATAGCTAAAGAAAATTACCCTATGAGGTTTAGAGTCAGTTAGTTATATGTCAACATTTTGATCTAAGGTTTGCACACCATGACAGTCGGTAGTCATGTAGACTGGACACTTCCATGATTTGAATACGCTGTGACGTGGCACATTAGGTCACGGGAACGTGGTGTAAAGGATCTGCCAGACACAGCTTCTGTGTCGACGCCCGTGGTTAATCAGTCTGCACCTGCTCCTAGGTCTGATAGAGTGACTTGATCTGCTACCACTCAGGCTGGTAGGCTCAGGAGTGGGAGAACCTATTACAGCCTGGCCAGACGGTTCTAGCTCCCGGCCTCGGTCTATTTATACCTTCATTTCCTGCTTGTCTTTGCCTGTGATTATTTCCTGTTTTCTGGCTCTGCTGCTCCTGCTATTATTATTGACCTTGCTTCATTTTGACCCTGGCTTTACTGACTACGCTCCTGCTCTGTGTTTGGTACCTGGTACACTCCTGTTTTGACTCGACTCGTTCACTACGCCTGTTGCTCACTGTGTTGCCGTGGGCAACTGCCCCATTTCCCTTAGCTTCTGTGTACACTTGTCTGTTTGTCTGTCGTGCACATATTGAGCGTAGGGACCGTCGCCCAGTTGTACGCCGTCGCCTAGGACGGGCCGTGCAAGTAGGCAGGGACTGAGAGGCGGGAAGATTAGGGCTCACCTGTCTGTATCCCTACCCCATCATTACACGTGGTATCTAGGTTACATCAACACTTTCATGACGTATCTTGTGGTTCACGCTTGGGCATTGGAGATGAAGAAGACTGGAAGAAGTCATCATGGCGTTCTGGGCCAGCTGAAGAAGAAAAGAGAACGTGAACGACTCCAATCTAAGAAGATGTCACATGTGAGTCACTGAATTTCACTGCACTGTATTCACTTATATGGTCTGCAGAATGCCTGTGTAGGACTGATATCTGTCACAATATGGTGGGAACACTGGTCTTTGTTTTACAACACACATCTTTAGTACACATTTAAGAGTGTTTAAATTATTTCTATATAGTTGAAGGGTAGACCCGCAAGAATTATTTCCTTTGGTGGGTCCAAGGTACCTCAGTCAGACACTGAGTGTACAGATCCTTGCATTAAGATATTGTATTACTGTCTGTAGCCTTAGACGAGAATTTATTAACCTTGCTAAGCCTCTTATCTGGCATAGAAAAATCCCAAAAGTGCAGGAAAGTTTTCGGTCACTTTTCGCTGCCTTTGGCACTTTTTTGAAAAGTGTGTGGCGCTTTGCGGAAAGGGCCGACAATTTTACTATCATTTACACCAGTAACGGGCGTAATGTAAAGCAGAAATCAACGCCAGCTCCGAGCTAGTGTACAATTTTACATTGAGTGTGCAACAAAAGGACTAAGCCAGACCCTGTATCTCCCCCACTAATCAGACTGTTTTGTGCCACAAGACATGTGTTTTACCCACACCCCTAAAAAAAACAAAAAAAAAGATATATATATCTGAGACAGCGTATCTATAAGGGTATATTCACACGCTGTGTTTTCAGGCGTATTTCGGCGCGTAAACGCCTTCAAATACGCCTGAAAAATCGGTAGCCCAATGGCTTCAAACATCTGCCTATTGTATTTTAAAACGGCACGTAAAAAGAAGGAGCATGTCACTTCTTGAGCCGTTTTTGGAGATGTTTTTCATTGTGTCAATGGAAAAACAGCTCCAAAAACAGCTAGAAAAAAACACCTCAAAAAACGTTTACAGCTTCAAAAATGGCTGTAAATCAAAGGCTGTGTTCTCTGAAAACAGCTCTGTAATTTTCAGCCATTTTTGACTTTGCGTGTGAACCCTAAGACTATGACACCTGATAGCTCTGCTACTTGATAGGAGACAGCGGCTCAGCAGACAGTATCACATATAATATGCTGAGATACAACGGCTTAGTAGACAGTATCACACATGCTAGCCCCAATTAAAAGGTTAATTGGGAAAAAATGTCTTATAGTGTTTTTCGATAAAGGTCACTTGAACTGGTATCATTTAAACAGTTAACCGATGAATGACGCTGTTTACGTGGAATTTACCCTGCGGCCTAATGTACCATATAAAGTATTAAAAAAACAATGTAAAAAAACCTACATTTTGTGGGGTGAATTGAACAAAAAACCTGTAATTCCGCCATTTCTGTTTTGATTTTACAGTGTTCATCGGGTGGCATGAATTGCATGATAACTTGATTCTGCGTGTCGTTACGATTATGGCGATACCAAATTTATATAGTTTTATTTTTTACTAAATAATTTGTTTTTGTGACGCTGCATTCGAAGATGAACTGCATAGTTTTTCAATGCAACAGCACTTCATAGGGCGGGAAGGGGTTAAAACCCACTCTCTGAAGCCCCCCTTCAAGATACATTTCAACTAATCTGGTCCCCATGGCAGAAATATGTCTTTCCATCTGGCACCTCCAGCAGACTCCTTTCAGTCTAGTTTGATATCTTTTACCTCAGAGTTCCTCTTTTTCCCTTTTTTTACTTTCTTCTTTCCCTCTCCCCTTCTTCTCCTTCTCCCCCCACTTTATTTTAACTATTTCTAACAGGAGCTGTGCAGAGTTATAAAAATATGGCTGCTTTCTTCCAAAAACAGCACCACACCTATCCACAGGTTGTATCTGGTATTGCAGGTTAGCTCCATTGAAGTGAATGGTAATGAGCTGTAATACCACACACAACCTATGGACAGGTGTGGTGCTGGTTTTTGGAGAAAGCAGATAAGTTATCTCATCCTGGAGAACTCTTTGTCATGGATAGTTCTTGTGCGGAGATGCTCCCTGCATTATCCCTTTTCCTTTATGGCCGCTGATATGTTCTATTCAGCTTTATGGCCTCTGTACTAAGTTCATTTCCAGTCATTAAAGGGTTAACACTTCAGACCACTGTGGGTGACGTCACAATGTATGAGTTGTGCAGTGGTAATAAATTCCTGTAGTAATGATGATGAAGGTGCTGATGTCATAAATACAAATGTTTATGACATAAAGAAGATTCCATATTAGAAAGTTTTACTGCCACATTCAGCGCCATATTGGATGGGACTGAGGACCTTGAGCTTGACTTCCCCACCAATACCGACCTGATGTAATTTGGAGGTTCTAGCAGGGAAACCCTTCACCCCAGACCACTTCTTCATCACATCCTCTTCATACGGGTTGTCTGTAATAGAGGGGGGTTTCCAGCAGGAGATCCCCCTCTATTAGCCAGAGCGGAGACAGATGCTACAAGGAGGCATCTGGAGGACCCGTCTCATCCGTGGATCTCCCATTAATTTTAATGGGTGCCCAGGAAGAGAGACATCCGCTTAGCCAACCAGATCAGCCGATTTATGTGTTTTATGTCGTTCGTTCGTTCGTTCGTTCGTTCGTTCGTTCGTTCGTTCATTGTATTGTCTTTCTTGCAGACACTGAAGCGCCTAGGGAGAGTGTCAGGGACTGCAAGGGGTTAAGAAAGAATGGAACGGTTTAAAATAATGCCCAGGACCAGGATTGGTTAACAAGTAGTAAGAGGGGCGTGGTTAAGAAGATATAAGGCAGGGGTTTGGAGCAGAAACCCCTCTTACCTTCAAGCTGCAGTGGAAGAAACACCTTTGCTGCTGCTGTGGAGATTCAGAGCGTGTTCTTTCAAGAAGATGGCAGAAGAACTGTTGCGGAAGGTGGCACAGCGGGTAGCGTCGGAGGGACCTGCCTGGCTGGAATCCCTGTTGGAGGAAGGAGAGAAGCGAGGTTCAGAGCGCGGCACGGAGCATTCGGGAGCGGCTACTCGAGGTAGGCCGCAGCGCGTTACACGCCCTCCGGTTCGACTGAGCCCTAGCCCCGTTGCTATGAGGGGTGCTGTGACTGCTGCACAGTCATGCGGTGGTCCCAGCAGGTCCCCTAGGCCTATGTCGACGGGTGCTTCGTCGGTCGACATAGTGCCCCCCTCCCCCCCGCCCACTCGTCGCGCTGGCGTCCTTCCCCATGGCGGTAAGAGGGCGGCTGTTAAACCGGCACGGGCTCGGTACAACCCGCCTCGAGCTGCTGATGCGGGCGCGGTGGCAGCGGTCGATTTTCGTGACAGTGGGGTGAATATGGCGGACACAGGTGATTGGTCCGACATGGTTGCTTACCATGCGGCATGTTCACAGGAGCTGGGACTTGCTTCTGGTGCCTGTGTGCAGCCGGGGTCGGCGCCATTTTTCCCCGTGCTGTTCTCTGCGCAGCCAGAATTGGCGGCGGGGAGAACAGGGGCGGGACGTCCTGGCAGGCGCAGTGCGGCCAGGAAACAAGATGGCGGCTCACATAAAAAGAAGATGGCGGCGGGTTCGGGGAAGCGGGCGGTGAGCAAACAGCCCAGCCAGGGGGCGGGGGCTTCTGCGGTGCCTGTCGCTTCTCCACCCCGGTCCCCCCCTGGCCCCTGTCAGCATGGGTTAAGGCCAGGGGGGAGTGTGCTAGGAAAGATGGGGTCGAGGGTGTTTTGGACTCGATTTGCCCTTCTCCTGCCTTGTCATCTTTTTCTCCTGCAGGTCCAAGAAGGGAGCGTTCCAGGCGAGGGAGGAAACGCCGGGCTGGAGGACATCGCCGGCACGGCCATCATAGACGTCGCAGATCGGGTGACGTGAAGAGGCGTGGTCGGCGGTATTCCTCGTCTTCCAGCAATGGATTCTCCTCCTCGTCGGCGACGACGTCTGCATCGTCAGGATCGTGGAGGAGGTCGTCGCGGAGATCATCACGGCCGCAGAGACGCAGTCGACGCCGGGAGGTGCAGCGCTTGTCGGTGGATCAGGAGCAGCTGTCCCAGGTTGTCCCTCCCGCCGGGCCGGTGGAGGAGGTGCAGGCCGTGGTTCCAGTGCCTCGGCAAGTGGCTGAAGGACCCTCTGGAGTCGGTGGGACCTCTGGGAGCGGTGAGTCGGCCTGCGGTGACGCATGGCTTAATAAATCTATTGCATCGGGTGCGGATTTGATTTCTGTTGTAAAAAACGTGGTGGCTGGGTTAAAAGTGAATGAGGGAACGTTGTGTCCCTCGGTGCCACCAGAGGGAGCTATGCCCCCGTCTGAGAGAGAGAATGCTTTAGCTAGTTTGACGTTTAGAGATTCATTGTTTTGTGGAGTCGCTCCTCTCGGGACTCATTTGTCAGCTGAGATCAAGGACAAGATTTGGAGGAATGAATTTGTGGATATTTGGTCCTTGGTCTCGGTGGAGCAGGTGACTGTCGACAAGGAGCGGGGTTTTGAGAGAGGTTCAGATAGGAAAGCGAAAGTCGCGAAAACATTTGGTAACTGGGTACAGTGTTACGCTACACTGGCTCATGTTGTTTGCCAACGCTATCCTGGGTAAGGGGCCGAGTTGTTTGTCTATTTTGACACAATTTTCAGCGCCCACAGGCTGCACGGTGGTGCGGCCTGATGGCGATATGATGAAGAATTTCGGCGTCGTTTGGCTTTGTCGCCTGATATTAGTTGGGCGACGAAGGCAACGGACGTGTGGTTGCAGCTTATCTTAGCGCAAGGGAGCAGGCAACAACGCCCCTTTCCCAGTGCGGCCGCAGCTCCGGGCCCCGCCCCTGGAGTTGCGGCCGCTAGGCCCACGGGTGCCTGTTGGCTCTACAACGAGGGCCACTGTCGTTTCTTTGCCACGTGCAAATTCCGACATGAATGCTCCATCTGTGGGGGCGCTCATGCGGCGCTCCGGTGTTTCCGGAGAGGTAAGCAGCCGGTTAAGGCACCTCCTTCCGGCGCAGCGGAGAACGCCGGTGAACGTTCTCGAGATGGGCCCATGGTTAGAGCGGTACCACAGGAGGCGGGAAGCAGAGGTACTCACTAGCGGGTTTTCGTTTGGTTTTGAGATTCCTTTTGAATATTCTGCGACATTGTCATTGGCTGACAATTTGAAGTCAATCAATGAGAATGTGGGCATTGCGCGGCTAAAATTGGCGAAAGAAGTGGAATTAGGGAGAATGGCAGGTCCATTCAGCGAGCCGCCGTATACGAATCTGCGAGTTTCCCCCCTTGGTTTAGTTCCAAAGAAGGAACGAGGAAAGTTTAGGCTAATTCATCACCTTTCCTTTCCTCGCGGTGGTTCTGTTAACGACGGTATTTCTAGGGCGGAGGCGGCGGTTTCGTATACGTCTTTCGATGTTGCAGTAAGGCTGGTACAGGCGGCTGGACAGGGGGCGTTGTTAGCTAAATCTGATATTGAAGCGGCCTTTCGTTTGCTGCCGGTTCATCCGGAGTGTTTTCACCTGCTGGGTTGTTGTTTAGATAAAGGGTTTTACGTGGATATGTGCTTTCCAATGGGTTGTTCAATATCATGCAGTTACTTTGAAATGTTTGCGTCATTTTTAGAATGGGTAGTTCGTTTGGAGTCAGGTTGTGACTCGGTCATTCATTATCTGGATGATTTTCTTTTTGTAGGCCCGGGGGGCTCTGGGTTGTGCAGCACGTTGCTGAGAGTGTTTCGACAGGTGATGTCGCGTTTCGGTGTACCTATTTCCGAAGATAAGACGGAAGGTCCTTTAACTGTTTTATATCTATCGAAATAGATAGCGAGCGGATGATTTTTCGCTTGCCCGATGATAAATTGGCAAGGCTAGTGACGCAAGTTGACCAGGTCATGGGGTCGAAAAAAGTGACGTTAAAACAGTTACAGTCGTTAATGGGATTGCTGGTGTTTGCTTGTCGTATAATTCCAATGGGTCGTGTTTTCTCTAGGCGTTTGTCTTTAGCCACTAGAGGTATCTCGAAGCCAAATCATTTTATCCGGGTAACCTCTTGGATGAAGAAGGATTTGTTTGTCTGGCATTTGTTTTTGAGTTCGTTTAATGGGAGGTCGGTGTGTCAGGACGCGGAGTTGTCTAATGTAGACTTGGAATTGTTTACGGATGCAGCCGGAAGTGATGGTTTTGGAGCAATTTTGGGCCGAAGTTGGTGTAGGTCCCCTTGGCCCTTGCATTGGAGTGATTTGGGAGTTTTACGTAATTTGACGCTATTGGAATTGTTTCCTATTATAGTTGCAATAGAGTTGTGGGGTAGCGTGATGGTGAATAAGAGGATTGTATTTTGGACAGACAACATGGCGGTGGTGCATGCGGTGAATGGGTTGTCGTCTAGTTCATTGCCGGTATTAGATTTATTAAGACGGTTGGTTTTGAAGTGTTTGCGTTTGAATGTGTGGTTTCGTGCGAAACATGTTCCGGGAGTCCGTAATGTGATGGCTGATGCTTTGTCTCATTCACAGATGTCCCGGTTTCGGGAATTGCACCCGGCAGCTTTGGCAGAAGGGGTGTCCCCCCCCCTTCACTTATGGGCCCTGGTCGAGGACAACTTATGAGGCTGTCGAGGGGTTCGGTGGTACCGGCGACTTGGAAGAGTCATTGCAGAGCGTGGGAATCGGTGGTTGGAGATTGCGGGGAGTAACTTCCCATCACAGGATGGGTGTCACCTGGACGTCACGTTAGCAAGTTTGGTACAAATACGTCAGGAAGGGGGTAGTGCGGCCACGGCGAGCAAGTTTTTAGCAGGGGTGGCCTTTATGTTAAAATTGTGGGGATGCAGAGATGTTACAAAAGAATTTGTAGTTCGGCAGTCTTTAAAAGGGTGGAAAAAAGAGGCGTGTTCCAGGGACACGAGGCGGCCAGTATCTTTTTCGCTTTTGGGTCGGCTTCTAGCCGTTTTATGTTTTGTGTGTCGGGATGAATATGAAGTGTCCTTGTTCGGCGCGGCGTTTTCTTTGGCTTTCTTTGCCGCATTACGGGTTAGTGAGCTGGTTCCGCACAGCGTGGGGGCAAGCGGTGGTCTTCTCGGATCGGATGTAGTGACGTTGGGAGATTCTCTCAGGGTCTGTGTGCGGAGGTCAAAGACTGACATGGTAGGGAGTGGTGCTTGGCTGTCGATTGGGGGGCAGGATTGCCCGGTAAAATGGGTCCAGGAATTCGTGTTGGTCCGAGTGCCCGGGGCTCAATTCTTGATCCATCAGGATGGATCCGCAATGTCGCGTTTTCAATTTGAGGCGATTTTTAAGGCCGGTCTGAGGTACCTGGGTTTGCCACCGGGCGAGTTTGGTACACATTCGTTTAGGATAGGGGCGGCAACTGAGGCGGATGCCTTGGGCTTGGATTCGGCGGCTATCATGAGTCTGGGTAGATGGCGGTCTAATAGCTATAAGTCATATGTGCGACCGGATTTGGTTTTAAAGAGTGTGTAAGCTGGAAATTTTTATAGTAAAAATGTCGCCCCCTTCACCCCCCCTCCCCCCCACCCCTGTTTTCCTTCCTTGTTTTATATGGAGTGTTATGTTAATCCTGCCTGTATCTTCATTTGACCGGAATGTAGCTTAATTTCTTTGTTAGGGTCGCAGCGCCCCCAAGTGTGGATCTTGGGGCATTCGTACGTGCATTGGGCAGCGGTTCGAGCGGGAAGGAGGCCGTTAGGTCCGAATTTGGGCCTCTCACAGGCCGACGTCCATTGGAGAGGTGTCCGGGGATTACGGTGGGTGCAGTTACTGCCAGAAGTAGTGGCAGTTACAAGGCACACGTACGGACCTGTTGTCCTGATAATACATGCTGGTGGAAATGATATCGGCCAAGTAAAAATGGCCGAGTTATTGTCATTTATACGGACGGATTTGGCGCGTTTTCAGGACCTGTTCGCCCGTTGCGTGGTAGTTTGGTCTGAGATAGTGGCGCGCACGGTGTGGCGAGGAGCGAGGAACATGGCAGCGTTGGAGAGAGTGCGCAAGCTAATTAATGTGCGGGTGTCGCGGTTCATTCGCTCTATAGGGGGGATCGGGTTGCGACACCAGTCCCTGGAGGGGGATAATGCAGATTTGCTGGCGCCGGATGGAGTGCATCTGAATGATATCGGGCTCGATATCTTTTTATTGGACCTCTTGGATGGTGCCGAGAGAGGGTTGGCGTTGCTTGGTGGGGGTGGTCAGGGGACTGAGTAGGTTTCTCAGTTCCCCTTCTTGGCGGAAAGTACGGCAGATGAAGACGGAGGTAGCACCCTACATGCCTGATGGAGACAGGGAGCATCGGCATTTCAGGAGGAGAGAGAAATAAATATATATATATGTCTTCATGCCGATGTTTGTAAATAAGAATAAAGCTGTGGCCACTTCCACATTTCCATAAAGAAGGTGTTGGTGTGTTGATTCAAAGAAGGATGGTTAAGGTCCTGGGCAGGTAAAGTGGATAATGGGTCCTTGCAGTCCTTAAAAATCTGAGAAAACGTATAAATTCTGTTACAAATTATATTTTGGCACCTTCTAAGCCCAGAGGAAGGGCAATCCTCCAGCCATGGTTTCCCTAGAGGTTTCCCCCACAGGGGGTTTTTCCTTTCCTGCGTGCTGGAGGGTGACTCTTCGTGAGTCGGAGGTTTGCCATTTTGGGTTTGGTCATATAATATAATAAAAGTTTTGACCATTTAACACCCAATTATAATGTTTTGTGTCTTTATTTTGCATTCTTTGGTATGGTGATTGGGATTCTGGGTCTATTACATATCACAAAATCATAAGGCCGGACATCTACTTCCCACACTGACATAGAATGGAGACAACAAGCGTTGCAGCACAATTAAGTGTACACATCCTTACATTAAGATATTGTATTACGGTCTGTAGCCTTTGGGGGGAATATATTAACCTTTCTACAACAGTTTATTAGCGTAGAAAATTCACAAAATACGCAAATGTCATAATTTTTGGGGGCAAAAAATGAGCGGGGCTTAGCAGAAATGGCCAACAATTTTACTATAATTTACGCCAGTAACTGATGTAAATTATAGCAGAAATCTATATGTATAATGCCGCACAGATTTATCTCTGGGGGGCGTAACAAGGCAAAGGTCCGTGCCAGACCCATACCTCCCCCCCAATCAGACTGTATGCCCCAATCAGACAATAAAATACATTTTAAAAATGTACTTTAAATGTACAGCAAGCCGCGGCACATAGAAAGTACTGATGACAGGCCGCGTTGCAGCTAAAAGATGCGACACATTTATTAAGAGTCGTTCGCCTGTTAATAAATGTGTTGCATCTTACTCCAGCAAACTGTTTAATAGGACTGGTGTATGAAACGCCAGTATTAAAGGGAATGTGTCGCTAGGAATTATTTATTTTTTTCAGTTAAACAGTTAGTATATAAGTGATTAAACATTGTTTTAATTTTTTAATTTTTTCACAAGTCAGGAAATATTATAAATCAGATTCTAATTTATAACATTTCCATGTGCTGGTCACTAGAGGGAGCAATTCCCAAAATTGCAGCATTGGCATGTGGTAAAGCAACCTCATTGCCTTATGCTGCAAATTTGGAGTAGGCACGCTCGCTCTGCCCCAGCACACACCAGTAAACATACCTACCAACTTTCAAGTATCTAATCTAAGTAATCTCCGCCCACACATACCCGGTTCAGCCCACTCATTATTATGTTCCCATAGGACCCCCTACACAGTATAATGACAAATAGCTGCCCCCATACAGTTTAATGCCCCCTTAGCTACCCCTAGTACCAGTGCGCACATATAAAGTGCCAGTGCCCATATAGATAGTGTCACACACAGTGCCCATGTAGATGGTGCCACTCCCCCAGGGATTCCACTCCAGGAGGAGCCCCTGCCGTCACTGTCCATATATGGACAGTGACGTAAGGCATTCCCTATAGGAGCAGAATCTCTGTCCAGAGCGTCGGCCACGCTGTGGCCAAGGATTGCTCTCCAGGAGGAGCCCTTGATGTAATTGTACATATATGGAAAGTGACATCAGGGGTTCCGCCTAGGAGCGGAATCCCCGGCCAGACCATCGGCAATGCAAAGGCAGTGGATTCCGTTCCAGGAGTAGTCCCCGACGTCAATGTTCATATATGGATAGTGAGACAAGGGGCTCCGCACTTAAAGTAGCGCTGTGCCCGGGAATTCCTCGGCGAGTGGTACTAATACAGAAGCAGGGAGCTGACGATCCCTTTCATTAGCATTGGATTAAACTGTATCTGCATCCTGAGGGCGCAGATACAGTTGACACCAAGACATACCACCAGCCGCTTGGGACAGCGTAACAGCGCCCAGAATCCTGGACTACCCCCCTATATCCGGGACGGTTAGGAGGTATGCAGTAATTAGGACCATGCACATGCGCAGATTCCACAGTAAATGCTTGTTCATGAGCCTGCAAAGGAGGAGCTGCTCAGTTTGCCATTAGGGTGATGACTGACGGATAAGGCCTCGTTCACATCTGCACTATTGTCTCTGGTAAAATCACGGTCCCCCGCCTGACGGAAAGCCAATGGAACCCACTAAAGTCAATGAGTTCTGTCGGCAGGTGGCGGTGTCCGTTGTGCGACGGAACAGTTGCTTACGTTATTCCTTTGTTCTGCACCACTGATGGAGCAGAACAACGAAACACACCAACGCAGGTGTGAACAGGGCCTTAGAGAGATAACTGAATACAGCAGCTGGCCATGAACTGAAATACACTGCAGGTACAGAAGACAAATGGTAGACCAATTAGAAATGTGATTTATTTTACAAAATACATACAAGGCAATTAAAAAAAAAACTGCAAAGGTGTACATAGCCTTTAAGGGTATGTGCACACAATAGCAGGCTTTTACGTCTGAAAAGACAGACTGTTTTCAGGAGAAAACAGCTGCCTTGTTTCAGACGTAAATGCTCCTCCTCGCATTTTGCGGGGCTTCTCTGACAGCCGTAAATTTTGAGCTGTGCTTCATTGAGTTCAATGAAGAAACGGCTCAAATTACGTCTGAAAGAAGTGTCCTGCACTTCTTTTGACGAGGCTGTATTTTTACGCGTCGTCGTTTGACAGCTGTCAAACGACGACGCGTAAATGACAGGTTGTCTGCACAGTACGTCGGCAAACCCATTCAAATGAATGGGCAGATGTTTGCCGACGTATTGTAGCCTTATTTTCAGATGTAAAACGAGGCATAATACGCCTCGTTTACGTCTGAAAATAAGTCGTGTGAACCCAGGCTAAGCAATCAGGAGGCATATTTTCAGATTCTGCTGGACTTCTCCCATATACCGGCATTTCAGGCATCCTATTGGTCCACGGTGTCCTCAATGCCCACCCCATTTACTTCTTCTTTAGCCACAATGCCCGCACGCCACAGCAAGCTGACAGTGCCCGCCCTAATGGTATATACAGGGGTGATGGAGATTTTATACTGAGATAATGGTAGGCTGGTTCATACACGGATAATGGTGGTTATATATGGGGATGATGGCTGGTATATACAGGGATGATGGGAGTCCCTTATATAACCCCCATATTCCCTGTATATTACCCCCAAAAGGGGAGATCAGCAGCACATCGCAGTCCAAAACTCATGGAAAACTATTTTATGTTTCACCCATCCCACCCATCGCTGGATGTGGGTATACTAGGACACATGACTAATATGATAATATTTTAATATAGAATTGTACATCCTACTATAATAGCTAAAGAAAATTAGCTTATGAGGTTTAGAGTTAGTTATATGTCGAAATTTTGATCTAAGGTATGCGCACCGTGACGGGCGGTAGTCATGTAGACTGAACGCTTCCATGATTTGAATAAGCTGTGACGTGGCACATTGGGTCACGTGAACGTGGTATACAGGTTACGTCAACACTTTCATGACATATCTTGTGGTTCGCACTTGGGCATTGGAGATGAAGAAGACTGGAAGTCAACATGGTGTTCTGGGTCGGATGAAGAAGAAAAGAGAACATGAACGACTCCATTCTGAGAAGATGTCACCTGTGAGTCACTGAATTTCACTGCACTGTATTCACTTACACTACCGTTCAAAAGTTTGGGGTCACCCAGACAATTTTGTGTTTTCCATGAAAACTCACACTTATATTTATCAAATGAGTTGCAAAATGACTAGAAAATATAGTCAAGACATTGACAAGGTTAGAAATAATGTTTTTTATTTGAAATAATAATTTTCTCCTTCAAACTTTGCTTTCGTCAAAGAATGCTCCATTTGCAGCAATTACAGCATTGCAGACCTTTGGCATTCTAGCTGTTAATTTGCTGAGGTAATCGGGAGAAATTTCACCCCATGCTTCCAGAAGTCCCTCCCACAAGTTGGATTGGCTTGATGGGCACTTCTTGCGTACCATACTGTCAAGCTGCTCCCACAACAGCTCTATGGGGTTGAGATCTGATGACTACGCTGGCCACTCCATTACAGATAGAATACCAGCTGCCTGCTTCTTCCCTAAATAGTTCTTGCATAATTTGGAGGTGTGCTTTGGGTCATTGTCCTGTTGTAGGATGAAATTGGCTCCAATCAAGCGCTGTCCACAGGGTATGGCATGGCGTTGCAAAATGGAGTGATAGCCTTCCTTATTCAAAATCCCTTTTACCTTGTACAAATCTCCCACTTTACCAGCACCAAAGCAACCCCAGACCATCACATAACCTCCACCATGCTTGACAGATGGCGTCAGGCACTCTTCCAGCATCTTTTCAGTTGTTCTGCGTCTCACAAATGTTCTTCTGTGTGATCCAAACACCTCAAACTTCGATTCGTCTGTCCATAACACTTTTTTCTAATCTTCCTCTGTCCAATGTCTGTGTGCTTTTGCCCATATTAATCTTTTCCTTTTATTAGCCAGTCTCAGATATGGCTTTTTCTTTGCCACTCTGCCCTGAAGACCAGCATTCCGGAGTCGCCTCTTCACTGTAGACGTCGACACTGGCGTTTTGTGGGTACTATTTAATGAAGCTGCCAGTTGAGGACCTGTGAGGCATCTATTTCTCAAAGTAGAGACTCTAATGTACTTGTCTTGTTGCTCAGTTGTGCAGCGGGGCCTCCCACTTGTCTTTCTACTCTGGTTAGAGCCTGTTTGTGCTGTCCTCTGAAGGGAGTAATACACACCGTTGTAGGA
Source organism: Rhinoderma darwinii (assembly GCF_050947455.1). NCBI lineage: Eukaryota > Metazoa > Chordata > Amphibia > Anura > Rhinodermatidae > Rhinoderma > Rhinoderma darwinii. The sequence goes on along the minus strand of NW_027461950.1, from coordinate 169,086 downwards.
AATCTTCAGTTTCTTGGCAATTTCTCGCATGGAATAGCCTTCATTTCTAAGAACAAGAATAGACTGTCGAGTTTCACATGAAAGCTCTCTTTTTCTAGCCATTTGGAGAGTTTAATCGAACCCACAAATGTAATGCTCCAGATTCTCAACTAGCTCAAAGGAAGGTCAGTTTTATAGCTCCTCTAAACAGCAAAACTGTTTACAGCGGTGCTAACATAATTGCACAAGGGTTTTCAAGTGTTTTCTAATCATCCATTAGCCTTCTAACACAGTTAGCAAACACAATGTACCATTAGAACACTGGAGTGATGGTTGCTGGGAATGGGCCTCTATACACCTATGTAGATATTGCATTAAAAACCAGATGTTTGCTGCTAGAATAGTCATTTACCACATTAACAATGTATAGAGTGTATTTCTGATTAATTTAATGTTATCTTCATTGAAAAAAACTGTGCAAATAAGGAAATTTCTAAGTGACCCTAAACTTTTGAACGGTAGTGTATATATATTTTTTTAATTTAACTGTCCAATGGGAGGCCAGGGTTTGGTCAGATGAAGGGGGGGGGGGCAAAGTATGAGGTCCAGCACGGGCCTCTTCCTTGCTATGCCCCATGGAGTGAAATCTATGTTAGCGAGGAGCTGGCGTAGACTTTCACTATAATTGACGCCAGTTTTCTGGGGTTAATCATAATAAATTTGTTGGCTCACAGCCCCTTTGCCTTTACCACGCTCCATTTCTTAAAAAGTGTGAAAACTGGCGTAGAAAGTCTCTTATGTCTCTGTGTCCTTTCCCACAAAGCAAAGTTTGAAGGAGAAAATTATTACTTCAAATAAAAATCATTATTTCTAAACTTGTCAATGTCTTGACTATATTTTCTAGTCATTTTGCAACTCATTTGATAAATATAAGTGTAAGTTTTCATGGAAAACACAAAATTGTCTGGGTGACCCCAAACTTTTGAATGGTAGTGTACATACTGCACACACTACATCTACACAATGCACACATACTTACATACTTGCCATGATTAAGAACGCAGATCGCGTTCGAAACGCGTAGGCTTGGGTATCTACCCTGACTACTTGCACCTTGGGACTGCGTCTCCCCTCCGATTTTAAGATCTTTCTTCAATAAACATGGGACTCTCATTTCCCTTTTAAATTACTATCAGCGCTGGATCATTTTTTCTCCTACATTGCTGTTCCTTACCGCGGGCCGTCGCGGGGATCCGAGTGACGCTGCTGGAGACGCAGACCGGTGAGCTGGAGGTTCTCTCCCTGTTTCTAATACATACATACATACAAACATACTGCACACACCATCTACACACTGCATACATACCTATACATAATGCACACATGTTACATATTCACACACTGCACACATACATACATACATACATACATACATACATACATACATACTGCCCACACTGCATACATATATACTGCCCACACGCTACATATACACACACTGCACACATACATACTGCACACATACATACTGCACACACACTGCACATATATATACTGCACACATACATAAATACTGCCCACACACTACAGATACACACAATGCACATATACAGTGAAGGAAATAAGTATTTGATCCCTTGCTGATTTTGTAAGTTTGCCCACTGTCAAAAACATGAACAGTCTAGATTTTTTAGGCTAGGTTAATTTTACCAGTGAGTGATAGATTATATAAAAAAGAAAACAGAAAATCACATAGTCAAAATTATATATATTTATTTGCATTGTGCACAGAGAAATAAGTATTTGATCCCCTACCAACCATTAAGAGTTCGGCCTCCTCCAGACCAGTTACACGCTCCAAATCAACTTGGTGCCTGCATTAAAGACAGCTGTCTTAAATGGTCACCTGTATAAAAGACTCCTGTCCACAGACTCAATTAATCAGTCTGACTCTAACCTCTACAAGGCCAAAGAGCTTTCTAAGGATGTCAGGGACAAGATCATAGACCTGCACAAGGCTGGAATGGGCTACAAAACCATAAGTAAGACGCTGGGTGAGAAGGAGACAACTGTTGGTGCAATAGTAAGAAAATGGAAGACATACAAAATGACTGTCAATCGACATCGATCTGGGGCTCCATGCAAAATATCACCTCGTGGGGCATCCTTGATCCTGAGGAAGGTGAGAGCTCAGCCGAAAACTACACGGGGGGAACTTGTTAATGATCTCAAGGCAGCTAGGACCACAGTCACCAAGAAAACCATTGGTAACACATTACGCCGTAATGGATTAAAATCCTGCAGTGCCCGCAAGGTCCCCCTGCTCAAGAAGGCACATGTACAGGCCCGTCTGAAGTTTGCAAATGAACATCTGGATGATTCTGAGAGTGATTGACAGAAGGTGCTGTGGTCAGATGAGACTAAAATTGAGCTCTTTTGCATTAACTCAACTCGCCGTGTTTGGAGGAAGAGAAATGCTGCCTATGACCCAAAGAACACCGTCCCCACTGTCAAGCATGGAGGTGGAAACATTATGTTTTGGGGGTGTTTCTCTGCTAAGGGCACAGGACTACTTCACCTCATCAATGGGAGAATGGATGGAGCCAGGTACCGTCAAATCCTGATTGACAACCTCCTTCCCTCCACCAGGACATTAAAAATGGCCCGTGGCTGGGTCTTCCAGCACGACAATGACCCAAAACATACAGCCAAGGCAACAAAGGAGTGGCTCAAAAAGAAGCACATTAAGGTCAAGGAGTAGCCTAGCCAGTCTCCAGACCTTAATCCCATCGAAAACTTATGGAGGGAGCTGAAGATCGAAGTTGCCAAGCGACAGCCTCAAAATCTTAATGATTTACAGATGATCTGCAAAGATGATCATCAACTACTAAAAATGTCTGACTGCTGTGCTTGCCAACAAGGGTTTTGCCACCAAGTATTAAGTCTTGTTTGCCAAAGGGATCAAATACTTATTTCTCTGTGCACAATGCAAATAAATATATATAATTTTGACAATGTGATTTTCTTTTTTTTTTTTTTATATAATCTATCTCTCACTGGTAAAATTATCCTAGCCTAAAAATTCTAGACTGTTCATGTCTGTGACAGTGGGCAAACTTACAAAATCAGCAAGGGATCAAATACTTATTTCCTTCACTGTACATACTGCACACACATACATACTGCACACATACATACATACATACATACATACATACATACATACTGCACACACATACATACTGCAAACACACACATACATACTCCACACATACATACATACATACATACATACTGCACACATACATTCTGCACACATACATCCATACATACATACATATTGCACATTTACATACTGCACACACATACATACTGCACACACACATACATACTGCACACATACATACTGCACACATACATACTGCCCACACTGCATACATATATACTACCCACACGCTACATATATACACACTGAACACATACATACTGCACACATACATACTGCACACACTACACATACTGCACGCATACATACATACATACATACATACATACATATTGCACATATACATACTGCACACACATACATACTGCACACATACATACCTATATACATACTGCACATATACATACTGCACACATACATACATACATACTGCACACACATACATACTGCAGACATACTGCCCGCACGCTACATATACACATACTGCACACATACATACTGCACACACTGCACATACACATACTGGACACATACATATATGCATATTACACATACATACTGCACATACATACATACATACATACATACATACTGCACACATAGATACTGCACACATCCATACTGCACACAGACACACTGAATTCATACATACATACATGCTGCACACATACATACTGAATACATACATACATACTGCCCACATACAAACATACTGCCCACACACTGCATATACACACAATGCACATATACACACTGCAAACATACACACTGCACACATACATACTGCACACATACATACTGCACACATACATACTGCATACATACATACATACATACTGCACACATACATACATACATACATACATACATACTGCACACATACATATTGCACACACACATACTGCCCACACACTACATATACTCACACTGCACATATATATACTGCACACATACATAAATACTGCCCATGCACTACAGATACACACAATGCACATATACATACTGCACACATATACATACTGCACATATACATACATACATACATACATACATACATACACACATACATACTGCACACATACACACATAGATACTGCACACATCCATACTGCACACATACATACTGAATAAATACATACATACATACATACTGCACACATACAAACATACTGCCCACACACTGCATATACACACAATGCACATATACACACTGCACACATACACACTGCACACATACATACTGCACACATACATACTGCATACATACATACATACATACATGCATACTGCCCACATACTACATATACACACATTGCACACATACATACTGCACACATACACTACACACACACTACATATATATACAAAATGCACACAAATATACACATGCACTCGCACAAATATTACATACACACACAAACTACATATACACACACATATAGAGCCATTACACACACACTACATACATACATACATACATACATACATACATACATACATACATACATACATACATACATTGAGTCACACTCCAGTCACCTCTTTGTCTTTAGACACATTGACACTTATCTCCTTCCTGTAGACTGCTTCTTCGGCAACTTCTGTCTCCTCTGACTTCTTCAGCACGGGGTGGTGCTCCAGTGCTGGGGGGAGGGGTGTACAGAGGGAGATTAGGAACTGAAGGGGCTATCAAGGGAGTACTGGGCTGTACAGGGTTTAGTAGACATTTTAGCAGCAGCAGCAGCTATGCAGGTCAGTGGTGCAGACACAGTGAAGGAGCCGGGTGCTGCTGACCTGTACAGCTGCTGGGCAGTGAATTAGATACAGAGCAAGCCACTGGGCAGGGGCTTCACATATCAGCAGTACAAGCTGAAGTAACGGCAGCCCAGCGTCCTGCTCTGCATAGATTCTCCTGTGTCACCTGTCAGGTCCCAGCCAAGCCGCACTCTCTCCGCTGTCGGATTTCCTCCTTTCCGTTGTCCTCTCTGGCGGGTAGGAGGCCCCTGCTAGTACTACAGACCAGACGTGGTGCGCGGAGGCTGGGAAGGCTGCTAACAATGTTCTACATGAGAGGTCATCACGCAGCCACAACTGGCATATGTGCAGCTCCTTGCACAACAAAAAAATATAGAAATCACGGACGCATTCTTTTTATTCCGGACAGTTGCCAAAAGTCCTCTCATTTCACGGACTGTCCATGAATTTCACGGACTGTCCATATATGGACAGTGATGCCGTGATGACAGCAGCGACAGCACCCGGCGGCCGAGTGGGCCCCCCCAAGGGTAATGGGCCCTGGAACTTGCCCGGGTTCGCCGGGTGCTGACGACGGCCCTGACTATACCCACACATATATAAACACACACAGAGGCATAAATATATATACACTAACATAGAGACATATGTACACATATACACACACATACTGGAACATATACACACACACACACACACACACACACAGACACATACATACAACACACATAGCAGAGGTCGTAGCTAGGTTCTCCAGTACCCGGGGCAAAGATTCAGTTTGGCGCCCCCCCAACCTCTTTCCCGACATCTCCTTCCACCCTCGCCATGTTTGTTTTCTCTACCAATCAATGACGTGTCATTTATTTTCCAATTTTTTTTTATGTAACCCGAGCATAAAAACATTTGTATATTTTACAAGCAATATAGTTCTATACACAACACCAGAACCAAGCTCATTACATATGTACAGTTCCAGAACAAATCTCATTAGATATATACAGCACCAGAACAAAGCTCAGTACATGAATACAGGACCAGAACAAAGCTCAGTACAAATACATTTCAGTACAGAGATCATTTGCAAAGTCAGGTTAGCAGCTTCCAGTATGACCAGAATTATGGTAATCATATTCTGGGAGTTGCTTATACCCCAAAAAATAGTACCCTCCACCATCTGTAAAGATCATACAGTAATAATTAGGCTTCGTTCTCACCTGCATCGTGGTTCCGTTCATGGGTTCCGTCAGACCTTTCCGTCAGGGGAACCTACGAACGGAAACCAAACGGAAACCATAGCATGGTAGCACAAACCCCACAATACTCAATCAAAATGAAATAAAACATGACAACAGTTTCTTTGGATAAAAATGGCCACGGTGTTTATTAAGGGTAACCTAAGATAAAATAATTCGAAGAGAATAACCATAAATAATCGAATAAATAATAAAATATAAATATTTTGACCAATAAAAACCAAGTCCGCCCAGCATTAGCTGGGTGACAAACCCCTCTAACAAACAACGTGATGTGAAGGAATTTAAGAACAATAGGGCGGGAGGGTGGGCGACGGTCCAATCTTCAAAAACTGGCTGCTTGACCACGATGAACTGCTCCTTTTATGTCCAATTTTCCCGCCTTTAGGATTTTATCAATGACCAATCAGCTGGCCTTCCACAAAACTGCCTGGAGATAGAATCTGCCAGAACCTGCTCATGCAATTGCACAGCTGACCTAGGTCCAATCAGCTGGGACCAACTCCAAACTGCCCAGAGACAGAAACATCTGGAAACCGGCTCGTGCCACCAGCACAGCTTACCCGGGGGACACCACGATGGTAAGTACCATTCTAATATAAAATAACAAATGGAGAAAAGAGGGAAAGGGGGAGAGAAAAACATACCAAGCAAAAAAACATATTTTATTAACAACTTATGGGGGGCCGTGCGACCATGTGTCCCCCAGGCAATAGCCTGGGGGGCCCCTGACATTCTGTTACCATTTCAATGGTAACGCTTCCGTTGCTAATGGTTTCTGTTTGTCTCCGTTTCACAAGGTTTTCGTTTTATTGGCGGTATCAATAGAGTAGTCGACTGTATCCACCTATAATCTATCACATCTAACTTAGATGTGATGTATTACAGGTGGATCCAGCATGTCACACACACAGGACACACAGGACCCGCTGACACTGAACCCATCAGTCCCACAGACCTGACAAGTTCAGGATTCAGCGTAGGATACAGCTTCTCTGTATACAGGTAACAGAGCAGCTGTATCTCAAAAAGTAAAAATATTTTTTAATAAAAACTAATTATAAAGTTGCACAAAACACACTGACTGACATTTAAAAAAAAAAAAAGTTTCAAAAGGTGTTCATAACCTTTAACCCCTTCCCGACATTTGCCGTAAATGTACGTCATGGAAAGCATTGACTTCCCGCATCTTGCCGTACATATACGCCGAATGTTTGGGACCGGCTCAGAAGATGAGCTGGTGCCATCATCACCGGATCTCAGCTGTATCTAACAGCTGACATCCGGCTGTAACGGCGGGGACCGAAATTAGCTTCGATCCCCGCCATTAACCCCTTAAGTGCAGCACTCAAATCGCTGCACTTAAGGTGTTTGCAGCTCATCGGAACCCCAGTAATGAAATTGCCGGGGTTACGGTGGCTGCAATGGCAACCGGAGGCCTAATACTGGCCTCCCGGTCTGCCTAGCACCGAAGCCGGTCAAGATCCGCCCGGCGGCGGAGCCTGATCGGCTTCCGTAGCTGCCGGCAAGATGGCGCCGGGTCAGGAGCTGATCCGGCGTCATCAGCGGTGGAAGTCAGCTGTACTGTACAGCTGACATCCACCTGTAATGGCAGGAACCGGAGCTAGCTCCAATCCCTGCCATTAACCCCTTCGATGCAGGAATCGAAAGCGATTGCTTCATCGTAGCGGTTACTAGCAGATCGCCAGCCCTGACAGGCAATCAGGACTGGCGACTGCTGTTATGGCAACAGGAGACACAATGGTCTCCTGCTCTGCCATTACGGAAGCCGATTTAGGCCCCGCCGGGAGGCGAAGCCTAATCGGCTTGCTGTCAGTGAATGACTGACAGATCTAATACATTGCACTACATAGGTAGTGCAATGTATTAGAAAAAAAAAAATCTGACCGTTGGACCTTCAAGTCCCCTAGTGGGACTTGAGAAAAAGTGTAAAAAAAGTGTAAAAAAAAGTGCAAATAATAAAAGTTTGAAAACAATAAAAGTTTCAATTAATCAAATAACACACAATCCCCCTTTTACTCTTATCAAGTCCTTTATTATTGAAAAATAATAATAAACCATATGTATTTGATATCGCCGCGACCGTAACGACCTGAGGTATCAAAATATTATATTATTTATTGCACGCGGTGAACAGCGTAAAAAAAAAATGTAAAAAACGTTACCAGAGTTTCTGTTTTTTTGTCACTTTGCCCTACAAATGTTAGAATAAAAAGTGATCAAAAAGTCGCACGTATCCAAAAATGGTACCTATAAAAACTATAGCTCGTCCCGCAAAAAACAAGCCCTCATACAACTCCGTCGACAAAAAAATTAAAAAGTTATGGTTCTCACAACTTGGCGACAGAAAAAATACATTCTTTTTACAAAAGTAATTTTATTGTGCAAAAAGTTGTAAAACATAAAAAAGTCCTATAAAATATATATCGCCGGAATCGTACTGACCCGCAGAATAAAGTTAACATGTAATTTATAACGCATGGTGAACGCTGTATAAAAAAAAAGACAAAAGCTGTGCCAGAATTGCGTTTTTTTGTTTACCTGGCCTTCCAAAAAATAGGATAAAAGGTGATCAAAAAGTTGCATGTTCCCCAAAATGGTACCAATAATAACTACAGCTCGTCCCGCAACAAACCAGCCCTCATACCGCTACGTCTATGAAAAATAAAATTAGTTATGGCTCCAATAAGTCAGGAAATAAAAAAATATGCAGTTGTGCCCGAGGGGAACATTTCTTCTGTTTGAAGAGGCGATTTATCAAGGACCTAAAATTAGGGAACCAGGAAAGGGAGGGCCCAAACATATTCGCTGGAAGCGACGGTGCCCGTATTATACCAGGACAACACTTCCTAGCAAAATTCCCCAAACTACAAAGGCGCGGAGTGTGGATCAAAAGGGGGATAATAAAGGACGCCATATATCAGTGCGACACCAGCCTGTGCAGAAATGATTGTGTCACAGCGTAACACACATCTATGGATCATTTTATTGTTTTTTTTTACCCCATTATTATACCACCTGACTATGCCCCTTATATACTCCGCCCGGCTTACATATGCCCTACATTATAAACGGAAACACCAGTAAGACTCCAAACAAAACTACTACCAAGCAAAATCCACGCTCCAAAAGCCAAATGGCGTTTCCTCCCATCTGAACCCTACAGCGTCCCCAAACAGCAGTTTCCTTCCACATATATGGCACCGTCATACCCGGGAGAACCCTTTTAGCAATTTTTGGGGTGTGTGTCTCCAGTGGCATAAGCTGGGCACGACATATTTGCCACTGAATGGCATATCTAGGGAAAAATATAAATTTTTTGCACCATCCACAGCGCATTCATTTATGGAAAAGACATGTGGGGTGAAAATGCTCACTACACCCCTTAATAAATGCATTGAGGGGTGCAGTTTCCATAATGGGGTCACTTCCCAGGGGTTTATTTTTATTATTTCACATCTGAGCCTCTGCAGTTGTGAACCAATACTTTGTAAATCGCCAAATTAGGCCTCAATTTTACATGGTACGCTTTCACTCCTGAGCCTGGTCGACTGTCCAGGCAAGAGATTAGGGCCACATGTAGGGTGTTTCTAAAACCAGGAAACCCAGCATAATAATTAGAGAGCTGTCTTGTTATGGTGGCACAAGCCGGGCACCACATATTGTCCACATATCTGTGGAAAAAATCCCATTTTCACTCTGCAACATCGAGTTCACACTAATTTCTACAAAACACCTGCAGGGTTAACATGCTCACTACACCCCTAGGTAAATGCATTGAGGGGTGTAGTTTCCAAAATTGGGTCGCTTCTGGGGGGTTTCCACTGTTTTGGGCCCACAAGCGCCCAGAAACCAATCCAGCAACATCTGCACTCCAAATGGTGGTCCTTCCCTTCTGAGCCCTGCCGTGTGCCCAAACAGCAGTTTATGACCACATATGGGGTATTGCCGTACTCGAGAGAAATTGCTTTACAAATGTTGGGTTCTTTTTTTTTCTTTATTTGTTGTGAAAATGAAAAAATTTGCGCTAAAGCTACGTCTTATTGAAGAAAAAGGATTGTTTTTATTTTCACTGCCCAATTCTAATAAATTCTATGAAACATCTGTGGGGTCAAAATGCTCACTACGCCCCTAGATAAATTCCTCAAGAGGTGTAGTTTCCTAAATGGTGTCACTTTTTGGGCGTTTTCATTGTTTTTTCCCCTCAGGGGCTTTGCAAATGTGACATGGCCGCCGCAAACTATTCCTGCTCAATGTGATCTCCAAAAGCCAAATAGCGCTCTTTCCCTTCTAAGCCAAGCCGTGTCTCCAAACAGCCGTTAATTACCACATGTGGGGCATTGTTTTACTCGGGAGAAATTGGTTTACAAATTTTGTGGTGCTTTTTCTCCTTCAGTCCTTGTGGAAATGAGTAAAAATAAGCTAAACCTACATTTTCTTTGAAAAAATGTTGATTTTTATTTTCAGGGCCTACTTCCAATAATTTCTGCAAAAAAACTGTGGGGTCAAATCGCTCACTATACCCCTAGATAATTTCCTCAATGGGTGTAGTCTCCAAAATGGGGTCACTTGTGGGGGTTTCCACTGTTTTGTCTCCTCAGGGACTTTGTAAATGTGACATGGCCTCCGCAAACCATTCCTGCTAAATGTGAACTCCAAAAGCCAAATGGCACTCCATCCCTTTGAAGCCCTGCCGTGTGTCCAAACAGCCGTTTATTACCACATGTGGGGTACTGTTTTACTCGGGAGAGATTGGTTTACAAATTTTATGGTGCTTTTTCTCCTTCAGTCCTTGTGGAAATGAGAAAAAATTAGCTAAACCTTCATTTTCTTTGAAAAAAATTTAGATTGTCATTTTCAGGGCCTACTTCCAATAATTTATGCAAAAATTATGTTGCGTCAAAACGCTCACTATACCCCTAGATAATTTCCTCAATGGGTGTAGTTTCCAAAATGGGGTCACTTGTGGGGGGTTTCAACTGTTTTGTCCCCTCAGGGGCTTTGTAAATGTGACATGGCCTCCGCAAACCATTCCTGCTAAACTTGAGCTCCAAAAGCCAAATAGCGCTCTTTCCCTTCTCAGCCCTTCTCTAACCGTTTATTACCACATGTGGGGTATTGTTTTACTCGGGAGAAATTGCTTTACAAATTTTATTGTGCTTATTCTCCTTTAGTCCTTGTGGAAATGAGAAAAAAAATCGCTAAACCTACATTTTATTTGAAAAAATGTCGATTTTAATTTTCACGTCCTACTTCCAATAATTTCTGTAAAAAAACTGTGCGGTCAAAATGTTCACTGTACCCCTAGATAATTTCCTTGAGGTGTGTAGTATCCCAGATGGGGTCACTTTTGGGGGATTTTGACTGTTTTGGCACCGCAAGAGCCCTTCAAACCTGACATGGTGCCTAAAATTTATTCTAACAAAAATAAGGCCCCAAAATCCACTAGGTGTTCCTTTGCTTCTGAGGCCGATGCTTCAGTCTATTAGCATGCTAGGGCCACATGTGGGATATTTCCTAAAACTGCATAAACTGGGCAACAAATATTGAGTTGCATTTCTCTGGTAAAACCTTCTGTGTTATAAAAAAAATTGTACTAAAAATTTATTTCTGCCAAAAAATATGAAATTTGTACATTTCACCTCTACTTTGCTTTAATTCCTGTGACATGTGTAAAGGGTTAAGACATTTTCTAAATGCTGTTTTGAATACTTTGAGGGGTGAAGTTTTTAAAATGGGGTGAATTTTTGGCGGTTTCTAATATATAAGGCCCTCAAAGCCACTTCACTGCTGAACTGGCCCCTGTAAAAATGGCCTTTTGAAATTTTCTTGAAAATGTGAGAAATTGCTGCTAAAGTTCTAAGCCTTGTGATGTCATAGAAAAATAAAAGGATGTTCAAAAAACAATGCCAATCTAAAGTAGACATATGGGGGATGTTAGTTAGCAACAATTTTGTGTGTTATAACTGCCTGTCTTACAAGCAGATACATTGCTAATTTTTGCAATTTTTCGCTAAATTTTGGTGTTTTTCACAATTAAATACTGAACATATCAAGCAAATTTTGCCAGTAACTTAAAGTCCAATGTGTCACGAGAAAACAATCTCAGAATCGCTTGGATAGGTGAAAGCATTCCGGAGTTATTACCACATAAAGTGACACATGTCAGATTTGAAAAATGAGGCTCGGTCAGGAAGGTCAAAAGTGGCTAAAGAGGGAAGGGGTTAATGCAAACAATCAGATCGTAAAAACCATTGTCCGGTAAAATATGCAGCACATGCAGTTTTATCAAAAGGTGCAGTTTTTAAATGATTGTTAATGTCTGCAAAAAACTCCATGGACATTAACAATCATTTGAAAACTGTGCTGACTCGTGGGAATGCAACATGTTGACGTGGTTTGCAGCTGTATCGTTGTAAGACAGCAGCTACTATATGTATATACTGTACGGGTATGTTCATGCAAGACAGATACGCTGTGTAAAAGCACTGCCCTGTGCCGCAGTTTTTCGGACAGGAATGGCCGCTGCGGAAAACTGAGCAGAAAAAAAAATGGATACTTACCATGGCGACGCTTCCCTCCTACATCCTGCAGCTCTGGGTTGATGTTTCATCCCACGTGACCGCTGCAGCCTGCGATTGACTGCAGCGGTCACATGGGATGAAACGTCATCCCAGGAGGTTGGCCCGGAAAAAGAAACAGAATTCTAGGTGAGTATAAGATTAAAATTATTAATAAGTTGCGTTTTTTGCAGCGGAATCGCATACGTGTACATTTCTCCTGCATTGACCACACGATGGCGCTGCTGCTCAGCGTATCACTAGGCTGCCTGCCTTATATTCAATTTAGTGAGATTTCTCAGCATTGAACACACGATGGTGCTGCTGCTTAGCGTATCACAATCGGGCTTCAAACAAACTTTCTAAACTATATAATAGATATATTGTGCATTTTCCAGCATTGACCACACGATGGCGCTTCTGCTCAGTGTATCACTAGGCTGCCTGCCTTACATTAAATTTAGTGAGATTTCTCAGCATTGACCACACGATGGCGCTGCTGCTTAGCGTATCACAATCGGGCTTCAAACAAACTTTCTAAAATATATAATATATAGATATAGTGTGCATTTCCCAGCATTGACCACACGATGGCGCTGCTGCTCAGCGTATCACTAGGCTGCTTGCATTACATCCAATTTAGTGAGATTTCTCAGCATTGACCACACGATGGCGCTGCTGCTTAGCATATCACAATCGGGCTTCAAACAAACTTTCTAAAATATATAATATATAGATATAGTGTGCATTTCCTGCATTGACCACACAATGGTACTGCTGCCCAGCGTATCACTAGGCTGCCTGCCTTACATTCAATTTAGTGAGATTTCTCAACATTGACCACACGATGGCGCTGCTGCTTAGCATATCCCAATCGGGCTTCAAACAAATTTTCTCAAATATATAATATATAGTGCACATTTCCCAGCATTGACCACACGTTGGCGCTGCTGCTCAGCGTATCACTAGGCTGCCTGCATTACATTCAATTTAGTGAGATTTCTCAGCATTGACCACACAATGGCGCTGCTGCTTAGCGTATCACAATCCCCTTAGATAGTGGTAATGGGGAGTTGGTCACAGGGGATCAAGAGAAGGCAGAGTTACTAAATGGGTTCTTCCGCTCTGTATATACAACAGAAGAAGGAGCAGCTGATGTAGCCGCTGCCAGTGCTGTTAATATATCAGTTGATATACTGAATTGGATGAATGTAGATATGGTGCAAGCTAAATAAAATAAAATAAATGTACACAAGGCACTTGGACCAGATGGGTTACACCCTAGAGTTCTTAAGGAGCTTAGTTTAGTTATTTCTGTCCCCCTCTTCATAATATTTAGAGAGTCTCTCATGACTGGTATAGTGCCAAGGGACTGGCGCAGGGCAAATGTGATGCCTATTTTCAAAATGGGCTCTAGGTCTTCGCCGGGTAATTATAGACCAGCATGCTTAACATCAATTGTGGGGAAAATGTTTGAGGGCCTATTGAGGGACTATATACAGGATTATGTGACAAAAAATAGTATTATAAGTGACAGCCAGCACGGTTTTACAAAGGACAGAAGCTGTCAAACCAACCTGATTTGTTTTTATGAAGAGGTAAACAGAAGCCTAGACAGAGGGGCCGCTGTGGATATAGTGTTTTTGGACTTTGCAAAGGCATTTGACATTGTCCCCCATAGACGTCTAATGGGTAAATTAAGGACTATAGGTTTAGAAAGTATAGTTTGTAATTGGCTCAAGGACCGTATCCAGAGAGTTGTGGTCAATGATTCCTACTCTGAATGATCCCCGGTTATAAGTGGTGTACCCCAGGGTTCAATTCTGGGACCACTATTATTCAACTTATTTATTAATGATATAGAGGATGGGATTAATAGCACTATTTCTATTTTTGCAGATGACACCAAGCTATGTAATATAGTTCAGTCTATGGAAGATGTTCATGAATTGCAAGCGGATTTAAACAAACTAAGTGTTTGGGCGTCCACTTGGCAGATGAAGTTTAATGTAGATAAATGTAAAGTTATGCACCTGGGTACGAACAACCTGTATGCATCATATGTCCTAGGGGGAGCTACACTGGGGGAGTCACTTGATGAGAAGGATCTGGGTGTACTTGTAAATCATAAACTCAATAACAGCATGCAGTGTCAATCAGCTGCTTCAAAGGCCAGCAAAATATTGTCGTGTATCAAAAGAGGCATGGACTCGCGGGACAGGGATGTAATATTACCACTTTACAAAGCATTAGTGAGGCCTCATCTAGAATATGCAGTTCAGTTCTGGGCTCCAGTTCATAGAAAGGATGCCCTGGAGTTGGAAAAAATACAAAGAAGAGCAACGAAGCTAATAAGGGGCATGGAGAATTTAAGTTATGAGGAAAGATTAAAAGAACTAAACCTGGGGGGGCGGGGCTTAGCTATGGCGGAGTAAGCACACATCTCGGGGGAGCTCCGTGCAGCAGAGTGCTTAATAGCAGCCTGAGCCCGTCTGAAACCGGTAGGAGATGCCAGCAAAACGTAGGGGACAAGGCACTACACCCTCCCGCTCCTTACCTAGCTTGCAGACACGGAGTGCTAGCATGGAGCGCTTCTTATGAGCGGTGCCCGCTTCTCAGGAACTCCCAGGTGTCATGGCGCACCCGGCACTGCATCCTGCCACGTGCAGAACTACAGGCCTTCAGCACGCAGCAGCAGGAGCTCAAGCACAGGGACAGACGACCGCACTACAGCCTGGGGCCAGCAAGAATGAGGTACCGCACGTGTCCCCTGTCCTATTTGGACCTGTACTTCAGCCAGCCACCGTGTCCCTGCCCAGAAGCCCAGATTCAGTACCCTTCCAGCCCGCATTACATGCAGATTTGCACCTGCTCAGGGAACTGATCCAAGCTCTCCCTACCAGACAGGACTTAGATTCCCTGGTGACTAGAATTGAACAATCCCACCAACAAGACATCGCTGCCTTACAACAAGAAGTGGATAGGGTGGATACTAGGATTGCCAACACGGACCAAACGGTCTCCAATATTGACAGCAGAGTGCTAGCTCTGGAGCAGGCAGCCATTTCCAGCAGAACACATATACAGTCCCTGGCGTTACAATTGGACGATCAAGAGTACAGGGGTCGTAGGAACAATATCCGACTGAAAGGCCTCCCAGACCTGGGTCCCAGAGATGACCTTCCGGCCAGGATAACTGCCATCTTTAGTACGGTCACTAATAGGCCGTTGGAAGCGACATTTTTACTGGATCGTGTCCATAGGGTTTCTCGACCCGGTCCGAACGACCCATCCAACCCTTGTGATGTTCTGTGTAGACTACATTTCTACTCGGACAAGGATTTAATCATTCAAGGCGCGTGGTCACATGGTCCGGTTACGGTGGATGAATGCAGGGTCACGATATAGCCAGATGTCTCCCCACGCACGCTCTACATGCGGCGTCTCTTGCACCGACTACTAGAGAAGATCAAAGCTGCGGGAGCCACTTATAGATGGGGTCACCCGTTCCACGTGGTCGTCAGGAAAGAATCAGCCACCTTCCTCTTGCGCCATTTCTCAGATTTGGAGGCCTTATTCAATTTCCTGCAGATCGAATCGTTTCCGGTCCCGGATTGGCTGGCACTGGACCGGCCGGAACCATCGCAACGCCGGCGCGCTCCGTGCCCTAGCCAACATCTCAACAGGCCTTCGCTCCGAGAGTCATTAAGGTCTCAGCTGGATCTTTCGCTGCTACTACCTCCTGAGGCCTGACGTAGATTACCTTCTGAAGAACCCTCAGATCTCCATGGCAATACCTGATCTACAGTTTATAGCGCTGGGCTCTGTACAGCGCCTAGCGTCTCTTTTTTGTTACAGGGTGTCCTGACAGCTCCTCCGAGGAGTGCCTTTTCCAACGGAACTTTGTGAGCAGTCCCGGTACTTCCTCCGTGACTTTCCGAGACTTCCGTGGACAGTGAGCTGTCACCGAAGATTCCACAGATGGCCACAGAACTGCAGATATGACCCGACATACAGTTTACCCTCCTTTAGTTCCTGGTTCTCACCCCCCCCCCCTTATCCCTTCCTTGCATTTTAGTGATGTCTTTGGTATCGGACCCATGCGCCCCCTCCATCCCCTCTCTTCCCCTCGTGAATTGTCAGGAAGTTGCTCGTGGTACGATATCCTGTTAGTATTGTTACACAAGGCCACATGATGTTGTCACAGGCAGTAGTATTACTACTCATAAGGTTTCATTCACTACCTGAGACCTAATTTGTGATCCGATTTGTTTTATCTGTATCTTGTTGAGTGTCGCATTAGTGCTCTTTCTGATGAATCTCTCACTTATCTCTTTCCTCTCTCCACCCTCTTTCCCCTTCCCCTCCTCCTCATACCCTCTCCTATCCCCCCCTTTCTCCTCATTCCTCCCCCCCCCCTCCTCAACCTCCCCCCCTCACCCTTTTATAACAGGACGTACTAGTCTTCCGGGTCCTCCAAATAGGAGGAGTTTAATGCTTCATATCTTAGGTTACAGATAATGTCGCTCTGTGTTTACAGTGTTCTTTTCTCACAGTTTTTCAGGTGAAGGGTTCAGCTGGCTTATATGGCCGTGTTTTTTGTAGGGCCAGGTAACATACAATGTTATGTCCTCCCTTGCCCGCCTCTTGGTGGACATCGGACGAGTTTTTGTTTAACGTTTTGTGCTGCTCGCTGCATGGGGTCGTCCCCCCCCCCACTTCTCTTTGGTTTTCCTTGTTCCCGTTTTGTTACTAACCTTTTCTCCACAGGTTTTCTTGCCGCGTGGGTGTCGACCTTTGGGTCCTTTTCTCTTTCTCTGTCAATTTTCCTTTTTCTCTCTGGTCTTTCCCCCTACCCCTCTTTGTCTTCCCTCCCCCCCCCTCTTTTTATTAATTTTTTTCATCACCTATCGGGGACATGGCCCGCCACTCCCAGACTGACCTTCGGATAGGCTCGTTGAATGTCAAGAGGTTGCATAGTCCCGGGAAGCGATCCATTTTGCTCAACATGTTGAAAGGTAGACACTTACATGTAGCTTTCCTACAGGAAACGCACCTCAGTGAACAAAAACCTTTTAAGATGTCTAATCTTTGGTTTCCACACGCCTATCATAGTTTCTCTCCTGATCCGAAATCTAGGGGGACGAGTATCCTCCTGTCTCGTACTCTTCCATGGGAATTTCTGGACTCTCGCAGTGATGGGATGGGGCGAATGCTACTACTCAAGGGCAGCATTAATTCGCAGATCTACACCTTTGCTTCCTTCTACCTACCCAATGTGGGTCAAGGTTCAGCTCTGCTTGGCTTTTTGGATGAGCAGGAGGAGTTTGGGGAGGGCACCATTGTCCTGGGAGGTGACTTCAATGTCGCATTGGAGCCCACCATGGATGTCTCAAAGGGGACATCGTCAATCCCGCATTCCCAACTGCGCCATATTAAACGAGCGTTCCACGAGCATAATTTTGTGGACACATGGCACCTATTACATCCGGGTGATAAAGATTTTTCTTTTTACTCATCCGTCCATGACACTTACTCCAGACTCGATCTAATATTTGTCAAACATTGCTCACTCCCAATTTTACAGGCCGTCGATATTGACTCAATCTCTTTCTCAGATCATGCCCTTGTCACTCTATCCTTAACATTGCAGGCCCCGATATTACACCAATCCCAGTGGAAGTTCAATCCGTTGCTTCTTAATGACTCCTTGGTTTCTTCAGACGTGCAGCGTACACTTGAAGAATACTTCACGGCCAATACCCCTGCAGACACAAACCCACGGGTACTGTGGGAGGCGCACAAGTGTGTTGTACGTGGCACCTTTATTAAACACGGGGCTCGATTAAAAAGGGAGCGTGCGGAGACCACTGCTCGGCTTCTATCGGAAATTAGGGTTTTAGAGTCTACTCACAAGCGTTCCCATGAATTAGCATGTAAAGTCGCGTTACTCCAGAAACGAGAAGAGCTCCGTATCCTATTATTGTCTAAGGCCAAAGCTACCCTCTCGAAATGCCCGAGACAACACCACGAAAGCGATCAACCTTATACATAAGGCTAAGTTGTCCCGGGTTCCACTGATGCTCTTGTCAACTGACGTTGAAAAAGCTTTTGACAGAGTCAATTGGACATACATGGAGGAAACACTTCTCCGACTTGGCCTGGGCCCTCAGATGATGAGTTGGATCATGTCTTTGTATTCTTGCACCTCGGCGAGGGTCCGAGTGAATGGCATTCTCTCGGAAGAATTTGCCATCCATAATGGGACACACCAGGGCTGCCCACTCTCTCCCCTGATTTTTATCCTGACCTTGGAACCGTTTCTAAGGCATGTTCGTACCAATCAGGACATTCAGGGCCTAGGGGAGGGCTCCCATGTCAATAAGGTGGCAGCATATGCAGACGACCTTTTGTTTTTCCTGACCAACCCAATCACTTCTCTCCCGAATCTGATGCAGGAGTTTCGTCGCTTCTCCAGCCTTTCCAATTTTAAAATAAACTTTGCCAAATCAGAGGCCATGAATGTCTCCCTCCCCGCCCCCATTCTATCTACGCTAGAACAATCCTTTAGTTTTAAATGGAACTCGGTGGCGCTCAAGTACCTGGGAGTGTATATCCCGGCAGATTTAAAGGGAATATTTAACTTTAACTTTCCGAGGTTTCTTACTGAGATTAAGGCGGACTGTGCTATGTGGTCGGGAGGCACATTTGCGTTGATGGGCCGATGTACTATTTTTAAAATGAATATCCTACCTCGACTACTCTACTTATTCCAGGCCCTTCCTATAGCAATGCCACCATCATTCTTTAAAGCGATCAACTCCATACAAATATCTTTTGTCTCTAATGGCAAGCATCCACGCCTTAGTCGTTTGCTTCTGTGTCGGAAGGACTGGCTCTTCCTGACATTCGCGCGTATTACAACGCAACTCACTTAGTGCGCGTAGTGGATTGGTGTAGACACGCCCCTTTTAAGGCATGGGTAGGTATTGAACAAAACTTTTCGACGGTCCCTCTCGAAGTATCTCCATGGCTGAAACGCGGACTTCTCACATCCCTACATCATCACCCCACGATCGGTCCCACGCTCAGATGTTGTGCCCTTGCAGCGGTCCGTTCACACCTCCTGCCTCTCTGCTCCCCCATGTCTCCGATCCTGGGGAACCCATCTTTTCCCTCGGGACTGAGTGACTTGGTGTTCAAGTCCTGGGCGGCGCTGGGTGTATTTAGGGCAGAGCACTTTCTGAAGAATTCGGAGTGGCTCTCCCTTGAGGAGTTGACACAGATGCCTGAACTCCTTCCTTTGGGTTACTGGCGCATATTTCAACTCCGCCATTTCTACTCCTCTTTACCACCCTCTGAGCTATTCCTAGCTCCTAGGTCTCCACTGGAAGACTTGTGCGTTGGCTCTGAGCCGGTTCGCCATTCATTGTCCACGATCTATCACCTCCTCCTGAACCCGCCTTACCTCCCAGTGCCTGGTTACATTTCTGAATGGGAGTCGGATCTGGGAATTACCCTAACCACAAACCAATGCTCTCGTATTCTCTCTCTTGCCCATAAAACCTCAATTAGCTCGAGCTACCAAGAGGCTAGTTTTAAACTACTCTCGCATTGGTATAGGACCCCGGTTCGCCTGCATCTGATTTTTCCGAACGTATCACCTCTCTGCTGGAGATGTGGATTGGACAATGGTACCCTCCTCCACACATTCAGAATTCTGGGATGGGGTTAAAAAGGTGATTTGCGAGGTAACTGATACCAGCTTTACTATGGATGTGGCTTTCTTCCTCCTCCATCACTGTGACACCCCAGCAAACACCTACAAACTCTCCCTGCTTCACTATCTAGTGATGGCGGCGCAGCACTGCATTCCCTTGTGATGGAAGAATTCCTCTCCTCCCACTCTGTCCCTCTGGGTCTCCAAGGTCAACGATATAATGCACATGGAGGACCTGACCTCGAGCATTCATGATAATCATGCCAGATTCTGCCACACTTGGGCTCCTTGGATTATATTTCAGGACTCTGACTCCTACAAAGACATTCTGGGACAGACGGGCATTGGTGAATAGTCCATATTGGACGCAGTCTGGAGGAGCGGAGATGTCCCGGGGGGAGCAGCTACACCTCCACCCCCTTGCCCATTCTTCATCTTTTCCTCCCTCATTTTGTCTTGTATCATCTCTTGTGTGCACAGGGGGGGAGTATATATCAGTATTTTCTAGAAATGACGAGGTTGCTACACGTGGTTAAATTTTGGTTATGTCACTCAATTCAATGCATTCTTAACCTTGTACATGTATTTCACCCTCCCTTATGTATGCGTATCTGTATTCTTTTTTACTGTAAAAAATTTGGCTGTTAGCCATGAAAATAAAGAATAAAAAAAAAAAAAAAGAACTATAAACCTATTTAGCCTTGAGAAAAGACGACTAAGGGGGGACATGATTAACTTATATAAATATATGAATGGCACATACAAAAAATATGGTGAAATCCTATTCCATGTAAAATCCCCTCAAAAAACAAGGGGGCACTCCCTCCGTCTGGAAAAATAAAGGTTCAACCTGCAGAGGCGACAAGCCTTCTTTACTGTGAGAACGGTGAATTTATTGAATAGACTACCGCAGGAGCCGTCACAGCAGGGACAGTAGATGGCTTTAAAAAAGGGTTAGATAATTTCCTAGAACAAAAAAATATTAGCTCCTATGTATAGAAATTTTTTACATCCCCTTTCCCATTCCAATTCCCCTTTCCCATCCATTGGTTGAACTCGATGGACATGTGTCTTTTTTCAACCGTACAAACTATGTAACTATGTAACTATGTAACAATCGGTCGTCAAACAAACTTTCTAAAATATGTAATATATAGATATAATGTGCATTTCCCAGCATTGACCACACGATGGCGCCGCTGCTCAGCGTATCACTAGGCTGCCTGCCTTACATTAAATTTAGTGAGATTTCTCAGCATTGACCACACGATGGCGCTGCTGCTTAGCGTATCACAATCGGGCTTCAAACAAACTTTCTAAAATATATAATAGATATAGTGTGCATTTTCCAGCATTGACCACACAATGGCGATGCTGCTCAGCGTATCACTAGACTGCCTGCATTACATTCAATTTAGTGAGACATCTCAGCCTTGACCACATGATGGCGCTGCTGCTTAGCATATCCCAATCGGGCTTCAAACAAACTTTCTAAAATATATAATATATAGATATAGTGTACATTTCCCAGCATTGACCACACGATGGTGCTGCTGCCCAGCGTATCACTAGGCTGCCTGCCTTACATTCAATTTAGTGAGATTTCTCAGCATTGACCACACGATGGCGCTGCTGCTTAGCGTATCACAATCGGGCTTCAAACAAACTTTCTAAAATATATATTAAATAGATATAGTGTGCATTTCCCTGCATTGACCACACGATGGTGCTGCTGCCCAGCGTATCACTAGGCTGCCTGCCTTACATTCAATTTAGTGAGATTTCCCAGCATTGACCACACAATGGCACTGCTGCCCAGCGTATCACT
The DNA here is from genome assembly GCF_050947455.1 of Rhinoderma darwinii. Taxonomy (NCBI): domain Eukaryota; kingdom Metazoa; phylum Chordata; class Amphibia; order Anura; family Rhinodermatidae; genus Rhinoderma; species Rhinoderma darwinii. Next base: position 146,744 of record NW_027461950.1, on the reverse strand, counting down.
AGGCTGCCTGCCTTACATTCAATTTAGTGAGATTTCTCAGCATTGACCACACGATGGCGCTGCTGCTTAGCGTATCACAATCGGGCTTCAAACAAACTTTCTAAAATATATATTAATTAGATATAGTGTGCATTTCCCTGCATTGACCACACAATGGCACTGCTGCCCAGCGTATCACTAGGCTGCCTGCCTTACATTCAATTTAGTGAGATTTCCCAGCATTGACCACACGATGGCGCTGCTGCTTAGCGTATCACAATCGGGCTTCAAACAAACTTTCTAAAATATATATTAATTAGATATAGTGTGCATTTCCCTGCATTGACCACACGATGGCGCTGCTGCTCAGCGTATCACTAGGCTGCCTGCATTACATTCAATTTAGTGAGATTTCTCAGCATTGACCACGCGATGGTGCTGCTGCTTAGCGTATCACAATCGGGCTTCAAACAAACTTTCTAAAATATATAATAGATATAGTGTGCATTTCTCAGCATTGACCACACGATGGCGCTGCTGCTTAACATATCACAATCGGGCTTCACACAAACTTTCTAAAATATATAAAATATAGATATAGTGTGCATTTCCTGCATTGACCACACTATGGCACTGCTGCTCAGCGTATCACTAGGCTGCCTGCCTTACATTCAATTTAGTGAGATTTCTCAACATTGACCACACGATGGCGCTGCTGCTTAGCATATCCCAATCGGGCTACAAACAAACTTTATCAAATATATAATATATAGATATAGTGTGTATTTAGCAGCATTGACCACACGATGGCGCTGCTGCTCAGCATATCACTAGGCTGCCTGCCTTACATTCAATTTAGTGAAATTTCTCAACATTGACCACACGATGGTGCTGCTGCTCAGCGTATCACAATCGGGCTTCAAACAAAATTTCTAAAATATATAATAGATATAGTGTGCATTTCTCAGCATTGACCACACGATGGCGCTGCTGCATAACATATCACAATCGGGCTTCACACAAACTTTCTAAAATATATAAAATATAGATATAGTGTGCATTTCCTGCATTGACCACACGATGGCACTGCTGCTCAGCGTATCACTAGGCTGCCTGCCTTACATTCAATTTAGTGAGATTTCTCAACATTGACCACACGATGGCGCTGCTGCTTAGCATATCCCAATCGGGCTACAAACAAACTTTATCAAATATATAATATATAGATATAGTGTGTATTTAGCAGCATTGACCACACGATGGTGCTGCTGCTCAGCATATCACTAGGCTGCCTGCCTTACATTCAATTTAGTGAGATTTCTCAACATTGACCACACGATGGCGCTGCTGCTTAGCGTATCAAAATCGGTCGTCAAACAAACTTTCTAAAATATATAATATATAGATATAGTGTGCATTTCCCTGCATTGACCACACGATGGCGCTGCTGCTCAGCGTATCACTAGGCTGCCTGCATTACATTCAATTTAGTGAGATTTCTCAGCATTGACCACGCGATGGTGCTGCTGCTTAGCGTATCACAATCGGGCTTCAAACAAACTTTCTAAAATATATAATAGATATAGTGTGCATTTCTCAGCATTGACCACACGATGGCGCTGCTGCTTAACATATCACAATCGGGCTTCACACAAACTTTCTAAAATATATAAAATATAGATATAGTGTGCATTTCCTGCATTGACCACACTATGGCACTGCTGCTCAGCGTATCACTAGGCTGCCTGCCTTACATTCAATTTAGTGAGATTTCTCAACATTGACCACACGATGGCGCTGCTGCTTAGCATATCCCAATCGGGCTACAAACAAACTTTATCAAATATATAATATATAGATATAGTGTGTATTTAGCAGCATTGACCACACGATGGCGCTGCTGCTCAGCATATCACTAGGCTGCCTGCCTTACATTCAATTTAGTGAAATTTCTCAACATTGACCACACGATGGTGCTGCTGCTCAGCGTATCACAATCGGGCTTCAAACAAACTTTCTAAAATATATAATAGATATAGTGTGCATTTCTCAGCATTGACCACACGATGGCGCTGCTGCATAACATATCACAATCGGGCTTCACACAAACTTTCTAAAATATATAAAATATAGATATAGTGTGCATTTCCTGCATTGACCACACGATGGCACTGCTGCTCAGCGCATCACTAGGCTGCCTACATTACATTCAATTTAGTGAGATTTCTCAGCATTGACCACACGATGGCGCTGCTGCTTAGCGTATCACAATCGGGCTTCAAACAAACTTTCTAAAATATATATTAATTAGATATAGTGTGCATTTCCCTGCATTGACCACACAATGGCACTGCTGCCCAGCGTATCACTAGGCTGCCTGCCTTACATTCAATTTAGTGAGATTTCCCAGCATTGACCACACGATGGCGCTGCTGCTTAGCGTATCACAATCGGGCTTCAAACAAACTTTCTAAAATATATATTAATTAGATATAGTGTGCATTTCCCTGCATTGACCACACGATGGCGCTGCTGCTCAGCGTATCACTAGGCTGCCTGCATTACATTCAATTTAGTGAGATTTCTCAGCATTGACCACGCGATGGTGCTGCTGCTTAGCGTATCACAATCGGGCTTCAAACAAACTTTCTAAAATATATAATAGATATAGTGTGCATTTCTCAGCATTGACCACACGATGGCGCTGCTGCTTAACATATCACAATCGGGCTTCACACAAACTTTCTAAAATATATAAAATATAGATATAGTGTGCATTTCCTGCATTGACCACACTATGGCACTGCTGCTCAGCGTATCACTAGGCTGCCTGCCTTACATTCAATTTAGTGAGATTTCTCAACATTGACCACACGATGGCGCTGCTGCTTAGCATATCCCAATCGGGCTACAAACAAACTTTATCAAATATATAATATATAGATATAGTGTGTATTTAGCAGCATTGACCACACGATGGCGCTGCTGCTCAGCATATCACTAGGCTGCCTGCCTTACATTCAATTTAGTGAAATTTCTCAACATTGACCACACGATGGTGCTGCTGCTCAGCGTATCACAATCGGGCTTCAAACAAACTTTCTAAAATATATAATAGATATAGTGTGCATTTCTCAGCATTGACCACACGATGGCGCTGCTGCATAACATATCACAATCGGGCTTCACACAAACTTTCTAAAATATATAAAATATAGATATAGTGTGCATTTCCTGCATTGACCACACGATGGCACTGCTGCTCAGCGTATCACTAGGCTGCCTGCCTTACATTCAATTTAGTGAGATTTCTCAACATTGACCACACGATGGCGCTGCTGCTTAGCATATCCCAATCGGGCTACAAACAAACTCTATCAAATATATAATATATAGATATAGTGTGTATTTAGCAGCATTGACCACACGATGGTGCTGCTGCTCAGCATATCACTAGGCTGCCTGCCTTACATTCAATTTAGTGAGATTTCTCAACATTGACCACACGATGGCGCTGCTGCTTAGCGTATCAAAATCGGTCGTCAAACAAACTTTCTAAAATATATAATATATAGATATAGTATGCATTTCCCAGCAGTGACCACACGATGGCGCTGCTGCTCAGCGTATCACTAGGCTGCCTGCATTACATTCAATTTAGTGAGATTTCTCAGCATTGACCACGCGATAGTGCTGCTGCTTAGCGTATCACAATCGGGCTTCAAACAAACTTTCTAAAATATATAATAGATATAGTGTGCATTTCTCAGCATTGACTACACGATGGCGCTGCTGCTTAACATATCACAATCGGGCTTCACACAAACTTTCTAAAATATATAAAATATAGATATAGTGTGCATTTCCTGCATTGACCACACTATGGCACTGCTGCTCAGCGTATCACTAGGCTGCCTGCCTTACATTCAATTTAGTGAGATTTCTCAACATTGACCACACGATGGCGCTGCTGCTTAGCATATCCCAATCGGGCTACAAACAAACTTTATCAAATATATAATATATAGATATAGTGTGTATTTAGCAGCATTGACCACACGATGGCGCTGCTGCTCAGCATATCACTAGGCTGCCTGCCTTACATTCAATTTAGTGAAATTTCTCAACATTGACCACACGATGGTGCTGCTGCTCAGCGTATCACAATCGGGCTTCAAACAAACTTTCTAAAATATATAATAGATATAGTGTGCATTTCTCAGCATTGACCACACGATGGCGCTGCTGCATAACATATCACAATCGGGCTTCACACAAACTTTCTAAAATATATAAAATATAGATATAGTGTGCATTTCCTGCATTGACCACACGATGGCACTGCTGCTCAGCGTATCACTAGGCTGCCTGCCTTACATTCAATTTAGTGAGATTTCTCAACATTGACCACACGATGGCGCTGCTGCTTAGCATATCCCAATCGGGCTACAAACAAACTTTATCAAATATATAATATATAGATATAGTGTGTATTTAGCAGCATTGACCACACGATGGTGCTGCTGCTCAGCATATCACTAGGCTGCCTGCCTTACATTCAATTTAGTGAGATTTCTCAACATTGACCACACGATGGCGCTGCTGCTTAGCGTATCAAAATCGGTCGTCAAACAAACTTTCTAAAATATATAATATATAGATATAGTATGCATTTCCCAGCAGTGACCACACGATGGCGCTGCTGCTCAGCGTATCACTAGGCTGCCTGCATTACATTCAATTTAGTGAGATTTCTCAGCATTGACCACGCGATAGTGCTGCTGCTTAGCGTATCACAATCGGGCTTCAAACAAACTTTCTAAAATATATAATAGATATAGTGTGCATTTCTCAGCATTGACTACACGATGGCGCTGCTGCTTAACATATCACAATCGGGCTTCACACAAACTTTCTAAAATATATAAAATATAGATATAGTGTGCATTTCCTGCATTGACCACACTATGGCACTGCTGCTCAGCGTATCACTAGGCTGCCTGCCTTACATTCAATTTAGTGAGATTTCTCAACATTGACCACACGATGGCGCTGCTGCTTAGCATATCCCAATAGGGCTTCAAACAAACTTTATCAAATATATAATATATAGATATAGTGTGTATTTAGCAGCATTGACCACACGATGGCGCTGCTGCTCAGCATATCACTAGGCTGCCTGCCTTACATTCAATTTAGTGAAATTTCTCAACATTGACCACACGATGGCGCTGCTGCTTAGCATATCCCAATAGGGCTTCAAACAAACTTTATCAAATATATAATATATAGATATAGTGTGTATTTAGCAGCATTGACCACACAATGGCGCTGCTGCTCAGCATATCACTAGGCTGCCTGCCTTACATTCAATTTAGTGAGATTTCTCAACATTGACCACACGATGGCGCTGCTGCTTAGCATATCCCAATAGGGCTTCAAACAAACTTTATCAAATATATAATATATAGATATAGTGTGTATTTAGCAGCATTGACCACACAATGGCGCTGCTGCTCAGCGCATCACTAGGCTGCCTACATTACATTCAATTTAGTGAGATTTCTCAGCATTGACCACACGATGGCGCTGCTGCTTAGCGTATCAAAATCGGTCGTCAAACAAACTTTCTAAAATATATAATATATAGATATAGTATGCATTTCCCAGCAGTGACCACACGATGGCGCTGCTGCTCAGCGTATCACTAGGTTGCCTGCATTACATTCAATTTAGTGAGATTTCTCAGCATTGACCACGCGATAGTGCTGCTGCTTAGCGTATCACAATCGGGCTTCAAACAAACTTTCTAAAATATATAATAGATATAGTGTGCATTTCTCAGCATTGACCACACGATGGCGCTGCTGCTTAACATATCACAATCGGGCTTCACACAAACTTTCTAAAATATATAAAATATAGATATAGTGTGCATTTCCTGCATTGACCACACGATGGCACTGCTGCTCAGCGTATCACTAGGCTGCCTGCCTTACATTCAATTTAGTGAGATTTCTCAACATTGACCACACGATGGTGCTGCTGCTTAGCATATCCCAATCGGGCTACAAACAAACTATCAAATATATAATATATAGATATAGTGTGTATTTAGCAGCATTGACCACACGATGGCGCTGCTGCTCAGCATATCACTAGGCTGCCTGCCTTACATTCAATTTAGTGAAATTTCTCAACATTGACCACACGATGGTGCTGCTGCTCAGCGTATCACAATCGGGCTTCAAACAAACTTCCTAAAATATATAATATAGATGTAGTGTGCATTTCCCAGCATTGACCACACGATGGCGCTGCTGCTCAGAGTATCACTAGGCTGCCCGCATTACATTCAATTTAGTGAGATTTCTCAGCATTGACCACACGATGGCGCTGCTGCTTAGCGTATCACAATCGCGCTTCAAACAAACTTTCTAAAATATATAATATATAGATATAGTGTACTTTTCCCAGCATTGACCACACTATGGTGTTGCTGCTCAGCGTATCACTAGGCTGCCTGCCTTACATTAAATTTAGTGAGATGTCTCAGCATTGACCACACGATGGCACTGCTGCTTAGCGTTTCACAATCGGGCTTCAAACAAACTTTCTAAAATATATAATATAGATGTAGTGTGCATTTCCCAAAATTGACCACACGATGGCGCTGCTGCTTAACATATCACAATCGGGCTTCACACAAACTTTCTAAAATATATAATATATTGATATAGTGTGCATTTCCTGCATTGAACACACGATGGCACTGCTGCCCAGCGTATCACTAGGCTGCCTGCCTTACATTCAATTTAGTGAGATTTCTCAACATTGACCACACGATGGCGATGCTGCTTAGCATATCCCAATCGGGCTTCAAGCAAACTTTATCAAATATATAATATATAGAGCGCATTTCCCAACATTGACCACACGATGGCGCTGCTGCTCAGCGTATCACTAGGCTGCCTGCCTTACATTAAATTTAGTGAGATTTCTCAGCATTGACCACACGATGGCGCTGCTGCTTAACATATCACAATCGGGCTTCACACAAACTTTCTAAAATATATAATATATAGATATAGTGTACATTTCCTGCATTGACCACACGATGGCACTGCTGCCCAGCGTATCACTAGGCTGCCAGCCTTACATTCAATTTAGTAAGATTTCTCAACATTGACCACACGATGGCGCTGCTGCTTAGCATATCCCAATCGGGCTTCAAACAAACTTTATCAAATATATAATATATAGATATAGTGCGCATTTCCCAGCATTGACCACACGATGGCGCTGCTGCTCAGCGCATCACTAGGCTGCCTACATTACATTCAATTTAGTGAGATTTCTCAGCATTGACCACACGATGGCGCTGCTGCTTAGCGTATCAAAATCGGTCGTCAAACAAACTTTCTAAAATATATAATATATAGTATGCATTTCCCAGCAGTGACCACACGATGGCGCTGCTGCTCAGCGTATCACTAGGCTGCCTGCATTACATTCAATTTAGTGATATTTCTCAGCATTGACCACACAATGGCGCTGCTGCTTAGCGTATCACAATCGGGCTTCAAACAAACTTTCTAAAATATATAATAGATATAGTGTGCATTTCCCTGCATTGACCACAAAATGGCGCTGCTGCTCAGCGTATTACTAGGCTACCTGTAGAAAATTCAAGTTAGTGAGATTTCTCAGCATTGACCACACGATGGCGCTGCTGCTTAGCGTATCACAATCGGGCTTCAAACAAACTTTCTAAAATATATAATAGATATAGTGTGCATTTCCCTGCATTGACCACACTATGGCGCTGCTGCTAAGCGTATCACTAGGGCTGCCTGCATTACATTCAATTTAGTGAGATTTCTCAGCATTGACCACACGATGGCGATGCTGCTTAGCGTATCACTATCGGGCTTCAAACAAACTTTCTAAAATATATAATAAATATATATAGTGTGCATTTCCCTGCATTGACCACACGATGGTGCTGCTGCTCAGCGTATCACTAGGCTGCCTGCCTTACATTCAATTTAGTGAGATTTCTCAGCATTGACCACACGATGGCGCTGCTGTTTAGCGTATCACAATCGGGCTTCAAACAAACTTTCTAAAATATATAATAGACATAGTGTGCATTTGTCCTGCATTGACCACACAATGGCGCTGCTGCTCAGCGTATTATTAGGCTACCAGATTCTATTTGGGAGGCTTATAGAACGTATGGGGGAACTGCTTGGCTTAAATATGACGAGCAGTTTCGTCAGCGTATGGCGGTTCAGTCATCCCTGTGGTGGGATCATAAGGACATAAGCCTTTGGATGCGCCTTATGACTACACCAAAGGGGGCTGGTCAGGAGGGGGCGTGTTGAAGTCGCGGGTTTGCATAACCCCTTTCAGTCCTAACTCGGCGGGTCTAGATGAGCGGGTTCATTTGGGAGTTTTAAAAAAAAGGGGTCTGCTGGCTCTACAACGAGAGCACCTGTAAATCGGGAACTAATTGTGTCTATAGACACGAATGTGCCGGGTGTAGGGGTGGTAACCACCCCGTCTTCAAGTGTTTTAAGCGGGCACGATGAGGCACGACGAAGCCAGGGGATCGTCCTGCTAAAGGGGGTGAGTCCAGTGAACCTCGACGCTATGACGCCTTGGCTAAAGATGTACCCCAACAGGGAGAAGGCACAGCTGTTATTGAACGGTTTTGGGGATGGATTTAGGATTCTGTTCTCCCCGGGGGTGTTTTTTTTTTTGATGGCTAATAATCTGCGTTCGGTGCGGGATCATCCAGAAGTGGTACAAGACAAGTTCTGGAAGGAAGTTTTGTTGGGTAGAATGTTAGGCCCCTTTTCTAATGTTCCTATTTCCAATTTGCGTGTCTCCACGCTGGGGGTTGTCCCCAAGAAGGAGGCGGGAAAATTTCGGCTTATACATCATTTATCTTATCCGAAGGGCTCTTCGGTGAATGATGATATTGATGAGTCTTTGACGCGGGTTTACTATACGTCATTTGATGAGGTGGTTCGTTTGGTTAGGACGGCGGGGCAGGGGGCGCTGATGGCTAAGGTGGATGTGGAGTCTGCATTTCGCCTTTTGCCGGTGCACCCAGAATCCATGCACTTGCTGGGGTGCTCGTTTGATGGCCTTTTTTATATTGATAGGTGCCTTCCTATGGGGTGCTCTATTTCTTGTGCCTACTTCGAAGCCTTCAGCACATTTTTGGAGTGGGTGGTCCATGAACGAGCCGGCTCTAAAGCAGTGATTCATTATTTGGATGACTTCTTTTGTGTCGGCCCTGCGGCTCGGCCGTCGTGTGCAATATTTACAGGCTGTGATTGATGTTTTTGATGACTTTGGGGTTTCGTTGGCGTTTGAAAAAACGGAGGGACCAACCACGACGCTCTTTTTTTTTGGAAATTAAATTGATTCCCAGGCAATGGAATGTAGGTTGCCGGAGGCAAAACTTGTTGATCTGTGGGCAACGGTGCAGGAGGCTCTGGTGAAAACAAAAATCACCCTGCGGCTCCTGCAATCTTTATTGGGGAAACTCAATTTTGCCTATAGAATTATGCCTATGGGCCGGTTTTTTTTTGTAGGCGCTTGGCGCAAGCAACTGCTGGTGTTAGAAGTCCCCACCATTTTATTTGCCTTGGCAAGGAGCATAAGGCGGATTTGAGGGTTTGGGTTTCCTTTTTGGTAGAATATAACGGCAGATGATTATGGATTGCAGCGGGACTTTCGAATGTGGAGATACAATTGTGTACTGATGCTTCTGGTTCTATCGGTTTCGGAGCGTACTTTCAGGGGAAATGGTGTGTTCATACTTGGCCACTAGGGTGGAGGGAGTGTGGTTTGACGGGTAACCTTTGTTTTCTGGAGTTGTTTCCCATTCTAGTTGCGGTGGAAATTTGGGGACACCTTTTGTCCAATCGGTCAGTGGTTTTTCACTGTGATAACATGGCAGTCGTGTGCGCTATTAATAGTTTGTCCGCCAATTCCCCCCCCCCCCCCGGTGATCACAGTGTTACGCCAGTTGGTCCTACTGTGCTTGAGGTGGAACATTCTATTTAGGGCTCATCATGTTCCCGGTGTTTCCAATGACATTGCGGATGCTTTATCTCGGTTGCAGTGGGATCATTTCCGTCGGCTAGCTCCAGAGGCGGAGAGGGATCCGGCTTCTTGCCCCGAACACCTTTGGAGGGTGGTGTCGCTCGTCTGATATGGTGGGCGAAATGTTCGCTGGCCCCTGCTACGTCGGATGCTTATAACAAGATCAGGGTGAGATGGTTCCGGCTGGAGGATTCGTGGTGTAGTCAAGGGAGTCCGTTTAGTGCCTTAGGGGGATGTTTTGTTTTTGTTATCTCTTATGGAGAGTGGGTCTTCAGTTTCCTCTGTTGTTAAGTCAGTAGCGGCACTTTCCTTTAAGTTAATTGGTTGTATGGATGTTACTAAGCATTTATTTGACACGGCGTGCTCTGCAGGGTTTTCAGAAAGGACATGACGGGAAGGATAAGCATAGGCCGGTGTCTTTTGCAATGTTGGAGGGACTTTTTTCTCAGTTGCGCAGGATATCCCATTCAGATTATGAGAGGTTGTGTAATGATGGGGGTAAGGAAACAGACAAGTGAGCCCTAATCTACCCGCCACTCAGTCCCTGCCTACTTGCAACGACCCGCCCTAGGCGACGGGGTACAACTGGGCGACTGACGGTCCCTACGCTCAATAAGTGCACGACAGACAAACAGACAAGGGTACACAGAAGCAAGGGAAAAGGGGCAGTTGCCCACGGCAAAACCGTGAGCAACAAGAGTGGTGAACGAGCCGAGTCAAACCAGGAGTGTATGAGGTACCAAACGCAGAGCAGGAGAGTAGTGAACAAGCCGAGTCAAACCAGGAGTGTACGAGGTACCAAACGCAGAGCAGGAGAGTAGTCAGTAAGCCAGGGTCAATATGAAGCAGGGTCAAATGGTGCAAGAAGCTGCAGCAGGGCCAGGAAACAAAATGAGAAGAATCACAAGCAAGGAGGAACAGGAAAGGCAGGTATAAATAGACAGAGGGTGGGAGCTAGCTCCGTCTGGCCAGGCTGTGGCCAGTCTCACAGACATAGAAGCAGGTGCAGACTGATTACCTATGGGCGTGGATACAGAAGCTGTGCCTGGCAGATCCTTAACAGGTTGTTGTTTCAATTGGCTTTTTCTTGGGCTTTCTATGGGGCTTTTCGGGTTGGCGAATTGGCTAGTCCCTCAAAAAGGGGGCAGGGCGGTATTCATTTAACCAATGTGGTTTTTCGGGATGGTGTGTTGAGAATAATGTTGTATCATTCCAAAACTGACAGGAAGGGAAAATGTTTTGAGATTTGTTTGACTAAAATTCATGAGGGGGAATCGTGCCCAGTGGGGTGTTTTCTGCGTTTCATGGCTATGTGTCCTCAGGGTTCTTCCTCTTTGCTGGTGCATGCGGATGGGTCAGCATTGTCCAGATATCAATTTATTGCTGTCTTTAAGAAATGCGTACAAGGTTTGGGCCTTTCACATCTGGATTACAGCTCACATTCTTTTAGGATTGGAGCCGCTACTGAGGTTTCTTGTTTTGGGCTCGACACTGCTTCAGTTAAGAGGATTGGCCGCTGGGAGTCGAGCCGTTTCCGTTCCTATGTTAGGCCGCATTTCCTGGAATGTTGATTTCTTTATCTTGGGTTTATTTTGGGTGGGGATGTCATTCTTGTTCTGTGTGACTAATTTTCTGTTGCTTTCAGGTTCTGCGAAATGTGTGGTTTGGCTTCTTGGCCATTCCTATATTTACTGGGCTGAAAGGCGTGCCCGTGTGCGTCCGAATGGTAGGTATTTGGATTTAGATAAGGATGAGGTGGAGGTACACTGGTTTCGGAGTTCGTGGCCTGACCTGGGATCCGGTAAGGCCTTTGTTTCAGGATGCGGTTAGGTCCTGGGGTCTACCTGATATTTTGATAATTCATGCTGGGGGTAATGACATCGGGAGTTATCCCATGCGGAACCTCATTAGGAACATTAAGAGGGACTTCTTATGTTTTTTAGACGCCCATCCTGGGCTTTTGATTATATGGTCCGAAATTGTACAGCGGGTAAAATGGCGCAATGCGCAGTCATTGTCGGCGCTGAATAGAACCAGGGATAAGATTAATAAGACAGTGGCCAAGTTTGTTCGCCTCAATGGTGGGTTGGTAGTTCGTCACCCACTGTTGGAGGATCGGGGCGCGTACATTGGAAAGGATGGGGTTCACTTAACAGATGTGGGCCTGGATGTTTTACATTTTGGCCTCCAAGAAGGCCTGGAGTTGGGTTTTCAAGTGTGGCGGCGCATGAAAATTTAAGGAGTCAAGTTTTCATGCTGTGGCGGGTCCTTGGCAACACTATTTATGTTTTTATATATTGCTGTCTTTGACACAATATATTGGTTTTATTTTAAAGCTATGGATTTGGGCTTCTCTAAGGGGCGGACCCTGGGAAGCGTGGTGCTTTAGCATACCCGTGGTGACGCCACTGTAGCTTATATGGTCACGGCTAGTGGTTTAAGGGTATTGCTTTATTTATGTTTTGGAGGTTGTCAAGGACTTAGCCACATAATCTTAATATGTTAATTATGTTTATACTTGTTTTTATATATTCTCAGGTTCTGTAAAAGAAAACATTCAATAAAGCTGTGACAAGCACCTTCCAATTTTAATTGTGTCGTTGTATATTTATTAGATAGGAGAGTGTTTGTGTGGCCCCTTGTCGCCCTTGTACCATCATGAGTACGCTCTTGCCAAGTGCACCTTTACCTCAAGAAAGATGACTAGCTCCAGCAAGAGGCTGTGGAGCCAGGAAAGGCTGCATTTCAGTAGCTGTAATGCGCCACAAGGAAGCGTTCAAGAGGCGGGTAGAGAGGAGTCTCCCAGCAAGAGAAAGACAAGAGGCTGTGCATGAGACTGAGACAAAGAAGGGAGTCCTGGGACCTTGAGTATGAGACTGCAATTGTTAAGTATGTGCCTCACCTGTGAGAGACTGTAACTACTAAGCTTTGAGCCTGAGGCCCAAGTAACTTTGAAGAGGGCCTGAACTGAGTCTAAGAGGGCCTTCAGAGACTGTCGGAAGAAGGCCCAATTTGTGTGAAAGGAATGTATGTTTTTGTTCAGTTATTTTAGTTGCTTATTTTTCCTGGTGCCGGGAATGACACCAAATAAGGCAAGGGGGCAATGAAAGGTATTGAAGGGAGTCTCCCCTATTCACGAGAGGAGCCGTATGGAGTAATGTAGAGATAGATTTTTCTGTCTCTTTCAATGCTTTTGTGTTATGCATTTTAACACTGTATTTCCTTTATAGGTCCAGGACTAGAGGAGATGAGCGGTCACTATATGCATATATACTTCCATTGCGATGCTGCCACCTAGTGGCCAGGAAGCATTTTTATGTGTTGTTTTAGTCACAGGACCTGTGCTTACATGTTCTGAGCTGTGCAGATGCTCACGTCAGCAAAGTTCACTGCTATGTAACACTGTTCAGACAATGGTGGCTGATCCTGTTTATTGCAGGCACCGGGAAAACCGGCTCGGGCACTGTCTTTAATATTTACTTTAGTGTGCAAAAACAGTGTAGTATGGGCATGTAATCAGTATCGGAACATTGAATAACTCACAAAGGGGCTGTTTTTAAATTTGATAAAAGGCGACTGTTCCCACCTAATGGGTTCAGGTGCAAGGGCTGCGACCCATAAATCAGCAACTATTGTGCCAACAGGGCTGAGTAGGCCCTGAAGCCAGAGAGGGCCCATTGCTGTGGCGGTGCAGTGCAGGAACCTCCCCACAGATGATTGCTGTGAAAGAGGCAGCATTGGATGTAACAAGTGGAAGTTGCGTGAATCCTCCCTGTTATTTAGTTTGCTGAGACGATGGGTTACCCCTGTATCAGGGAAGAGTCCGAGCTCTGTCCCAAGGAAACCAAGCTGGTAAAACCCCATTTCCTGCATTGCCTGAAATTGCCGCCATTTTGTGTAATATTTTAAGTGACTGTGCCTCTCTGCTAAGAACAGTTTTTGTATTTCCTTTTGGTCGTTTTGCAAACATTACCGGCCTACTAAAAGAAACCTGCATCAAACCTGGGTTTCTTGTCATCATACTGCCAGTAACAATGCAAGGTCAAATACATTACTCGCCCTCACTAGCCTCCCCTCATGCCAAATTTTATGGCCAAAAGGACCATAACAATTATATTCTATTGGAAATAAAAGGTGGATTTCTGACTTTAGAGAACAGAGGGTAAAATAATAGACATGTTCCTCACCTCTGTACCTGAGATATGGTTGTGTTATACTAGATATTGTCTATAGAAGATATACATGTTAAAAACACATATATTCTGATGTACCAGGAAGATACTATCACACCTCTGCGGGTCTAGAACTCATATCTAGCCTGAGTGTTATCAGTAATTAATATAAATATTAATTACCTGTCTTGTGATTCCTTTCTTGCTGCTGACAGGGTTATATGTCACGTTCCTTCTTCTCACTGGGATCCGTCATCTGTAAAGAATCAAAGGTGTGATAATATGTTCCTGATACATGTTATAGACACTTATATGTATAACACACTAGGGCCATAATTATTTATCTCAGGTATAATGTACAAATAGAAAATAAAGAAAAAGACGACACTAAGGACCTGTTCACATCACCGCTGCCCTTCCGTTGAGGGATTCCGTCGGAGGTTTCCGTCGGGTTAACTCCTCAAAAATGAAACAAAATAACATGCCCCCCCCTTTCCTGTACTGTATGGCAAAACCCCATTTTATGGTCAAAAGTAGCATAACAAGTGTATTCTATTGTAAGGCCCCTTGGGTGCCTAGAATTATGGAGCTTATGGGTATATTGTTTATATAGTTTAAATTAATGGTTATTATCAATGTAATCTTAAATTGTTAACACAATTATTTTTTCTGAGTCGTTATAAAGGGTTACCTGTGAACAGTTTTGGGGACGGATTAAGGATTCCGTTCTCCCCGGGGATGGGTGTTTTGATGGCTAATAATCTGTGTTCGGTGCGGGATCATCCAGAAGTGGTACAAGACAAGTTGTGGAAGGAAGTTTTGTTGGGTAGAATGTTAGGCCCCTTTTCTGATGTTCCTATTTCCAATTTGCGTGTCTCCCCGCTGGGGGTTGTCCCCAAGAAGGAGGCGGGCAAATTTCGGCTTATACATCATTTATCCTATCCGAAGGGTTCTTCGGTAAATGATGATATTGATGAGTTTTTGACGCGGCTGTCCTATACGTCATTTCATGAGGCGGTTAGTTTGGTTAGGACGGCGGGGCAAGGGGCGCTTATGGCTAAGGTGGATGTGGAGTCTGCATTTCGCCTTTTGCCGGTGCACCCAGAATCCATGCACTTGCTGGGGTCCTCGTTTGATGGCCTTTTTTATATTCATAGGTGCCTTCCTATGGGGTGCTCTATTTCTTGTGCCTATTTCGAAGCCTTCAGCACGTTTTTGGAGTGGGTGGTCCGTGAACGAGCCGGCTCTAAAGCAGTTATTCATTATTTGGATGACTTCTTTTGTGCGGGCCCTGCGGCTCGGCCGTCGTGTGCAATATTGTTATGGGCAGTGATAGATGTTTTTGTTGACTTTGGGGTTCCGTTGGCGTTTGAAAAAACAGAAGGACCAACCACAACGATCTGTTTTTAGGGAATTGAAATTGATTCCCAGGCAATGGAATGTAGGTTGCCAGAGGCAAAACTTATTGATCTGCGGGCAACGGTGCAGGAGGCTCTGGTGAGAATAAAAATCACCCTGCAGCTCCTGCAATCATTATTGGGGAAACTCAATTTTGCCTGTAGAATTATGCCCATGGGCCGTGTTTTTTGTAGGCGCTTAGCACAAGCAACTGCTGGGGTTAGATGTCCCCACCATTTGATTCGCCTTGGCAAGGTGCATAAGGCGGATTTGAGGGTTTGGGATTCCTTTTTGGTAGAATATAACGGCAGGTCAGTATGGATTGCAGAGGGAGTTTCGAATGTGGAGATGCAATTGTCTACTGATGCTTCCAGTTATATCGGTTTCGGGACGTATTTTCAGGGAAAATGGTGTGTTGGTACTTGGCAAGTAGAGTGGAGGGAGTGTGGTTTGACGGGTAATCTTTGTTTTCTGGAGTTGTTTCCCATTCTTGTTGCGGTGGAAATTTGGGGACAGCTTTAGTCCAATCGGTCAGTGTTTTTTCACTATGATAACATGGCGGTCGTGTGCGCTATTAATAGTTTGTCCGCCAATTCCCCCCCGGTGATCACAGTGCTACGCCAGTTGGTCCTGCTGTGTTTGAGATGGAACATTCTATTTAGGGCTCATCATGTTCCTGGAGTTTCCAATGACATTACAAATGCTTTATCTCGATTGCAGTGGGATTGTTTCCGTTGGCTAGCTCCAGAGGCAGAGAGGGATCCAGTTTCTTGCCCCGAGCACCATTGGAGGGTGGTGTGGCTCGTCTGATATGGTGGGCGAAGCGTTCGCTGGCCCCTGCTACGTGGGATGCTTATACCAAGATCTGGGTGAGATGGTTCCAGCTGGAGGATTCGTGGTATAGTCAAAGGAGTCATTTTAGTGCCTTAGAGGGGATGTTCTGTTTTTTGTTATCTCTTATGGAGAGTGGATGTTCAGCTTCCTCTGTTGTTAAGTCGGTAGCGGCACTTTCCTTTTTCTTTAAGTTAATTGGTTGTACGGATGTTACTAAGCATTTTTTGATACGGCGGGCTCTGCAGAATTTTCAAAAAGGGCATGTCGGGCAGGATAAGCGTGGGCTGGTGTCTTTTGCAATGTTGGAGGGACATTTTCTCAGTTGCACAGGATATCCCATTCAGATTATGAGAGGTTGTTGTTTCAATTGGCTTTCTCTTGGGCTTTCTATGGGGCTTTTAGGGTTGACGAATTGGTTAGTCCCTCAAAACGGGTGCAGGGCGGTAATCAAGTAACCGATGTGTTTTTTTCAGGATAGTGTGTTGAGAATAATGTTGTATCATTCAAAAACTGACAGGAAGGGAAAAGGTTTTGAGATTTGTTTGACTAAAATTCATGAGGGGGAATCGTGCCCAGTGTGTTGTTTTCTGTGTTTCATTGCTGTGCGTCCTCAGGGTTCTTCCTCTTTGCTGGTGCATGCGGATGGTTCAGCGTTGTCCAGATATCAATTTATTGCTGTCTTTAAGAAATGCGTACAAGGGTTGGGCCTTTCACATCTGGATTACAGCTCTCATTCTTTTAGTATTGGAGCTGCTACTGAGGCTTCTCGTTTTGGGCTCGACACTGCTTCATAGAACCAGGGATAAGATTAATAAGACAGTGGCCAAGTTTGTCCGCCTCAATGGTGGGTTGGTAGTTCGTCACCGACTGTTGGAAGATCGGGGTGCGTACATTGGAAAGGATGGGGTTCACTTAACAGATGTGGGCCTGGATGTTTTAAATTTTGGCCTCCAAGAAGGCCTGGAGTTGGGTTTGTACCCGTGGTGACACCACTGTAGCTTATATGGTCATGGCTAGTAGTTTAAGGGTATTGCTTTATTTATGTTTTGGAGGTTGTCAAGGACTTAGCCACATAATGTTAATATGTTAATTATGTTTATGATATGTTTATACTTGTATTTTATATATTCTCAGGTTCTGTAAAAGAAATCATCTAATAAAGCTGTGACAAGCACCTTCCAATTTTAATTGTGTTGTTGTATATTTATTAGATAGGAGGGTGTTTGTGTGGCCCATTGTCGCCCTTGTACCGTGATGTGGGGACAGAGCCTCTTTAAGGGTTCACGGTTATGGCTCATTTTTTTTGTCAGCGCTTCCCTGAAAAGGGCGCTGTCCTCTTTGCATGCTTAGATAATATAGAATATTTAGCGCACACAAGCTGCATGGAGGTGCAGCTTGGTGGTGCTATGATGAGAAATTCAGGCGTCGTTTGTCATTATGTCCGGAGATTGGCTGGGCATCCAAGGCAATCGGTGTTTGGAATCAGCTCATCCTGTATCAGCGACATCCTCAATCCTCTCTAGAAGGAGTCGTTTCCTCTGGATCGTATCCTTGGGCAGTGGCTAGAGTGCTCAAACAGGAGTCTCCACGCAGATGATTGCTGTGATAGAGACAGCGTTGAATATAACAGGTGGTAGTTGCCTGGGGCCTCCCTACGATTGAGTTGCTGAGGCGGTGGGTGGAAGTTGCCTGGGCCTCCCCATAAAAGCGATAATGGATTTTGAAGGGTAAGAAAGAGGAAAAGCCTCGATTTGAAGTGGATGTTAGTACTGTATCAGTGAGGAGCCCAAGCTCCGTCCAAAGGTAGTCAAGCTGGTGAGCCACCATTGCCTGCATTGCCTGAAATTGTGGCCATTTTGTATAGATTCTAGCGTACTAAAAGGATTTGCATCAAATCTGGTATTCTTGTCATCATTTCATGACTAACCCTGCGAGCACTTAACTGATACCCGCTCCTAAACTTTTTGGCATAGTTGGCAGGATAGTCGCAGCCCAGGAAAGATGGCATGCCGTATGGAGTGCCCAAGGAGTGAGCAGAGGGCACGGCAGGAAGGCTTACATGATGAATTTCACAGAGAGTATAGTCAGAGTTCCATTGGAGGGTAAGCTAGTGCCGGAGTTGCAGTCATGAGTACGCTCTTCCCAAGTGCACCTTTCCATCAAGAAAGATGACTAGCTCCAGCAAGAGGCTGTGGAGCCAGGAAAGGCTGCATTTCAGTAGCTGTAATGCGCCACAAGGAAGCGTTCAAGAGGCGGGTAGAGAGGAGTTTCCCAGCAAGAGAAAGACAAGAGGCTGTGCATGAGACTGAGACAAAGAAGGGAGTCCTGGGACCTTGAGTATGAGACTGCAATTGTTAAGTATGTGCCTCACCTGTGAGAGACTGTAACTCCTAAGCTTTGAGCCTGAGGCCCAAGTAACTTTGAAGAGGGCCTGAACTGAGTCTAAGAGGGCCTTCAGAGACTGTCGGAAGAAGGCCCAATTTGTATGAAAGGAATCTGTGTTTTTGTTTCAGTTATTTTAGTTGCTTATTTGTCCTGGTGCCGAGAATGGCACCAAATAAGGCAAGGGGGCAATGAAAGGTATGGAAGGGAGTCTCCCCTATTAACGAGAAGAGCCGTATGGAGTAATGTAGAGATAGATTTTGCTGTCTCTTTCAATGCTTTTGTGTTATGCATTTTAACACTGTATTTCCTTTATAGGTCCAGGACTAGAGGAGATGAGCGGTCACTATATGCATATATACTTCCATTGCGATGCTGCCACCTAGTGGCCAGGAAGCATTTTTATGTGTTGTTTTAGTCACAGGACCCGTGCTTACATGTTCTGAGCTGTGCAGATGCTCACGTCAGCAAAGCTCACTGCTATGTAACACTGTTCAGACAATGGTGGCTGACCCTGTTTATTGCAGGCACCGGGAAAACCGGCTCGGGCACTGTCTTTAATATTTACTTTAGTGTGCAAGAACAGTGTAGTATGGGCAAGTAATCAGTGTCGGAACATTGAATAACTCACAAAGGGACTGTTTTTAAATTTGATAAAAGGCGACTGTTCACACCTAATGGGTTCAGGTGCAAGGGCTGCGACCCATAAATCAGCAACTATTGTGCCAGCAGGGCTGAGTAGGCCCTGAAGCTTGAGAGCGCCCATTGCTGTGGCGGTGCAGTGCAGGAACCTCCCCACAGATGATTGCTGTGAAAGAGGCAGCATTGGATGTAACAAGTGGAAGTTGCGTGAAGCCTCCCTGTTATTTAGTTGCTGAGACGATGGGTTACCCCTGTATCAGGGAAGAGTCCGAGCTCTGTCCCAAGGAAACCAAGCTGGTAAAACCCCATTTCCTGCATTGCCTGAAATTGCCGCCATTTTGTGTCATATTTTAAGTGACTGTGCCTCTCTGCTAAGAACAGTTTTTTGTATTTCCTTTTGGTCGTTTTGCAAACATTACCGGCCTACTAAAAGAAACCTGCATCAAACATGGGTTTCTTGTCATCATACTGCCAGTAACAATGCAAGGTCAAATACATTACTCGCCCTCACTAGCCTCCCCTCATGCCAAATTTTATGGTCAAAAGGACCATAACAATTATATTCTATTGGAAATAAAAGGTGGATTTCTGACTTTAGAGAACAGAGGGTAAAATAATAGACATGTTCCTCACCTCTGTACCTGAGATATGGTAACATTTGTCCTTTAAAAATTAAGCCCTCATATGGCTGTGTCAACGAAAAAATAAAAGAGTTATGACTTTTGGAAGGCGGGAAGTAAAAAAACAAAAGCATAAAAATTTAACTTAGCCTGGTCCTGAAAGGGTTAATCGAAGACTGAATAGCTATTAAAAATGATATTAAAAATAAAAGGGGAGTCCTGACTACAAAACAGAGGGTAAAGAACAGAGATGTTCCTCCCCTCTGTACCTGAGATATGGTTGTGTTATACTAGATATTGTCTATAGAAGATATACATGTTAACCCTTTCAAGACCGAGCTCATTTTGGCCTTCAGGACCAGCCCCATTTTTTCAAATCTGACATGAGTTACTTTATGTGGTAATAACTCCGGAATGCTTTTGCCTATCCAAGCGATTCTGAGACTGTTTTCTCGTGATATATCGTACTTTATATTAGAGGAAAAATTTGGTCAATAAATTCATTGCTTATTTGTGAAAAACATCAAAATGTAGAGAAAATTTGCAAAAATTATGATTTTTCTAATTTTAAATGTATCTGCTTGTAAAACAGATAGTAATACCACACAAAATAGTTACTATTTCACATATTCCATATGTCTACTTTATATTTGCATAGTTTTTTGAACATTATTTTATTTTTCTAGGACGTTACAAGGCTTAGTACTTTACCAGCAATTTCTCACATTTTCAACAAAATTTCAAAAGGCGATTTTTACAGGGACCAGTTCCGTTCTAAAACGGCTTTGAGGGCCTTATGTACTAGATAGACCCCATAACCCATATTAAAAACTGCACCCCTCAAAGTATTCAAAACAGCATTCAGAAAGTTTCTTAACCCTTTAGGCTTTTCACAGGAATTAAAGCAATGTAGAGGGGAAATTGACAATTTTTTTTTTTTTTGCTGCAAATTATTTGTAATACATTTTTTTCTGTAACACAGAAGGTTTTACCAGAGAAACACAACACAATATTTATTGCCCAGATTCTGCAGTTTTTAGAAATATCCCACATGTGGCCCTAGTGTGAAAATGGACTGAAATACCGGCCTCAGAAGCAAAGGAGCACCTAGTGGATTTTGTGGCCTCCTTTTATTAGAATATATTTTAGGCAACATGTCGGGTTTGAAGAGGTCTTGTAGTGCCAAAACAGTGGAAATTCCCCAAAAGTGACACGGTTTTGGAAACTGCACCCCTCAAGGAATTTATCTAGGGGTATAGTTAGCATCTTGACACATGTCTTCTGCTATATTTATTGGAGTTTGCCTGTGAAAGTGAAAATCTGCTTTTTTTCTGAAAAAATATTTAAAAAAAAGATATTTGCAAGGAATAAAGAATAAAAAGCACTCCAAAACTTGTAAAGCTACTTCTTCCGATTACAGCAATACCCCATATGTGGTACTAAACTGCTGTTTGGACCCACGGCAGAGCTCAGAAGGGAGGGAGCGCCATTTGGATTTTGAAGCGCAGATTGGTTTTCAGTGCCATGTCGCGTTTGAGGGAGCAAAACGGTGTAAACCCCCCAAAAGTGACCCCATTTTGTAGACTACACCCCTCAAGGAATGTTTCTAGGGGTATAGTTAGCATTTTGACCCCACAGTTTTTTTGCTGAATTTAGTGGAATTAGGCCGTGAAAATGAAAATCTACTTTTTTCTGAAAAAACATAGAAATTTTTAATTTTTACAATGAATAAAGGAGAAAAATCACCCCAAAATTTGTAAAGCAATTTGTCCTGATTACAGCAATATGCCATATGTGGTAATAAACTGCTGTTTGGACCCACGGCAAGACTCAGAAGGGAAGGAACAATATTTGGCTTTTGGAGCTCAAATTTAGCTGGAATGGTTTTCGGGTGTCATGTCGCATTTGCAAAGCCTCTGAGGTACCAAAACAGTGGAAACCTCCCAAAAGTCCCTTTAGGGGACTGGAACGAGCGATCATTAGGTCGCTGGTACAATACACTGCAGTACTAATGTATTGCAGTATAATATCATTTTTACAATCTCCTGTAACAGCGCGATCGCTGTTCCTGTCCATTAGTCCCGGGTGTCAGCTGTAATACACAGCGGACACCTGCAGAATATGGCGCGGGCGCAGCGCATGAGCCCGCTCCATATATAACCCCCCACACCACGACATGCTATTAAGTCGTGGTGCGCGAAGGCGTTAATGCGCAGCGGATGGTGCAAAGTGAAAATTTAAATTTTCCACTGATATGCTATTTTAACGCACAATATGTTGTGCCCAGTTTGTGCCACTGAAGACAAGTACCTCATACAATGTTGAGCAGGTTCTCCCAGATATAAAATATCATATATGTGGACGTAAGCTCGTGTTTGGGCACGCTGTGGGGCTTAGAAGGGAGGGAGCGCCATTTGGCTTTTGGAGCGCAGAGTTTGCTTGGTAACTGTTCTGTTTGGGGTTTTGCTTTTATTTCAGTTCATGAAGTGGGGGTATGTGTGAATTGGGCAGAGTACATCAGGACATAATAAGAGGGTATAATAATTCGGTAAATAAATAATAATCCGCAGATATGTGGCCAATGTCGCACTGATAAATGGCGCCTGATCTTATCAGCTTTTGGACACTGCATAATTTCTGTCGCTATATTCTGAGAGCCAGAACTTTTTTTTATTTTTTCTTCACCGGAGCCGTGCGAGGACTTATTTGTTGCGGGACAATCTGTAGTTTTCATTGGTACCATTTTAGGGTACATGTGATTTTTTTATCACTTTAAATTAGATTTTTTTTGGCAAGCAAAGTGACAAAAAAACAATTCTGACAATGTTTTTTGTCTTTTTTTTTTACACTTTTCACCGTGCGCTATAAATGAAATTTTACTTTATTCTGCGGGTCGATACGATTACGGCGATACTAGATGTATATAGTTTTTTTATGTTTTGTGGCATTTGCGCAATAAAATTACTCTTCGATTAAATTATTTATTTTTTGTGTCACCATATTCTGAGAGGCATAACTTTTTTATTTTTCAGTCAAAAAAGCTGTGTAAGGGCTTGTTTTTTGCGGGACAGGTTGTCGTTTTTATTGGTACTATTTTAGGGTACATGCGACTTTTTGATCACTTTTTATTCTATATTTTTGGAGGGTTGATGACCAAAAAAAATTGCGATTCTGACATAGTTTTTTAATTATTTTTTTTGCGCTGTTCACCGTTCGGGAAAAATAATATTATCGTTTTATAGTTTTGGTCGTTATGAACGCGGTGATAGCAAATATGTGTACTTTTTTTAACATTTTAATTTTTTCCCTATAATAAAAGACTTATTATAGGGAAAAAAAGCATTTTTTGTTTTTGTAACTTTTATAACTTGTTTTTACACTTTTATAAAACATTTTTATTACTTTTACTTTTTACTTGAAGCCTGGCAGCACTGATCGCTGCTATAATACATTACACCACCTAGGTAGTGTAACGTATTATAAACTGTCAGTGTGACGCTCAGAGTCACACTGACAGGAAGCTTAGGAGGACCGGCCTCCGGCTGGTTCTCATAGGCTGCTGTGCAAGGCAGACCCAGGGGCCGTTGTATGGCCTCCGGTTCTGCCTTATAACCGACTGAAGCACCCGCAATCGGTCCCCGGGAAAGTTTGTTGTAGCAACAAACTTTCCAGTTTGTTGTAGTAACAAACTTTCCAGTTCGTTGCTACAACAAGCTTTCCCTGCGATCACATGACTGGGACCTGAACCAATTAGGTCCCGGTCATGACTCCAGGACCAGAGGCAGGGGTTAACAGCGCGATCCGGGTGTCAGCGCTACTCTGAGACACCCGGATCGCGCTTTTAACACCCACCGTGAATTCACGTCGGCACTGCACAGAGCCCAGCAAATGCCAACGTGAATATACAGTGGGCGGTCGGGAAGCGGTTAAAAACACATATATTCTGATGTACCAGGAAGATACTATCACACCTCTGCGGGTCTAGAACTCATATCTAGCCTGAGTGTTATCAGTAATTAATATAAATATTAATTACCTGTCTTGTGATTCCTTTCTTGCTGCTGACAGGGTTATATGTCACGTTCCTTCTTCTCACTGGGATCAGTCATCTGTAAAGAATCAAAGGTGTGATAATATGTTCCTGATACATGTTATAGACACTAAGGGTATGTGCACACGTAGTGACCAAAAACGTCTGAAAATCCAGAGCTGTTTTCAAGGGAAAACAGACCCTGCTTTTCAGACGTTTTTTGACCAACTCGCATTTTTCGCGGCGTTTTTCGCGCCGTTTTCGCTGCGTTTTTTACGTCCATTTTTGGAGCTGTTTTCATTGGAGTCTATGAGAAAACAGCTCCAAAAACGTCCAAAGAAGTGTCCTGCACTTCTTTTGACGAGGCTGTATTTTTACGCGTCGTCGTTTGACAGCTGTCAAACGACGACGCGTAAATAACAGGTCGTCTGCACAGTACGTCGGCAAACCCATTCAAATGAATGGGCAGATGTTTGCCGACGTATTGTAGCCCTATTTTCAGACGTAAAATGAGGCATAATACGCCTCGTTTACGTCTGAAAATAGGTCGTGTGAACCCAGCCTAATATGTATAACACACTAGGGACATAGTTATTTATCTCAGGTATAATGTACAAATAGAAAATAAAGAAAAAGACGACACTAAGGACCTGTTCACATCACCGCTGCCCTTCCGTTGAGGGATTCCGTCTGAGGTTTCCGTCGGGTTAACCCCTCAAAAATGAAACAAAATAACATGCCCCCCCTTGCCTGTGCTGTATGGCAAAACCCCATTTTATGGTCAAATGTAGCATAACAAGTGTATTCTATTGTAAGGCCCCTTGGGTGCCTAGAATTATGGAGCTTATGGGTATATTGCTTATATAGTTGAAATTAATGTTTATTATCAATGTAATCTTAAATGGTTAACACAATTATTTTTTCTGAGTCGTTATAAAGGGTTACCTGTGCCTAGTAGGCAACAGTTCTCCAAAAAGATTCAGGATTGTTACCACACAGGGTCCTCAGTGGTGGAGTGAATGCAACGGCGTGGAAATCCACTTATTAAGGGATGGCTGGAGTCTGGCAGCTAGTAACTATTTTCCCAAAGCAAAGGAGCTGAAGAGCCCTTTCCAAAAGCTTATGGACTGTTATTGTTGTCCCATGCTTTTTAGAGGGAAGTGTTATGCTCTAAAAATAGTTCCTCCACCCCCCCCCTTCCCTGCATGTGGCATGGCCGGAAGTTCCCGGCTTGCAGTAAAGTGGTCCAGGGATGTGGGACAGCGCTGGTGTAGAGGAAGGAGGAGTCAGTCCTTGTACTGCACCCTCATCTAACAGGTCCATGAGGCAGGGTTCTGCTCTACCCCAGAGGAAGCAGTAGGGGCATGGATGGCTCGAGGTGTGGTGGGAGGAGCAGTCCTGTGGTTATAATGTACAGGCAGACTATGGAGGGCAGTCGGTAGCATCAGTGGTGAGACAGGTGTAGACTCCAAAAGGAGTTTATTGCCCCCTCCTTGCTGCTGGTGGGAGAGACCGTTGTCATAGGATACGGACGAAGACTGCCTCCTATTGCATCATTGGGATCTGCAGCTGATCATGGTCAAGAGACTGGTCGTCCAGCTGCTGGAACAATCTTGGAGGCACCCTTGGGTGATGCCAGGATTCCTGTGAGTGGTGAGTCACCTTCATGTTTGGCTGCGTACTCAAGCACAAATGTGTTGACGGATGAGGATTTGTTCTCTGTTTTAAAGGAAAACTTGGGCTTGTTTGGGTGGCAAAGTGTGGAGTATAAGCTATGCCAGTAAAGCCAGTACGTTAATACCCCGCCTGACTAGATGGTTTGTACAAATTAACCTTTTGTGGCTTATTATTCTGTGGTGTGGCTCCTCTGGGAATTTACCTGTCCACCAATATAGGGGACAAGATCCACAGACGAGAATTTGTGATATTTGGTTTCAGTGGATCATGTAATGGTGGAGAAAGAGAGAGGGTCTGAGAAAAATTCCAAAGTGGTAAAGACCTGTACGATGTAACCTGTCATTTAAAACGAGATTACGCTTGCCTTGCTGTAAATATCACAGAGACGCTACATAAGGGTCAGGATTGTGAAAATAAAAAAAGTTGTGATAAAAAAAGAATTAATGTTCCATTATTAGTGAAAGAATCTATGAAATTATCGGCAGAATTTAATATGGTCTAATAATTAATAATACCTGTCAATGCTCACGGCTTTTACAGATGACACCTAACTGTCCATACCAACGGGTCCCTCCCCCATCACATTCCTTTTTAATGAAATGGCGGTTTAGTATACAAAGATTTTTTTCAACACCAATTACCTTTAAAAACCAGTATATAATTCCCTTTTTTCCAGTTCATGTATTGTCTTAAACTGTTTAAATGATGTATTTTTTAGCGTCTATTTATGTTTTAATATCTCGATGTGAGTATTGCAGAGGTTCATATCCGACAGCCTAATAAACAAAAATAAGCATTAATACTCTATCCACTACTCATGGATAAAATTGGATCATTGTTATCCCTCATCCTATCATTGATAACTATCTATCAAACAATGCTGTAAGTACACAACTTACTATTAGAGCAGTGATGTTCTATCACCGGCTCTCTGTTTGAGCACCACTTTTGCTGGACAGCTCCACTGTGCTGGATAGCTTTTATTTATAGACTGCCGATGTTCCTAAGGCGTCTCCTTAGTTCAACACTACTCTGCTGGACAGCACCACCTTGCTGTGACAGCACTAATTTTCACCTGTTGGCAACGGATATAAACCTCGTTCTGACAAATAGTTGTTAGCATTAAAGCCATGAGGAAGAACGTGGTATACATCTGAAATGCATAGGCACTTTACCTACATTTTCACCCTTGCATTCGGGAATGATCTTGTTTTAACCATCCAAATAAAATTGGAACTACGTTCTGTTTTAAACTTGACTGCGCTGGACCATCTACTTTTGCCCATTTTTCTTCTGTCTAAAACTTGCATCAAGGTGAGCTGGAGGATCCCTCCCACTGTTTGTTTGTATAGCTATACGGCTGCATCCATCCGTGCACACCTACTGCCCATTATATAGGGTTCACAATACAAAAGCACAATTGTATTTTGACCATATCCCGAATGTTAAAGAGTTCTATAACATACTAATATACTCACAGAGTTATTAAAGTACAACAATTTTTCTTTATATATATATTTTTTCTTCTGGCTTTAAAATACAAATTTTTAAAACTTAACTGGAATTTCGGTTATATATATATATATACAGTGAAGGAAATAAGTATTTGATCCCTTGCTGATTTTGTAAGTTTGCCCACTGTCAAAGACATGAACAGTCTAGAATTTTTAGGCTAGGTTAATTTTACCAGTGAGAGATAGATTATATAAAAAAAAACAGAAAATCTCATTGTCAAAATTATATATATTTATTTGCATTGTGCACAGAGAAATAAGTATTTGATCCCTTTGGCAAACAAGACTTAATACTTGGTGGCAAAACCCTTGTTGGCAAGCAAAGCAGTCAGACGTTTTTTGTAGTTGATGATGAGGTTTGCACACATGTTAGATGGAATTTTGGCCGACTCCTCTTTGCAGATCATCTGTAAATCATTAAGATTTCGAGGCTGTCGCTTGGCAACTCGGATCTTCAGCTCCCTCCATAAGTTTTTGATGGGATTAAAGTCTGGAGACTGGCTAGGCCACTCCATGACCTTAATGTGCTTCTTTTTGAGCCATTCCTTTGTTGCCTTGGCTGTATGTTTCGGGTCATTGTCGTGCTGGAAGACCCAACCACGAGCCATTTTTAATGTCCTGGTGGAGGGAAGGAGGTTGTCACTCAGGATTTGACGGTACATGGCTCCATCCATTCTCCCATTGATGCGGTGAAGTAGTCCTGTGCCCTAAGCAGAGAAACATCCCCAAAACATAATGTTTCCACCTCCATGCTTGACAGTGGGGACGGTGTTCTTTGGGTCATAGGCAGCATTTCTCTTCCTCCAAACACGGCGAGTTGAGTTAATGCCAAAGAGCTCAATTTTAGTCTCATCTGACCACAGCACCTTCTCCCAATCACTCTCAGAATCATCCAGATGTTCATTTGCAAACTTCAGACGGGCCTGTACATGTGCCTTCTTGAGCAGGGGGACCTTGCGGGCACTGCAGGATTTTAATCCATTACGGCGTAATATGTTACCAATGGTTTTCTTGGTGACTGTGGTCCCAGCTGCCTTGAGATCATTAACAAGTTCCCCCGGTGTAGTTTTCGGCTGAGCTCTCACCTTCCTCAGGATCAAGGATACCCCACGAGGTGAGATTTTGCATGTTGCCCCAGATCGATGTCGATTGAAAGTCATTTTGAATGTCTTCCATTTTCTTACTATTGCACCAACAGTTGTCTCCTTCTCACCCAGCGTCTTATTTATGGTTTTGTAGCCCATTCCAGCCTTGTGCAGGACTATGATCTTGTCCCTGACATCCTTAGAAAGCTCTTTGGTCTTGCCCATGTTGTAGAGGTTAGAGTCAGACTGATTAATTGAGTCTGTGGACAGGAGTCTTTTATACAGGTGACCATTTAAGACAGCTGTCTTTAATGCAGGCACCAAGTTGATTTGGAGCATGTAACTGGTCTGGAGAAGGCTGAACTCTTAATGGTTGGTAGGGGATCAAATACTTATTTCTCTGCGCACAATGCAAATAAATATATCTAATTTTGACAATGTGATTTTCTGTGTTTTTTTTTAAAATATAATCTATCTCTCACTGATAAAATTAACCTAGCCTAAAAATTCTAGACTGTTCATGTCTTTGACAGTGGGCAAACTTACAAAATCAGCAAGGGATCAAATACTTATTTCCTTCACTGTATATATATATACAACAAGTAATAACCATGTCTCAAGATACACGATGTTCCAGAGTGGAAATGGCCGCCCAAGTGTTTGGCAATTATGATACTCCAGAAGGAGGTGATCGTGCATTACAGGAAATGTTCCATGATCTAGAGAAACTATCAGTAAAGGAGGCTAAGATATGGTGGGACCTGACGACTTTACGTAATTATATTAAAAAACAAATGATCCCAAGGGGTCTACGTTTAAGAAAAAGTTCTACTTTTACCTACTCTGAAGAATTCAGCACACACTGGAATTTTATATTAACAGAATGTTCTATAAAACTAATGGAACTAATTACCAGACAAGAGGAGGCCAAATTGACAGAAATTGGAAACTGACATTTCCGCTCTAAAAGAACAAATTAATGCTTCCTCCAGCTCACCCGACTTTACTATACTGGAACAACGTACTTCTCTACACTTGGAAAAATTTAATAAATCCATAGCTGAAACTGAGAAAAATAAATTCCAACGAGACCTCAGGGACTATGCAAACAAGGAGGTCTATGATTGGAATAAAAGAGACAAAGTACACAACAAAATCAGACCCATCTTAAAAAATCGCAGACAAGAGAGAAGATCCGGCAGCAGTCTGAACAGAGTCAGTTTTAGCTCCTCTGAACCTGATTCAATCGAAGGAATAAATGAAGCCTCAGATAGTGATAACTCTAGGATCCTATATTCCCAAGGATACCAATCAGTCAGCAAGTCAAGGAAGTAAAAAAACGGGAAAGGAGAGGCGGTAGGAAACATCACCCAAACAGACCAGGAACAAAACCGTCGCCTACGGAACCGCAGGAATCCACACCCAGCATTAATGTGATCAACCTTTCCTCATCCGAACTAACTCCACACAAGTCAAGGTTCTTTCGTTGGGCCTCAATTTTGCCCCTAATCGTACGTTCAATACTTTCAACACACTTCTGGACATTAATAGATTTGTAAGGAATTTAACAGTAAAGAGGCATTTCTACAACACGCTCCCAATGACAACAGACTCCGAAGATTATAATCTCAAAGAACCCAATACAAATATCCACGACCATAGATTACTATCGTTTGAGGAACATAGAGCAATCCAATGCTTAGAGAGTCTGAAACCAGAACTTCCTACAAGAAATATTCATTTTTCCCCGGACTTTGTCACAAAAAATCCAAGCTTCCATCCTCTGGCATCCAGGATAGACTCTATGGACAGATTTCAATGGGCAATTGAAAAGGATCTCCAGCAACTATCCAAAAATTCGTAGTGTTGTAATAAGAATTGTAATATCTCTAAAGAGCTGAATATGGCAAATAAAATCGTTAAAAAATAATAAGGATATCATTATTAAGATGTCGGGAAAAGGGGGCAGTATCACTGTGTTAGATAGGGAAATGTATAAGACCCAAATTTTGAAACTCCTAGCAGATACAGACACATATAAAAAACTAACGTGCAATCCAACATCTATGTTCCAAAAAAAGCTCAACAAACTGATACACAATGGTTTAGGTAGTGGCGTATTAACAAGTAAGCAAGCAGAATATATTATGGTCCAATGTCCCTCAATTCCAGTCATGCACGCATTGACCAAGACACATAAAGGCATAAACCCCCCCCCCCCCACCTATGCGCCCCATAGTGTCAGGGATAGGATCATTCACAGAAAAACTATCTGAATGGCTAGACTCCTTGTTACAACCCCTTGCATTAAGAACCCTGGGCCATTTACGTGACACCAGAGATGTTTTATGCTCATTTCACAAAAAAAGATGGGAAAATAAATTTGCATGGCTGAGCTGTGATGTGACCTCACTTTATACCAGCATTCCACACGAAATAGCCCATAGGGCACTAGAATATCATCTTTTTAAACACAGCACTTACAGCTATGAGCTACAATCATATATACTTGAGGTCCTTGTCTTCCTGATGCCACACAATTTCTTCCAGTTCGATGGGTTGTTTTACCTACAACTTAAGTGAGTATCAATGAGAGCTAAATTCTCCCCTTCTCTGGCAAATCTTGTGATGGCGTTGTGGGAGGAACTTTTCATTTTTTCTAGTGATAATCCTTTTGGCAGATCTATTAACTGGTATGCAAGGTATATAGACGACCTGCTATTTATATGGGACGGCAATATGTCAGATATCCCAAATTTCATCAATTATCTTAATAACCAACTCAACTTGAAATTTACCTATTCTTCACAAAAAGATACTATCCAGTTTCTGGACCTAGAACTCAAAGGACATGCAGGGGAAATAATCAACACTAAAACATATCGTAAGCCGATTTCAGGGAACACTATCTTGCATGCAACAAGCGGTCACCCTAGACAAACCATCTCATCAATCCCAGTGGGAGAAATGTACAGAGCAAAAAGAAATTGTAGTAACGACCCCAATTACCGGGTGGAACAACAGCAAATTTGTAGGAGACTACGCAAAAGAGGGTATGCAGAATGGACCCTCAAAAGAGCAACCTCCATTGTAGAAAAAAAGCCCCGAGATCTACTTCTAGAGGCAAAACCTAATAATAAAAATACTGGTCTAAATGTACCTACTTTGGTGTTACAACACAGTAGTCAGTTTAATGAAATCAAGAAAATCGTCCATAAAAATTTAGCCATCCTAATGGAAGACGAGGCCCTGTCAGATATTTTGAAAGATGGTTGCCGTGTTGTATCCAGAAAAGCTCCTTCCTTAGGTTGACCTCTTTCTATATTTTCCTCAAACACTCCCAAACTGACATGGCTTCAATATACGGGTTTCTTTAAATTCGGCTCGCATCCATGCAAAATCTGTTCATATGCTAAGCCTACTAAGAACTTCAGAGATTCAGATAACAATACAAATTTTTCAATTCAAACTTACATTAATTGCAACAGTGAGGCAGTGATACACATTGTGGAGTGCATCAAATGCAATCTAATGTATGTGGGTTGCACCAGCCGAAAATTTAAAGCTAGGATACTAGAACATTTGGGCTATATAAGAAATCCTAACCTCACTAACATCACTAATGTTGCAAAACTTTTCATAACCTTCCATAATAGATCAATTATAAGTCTGAGATGTTATGCCATAGAAAAAGTCAAAACTCCAAACAGAGGGGGGAACATCAAACATAAAATCTTATCACGAGAAGCATACTGGATATTTACACTAAAAACCAGGTTTCCTAAAGGTCTGAACATAAAAAAAGAATTAATGTTCCATTATTAGTAAAAGAATCTATGAAATTATCGGCAGAATTTAATATGATCTAATAATTAATATTACCTGTCAATGTTCACGGCCTTTACAGATGACACCTAACTGTCCATACCAACGGGTCCCTCCCCCATCACATTCCTTGTTAATCAAATGGCGGTTTAGTATACAAATATTTTTTTCAACACCAATTATCCTTAACCCCTTCAGGACTGAGCCTGTTTTGGCCTTCAGGACGAAGCCGATTTTTCAAATCTGACATGTGTCCCTTTATGTGGTAATAACTCCAGAATGCTTTTGCCTATCCAAGTGATTCTGAGATTGTTTTCTCGTGACATATTGTACTTTATGTTAGGGAAAAAATTTGGTCGATAAATTTAATATTTATTTGTAAAAAACACCAAGATTTGAAGAAAATTTGCATTTTTCTAAATTTAAATGTATCTGCTTGTAAAACAGATAGTAATACCACACAAAATAGTCACTGGTTAACATTTCCCATATGTCTACTTTAGTTTGGCATCATTTTTTGAACATTCTTTTATTTTTCTAGGACATTACAAGACTTAAAACTTTAGCAGCGATTTCTCATATTTTCAAGAAAATTTCAAAAGGCGATTTTTACAAGGACCAGTTCAGTTCTGAAGTGGCTTTGAGGGCCTTATATATTAGGCAGTCCCCATAAATCACCCCATTTTGAAAACTGCACCCCTCAAAGTACTCAAAACAGCATTCAGAAAGTGTTTTAACCCTTTAGGCGTTTCACAGGAATTAAAGCAAAGTAGAGGTGAAAGTTACAAATTTCATTTTTTTTTTACAAAATTCATTTGTTTTTTTTAAAATCAGATAATTTTTTTATTGAAGTTTCAAAATTATATAGTACAAAACATACTAAACAAACCCTATCCAAAACCCTCCCCCCAGGCACCGTCACAAAATTCCAAATTAGATAGTATATGAAATAGAAATTGTACCAAATATCGAATACATTATTCACAAAATACAAGGTACATGGGACAGATCATTTTCCAAATGTCAAGTAGCTTAATCATGTACAAGCATGTATAATACAAAACAGATATAATATATGGCAGATATTTAATCCTCTCTATTTCCCCCCTTCTCCTTATCCCACATCTATATACATAACCCCAATACCGTGTAAAGGCTGGCAGTCATACAGAGTCCCTGAATAAATTTTATAATACAGATTCCATTACCCCTACCCATGGTCCCCATATGGATTCAAATTTTTTAAGCGTTTTGCGCTTTACATAGACAACCTTTTCCAATACAATCATTTTATTCACTTTTGCAATGAATTCGCTCATAGTCGGCGGGGCGCCTTGTATCCAATGTAGGGCAATTAGTTTTCTAGATATATATAGCAACCTTACAATAGCCAACCACTCCAAAGTAGAGGTTGGGGTGTCCATAATACATCCCAAACGCATTCCATAGGAGTCCCTTGCAACACAGGTCCATAGGCCTCCTGAATCACCTTTAGTACATCTATCCAGTATGTGGTTAACTGTGGACAGGACCACAACATATGCATATGGTCAGCCCCCTATTCCGCGCATCTGGGGCATTTCGAGTCACTCCTTACCCCAATATGAAAAATAAATTTAGGAGTCCTGTATACTCTATGGATAATATATAATTGAGAAAGGCGCCCAGCCTCACTAAGAGAAGTATTCAGAACTGCTTTCATAATATCTATCCATTGTTCTTCAGAGATGGGACCCATATCTCTTTCCCATTTTTTAGAAGCCATCAGGGGGTATTTATCAAAAAATTTACTGATCAACAACTGATAAATATGTGAAATAACCCCCGATGTAACACTCCCGGTATGTAAAACAGACAACACCCCATCTGCGTGTATTGCCAAATCCACCGCCTTCTTCTGGGCATCAAAAGCATGTCTTATCTGTAAGTATTGATAGAGGGAATTTCGAGATAATTCAAACTCCTCTTGGATCTGTTGATAAGTTTTAAATACATCCTCCTGGAGCAACTGTGAGACATAAAGGATGCCTTTTGCTTTCCAACCCTCAAATCCTTGAAGAGAGAAGAATTCCGGAAGTGCCTTATTCCCCCATAAAGGTGTAAAAATTGTGCAAACCCCCATATCTCTAATAGCTCGGACTTTATCCCATACTTTACGCATTAGTGTATATGTGGGCGTATTCCTGCCCGCCAACATAGAGTGACCTGCC
Organism: Rhinoderma darwinii; assembly: GCF_050947455.1. NCBI lineage: Eukaryota > Metazoa > Chordata > Amphibia > Anura > Rhinodermatidae > Rhinoderma > Rhinoderma darwinii. The sequence goes on along the minus strand of NW_027461950.1, from coordinate 112,254 downwards.
TCCAATACTGAGAATAAAACAGATGGTCCAAACTGTGCCTGTAGAATCGATCCATTGGATCCCTTTGATATAATTTCCCCCCACCCCTTAAAGTGCTGACATTGGGAGGCAAGAAAATATATCCAAGGGTTGGGTAGGGCCAGACCGCCGTCATGCTTTGCGCGCTGTAGAATTTCTAATCTAATTCTTGAGCGACCCTTCCGCCATATTAGGTCCCTAAAAAGTGCATTAATGTAATAAAAATTGCGTAATGAGATCCATACAGGGGAGTTATGTAAAATATACAATAATTGTGGCATTAGGATCATCTTAATAAGATTGACCCTACCCACAACTGTCAGATATAATTTACACCAAGCCATTATTTTCATTTTAAATTTGACCAGAAGGGGTTGCAAATTGAGAGCAACATATTCAGAAGGGGAGGTCGAGATCTTGATCCCTAAATATTTAAGATGTTTAACGCATCCTACAGGTACCCCATGCACCCCTGGTATAGAACACTTTGAATCCACAGGGAGCAGATGGGATTTATCCCAATTTATTTTAAACCCAGACAATGCCCCAAATTTCTCAATTAGGGATATTGTTTCTGCCAGAGAGCCACCCATATCCCCCAAGTATAGAAGCATATCATCTGCATAAAGCGCTACCTTTTCTTGCACCGAGCCATACAAGAAGCCCTTAATATCATCAGACAGACGTATGCGTGCTGCCAAGGGCTCTACTGCCACGGCAAACAGGAGGGGCGATAATGGGCATCCCTGTCTAGTCCCTCTTTCAAGAGCAAACCGGGGAGACAATCCTCCATTTGCCTGTATTCTGGCTGTAGGGCAAGAATACAGGACCTTAATCCATGCTATAAAAGATGGTCCAAAACCCATAGTCTCCAAGGTGCACCAAAGATATTGCCATTCCACACTGTCAAACGCTTTGGCAGCGTCCAGTGAAAAAATTGCTCTTTCGCCTACATTGTCTGCCCTCAGCTGAAGATTTAAAAATAAACGTCTCAAATTCATGGCTGTCGACCTAGCAGGCATAAAACCGGTCTGATCCGCGTGTATAATGGTAGAAAGAACGCCATTCAACCGCAGGGCTAATGCCTTTGCCAGAATCTTAATGTCAGATGTTAATAATGAAATCGGTCGATAAGAATCAGCTAATTGAGGATCTTTCCCGGGTTTTGGCAAGACCACAATAATGGCTTCTTGCATAGAAGCCGGCAAAGAACCACAATCCAATGAATAATGAAATACTTCTAATAATTTGGGCAAGAGCACCTCAGAGTATTTTTTATATATTTCAACTGGTAGCCCGTCCGCCCCAGGGGCCTTATCATTAGCCATCTGTTTGACCGCTTCTTCCAATTCCTCCAACGTGAGTGGAGAATCCAGAAGTGCCTTGGCGCTTCCTGACAGCTTAGGGAGCTCTGCTTTACAAAATTCATTTGTAATAAAAAAAAATCTATACCAGAGAAGGTTTTACACGAGAAATGTAACTTATTATTTATTGCCCAGATTCTGCAGTTTTTAGAAATATCCCACATGTGGCCCTAGTGCAGTAATTTACTGAAATACAGGCCTCAGAAGCAAAGGAGTACCTAGTGGATTTTGGGGCCTCCTTTTTTTTAACATATATTTTAGGTACCATGTCAGGTTTGAAGAGGTCTTGTGGGGCCAAAACAATAAAAACCCCCAAAAGTGACCTCATTTTGGAAACTACACCCCTCAGGGAATTTATCTAGGGGTATAGTTAGCATTTTGAACCCACAGGTTTTTTTGCTAAATTTATTTGAATTAGTATGTGAAGATGAAAATCTACTTTTTTTCTGAAAAAACGTAGAAATTTTTAATTTTTTCAAGGAATATAAGAGAAAAAACACCGCAACATATGTAAAGCAATTTCTCCCGATTATAGCAATACCCCATATGTGGTAATAAACTGCTGTTTGGACCCACAGCAGGACTCAGAAGGGAAGGAGCACCATTTGGATTTTGAAATTCTGATTTTGCTGGAATAGTTTTCAGTGCCGTGTCGCGTTTGAAATGCACTGGAGGGAACAAAATAGTGGAAACCCCCGGAAAGTGACCCCATTTTGGAAACTACACTCATCAAGGAATTTTTCTAAGGGTAAAGTTATCATTTTGACCCCACAGTTGTTTTGCTGAATTCACTGGAATTATTCTGTAAAGGTAAAAATCTACTTTTTTTCTGAAAAAAGGTAGCCATTTTTACAAGGAATAAAAGAGAAAAAGCACCCCAACATTTGTAAAACAATTTCTCCCGATTACGGAAATATGCCATATGGTAATAAACTGCTGTTTGGACCCTCAGCAGGTCTTAGAAGGGAAGGAGCGCTATTTGTCTTTTGGAGCTCAAATTTAGCTGAAATGGTTTTTGGGTGCCATGTCGCATTTGCAAAACCCCTGAGAGGCCAAAACAGTGGAAACCCCCCAAAAGTGGAAACTACACCACTTAAAGAATCTATCTAGGGATATAGATATAGTGGGCATTTAGACCCCACAAGTCTTTTGCAGGATTTATTAGAATTAGGCTGTGAAAATGAATATTGACATTTCTTCCACTAAAATGTTGCATTTTTTCAATTTCACAAAGGATAAAGGGGGTAAAAGCTGCCCAACATTTGTAAAGCAATTTCTCCCGAGTACGGCAATACCCCACGTGTGGGCATAAATGGTTTTTCATTAGAAAGTAATTAACCCTTTCTGGACTGATCCATTTTTTTCTTTTCCTTTTTAGTTTTTTCCTCCCCGCGTTCCAAGAGCCACAACTTTTTTATTTTTCAGTCAATAGAGCGGGATGAGGGCTTATTTATTGAGGGACGAGCGGTCGTTTTTATTGGTACCATTTTTTGGTACATACAACTTTTTGAGCACTTTTTATTACATTTTTAGGTAGAGCCAAGGTAATCCAAAAAACAGTGATTTTGCCGTTTTAAATGCTTTATTTTTCACGTGAGACGCTCCATACATCACCCCCCACACTACGACATGCTATGTCGTGGTGCGCGCAGGGGTTAATGTGCAGCGGATGGTGCAGAGTGAAAATTACAATTTTCCACTCATATGCCATTTTAGTGCACTACATGTTATGCCCAGTTTGTGCCACTGAAGACAAATACCTCATAAAATATTAACCGGTTTCTCCCGGGTATGGCGATGCCATATCTATGGACGTAAACTGGTGTTTGTGCATGCTGCAGGGCTCAGAAGGGAGGGAGCGGCATTTGGCTTTTGGGGCGCAGATGTAGCTTGGTAGTAGTTCTGTTTGGGGTTTTACTGGTGTTTCAGTTTATAATGTGGGGGCATATGTTATCTGTGCGGAGTACATCAGGGTAAATGTTATCTGTGCGGGGTACATCAGGGTATAATAAGAGGGTATAATAATGCAGTAAATAAATAATTATCCGCAGATATGTGTCGCACTGATAAATGGCGCCCAATCTTATCCGCTTTTGGACACTCTGCACATTTTGCATCGCCATATTCTGGGAGCCAGAACTGTTTTATTTTTTCTCCACCGGAGCGGTGTGAGGGTTTATTCGTTGCGGGACAATCTGTCGTTTTCATTGGTACCATTTTGGGGTACCAGAAATTTTTTTGATCACGTTTTATTCCATTTTTTGGCAAGCAAAGTGACCAAAAACCATCAATTCTGACAATGTTTTTTATTCTTTTATTCATGGCGTTCACCCTGGGCTATAAATTACAATTATATTTTATTCTGCGGGAAGGTACGATTACGGCGATACCAGATGTATATAATTTTTTTATGTTTTGCAGCGTTTGTGCAATAAAATCACTTATTTATAAAATTAATTATTTTTTGTGTCACCATATCCTGAGAGCGACAACTTTTTTATTTTTCAGTCAAAAACGCAGTGTAAGGGCTTGTTTTTTTGCGGGACGGGTTGTAGTTTGTATTGGTACCATTTTGGCGTACATGCGACTTTTTGATCACTTTTTATTGTATATTTTGGGAGGGGTGGTAACCAAAAAATTGTGATTCGGGCACTTTCGTTTATTTTTTTTTGCGGTGTTCACCGTGCAGGAATAATAATATTACAGTTTTATAGTTGGGGTCGTTACGAACGTGGTGATACCAAATATGTGTTATTTTTTTAACGTGTTAATTTTTTTCCTATAATAAAAGACTTATTATAGGAAAAAAAGCTTTCTTTGTTTATGTCACTTCTAACTTTTATTTTTACACTTTTTAAAAACATTTTTAATATCTTTTTTTTACTTTTTTTTACTTGTCCCACTAGGGGACACTTAGACTTGCAGCTCTGATCGCTGCTGGAACACATTACACTACACACGTAGTGTAATGTGTTCTAACTGTCATTGTGACGTGACAGTCACACTAACAGGAAGCATCGGAGGACCGGCCGGAGGCTGATCCTCCGAGGCTTCCGTACATGGCAACCCGGAGGTCATTGTCTGGCCTCTGGTTGCCGTGATAAGGATCGCCAGCCCCCGCAAATGCATGTGGGGGGCTGCCGATCCGCTGTAAACCTCTTCAATGTGGTGATCGCAATCGACCACCGCATCGAAGGGGTTAATTGTCGATTTCAGCGGCGACAGGCCGCTGATCGGCAACGGGGAGAGCAGGGCTGACACCCTGCACAGTTAACTGCCGCTGAGATGTAGCGCCGCGCGGCGGTTAACTGTCAAAGCACTGACGTTAGTGCACGTCAAGGTGCGCGAAGTGACTGCACACATTGACGTGCATTAACGTCAAGGTGCGGGAAGGGGTTAATGGTCTTTTGTCTGATTCTTTGTCTATTACAAATGGAACAAGACAGGGGTGTCCACTTTCGCCTCTGTTATATGTGTTAGTCATGGAACACCTGGCTGTGGCACTGCGGACTAACCTTAGCATTAAGGGCATATGTGTTGGTGCTCAGCATCACAAGTTAGCACTGTACGCTGATGATCTTCTAGTGTACCTTACGACTCCTATGATTTCTTTGCCATCTTTGACTGGGGAGTTTGAGCGATTTGGTCACTTGAGTAACTTCAAGGTCAATTATTCTAAATTGGAGGTGCTGAATGTATCTCTGGACGCCCCTCTAGCTGCTCATCTCGCTCGGGTTTTCCCGTTTAAGTGGGTAACTGCATCTTTAAAATATTTAGGGATATATATCCCCACACATTTGTCTGCTCTTCTCGGCCTCGGATTAGATATTCTATTCTCAGTAGGCCCAAGGTGGAGGGAGGTGCGGGCTTGCCGGACTTTAAGCGCTGCCATCATGCTGCGATCCTCATGAGGTTGGTGGATTGGTACCGTGCGGCTGCGGGTAAGCAATGTGTGCGAATCGTCAATAATATGTCCTCTCTTGCCTTGTCCTCTTTACCTTGGTTGTCTGGTGTACAGCGACCAACGTCCTCTCTGCCTTTCCTCACACGTCATTTTCTTGTGGTATGGGAGCGGATCATTGGTGCCCTGGACATTGCTCACCGTCCGGGTCCTTTGACTCCTCTGTTTGATAATCCTTCCTTCCCTCCGGCGGTGGGTGTGGACACATTCCTCTGTTGGGGGAGACAGGATGGCGGATATTTGGCTCAGACCCTTACACCTGACGGTGCAATTTTGTCGCTTGCTGCTGTTTCTGAGGCCTGCCCGTGGAGACGATCAATATGGTGGTACTATTTTGAGCTACGTTCCTATCTTTCTTCCATGGGTGACTGTCTTGTGTTGCTACAGGGTAAGACTCCTCTGGAACATTATCTGTCTTTGACTTCTGCTCCTTCTCATGTGCTGTCCTATTTACATGGGATCCTCCAACCTGGTTACTCCTCCTCTCAGTTAACATTCACCACAGCTTGGGATGAGGAAATGGGGGTTCAATATTCTGAGGAGGAGTGGGGAACTTCTTTCTTCCTGGCTCATAAGTTACCGACTTCCTGTTTTGCTCAGGAGAAAAAGTATAAAATCCTTACCAGATGGTACCGCTGTCCTTCCTTTCTACATAGGATATTTCCTGATGTGTCTGCAGCTTGCTGGAGGTGTGGGGAGGCTCCTGGAACCATGTTGCACATTTGGTGGGATTGCCCCAAGCTCCGTCCCTTCTGGGAATTTTTTTTTAATCTTGGCAATAAGCTTTTTGGCACTGACGTTCCTACCTCGCCTTCTGTTGGATTGCTTTCCATGATTCCTGGATCACTCCCATACCTCAAAAACGGGATCTTTAGACATTTTCTGACTGCAGCTAGAACGGTAATTCCACGTCATTGGAAGTCTAGTACTGTGCCTTCTTTGGAGGAATGGGTAACGGAGCTGAATGGGATTATGAGGATGGAGGAGCTGATGTCTGCTGATCGTGGTAAGTCCGAGATTTTTGTTCGAACTTGGTCAGTATGGTCCGGATTCCGGGGGGGTCCTGATCTGCCTCTTTGGTTGGATGGCCTCTATTGAACACTCATCTCGCCAAATTCTGTGTGCTTTTGTCCGTATGTGTTCCCCTTTGTTGTCTTGTGTTTATGTAACTTTGTGTTAGAATTTGCACTTAACCGTGTCATTACTAATCGTTTTTGGGACTGGTTTCCCTAAATATTGCACTACTTTTGCTGTGGTTATGGTATTGTTACTTACCATTAGATTTTATTATTTTACTTCCTATTCTTTTGATGTTTGGGAGGCTACCTCCTACAACTACTCATATGTTTCTGTAACATTTCTTACAGTTTGACTTTATTGTATTGCACTGCGTGCCAACTTTTGCAATTTTGTGTACTGTTTTATCTGCTCTGTTTATTTTCGAATAAAAAATTTTGATAACGAAAAAAACCAAGGGGTTCACAAGGTGAGAAGACTAGTTTACATTTTTTTTTCAAGGTATTACTCTAGGGAGCGCTCCTGTTATCATCTTTTTCTCACAATGTATTTTCCTAAGGTACTGTATACATTTCACTCATTAATGCCGACATAGCCAAGTGAGAACACAACAAAGTAAGCCTGCGCACCCAAATAGAGTACCAACCATCTACACATCATTCCAATAAAGGAGTTTTGCCTTTGCACAGTGCTCCAAGGGGAGCACAATACAACTTCAATACTGCAAATCCCTAACCTGAATGTCACATCTGCACCTTGGCTAGCTCCGATCCCTGCCATTAACCCCTTTGATGCAGCAATCGAAAGCGATTGCTGCATCTTAGCGGTTGCTAGCAGATCGCCAGCCCTGACAGGCAATCAGGACTGGCGACTGCTGCTATGGCAACAGGAGACACAATGGCCTCCTGCTCTGCCATTACGGAAGCCGATTAGGCCCTGCCGGGAGGCGAAGCCTAATCGGCTTGCTGTCAGTGAATAACTGACAGATCTAATACATTGCACTACGTAGGAAAAAAATAAAGCTGAGAGTTGGACCGTCAAGTCCCCTAGTGGGACTTGAGAAAAAGTGGAAAAAAAAGTGGAAAAAAAAGTGAAAAAAAAAGTTTGAAAACTTTGACCTACATATATTGGAATAAAAAGTGATCAAAAAGTTGCACGTATACAAAAATGGTACTTATAAAAACTATAAATTAGGTATCGCCAGAATCGTACGGACCCGCAGAATAAAGTTAACATGTAATTTATAATGCTTGGTAAACGCTGTATAAAAAAAACTAAAAAAACTATGCCAGAATTGAATTTTTTTGTTTACCTGGCCTCCCAAAAAATAGGATAAAAGGTGATCAAAAAGTTGCATGTTCCCCAAAATGGTACCAATAATAACTACAGCTCGTCCAGCAAAAAAAACAGCCCTCATATACCACTACGTCTATGAAAAAATAAAATTCGTTAAGGCTCCAATAAGTCAGGAAATAAAAACATGCAGTTGTGCAGATCAGAGGGGAACATTTAATCTGTTTCAAGATACGATTTATCAGGGCCCTCAAATTAGGGAACCAGGAAGGGGAGGGCCCAAACATATCTGCTGGAAGCGAGGGTGCCCGTATTATACCAAACTGCAAAGGTGCGGAGTCTGGACCAAAAGGGGGATAAGAAAGGACTCATCTATGGATCATTTTATTGTTTTTTTACCCCATTATCATGCCACCTGACTATGCCCTTGATGTACTCTGCCCAGATTACATGTACCCCCACATTATAAATGGAAACACCAGCAATAATCAAACAAATCTACTAACAAGCAAAATCTGCTCTCCAAAAGCCAAATGGCGCTCCCTCCGCTCTGAACCCTGCAATGTGCCCAAACAGCAGTTTACTTCTACATATATGGCATCTTCATACCCGGGAGAACCCTTTTAACAATTTTTGGGGTGTGTGTGGCAGAAACTGGGCATGACATATTTGTTACTGTTATGGCATATCTAGGGAATCATTTATGGATAAGACCTGTGGGGTGAAAATGCCTTGAGGGGTGTAGTTTCCAAATGGGGTCACTTCTCAGGGGTTTCTTTTTATTATTTCACATCTGGGCCTCTGCAGTTGTGAACCAATACTTTGTAAATGGCCAAATTAGGCCTCAATTTTACATGCTACACTTTCACTCCTGAGCCTGGTCGAATGTCCAGGCAAAAGATTAGTGCCCCATGTAGGGTGTTTCTAAATCCAGGAAACACTGCATAATAATTAGAGGGCTGTCTTGTTATGATGACAAGCTGGGCACAACATATTGGCATATCTATGGAAAAAAATCCCATTTTCACTCTACAACATCGAGTGCACACTGAATTCTACAAAACACCTACATAGTTAAAATGCTTACTAAAATGCATTGAGGGGTGTAGTTTCCTAAATTGAGTCACTTCCGGGGGGTTTCCACTGTTTTGGGCCCACAGGCGCCCAGAAACCAATCCAGCAACATTTGCACTCCAAATGGCGCTCTTTCCCTTCTGAGCCCTGCCGTGTGCCCAAACAGCAGTTTATGACCACATATGGGGTATTGCCGTACTTGGGCGAAATTGCTTTACAAATGTTGGGTTCTTATTTTCCTTTATTTGTTGGGAAAATGAAACATTTTGCGCTAAAGCTATGTCTTAGTGAAGAAAAAGGATTGTTTTTATTTTCACTGCCCAATTCTAATAAATTCTATGAAACATCTGTGCTGTCAAAATGCTTACTACACCCCTAGATTAATTCCTCAAGAGGTGTAGTTTCCTTAATGAAGTCAATTTTTGGGCGTCTTCATTGTTTTGTCCCCTCAGGGGCTTTACAAATGTGACATTGCCTCTGCAAACCATTCCTGCTAAATGTCATCTCCAAAATCCAAATAGCGCTCTTTCCCTTCTAAGCCCTGCCGTGTGTCCAGACAGCCGCTTATTACCACATGTGGGGTATTGTTTTACTCGGGAGAAATTGCTTTAAAAATTTTGTGCTGCTTTTTTTTCCTTCAGTCCTTGTGGAAATGAGAAAAAATTAGCTAAACCTACATTTTCTTTGAAAAAAATGTAGATTTTTATTTTCAGGGCCTACTTCCAATAATATCTGCAAAAAAACTGTGGGGTCAAAACGCCCATTATACTCCTAGATAATTTCCTCAATGGGGGTAGTCTCCAAAATGGGGTCACTTGTGGGGGGGGGGTTTCCACTGTTTTGTCCCCTCAGGGGCTTTGTAAATGCAACATGGCCTCCGCAAACCATTCCTGCTAAATGTGAACTCCAAAAGCCAAATGGCGCTGCATCCCTTCTAAGCCCTGCCATGTGTCCAAACATCCGTTTATTACCACATGTGGGGTACTGTTTTACTCGGGAGAAATTGCTTTACAAATTTTGTGCTGCTTTTTTTTTCCTTCAGTCCTTGTGGAAATGAGAAAAAATTAGCTAAACCTACATTTTCAGGGCCTAATTCCAATAATTTCTGGAAAAAACCTGTGGGGTCAAAATGCTCACTATACCCCTAGATAATTTCCTCAATGGGGGTAGTTTCCAAAATGGGGTTACTTGTGGGGGGTTTCCACTCTTTTGTCCCCTCAGGGGCTTTGTAAATGTGACATGACCTCCGCAAACCATGACTAGCCTAAGTGGAGTCATGTGCTGATTAACCATTTTACCTTTATTCCACTTCTTTCGCCCCCTTCCCAATAAAGACACGTGACAACCGAGGTTGGATGTGAAATGGCCACAGCAGCCATTTATTTATTTAACATAAATTAAATGCAATTTAATCCGAAACATTCGGATAACTCTTTTAGGAATTCGACCAGAGAATTCCTACTATATTTCACATGACCCAACGTGGGTCAATTAACACTAAACAGAGCAGGGGAAGTCCTTGAAGCCATTTTTTCCGATTTCCTTTAAATTAGCCATCTGCAAACCACCACCAACTATTTACCTCCAGCCGTAAACCAGCTCGGAAGCACCGCTCACCTCTGCAGATAGCTCCAACCACCAGATGACCACTTCAAAGGGATAACACCCTATGAAGTCTTCAAATGATCTACCATTTTGGGGGACGCATACCCCCGATGCGACCCCCCCACCATTTTGTACTGACCAACCTCAAGGACTCCCCCCGCCAGCTGCCATGACACCCGGACCTACTTAAAAGAAATAAAACAAACACAAGTTACATAAGCATACTTCAAAACACGAAAACAGATAAACCCACACCCTGATCTCATAACCGGACCTAATTCAGGGCGGGTGGGTGGGAACTAATTTTTCTTGTTTCTCCTCCCGCTGCTTCCGGCTCAATGCCGAAAACAGCGGGAGGAACAGTTACCACACCCCGGCTCCTGCCCACTCCCCCTCCTACTTCACCCACCTGTCTTCCTATTGGTTGAACCCTCCCTCCTACGGCAGTCATGGAGGCTTCCCGTTAAGCCCTCCGTGCTGCCGTCCAGCCTCTGCTTGACTAGCCTAAGTAGAGTCATGTGCTGATTAACCATTTTACCTTTATTCCCCTTCTTTCGCCCCCTTCCCAATAAAGACACGTGACAACCGAGGTTGGATGTGAAATGGCTACAGCAGCCGTTTATTTATTTAACATAAATTAAATGCAATTTAATCCGAAACATTCGGATAACTCTTTTAGGAATTCGACCAGAGAATTCCTACTATAATTCACATGACCCAACGTGGGTCAATTAACACTAAACAGAGCAGGGGAAGTCCTTGAAGCCATTTTTTCCGATTTCCTTTAAATTAGCCATCTGCAAACCACCACCAACTATTTACCTCCAGCCGTAAACCAGCTCGGAAGCACCGCTCACCCCTGCAGATGGCTCCAAAGACCAGAAGACCACTTCAAAGAGATAACACCCTATGAAGTCTTCAAATGATGTACCATTTTGGGGGACGCATACCCCCGATGCGACCCCCCCACCATTTTGTACTGACCAACCTCAAGGACTCCCCCCGCCACAGCGAAACAGGCCTTGACCACCTCAAGCCTGTGAGTCCCTCCAAACCACCACCGCCCTCTCAATTCCTTCTGCTAAAGCCAGGCTCCACATATCAATTCCAACCTCGGTCAAATGTACCCCATCACTTCTCCAATAATTACCGACCCCTGACTCCAAATCCTTGTGACGAACACAAATGCCCCCATGCTTAGCAACAAAACGTGACACCGCCCGGTTTACCTTAATGCAGGCTTTGTTAACCCTTTCGACCGATCTTGCCAAACGCCAAAACTTCCTCGGAACGATGTCCGACCAAACAATCACCAGTTGAGGATAAGATACCCATAAACTCAATAGATCGTGTTTAATATCCCGCACTAACTCGCGAAACGGGCGCACCCCCAGATCATTCCCCCCCACATGTAACACCAGAACCTCCGGAACCCTGTCTAACTGAGAGTATAAGAAAATAGACTCTGACCACATATTTGTTACAGGCTGGGTAAAGTTTAAGACACCAACTTCCCCCCATAATTTATCGGATCGACTACTCCATAGTTATTAGACCATACCGACGAGAAAATAGAGCTTATAGTCAAAAATTATGGAAATATATAAATTTTATTACACAAAATAACACACATTTAAAAAACATGATAATAAAGACTCTAGTACTAACACTGTGGTACATGGTTCAGCACGGAGACATAGTAGTTAACCCCTTCGCGCTCAGGTCAGTAATAGTACGTCCTGCTAAGTAGAACGTTTGCGCTCAGGTCAGTACTATTACTGACCTGAGTAAACACGGCGCCATCTTTCCCCGGCGCGTGTCTGAGCTGTGATACCTGCTGTTTCCGACAGCAGGCTATCACAGCTTAGTGTGCAGGGACCGATCGCGGTGGTCCCCGCCGATTAACCCCTTAGAAGCCGCGTTCAATAGCGATCGCGGCTTCTTAGGGGTTAAGCTGCCATCGCCGGCCTGCTACACGATAGCGGGCCGTGATGGCTACTATGGCAACCAGAATCCTAACAATGGACTCTGGCTACGCCATCGACGGAAGCCTAGTGGGTCCCGACAAAATCAGGACCCACTATGCTTGCTGTCAGCGAACAGCTGACAGCTCTAATACACTGCACTACGCATGTAGTGCAGTGTATTAGAATAGCGATCAGAGCCTCCTGCTCTCATGTCCCCTAGTGGGACAAAGTAAAAAAAGTGTGAAAAAGTAAAAAAAAGTTGTGTAAAAATAAGAAAATAAAAGATTTAAAAGTAATAAAAGTAAAAGTCCCCCTTTTTCCCTTATCAGTTCTTTATTATTAATAAAAATATATAAATAAACAAATAAACTATACATAATTGGTATCGCCGCGTCCGTAACGTCCTGAACTGCAAAACGATGTCGTTATTTATCCCGCGCGGTGAACGCCGTAAGAGAAAATAATAATAAACCGTACCACAATCACAATTGTTTGGTCACTTCACCTCCCAAAAAATGGAATAAAAAGAGATCAAAAAGTCGCATGTACCTAAAAATGGTACTGATCGAAACTACAGTTCGTTACGCAAAAAATAAGTCCTCGCACGGCTTTCCTGATGGAAAAATAAAACAGTTATGGCTCTTAGAATAAGGCAACACAAAAAATAAATTATATTTTACAAAATGTATTTTATTGTGCAAACGCCATAAGACATAAAAAAAAACTATAAACATCTGGTATCGCCGTAATCGTATCGCCCCGCAGAATAAAGTGAATATGTCATTTATAGCGCACGGTGAACGCTGTAAAAAAAATTGAATAAAAAACAAAAGTAAAATTGCTGTTTTTTTAGTCACCACGCCACCTAAAAATAGAATAAAAACTGATCAAAAAGCCGCATGCACCCCAAGAAAACTACAATGGATTCCTCAAGGGGTCTAGTTTCCAAAAAGGGGTCACTTTTGGGGGGTTTCCACTGTTTTAGCACCACAAGACCTCTTCAAACCGGACATGGTGCCTAATAAATTAAATTAAATTAATTAAATGTCACCTCTACTTTGCTCTAAATTCCTGTGAAACGCCTAAAGGGTTAATAAACTTTTTAAATGCTGTTGTGAATACTTTGAGGGGTCTAGTTTCTGAAATGGGGTGTTTGATAAGGGTGTCTAATATATGGGCCCCTCAAAGCAACTTCAGAACTGAGCTGGAAACTAAAAAATAAAATAAAAATGAGGCAATACTTCGCTTCTTACATTATACTGATAATGAGCCGTGCCCACCCCGAGATGACCCCAGTTTTGACCGTTTGTATAAACGGAGACCCCTATTAGACCGTTTCAGTGCCCGGTTTGCCCAAGCATACACCCCCGAGAAGTGTATTTCTAATGATGAGTCCTTGGTACATTTTAAAGGGAGGCTTCAATTCCGCCAGTACCTGCCGGGTAAGAGGGCAAGGTATGGCGTGAAGATGTATAAGCTGTGCGAGAGTGCATCAGGGTATACCTACAAATTTAGGATATATGAAGGGAAGGACACCAGTTCTCAGCCCCCAGAATGTCCCCCCTTACTGGCAGTTAATACAAAAATTGTGTGGGATTTGGTGCACCCACTGCTGGACCAGGGTTACCACCTCTACCTGGATAATTTTTATACCAGCGTCCCACTCTTCAACTGCCTCGCTTCCAGAAGTCCTGCGGCATGCGGCACTGCTAGAAGAAACCTGAGAGGCCTCCCTACGACTCTGCTTGGGCAAACACTCAGAAGGGGTGAGAGCAGGGCACAATCTAGCAGCAACATATTGTGTCTCAAGTACAAGACCAGGGAGATGCCACACCAGTACCCATGTACCTGTACGAGGTACCAGTACAGGGACCCCCAAACTAGACTGCATCCTGGACTACAATAGGTACATGGGAGGGGTGGACTTGTCAGATCAAGTCCTGAAGCCTTACAGTACTTCTGGAAGCGGGGCCACAGGCATCATACCAGGGCAACACTTTTTAGGAGAAGTTCCCCAAACTGGCAAGAAGGGAAAAAGTCAAAAGAGGTGCAGAGTCTGCTATAAGAGGGGGATAAGGAAGGACACAATATATCAATGTGACGCGTGTCCCGAAAAAACCAGAGCTCTGTATGAAAGAGTGTTTTCAAATTTATCATCCATCCCTTTATTTTTAATTTACCCCAGTTTTACTCGCTCTGATCCACTTCGCACAGCTTACCCCTCCTCATCTTTCCCCTCTGAGCCCTGCTGTGTGCCCAGGAAGCTGATAACAGCCACATGTAGGGTATTGCCGTACCCGGGAGAGCCAACATTACAGTTTATGGGGTGTAGGTCTCCGGTGGCACATGCTGGGCACAATATATCGGACACTGACATGGCATATATATAGAAAATTGCAAATCTCACTCTGCACCATCTGCTGCGCATTATCTTTTACACAATACCTGTGGGGTCAAAATGCTCACTACACCTCTAGATGAATTCCTTAAGGGGTGTCGTTTTTAAAACGGGGTCACTTCTCGGGGGTTTCAACTGTACTGATACCTCAGGGGCTTCTGCACACACGACTTAGCACCAGAAAATTCCCAGTAGGCCACATGGTGGTCCTTTCCTTCTGAGCCCTCCCATGGGCCCAAACGGCAGTTTATCACCACAAATAGGGTATTGCCACACTCAGGACAAATTGGGCAACAAAATGCGGTATTTTATTCCTTGTGAAAATAAGAAATTTTGAGCCAAAACTACCTCTTATTGGAAAAAATAATTTTTTTTTTAATTCACAGCCCAATTCAAATAAATTCTGTGAAAAAACTGTGGGGTCTAAATGGTCACAACACCCATAAATAAATTCTTTGAGGGGTGTAGTTTCCAAAATGGGGTGACTTCTGGTGGGTTTCCATTGCTTTGATACCTTTGGGGCTCTGCAAATGCGACATGGCACCCGAAAACCAATCCAGCAAAATCTGGGCTCCAAAGAACACATAGCGCTCCTTTCCTTCTGAGGCCTCCCATGGGCCCAAACGGCAGTTTATCACCACAAATGGGGTATTGCGGCACTCAGGACAAATTGGGCAACAAATTGGGGTATTTTATTCCTTGTGAAAATAAGAAATTTTGAGCCAAAACTACCTCTTATTGGAAAAAATTTCATTTTTTTGAATTCACAGCCCAATTCAAATAAATTCTGTGAAAAAACTGTGGAGTCTAAATGGTCACAACACCCATAAATGAATTCCTTGAGGGGTGTAGTTTCCAAAATGGGGTCACTTCTGGTGGGTTTCCATTGCTTTGATACCTTTGGGGCTCTGCAAATGCGACATGGCACCCGAAAACCAATCCAGCAAAATCTCTGCTCCAAAGAACACATAGCGCTCCTTTCCTTCTAATACCTCCCATGGGCCCAAACGGCAGTTTATGGCCACAAATAGGGTATTGCCGCACTCAGGACAAATTTGGCAACAAAATGGGGTATTTTATTCGTTGTGAAAATAAGACATTTTGAGCCAAAACTACATCTTATTGGAAAAAAGTTTTTCTTTTTAAATTCACAGCCCAATTCAAATAAGTTCTGTGAAAAAACTGTGGGGTCTAAATGGTCACAACACCCATAAATAAATTCCTTGAGGGGTTTTGTTTCCAAAATGGGGTCACTTTTGGTGGGTTTCCATTGCTTTGATACCTCTGAGGCTCTGCAAATGCGACATGGCACCCGAAAACCAATACAGCAAAATCTGGACTCCAACAAACACATAGCGCTCCTTTCCTTCTGAGCCCTCCCATGGGCCCAAACGGCAGTTTATCACCACAAATGGGGTATTGCCGCACTCAGGACAAATTGGGCAACAAAATGGGGCATTTTGTTCCCTGTGAAAATAAGAAATTCTGATCAAAAATGACATCTTATTGGAAAAATTGTCATTCTTTTAATTTCACAGCCCAATTCAAATACGCGCTGTGAAAAAACTACGGGGTCAAAATGGTAACAATAACCATAAATTAATTCCTTGAGGGGTGCAGTTTCCAAAATGGGGTCAGTTTTGGGGGATTCCTACTGTTTTGGCACCTCAACACCTCTCCAAACCTGGCATGCTGCCTAAAATATATGCTAATAAAAAAGCACCACCAAAATGCACTAGGTGCTTCTTTGCTTCTGGGGCTTGTGTTTTATTCCACGAGCGCACTAGAGCCACATGTGGGACATTTCTAAAAACTGAAGAATCTGGACAATACATATTTAGTAGTGTTTCTCTGGTAAAACCTTCTTTGTTACAGAAAAAAAATAGAATAAAATTGAAATTCAGAAATAAAAACGAAATTTGCAAATTTCACCTCCACTTTGCTTTAATTCCTGTGAAATGCCTGAAGGGTTAAAAAACTTTCAAAATGCTGTTTTGAATACTTTGAGGGGTCTAGTTTTTAAAATGGGGTGCTTTATGGGGGTTTCTAATACATAGGCCCCTCAAAGCCACTTCAGAACTGAACAGGTACCTTAAAAAAAAGGCTTTTGAAATTTTCTTAAAAATATGAGAAATTGCTGTTTATGTTCTAAGCCTTGTAACGTCCAAGAAAAATAAAATAATGTTCTAAAAACGATGCTAATCTAAAGTAGACATATGGGAAATGTGAACTAGTAACTATTTTGGGTGGTATAACCGTCTGTTTTTCAAGCAGATGCATTTAAATTCTGAAAAATGCTATTTTTTCTAAATTTTCTCTAAATTTTGCAATTTTTCTCAAATAAAGACTGAATATATCGACCAAATTTTACCACGAACATGAAGCCCAAAGTGTCACGAGAAAACAATCTCGGAATCGCTTGCATAGGTTTAAGCATTCCGACGTTATTACCACATAAAGTGAAATATGTCAGATTTGAAAAATGGGCTCTGAGCCTTAAGGCCCAAACTAGGCTGCGTCCTTAAGGGGTTAAACGTTATATTGGCATAGAATGCAGGCTATATACACTGCTCACATAGATACTGCACTATCACATCAAATGGATTGTGTATTGGTAGCCCATAGTGACCTCACAATCTTATAAAGTTTAAAGGCAAATGCCGGATATAGGGAGGATCAACAGGGGCCAAACAATTGTTTAAGGTGGGTACTATAGCAATGCAAACTTACCCATTATGAAAGGATGAAAAAGTATCTATGCACATCCGTGCAGGATCCACCACAGGGAACCCCAACGCGCGTTTCGCTGTTAATGGTTGCTTCCTCAGGGGGTACCTAACACCCAGCATGTATATGGTCCTTATATAGTGTGTATGTTGTGTCTCAATTGAGTCCACGTCAGCGCCGAGACAAGGAGCGGCGCCTGCCCGCTGACGCGGCCGGAAGCGAGGCAGGCCCCACATCCGCCCCCACATGCTGGAGCGCATATCCGGAGTCCCGACGCGTAACGGGAGTTCCGGACATGCGCAGTGCATGTATTGGAGACGGAGGGGGCCAAGCGTCGCCGCAAGCCACAGCAGCACGCATGCGCACGTCATCACAGAGGTGAGTGGACTCCAAGTGAAAAGATCAGAGTCCCGAGCATAATGCATAGTCAGATCCACTATTCTCAATAGTTCTGTCCGAAATTTAATGTGACCCTAAGACAGCCTAATAAGATATATAAGGTATGGATCATCAATTAGTGAAAAACTAATAATATGCGAGGATACATAGACAATGAAGCAATAAAACAATAAAAGAGTTGTGTAAATAGACAGAATATATATATATATATAGAGCATCAAAAAAGTTTTAATATTATATAGGATGAGTACTACGCAAGTGAACAAATAACTAATTATGATATGGCAGCGCACATACTCAGTATTGCGCTGTCATAAATTAAGTGAGTGCAAAAGAATAAAAACAACATATACTACCCCTAACGGTAACATAATTGTGATAGTGTGGTTAAAGAATTATTGCCAAATAAATCATAATATAATACCCCAAATGAAGTGTAGGATCAAAAAAAGAAAGAAAGTGTAGGGTCAAAAAAAAAGGGGTATCATTTTTTGTACCTGAAAACCGTATTTGAATATATGGGGAAGTAAAGAAAATTCCTTTCCCCACTATATCAAACATAATAGTAAAATATATAATACTACATATACAGATGTATCTGGATCGTTAAAAAGTTCTCACATAACAGATTTAGCATAATTTTTGGCCCTATTGTAATTGAAGACAGATTACCATCATAATAAGCCATTGGATGCATTATACAGGGGACATTACCTACACAAGCGTAATAAGACATATTAGCGCCATCTACAGATAATATTACACCACTGCATAGCAATAGTTGTATCAAGGAGAGTCACTGTATCTTCATTATTCGTAGTCTTTTGTTCTCCTAGAAATTAGATGGGTCGCATCATACTTCCACCATACACGGTGACCAGACATATGGGAAAAGTAGAACAATATCTAAAAAGTTACAATATAAAAACATATAATTAATAGCAGATAAACTCAGCAGTAGGAATTAGAGGAAAGGGGCAAAGCTCAATGTCTCATTCAGTCCATCAGGTTTCATTGATCCCAGTAGGACAATCCACTTGCACTCCTTTTGTGCAAGTGTCTTCTTCATATTACCCCCCCTGATGCCACAGTGTACTTTCTCAATCCCCCGTATTTGTAATGTTCTGGGGCTACAGTCATGGAATATTTTAAAGTGTCTTGGTAGTGTCTTTAATTGTGTTAGGTCCTCAACCTCTCTTGCCCCCATAATGTCACGTACGTGTTCCCTCGTGCGGACCCGTAATTCTCTGGATGTGAGTCCTATATAAATCTTGGAGCATCCGCATGTGGCGTAATACACCACATGGGTAGTGCTGCACGAGATGTACTCCCTAATTTCAAAAAGCCTTTTGCCATCAGCCGTTGAGAAATCAGTTGCACGGCAAATATTGGCACAGGATTTACAGTCTCCGCATGGAAAACAGCCCTTTCTAGGTCCTCGCGAACCAAATGGGCAGATTTGTTTAGGTACATAGTGGCTATTGACAAGAAGATCCTTAAGATTTCTTGCTCTTCTTGCTGTCATTAGAGGTCTTTCAGGTAATCCCTGTGCCAGCTGTGGTTCTGATCTCAAAATAGACCAGTGTCTAGTTAGGATGGTTCTCATTGCATCCCATTGCCCATTGAAAGTTGATATGAATCGTACATGTTGCTCACCACTATTTCGTTGTTTAGATTTAAAGAGGTCGGTACGTGGAGTAGATCTTGCTCTCCTGTATCCTCGCTTGATGTTCCTATTGCTATATCCTCTTTCTCTAAATCTATTGGTGAGATCAGTTGACTGTTGTTCAAATAAAGTCTCTGAGGAGCAGATCCGCCTCATCCTGAGAAACTGACCAACCGGGATGGCTTTAATGGTGGATGGGGTGTGGGCCGATGAAGCATGCAGCAACGCATTGACCGATGTAGTCTTACGAAACACATCTGTGTGTAGAAAGCCCACAGTATCTGTGAAAATCTGTATATCTAGAAATTCTACACGATGTAAGTGATGTTTATACGTCAATTTAATATTGAATGGATTATCATTCAGATGCTGCATGAACTCCATCAGCCCAGACTCAGATCCTTGCCAAATAAAGAAAATGTCGTCAATATATCGTGTCCAGGAAAGCACATGGTCAGCGGCGCAGGCCCCGTCCCCATGAAAAACCTGCCTCTCCCAAAATCCGAGAAACAAGTTCGCATAGGACGGGGCGCACGCCGCCCCCATTGCAGTACCCTGTTTCTGTAAATAGAAAGAATCTTTAAACACAAAAAAATTGTGACTCAAAATAAATTGTAATAATTCTATGACCAGATCACATAAGAGTTCATGCAGCATCTGAATGATAATCCATTCAATATTAAATTGACGTATAAACATCACTTACATCGTGTAGAATTTCTAGATATACAGATTTTCACAGATACTGTGGGCTTTCTACACACAGATGTGTTTCGCAAGACTACATCGGTCAATGCGTTGCTGCATGCTTCATCGGGCCACACCCCATCCACCATTAAAGCCATCCCGGTTGGTCAGTTTCTCAGGATGAGGCGGATCTGCTCCTCAGAGACTTTATTTGAACAACAGTCAACTGATCTCACCAATAGATTTAGAGAAAGAGGATATAGCAATAGGAACATCAAACGAGGATACAGGAGAGCAAGATCTACTCCACGTACCGACCTCTTTAAATCTAAACAACGAAATAGTGGTGAGCAACATGTACGATTCATATCAACTTTCAATGGGCAATGGGATGCAATGAGAACCATCCTAACTAGACACTGGTCTATTTTGAGATCAGAACCACAGCTGGCACAGGGATTACCTGAAAGACCTCTAATGACAGCAAGAAGAGCAAAAAATCTTAAGGATCTTCTTGTCAATAGCCACTATGTACCTAAACAAATCTGCCCATTTGGTTCGCGAGGACCTAGAAAGGGCTGTTTTCCATGCGGAGACTGTAAATCCTGTGCCAATATTTGCCGTGCAACTGATTTCTCAACGGCTGATGGCAAAAGGCTTTTTGAAATTAGGGAGTACATCTCGTGCAGCACTACCCATGTGGTGTATTACGCCACATGCGGATGCTCCAAGATTTATATAGGACTCACATCCAGAGAATTACGGGTCCGCACGAGGGAACACGTACGTGACATTATGGGGGCAAGAGAGGTTGAGGACCTAACACAATTAAAGACACTACCAAGACACTTTAAAATATTCCATGACTGTAGCCCAGAACATTACAAATACGGGGGATTGAGAAAGTACACTGTGGCATCAGGGGGGGTAATATGAAGAAGACACTTGCACAAAAGGAGTGCAAGTGGATTGTCCTACTGGGATCAATGAAACCTGATGGACTGAATGAGACATTGAGCTTTGCCCCTTTCCTCTAATTCCTACTGCTGAGTTTATCTGCTATTAATTATATGTTTTTATATTGTAACTTTTTAGATATTGTTCTACTTTTCCCATATGTCTGGTCACCGTGTATGGTGGAAGTATGATGCGACCCATCTAATTTCTAGGAGAACAAAAGACTACGAATAATGAAGATACAGTGACTCTCCTTGATACAACTATTGCTATGCAGTGATGTAATATTATCTGTAGATGGCGCTAAT
The DNA here is from genome assembly GCF_050947455.1 of Rhinoderma darwinii. Classification (NCBI taxonomy): domain Eukaryota; kingdom Metazoa; phylum Chordata; class Amphibia; order Anura; family Rhinodermatidae; genus Rhinoderma; species Rhinoderma darwinii. The sequence goes on along the minus strand of NW_027461950.1, from coordinate 90,813 downwards.
ATGTCTTATTACGCTTGTGTAGGTAATGTCCCCTGTATAATGCATCCAATGGCTTATTATGATGGTAATCTGTCTTCAATTACAATAGGGCCAAAAATTATGCTAAATCTGTTATGTGAGAACTTTTTAACGATCCAGATACATCTGTATATGTAGTATTATATATTTTACTATTATGTTTGATATAGTGGGGAAAGGAATTTTCTTTACTTCCCCATATATTCAAATACGGTTTTCAGGTACAAAAAATGATACCCCTTTTTTTTTGACCCTACACTTTCTTTCTTTTTTTGATCCTACACTTCATTTGGGGTATTATATTATGATTTATTTGGCAATAATTCTTTAACCACACTATCACAATTATGTTACCGTTAGGGGTAGTATATGTTGTTTTTATTCTTTTGCACTCACTTAATTTATGACAGCGCAATACTGAGTATGTGCGCTGCCATATCATAATTAGTTATTTGTTCACTTGCGTAGTACTCATCCTATATAATATTAAAACTTTTTTGATGCTCTATATATATATATATATTCTGTCTATTTACACAACTCTTTTATTGTTTTATTGCTTCATTGTCTATGTATCCTCGCATATTATTAGTTTTTCACTAATTGATGATCCATACCTTATATATCTTATTAGGCTGTCTTAGGGTCACATTAAATTTCGGACAGAACTATTGAGAATAGTGGATCTGACTATGCATTATGCTCGGGACTCTGATCTTTTCACTTGGAGTCCACTCACCTCCGTGATGACGTGCGCATGCGTGCTGCTGTGGCTTGCGGCGACGCTTGGCCCCCTCCGTCTCCAATACATGCACTGCGCATGTCCGGAACTCCCGTTACGCGTCGGGACTCCGGATATGCGCTCCAGCATGTGGGGGCGGATGTGGGGCCTGCCTCGCTTCCGGCCGCGTCAGCGGGCAGGTGCCGCTCCTTGTCTCGGCGCTGACGTGGACTCAATTGAGACACAACATACACACTATATAAGGACCATATACATGCTGGGTGTTATGTACCCCCTGAGGAAGCAACCATTAACAGCGAAACGCGCGTTGGGGTTCCCTGTGGTGGATCCTGCACGGATGTGCATAGATACTTTTTCATCCTTTCATAATGGGTAAGTTTGCATTGCTATAGTACCCACCTTAAACAATTGTTTGGCCCCTGTTGATCCTCCCTATATCCGGCATTTGCCTTTAAACTTTATAAGATTGTGAGGTCACTATGGGCTACCAATACACAATCCATTTGATGTGATAGTGCAGTATCTATGTGAGCAGTGTATATAGCCTGCATTCTATGCCAATATAACGTTTAACTACTATGTCTCCGTGCTGAACCATGTACCACAGTGTTAGTACTAGAGTCTTTATTATCATGTTTTTTAAATGTGTGTTATTTTGTGTAATAAAATTTATATATTTCCATAATTTTTGACTATAAGCTCTATTTTCTCGTCGGTATGGTCTAATAACTATGGAGTAGTCGATCCGATAAATTATGGGGGGAAGTTGGTGTCTTAAACTTTACCCAGCCTGTAACAAATATGTGGTCAGAGTCTATTTTCTTGTAATTGTTATCTCTGTGTTTTTCACAGCTGTTGGCTCTCAGCACCCTATGGATTTCAGAGTCCGTGATCAGTCATGGCTCTTACAATTAGATGAAATCTTCAAAGAAGACTCTAGTTTGTTTTTAAACACTAGTGGGAGGGATTGTAGGGAACTCAGTAGCAGATTGAGGAATTTGTTTCACCAGAGAACCAAAATCTGGTGGAACAAGGCATTTTTAGAGAAGTACCTTACTAAGAAACTCATTCCCCGTGGCCTGAGAGTTCAGGTGTTTCCTTCATTTGATATGGAAAATGCTGATTTTAGAAAAAGATGGGAAGAACTATCTGATAACTGCTCTAGAGGCTATATGGAGCTATTAGTTTTATCGAATCAGTCTACCCTTACCGAGATCGAGAAAAGTATTGAGGAGATCCAAGCTACACTTAAAACAGAACTTTCTAGTGTAGCATTGGAAAAAGTATCTGAGGACCTGAATAAAGATCTTGAGAAATGGGAGAAGGATATCTGTACAGTCAAAGCTGGAAAATTCCAGCGAGACGTACTAGATTATCAGCAACAAAGGGTTTACAAATGGCGCATGGGTAGGGATTGGTCTAGGTCTAAAGGACGATCTCGATCATCCTCCATGTCGTCCCACACATCGGTGGATGAACCCTCCAGACTGAGAGAGAGCGGTAGTGCCTCGGAATCAACTAGTGCCCCAAAATTTCAAAACTCACGAAGACTCTTTGATAGACAAGTGAAACGGAAGAAAACATCTAATGATCAGTGGGACAAGAAACCCAGGCGTAATCTTGAGGTAATAAATCTGTCTTCACATACCCTCTCTGATGCCCAGTGTGAGGTTCTGGGCAGAGGTCTAACTTTCTCACCTACAAATCCCTTTAATTTCTTTACAGCCTTAAAAGACCTACATTTATTTGCAAGGAAACTGGTGCTTAAAAAGCTGCACAGTAGGGGAGATATACCTATGGAACTCAGTAGCCTGATGGAGAGGGAAGCGCTTCTAGCTTTAGAAGATTTACTACGGGAACAAAGTACTGATGTATCAGGTACGTTCCCAACATCTGTTGTGCCGAAATCTGCCAAGTTTCCCCCCTTGTCCCTGTGTCCTCAGGTGGAAATTTTCACCAAACTAGTTATTGATGATTTTAAAAAGCTATCTACATACAGGACCAATGACAATCTAACATTTAATCAAAGGACAGCATTAAGCGAATTACAAGCAATTGATGATATTGTTATTAAATCCGCGGACAAGGGGGGAAATGTGGTAATTTGGCCAACAATCAAATATGAGAAAGAGGCATTCAGACAGCTACGGGACAAGCAGACGTATGTGAAACTGTCATACAATCCATTAGTCTCCTTCTCACGGGACCTTGTTAAGATCCTCAATATAGCCTATGAAAAAGGTATCATCCCTAAAAAAATATATGATGGGTTGATGACTTTAGATCCAAAAATACCGACCTTATATTTTTTGCCCAAAATACATAAGAATCCCACCGACCCCCCGGGACGTCCGATCGTCTCCGGCATTGATGGACTCTGTGACCCGATATGTAAATTTATCGACTACTACCTAAAACCATTGGTCGCAGAGCTACCGTCATATGTCGGGGATACGACGGACGTCCTGAGGAGGATCGATGGGATTCAAATCGAACAAGATATGTATCTTGTGACTGCTGACATAGAATCGTTATATACCAGCATTAAACATCATGATGGGCTGGGGGCGGTCCGCTTCTTCCTGGGGACCAGCAACCGGGATGGCCAATTATGTGATCTGGTCATAGAATTATTACAATTTATTTTGAGTCACAATTTTTTTTGTGTTTAAAGATTCTTTCTATTTACAGAAACAGGGTACTGCAATGGGGGCGGCGTGCGCCCCGTCCTATGCGAACTTGTTTCTCGGATTTTGGGAGAGGCAGGTTTTTCATGGGGACGGGGCCTGCGCCGCTGACCATGTGCTTTCCTGGACACGATATATTGACGACATTTTCTTTATTTGGCAAGGATCTGAGTCTGGGCTGATGGAGTTCATGCAGCATCTGAATGATAATCCATTCAATATTAAATTGACGTATAAACATCACTTACATCGTGTAGAATTTCTAGATATACAGATTTTCACAGATACTGTGGGCTTTCTACACACAGATGTGTTTTGCAAGACTACATCGGTCAATGCGTTGCTGCATGCTTCATCGGCCCACACCCCATCCACCATTAAAGCCATCCCGGTTGGTCAGTTTCTCAGGATGAGGCGGATCTGCTCCTCAGAGACTTTATTTGAACAACAGTCAACTGATCTCACCAATAGATTTAGAGAAAGAGGATATAGCAATAGGAACATCAAGCGAGGATACAGGAGAGCAAGATCTACTCCACGTACCGACCTCTTTAAATCTAAACAACGAAATAGTGGTGAGCAACATGTACGATTCATATCAACTTTCAATGGGCAATGGGATGCAATGAGAACCATCCTAACTAGACACTGGTCTATTTTGAGATCAGAACCACAGCTGGCACAGGGATTACCTGAAAGACCTCTAATGACAGCAAGAAGAGCAAGAAATCTTAAGGATCTTCTTGTCAATAGCCACTATGTACCTAAACAAATCTGCCCATTTGGTTCGCGAGGACCTAGAAAGGGCTGTTTTCCATGCGGAGACTGTAAATCCTGTGCCAATATTTGCCGTGCAACTGATTTCTCAACGGCTGATGGCAAAAGGCTTTTTGAAATTAGGGAGTACATCTCGTGCAGCACTACCCATGTGGTGTATTATGCCACATGCGGATGCTCCAAGATTTATATAGGACTCACATCCAGAGAATTACGGGTCCGCACGAGGGAACACGTACGTGACATTATGGGGGCAAGAGAGGTTGAGGACCTAACACAATTAAAGACACTACCAAGACACTTTAAAATATTCCATGACTGTAGCCCCAGAACATTACAAATACGGGGGATTGAGAAAGTACACTGTGGCATCAGGGGGGGTAATATGAAGAAGACACTTGCACAAAAGGAGTGCAAGTGGATTGTCCTACTGGGATCAATGAAACCTGATGGACTGAATGAGACATTGAGCTTTGCCCCTTTCCTCTAATTCCTACTGCTGAGTTTATCTGCTATTAATTATATGTTTTTATATTGTAACTTTTTAGATATTGTTCTACTTTTCCCATATGTCTGGTCACCGTGTATGGAAGTATGATGCGACCCATCTAATTTCTAGGAGAACAAAAGACTACGAATAATGAAGATACAGTGACTCTCCTTGATACAACTATTGCTATGCAGTGATGTAATATTATCTGTAGATGGCGCTAATATGTCTTATTACGCTTGTGTAGGTAATGTCCCCTGTATAATGCATCCAATGGCTTATTATGATGGTAATCTGTCTTCAATTACAATAGGGCCAAAAATTATGCTAAATCTGTTATGTGAGAACTTTTTAACGATCCAGATACATCTGTATATGTAGTATTATATATTTTACTATTATGTTTGATATAGTGGGGAAAGGAATTTTCTTTACTTCCCCATATATTCAAATACGGTTTTCAGGTACAAAAAATGATACCCCTTTTTTTTTGACCCTACACTTTCTTTCTTTTTTTGATCCTACACTTCATTTGGGGTATTATATTATGATTTATTTGGCAATAATTCTTTAACCACACTATCACAATTATGTTACCGTTAGGGGTAGTATATGTTGTTTTTATTCTTTTGCACTCACTTAATTTATGACAGCGCAATACTGAGTATGTGCGCTGCCATATCATAATTAGTTATTTGTTCACATTCGTAGTACTCATCCTATATAATATTAAAACTTTTTTGATGCTCTATATATATATATATATTCTGTCTATTTACACAACTCTTTTATTGTTTTATTGCTTCATTGTCTATGTATCCTCGCATATTATTAGTTTTTCACTAATTGATGATCCATACCTTATATATCTTATTAGGCTGTCTTAGGGTCACATTAAATTTCGGACAGAACTATTGAGAATAGTGGATCTGACTATGCATTATGCTCGGGACTCTGATCTTTTCACTTGGAGTCCACTCACCTCCGTGATGACGTGCACATGCGTGCTGCTGTGGCTTGCGGCGACGCTTGGCCCCCTCCGTCTCCAATACATGCACTGCGCATGTCCGTAACTCCCGTTACGCGTCGGGACTCCGGATATGCGCTCCAGCATGTGGGGGCGGATGTGGGGCCTGCCTCGCTTCCGGCCGCGTCAGCGGGCAGGCGCCGCTCCTTGTCTCGGCGCTGACGTGGACTCAATTGAGACACAACATACACACTATATAAGGACCATATACATGCTGGGTGTTATGTACCCCCTGAGGAAGCAACCATTAACAGCGAAACGCGCGTTGGGGTTCCCTGTGGTGGATCCTGCACGGATGTGCATAGATACTTTTTCATCCTTTCATAATGGGTAAGTTTGCATTGCTATAGTACCCACCTTAAACAATTGTTTGGCCCCTGTTAATCCTCCCTATATCCGGCATTTGCCTTTAAACTTTATAAGATTGTGAGGTCACTATGGGCTACCAATACACAATCCATTTGATGTGATAGTGCAGTATCTATGTGAGCAGTGTATATAGCCTGCATTCTATGCCAATATAACGTTTAACTACTATGTCTCCGTGCTGAACCATGTACCACAGTGTTAGTACTAGAGTCTTTATTATCATGTTTTTTAAATGTGTGTTATTTTGTGTAATAAAATTTATATATTTCCATAATTTTTGACTATAAGCTCTATTTTCTCGTCGGTATGGTCTAACTGAGAGTATGTCTGAAACTCAGCAAGTACCCGGCTCCACAACATACCTCGGAAGCCCAGCCAGTGTACAACCGCATCGTGCCGCGGAATGCGAAGCTGGCGGCCATCTGGGCGAACGTGCGCCCGCAATGCCCTCCAGTGCACAAAAGAATGTCCTAAAATCCACACTAAGCAAGGTTGATGATCTGAAAAGAGAAACAAAACCGCACATGTCAAACAATCAAAACACCTGACCAACTCACAACAAATGAGGGCGCACATAAGTCCGAAACCTATTGGAGTCCCACTGGCCTATGCGCCGCACACCCTCGTCATCCAGCCCCCACCGCCCCGCTTCAGTAGCAGCGCCAATCCTGAACGAGTGAGACGAGTAATACCCCTGCCCTACGCCAACCGCAGTCAAGCATTTTTTAAACACTGCACCAAATTGATACCTGGACAAAAACGAGCCATTATTATGACGGAGCAATGGCGCCTCAGGCCCCCCAACCAGTGGCTTAAAAACCGCCATACAAGCGACTGGACACATTGCCGACCCTGGGAGGGCAAACAACACTATCCGCTTACCCCGACCTGCTTGATCAGTCTTGGACCGCTGCAAAAACAACTCAAATCTATCCTCATATAGACCCACATCAGCCTGCCGCAATCCCCCAGCTCTAGCCGCACTAGGAGAAACCAACTCCCCAATTCTGAGTGCTCCGAAAAACGCGAGGGAAAAAGCCAACCGGAACAAAACTACCTCATCAGGCGAATTACAAACAGCCCCCAGCGATGCACCCAACGACCCAAGCAGGGAAAAAGAAACGGGTCGCCTCTGATCTGCTACCGCCCTACCCCAACGCAGACCTTTTAAAGCTTGCCGTACTAAAAAATGTTTGGTCACATCCTGGAAACCCCGTAATTTGAATCCAAACGCCAAACCAGCAACAAAACTATTCACTTTTGCCGGGGAAAACCCCGCCTCCCCAGCATCCCCCAACCAGTACAATAACGCCACCAACCTGTCTTGCGCCGTGCTGACGTTACCCAACACTCTTACCCACTCCTCCCACTGCTGCCAACACGCCGAATAAGCGCTCAACGTCGCGCTAGCCAATAACCTTTCAATCAACCGTTCCACGGGACCGAAATCAGACCCCAGAGATGTTCCGGGCAAGCCAAACCGACCAGCTCCGCTCCCGGTGCCATTTGCTGAAAACGATCCCACTGCGAGCGAGAAAGAGCATCAGCAATACCATTGTCCTCCTGCATACGCGCCAAAACCACCAGACCCTGCCGCGTCAGTAAACAGTTCCAACTCTCCCATCTCCTGTACCTGCGACATCCACAATGATCTACCATTATACTGCCCAAGGAACTCATCCCAGACCCGCAGGTCCGCCCTGTGATCCCCACCAATCCTCACAAAATAATGGGGTGCCCGAATCCCCGCCGTCGCTGACGCCAACCTCCTGCTAAAAACTCTACCCATTGGCATAATTCGATAAGCAAAGTTCAACTTTCCAAGCAGCGACTGAAGATCGCGCAACGTGATCTTCTTCAATTGACAAGCCCGCCTGACCTCCTGTCGCAATGGCAATAATTTATCCTCAGGCAGCCTGCACTCCATTGCCACCGAATCAATTTGGATCCCCAAAAAACAGATGGTAGATACCGGGCCCTCTGTCTTTCCAGGTGCCAAAGGGAATCCGAAATCCGTCGCAACCTTCTGCAAGGAATACAATAAATTCCCGCAAACCGGGGACCCGCTAGGGCCTACGCACAAAAAATCATCAAGATAATGTATTAAGGAATCGACCCCGGCCACACCCTTCGTCACCCACTCCACGAAGCAACTAAACGCCTCGAAGTATGCGCAAGAAAGGGAGCACCCCATTGGAAGACACCTATCAACATAAAACCCCCCGTTCCAGAAGCAACCCAACAGCCATTGGCTATCTGGATGTACCGGCAGCAAGCGAAAGGCCGACTCAATGTCAGTTTTTGCCAACAACGCACCGGGCCCCGCCTCCCGCACTAACGCCACCGCTTTGTCAAACTAAGTGTAAATAACCGAACATAACTCGTGATCTATCCCATTGTTCACCGACGCTCCCCTGGGAAACGACAAATGCTGTATCAACCGAAATTTGTGAGGCTCCCGCTTTGGCACAACTCCCAAGGGTGATACCACTAGATTCTCAATCGGCGGCTCATCAAAAGGACCGGACATCCGACCCAAAGACACCTCTTTCAAAAGCTTTTCTGAAACGACCGCCGAGTGCAGATAAGCTGACTTAAGGTTGCGCCGTGTCACCGGAACCTCATATGGAGGAGGGGGATAACAAAACCAAACAAAAACCCCTCGTAAATTAACGTGGCCGCAACCCTATCCGGATATTCACTTAGATACGGGGGCATCCTTTCCACCCTCACCGGCGACCGCCCCTTGACCAACTGAAGCGGACTGAGGGCCTGACCGCCTACCCTTCCGCATACATTTTGAGGCCCCGTGTGAGGAGCCATTGCACTCCGAACAGACATGCTTAAATTTACAGGTGGCCCCGAACTTACACTGGCCATCGTTGAATTGCCAGCAGAACCCCAGTTTTGACCCGGAACCTTGCCCGGATTGACTAGACTGGCCCCCTTGGCCAACACTCCCGGGAAAGGACTGCTTAGCCTGCGCCGTAACCCGCAACCACAACGCAATATCCTTTTGATCCAACCGCATCGCCGTCCGGACCGCCTTCCGCTGGCGAAATTGCTCATCATACCGCAACCACGCCTGGCCCCTGTACGCCCGATAGGCCTCCCCGATGGCATCAAAGTAACAAAACAACGCCGAGCAATTTTCCGGCGCCTTTTCCCCGATCACGCTTGCCAAAATAGCGAAAGCTTGCGACCAGTTGGCGAACGTCTGCGGGATAAGCCTATACCGCCGGCGTTCTTCTTCCTCTTTCTTACTCTCGTCCCGCTTGCCCTTATCCAAATTGAACTTTGCAAGCGGCAGAAGAGAAAATATCTCCACGTATTCATCCTTCCAAATCCGTTTGCGTACCTCTTGCTTCAGGTGAGCCCCTAACGGGCCCTCGAAACAGACGTAAACCTCGTCCCGAGCGCGATCATCAAGCCGAATCCTATCCCCATCCTTCAGCGCCTCGGTTTGGACCGACACTGCTACCGCTTCCTTTGCCACCCCCGGGACCTCGCCGACCATGGACCGCGACTGTACCTCACGAGGCCCTTCCCATACCAACACAGTAGACCCCGCCGGCGCTACCGGTGCCGCTGTCCTATTTAAGCGCCCGACTAGCTCGCGCAAACAACCCACTAAATCTGTTAAACCATCGCGCCCGGCAACGCCACTACCGACAGCCGCTACCCCGCTCGCTGACCCACCCCCAACACCCGACATGAAAATTGCTGGATACGGTAACGTAGGAGTTACACACTCACCAGGCTGCCCAGGCGCTGTATTCCCGCCAGCCGGAAAATCCTGACCGCGATGCGACTCATCCAGCTCTCAATCTTCCAAATCCTCTCTCGCCGCCGACTGGTACTCGCACCGACATCTACGACACGGGGATCCCGGCACGCTGACCGATGGGCCGGCAACCTGCCGCCCGACCGCAGGGACCCAGACTTCCGACCGGACTTGTTGCCTCGTCGTCTTCGCTGATCTTGGCGTCCTCACCGATGCTCCAGAACATCACCATGCGCAGCGGCCGTCTACTGCCCTCCGAACACAGCAGCTGAAGGCGGGGGTGTGACATGGAGCCCGGCCTGCGACTCCTTGGTAACCGCCGAGCCCCGTCGCGGCTGGGGATTCCTGCCAGGACGCAGGCCCTGGGAGGAAGCGCCCGTCCCAGCAGCCTGGCCTGCAGCGTCCCTTGAAGGGCTCCCCCTGCAACGCCGGGTCCGCGGGGCCATGTCTGGACTAAGGCGCTCTGGTGGGCGAGTTCTACGGGAGCGGCGGGGTGACCTAGCCTGAGCAGCCGCCGCTCCCCCCGAAGCCCTCTGCTTTATTACAGCAGGGGCAGACATCAACAGCTCTCCCCCCACCGCTGTATCCCCATCGTCTAAGAGGGGAGCGGGGGAGGGGAGCGCATCAGCGCGGGCTGCCGACCCATGCGCTGATGAGCAATGACGTCCGCCGGTGCTGTTCTCGCGCCTCCCATTAAATAACGCTATATTGTAATAGTTCAGACTTTTACGCATGCAGCAATACCAATTTTGTTGACTTTTTTTATTTTTTACATTACTTTAGGGGGAAAATGGGAAAAGGTTTTTTTAACTATTTGTTTTTAATTTTTTTCACTACTAAAAACTTTTTTGCACTTTTTTTACACACTTTATTAGCCTCCCTAGGGGATTTGAACCAGCGATCATACTAACGTATTGCAGTATATTGTCATTTTTACAGGCTTAAGTTAAGTGAAGGCAGCTCTGGGTGCCATCATTAGGCCCATGAGCTGCCATTACAATCATTGTCACCCCCTGATCTAACTGGGGGGGTGATGAAATGTCAGAGGGGGCCGCCCCCCTTTTTTCAATGCCTCAGATGCTCGCGATCGACCGCAGCATTTGAGGGGTTAAACAGCTAGGAACAGCACGATCACTGCTCCCGACTGTTAGTCCCGGGTGTCCACTGTAAAACACAGCCGACACACGCAGCATATGGAGCGCACTCTAAACATCACCACCCGCACCCGGATGTAATAGCATGTCACGGTGCACAAAGGGGTTAATGTTCTCTTTTACGCAAAAATAATAATTGCAAGAAATTGGATGGCTGGTAAATCCCCAATTGTTATGGATTGGTTGAAGTTGGTTAAGACAATTAAAGAATATGAGAAAATAAGAGCAGACAAGAAAAATTGTATAAAAAAGTGGGAGGAAATATTGGGGATATGGAATTGATTGGTGTTTTATAGGAAGGTATAATTATTATTTTATCATAAAAAGGTAATAATTTTATGGTACTTAATGATCTTTGGGGTGGGAGGGGGATGGGATTGGGGAGATATATGTTGCCTGATGTAAATTGTGCAGATAAATTGTTGAGCATTATGATATTTATAATCACTGGATATTGAAATGTTGTAATGTTTTTATTACTGAAATTCAATAAAAATATGTGAAAAAAAACAAAAAACATTTGATGTGTGTTAGAATGTAAGGTAAGTGTGAGGTCATCAGTGATGTCATAATTCACCTTCTCTATAAAAGCTGCAGATCAGTCACATTCCGTTGAGCCGCTATAGACCAATAGTTTCTTGCTTTTTGGTACGTCGCTCTCACTTGACTTTTTCTTGAGTCCTGTGACTTCTAGAAATCTTGCTTTATCCAGAAGCTTCAGATCCACGATTCAGAGGTAAGAGGAGAACATGTAGAATGTTTCTTGTGAAGTATTGCAGCGAGTTCCATGTGCTGCCACTGTAAGAATGTTTCTCTTTCACCCTCTTACTGGGTTAGATTCTAAGGTCAGGCGCAATAAATGAAATACAAGATTGAGTGTATGAAAATGTATATTGTATAAAGAGTGAAATGACTGTTAGTTATTCTGAGACTTCTATGGAGATTTGTACATAGCGACAGCCATAAACAAGGAACTTTACAGAGACACTTTTTCCTTATCATCAACAATTACATGACAGGTTATAGTTACCATCCATGGTCTCCCCACACTCCAGGAAGTCTCCTTTCCAGTATGTCCCTCCTCAAGTGGCCTCCCAAGTGGCTGCCCTCATGTCATGCTTGGGTCTTTTATGCCCCCTTGTCTGCCCCTCTTTGAGACAAATAGTGTGACCTTCCTGATAAAAAGAACTTCCCCCCTCATGTAACATGCGGATATAGAATACTGGTGCCACTTATCAACCTCCTTTAGCATTTATGACATCCTGAGTTTGTCCATGGGTAAGACTGGGTTCACACTACTGGTTAGCACCTGTAAGAGATACCTGTGAACCTCGGGGTCATTTATTGTGAGAATCAGGGTAAACAATAGGAATCTTGCAAACTGATGAGACACATTTCATTAAGAAACGCAACTATACCCATGATCCTCCATCTTTGATTTACCCAAATAAAATACCCCATATAATATTACATATAACCTTATATGTGGCTTTCATTTTCTGAAACCTTTAAATTCTTACACCACCAGAGGGTGCAGTGTAGAGGAGTGCCGCTGTCTCCTCTGGCTGCACTGTCCTGTCTCTGCCTTGGGAGGGCGCTCTTAATGCAGTTATCACATGTTTATTGGGGAGGGGGCTGATAATTGAGGACAGAGAAGTCTAGAATCTATTTTCTTTTTGGAAGATGATTTAGAAACAAGTAACCACACAATGATTTCTCGCCTCAGCAGATTTGTGGATATGAAGATCATGAATAGAAAACATCAGAAATTCTGTGTGGACACAAATCAAGAGCTCAGAAATGCTTTGGACACCTGGGATTTGGTGGAAGAAGACGTCTTAGGAGCCTGTGTCCCTTATTTCATCCAGGAGAAGGTGGCTGAAGATCTCTTCACTTATACGGATGTGTTTCAGAAAGCCATTCTGAGTAGCCTGTTACCATCTCAATACAACGCCGCCATGTGCCGCTTCTTCATCAGAGTCATTCAGTACAGAAGAGACGCGGCACACTACCTGAAGGAATATATAATCAATGTGCTATGTGAGCACTTGAAGGTGGAGTACATGAAGGGACAATACTATTCCTACGCCATGACTAAGAAGGTTATTGTCTGGCTGAGCATCCTCCATCTTGAAGCGGTGGTCGGGGAACTGAGATACAACATCGTTTATGAGGATTTCAATGCTGCCATTGTCGACACTTTGACAGAAGTGACATCTCTGTGTGCTACAGTCATCATGCCACACATCTTGGACATGCTGCCAGTGCTGGGCCAAGTGGTCAAAAATGCTCCTGACCAACTATCTAAGGAGACGTTGTGCTATGCTATAAGACGTTTATGCGGCAGCATCCAAGAATATATTGTGAAGGGTGGCAGCTGCAAAGTGCAACTTATGAAGGCCATAAGCAACATGAAGGCCAACATTTCCACCTGGTTGCCTGATGTCCATGCTGAGCTTCAAGACTCCACCAAAGTTGCCCTGGAATTCTTTACTGTACCCGAATCATCGGAAAACCAGCCGACCGAGCCAGGCAATGACGAGTTACAGACCCTTCCTCACGCCGAGCTCCTAGAAAAGTACAGGGAGCAATTTGCTGCGGAGAATAAGGAACTGGAAGATACAGAGAAGCAGCGTATTGGGATGAACATGCTTGTGACATCTCTGGTATCTGGCAGGAAAATAACAAAATATTTCCTTCAGTTTCTGCTCAATGCCCTGAAGAATGCGGACCCAAAGGCCAAAATGACAGCAGCTATGTTCTTCAATGAGGCTTTGAAGCATCCAAGACTTATAAAGCAGAAATACCAAGAGTGCGCAATCCAACATCTGCTGAAGATCATAGAAGAGGACGATAACATCTTGTGCAGCATCGCCATGGAGGCACTGGGGAATGCCACCACCGGAGCTACAAGACTGGTGGAGAGCTACAAGAATAAGATCATTGCCCACATGGAGTTTAGACTATCAAAAACCAGCAGCATCAATATCATCATGGCGGCACTGAGGGCGCTGTCCTCCATTATCAGACGCCTGAAGCTTTCTGTCCTCAGTAGACAATTCATTAAAATATCCCGGGAGCATATGGACTATCCGGATGGAGAAGTCCAGATTGCGGCCATAAACCTGTTAAGGGATCTGACAGAGAGCTGCCGCCTTCTGCTATTTGGATATTTTACAGACAAAGTCAGGAGCTGTATACCAACTTTACTCCTGAAATTACATAGTGACAACCAGGAGATAGTAGCAGCCAGTACTTCATCTCTGCAGAGCTGCCTCTCCTACATCAATAGAGCCAACATTCGGGGATTTTTCCGGACGGAAATCTCTCCAAACATCAATGACCTGAAATCCATCTACAGCTGTCTGGCTCATAACCACCCAAAATTGATGAAGACCATGCTCCTCCAGATCCCAAGCTATCTGGTCAACTCAGAGGACAAGGAGGCTGTAGTCAGACATGTTGAATTTCTTAAAGATGCCATCAACCATGATGTCATGTAAGACCTGGACTTATATAGTCTCAGCCTAGCTCTGGCCACACTGCACTGCGGAGGCTTCTCATGTAATATCAGAAAAGCCAATGAAAGGGCCGTCTCCATTCTGGCCACCAAGTGGTTTTACATCGGCAGTGCCAACAAATAAAATGCATTTATCAGGGATGAACCGCTGAGGACAGAGACATCAAGGTTGTAGATCACTTCCCCATGTACTATCCAATGGTTGTGAACATCAATATCAGCTGTCAAGACTTGAACATCAATATTAACATCTAGGGGGCAGAGCTAGCAGTCTGACTTGCGAACGAGCCTCAGGCCTACATCGAGGAGTGTGAACAAGGTGCAGACTCACCGGCCGGTGGAGTCCAGCGATGCCAGTTATCCGTCAACATTAGATGACGGAGACCAAGGACTTAGCTGGCGAGACAGACTATACAGTCAGTGTATGGGCAGCATGGTGGTGCAGTTTGGGGAATATGCCCGTCATCAGATCATAGAGACGGTGTATAATAACAACTCCACATATAATATACAGATGTAATGACACGTCAAAAAATAAAAGTCTACTCTGTTTTATATTGAAATTAATGGGTGTGCAGCCTGCAAGTGACTGAAGCTAATAAAAAGTATAGAGCACTCATTGTTTTTTATTGTAGACTAGATACTTGAATTTTTTACACTGAGATTCATATCGTAAAAGGTTTTTAAGCGGGTCACAAATGGTACAAAAGGTACACAAGAATAGAGGCCGAGCTGCAGTTCTGCTGAACGGCCGCTATGCAGTGGTCGGAACCATCTGCTTCTGGCAGTGTTGTCCAGTGCCCGGAGGCAGCTGGACTGGCAGATCGGTGCGGGGTCTCGTGTAGTAACGATTGTTTTCCCCATACATTACTGATGATTGCTCCTTGTGATACGCTGTATCGTCGATTGGTGCTGGTTTTAATGGTCAGTATCGGGACATCTAAAAGGACCTTTATTTCCTCAGACACCACCATAATTAGGCATTGGAACCAACCCTTCCACCTTAGCGGGTAAAGATTAACCATCTAAAAGGTTCACTATATACACATAAGGGCTAAAGGTGAAAACACAGAGGTGCTCACCATATATCCAGCGTATAACTGTGTCCTCCAAATCTTAGGAGTGCATGGAGCAGGAGTTGTTCTAGATTCCTGTTTATATCCCAGACACGTTCATACCATTTTAGACAATGAATCGACATATCGCAAACTTGTGGCGAAACCAAGCACCACATGTAAAGAACCTTTAAAAAATCTGCTAGAAGAAGGAATTGAATTAGAAGTATTAGCCAAGAAACAGGCTGAATACTTACTGATAGAATTCCCTATTGTTCCCATATTCCATGGGATGCCAAAAATCCATAACTTTTCATGGTCTTGAAACTTGGGTTATCTGTGACATAGTTGGCTAGTACTCCTGCAAACAGTCCTGCCATCAGGGTAGTACCGCTGGTACTACTGTCAGGGGCCTGGCCACAAAAGTAAAATAAAGGGGGCAGCTGCCACTCATCAAGGTTATGATCAGCGGTAATTGGTTTGTAGAAAGGAATGGGACCCATGCAGGGGCCAGAAGCAGCGGCCAGCTCTGCAACTTGGTGAGTGACTCTGTTTTAAAGCAGCAGATTCAGTTTAATTATTTTTTTATGTTGCCCCTTCTCTCCCACCTTCCCACCGGTCTCTCTCCCCTTCCCACCGGCCTCACTCCCCTTTCCACCGGTCTCTCTCCCCTTCCCCTCCCCAGACCCCGGTCAAGCGTCATATCCACTCTGGCCCAACTCCCGCCTCGGCCACCTTCCGTTCTCTTAGCCTACTCCTCCGCCCGCTCACAGAGTCCCTGGCACTTTGCGTCCTGCTCCCATCCCACGACTTTCCGTTGCCACCTCTCCAAATCCCCTAATAATGGGGGACCCAGATGTATTTCCTCAAATGGATTCCACTGACTGTATGAAGCCCAGAAATTTCTGATGGCGGGCCTGCCTGCATACCACATATTCCGGCAATCAAGGCAATGGAATTCCATTTGCGGAAATACACCAGGTATTCCAAATATCTACAAGAATTTATTTTAATGTGAGTGGAGTATCTGCGCTCACATAATTACTTCTGCCTTGATAGTTTTATTTTATTGCAGATAGAAGGCGCCCTGATGGGGTCAAAATTCTCCCTCTCCATGGACAATTTGTTTATGACATGGTGGGAGAACAACATTTTTTCAGCCAATAATCCCTTTTACGAGTGGATTGTGTGGGATGGACGATACATCGATTACTTTTTTTTTGTTTAGGGGTCGTGATGTGGCGTCTGTACCACCATTTATGGAATACAATAAAACCAATATATTTAATTTACAATGTTACAGGCTCGGCATCCATGGATTCTGTTACCTTCTTTGAGATTATGTTACAGGGGAATTGTAATACAGAAAAGGAATAATTTTGTGAACCCTCTTCGGGCACACAAAATTGTTGCTAATTAACATCCCCCATATGTCTACTTTAGTTTGGCATTGTTTTTTGAAAATCTTTTTATTTTTCTATGACATCACAAGGCTTAGAACTTTAGCAGCAATTTCTCACATTTTCAAGAAAATTTCAAAAGGCCATTTTTACAGGGACCATTTCAGTTGTGAAGTGGCTTTGAGGGCCTTATATATTAGAAACCCCCAAAAAGTCACCCCATTTTAAAAACTTCACCCCTCAAAGTATTCAAAACAGCATTTAGAAAATGTCTTAACCCTTTACACATTTCACAGGAATTAAAGCAAAGTAGAGGTGAAATTTACAAATTTCATATTTTTTTGCAGAAATACATTTTTAATACAATTTTTTTTATAACACAGAAGGTTTTACCAGAGAAATGCAACTCAATATTTGTTGCCCAGTTTCTGCAGTTTTAGGAAATATCCCACATGTGGCCCTAGCATGCTACTGGACTGAAGCACCGGCCTCAGAAGCAAAGGAGCACCTAGTGGATTTTGGGGCCTTATTTTTGTTAGAATACATTTTAGGCATCATGTCAGGTTTGAAGGGCTCTTGCGGTTCCAAAACAGTCAAAATCCCCCAAAAGTGACCCCATCTGGGAAACTACACACCTCAAGGAAATTATCTAGGGGTACAGTGAGCATTTTGACCGCACAGGTTTTTTACAGAAATTATTGGAAGTAGGCCATGAAAATTAAAATCAACATTTTTTCAAAGAAAATGTAGGTTTAGCGATTTTTTTTCTCATTTTCACAAGGACTAAAGGAGAAAAAGCACCATAAAATTTGTAAAGCAATTTCTCCCGAGTAAAAAAATACCCCACATGTGGTAATAAACGGTTGTTTGGAGACACGGCAGGGCTTAGAAGAGAAAGAGCGCTATTTGGCTTTTGGAGCTTAAATTTAGCAGGAATGGTTTGCGGAGGCCAGGTCACATTTACAAAGCCCCTGAGGGGACAAAACAGGGGAAAACCCCCACAAGTGACCCCATTTCGGAAACTACACCCATTGAGGAAATTATCTAGGGGTATAGTGAGTGTTTTGACTCCACAGGTTTTTTGCATAAATTATTGGAAGTAGGCCCTGAAAATGACAATCTAACTTATTTCAAAGAAAATGTAGGTTTAGCTATTTTTTTCTCATTTCCACAAAGACTGAAGGAGAAAAAGCACCATAAAATTTGTAAAGCAATTTCTCCCGAGTAAAACAATACCCCACATGTGGTAATAAACGGCTGTTTGGACACACGGCGAAGCTGAGAAGGGAAAGAGCGCTATTTGGCTTTTGGAGATCACATTAAGCAGGAATGGTTTGCGGAGGCCATGTCACATTTACAAAGCCCCTGAGGGGAAAAAACAATGAAAACGCCCAAAAAGTGACACCATTTAGGAAACTACACCTCTTGAGGAATTCCTCTAGGGGTGTAGTGAGCATTTTGACTCCACAGATTTTTCATAGAATTTATTAGAATAAGACGTAGCTTTAGCTCAATTTTTTTCATTTTCGCAACAAATAAAGGAAAAAAAAGAACACAACATTTGTAAAGCAATTTCTCCCGAGTACGGCAATACCCCATATGTGGTCATAAACTGCTGTTTGGGCACACGGCAGGGCTCAGAAGGGAAGGACCGCCATTTGGAGTGCAGATGTTGCTGGATTGGTTTCTGGGCGCCTGTGGGCCCAAAACAGTGGAAACCCCCCAGAAGTGACCCCATTTTGGAAACTACACCCCTCAATGCATTTACCTAGGGGTGTAGTAAGCATTTTAACCCTGCAGGTGATTGGCAGAAATTGGTGTGCACTCGATGTTGCAGAGTGAAAATGGGATTTTTTTCCATAGATATGCCAATATGCGGTGCCCAGCTTGTGCCATCATAACAAGACAGCTCTCTAATTATTATGCTGGGTTTCCTGGTTTTAGAAACACACTACATGTGGTCCTAATCTCTTGCCTGGACAGTCGACCAGGCTCAGGAGTGAAAGCGTACCATTTAAAATTGAGGCCTAATTTGGCGATTTACAAAGTATTGGTTCACAACTGCAGAGGCTCTGATGTGAAATAATAAAAATAAACCCCTGAGAAGTGACCCCATTATGGAAACTGCACCCCTCAAGGCATTTATTAAGGGGTGTAGTGAGCATTTTCACCCCACAGGTCTTTTCCATAAATGAATGCGCTGTGGATGGTGCAAATTCAAAATTTATATTTTTCCCTAGATATGCCATTCAGTAGCAAATATGTCGTGCCCAGCTTATGACACTGGAGAGACAAACCCCAAAAATTGCTAAAAGGGTTCTCCCGGGTATGACGATGCCATAAATGTGGAAGGAAACTGCTGTTTGGGGACGCTGTAGGGTTCAGATGGGAGGAAATGCCATTTGGCTTTTGGAGCGTGGAGTTTGCTTGGTAGTAGTTTTGTTTGGAGTCTTACTGGTGTTTCCGTTTATAATGTGGGGGCATATGTAAGCCGGGCAGGGTATAAAAGGGGCATAGTCAGGTGGTATAATAATGGGGTAAAAAAAACAATAAAATGATCCATAGATGTGTGTTACGCTGTGACACAATCCTTTCTGCACAGGCCAGTGTCGCACTGATATATGGCGTCCTTTCTTATCCCCCTTTTGGTCCACACTCCGCGCCTTTGCAGTTTGGGGAATTTTGCTGGGAAGTGTTGTCCTGGTATAATACGGGCACCCTCGCTTCCAGCGGATATGTTAGAAGGGGCTGGACGGAGCCTGCAGGGCTGAAGGGGAAGCCTCCATGACCTCCCTGGTAGGGAAAGGGTTAACAGGTGAGGGAGAGTTGGAGGGAGTTGGAGGGGGTCAGGGAGGAGTCAGGGGGCCGTTGCTGCTCTTCCCGCTGTTTTCGGCATTGAGCCGGAAGCAGCGGGAGGAGTAACACAGTAAGGACAAGCTCCCACCCTCCCGCCCTTGGTTTGTTACGTGGTGGGTATTTGCGTACGTCCGTATATGAGTGTTGTGTTTTATTTGTGTGCTTATCTAACATGTTTTTCCTTTTTTCCTGAGTAGGTTCTGTTGTCATGGCAGCTGGCGGGGGGAGTCCTTGAGGCCAGTCAGTACAAAATGGTGGGGGGGTCGCATCGGGGGTATGCGTCCCCCAAAAAAGGTACATGGTTGAAGACTTCATCGGGTGTTATCCCTTTGAAGTGGTCTTCTGGTAGAAGGTATATCACTTGAAGGCTTCATCGGGTGTTATCCCTTTGAAGTGGACTTCTAGTGGTCGGTATATCACTTGAGGGCTTCATCGGGTGTTATCCCCTTGAAGTGGACTTCTAGTGGTCGGTATATCACTTGAGGGTTTCATAGGGTGTTATCCCTTTGAAGTGGACTTCTAGTGGTTGGAGCCATCTGCAGAGGTGAACGGTGCTTCCGAGCTGGTTTACGGCTGGAGGTAATTAGTGGTTTGCAGATGGCTAACTCGGTGTGTTCTTAAAAAAGGAATATCTGAAAGGGCTTCAAGGACTTCCTCTGCTCGGGTTAATGTTAACGTTAAATTGTTATTTACGTTTCTGACCCATGTTGGGTCATGTGAATTATTAGAAGGAATTCTCTGGTGGATTCCTAACTAGTTATCCGAAGGTTTCGGATTTAAATTGTTTTTATAAAACTGTGAAATTAATAAACGGCTGCTGTGGCCATTTCACATCCAACCTCGGTGTCACGTGTCTTTCCTAAAGGTGGGGGTGGGGGGATAGGATGGGGTAAGTGAAGGTTTGTTAACACACGACTCTACTTAGGCAGGTCATGGGCCCTCCCTTTCCTGGTTCCCTAATTTTAGGTCCTTGATAAATCGCCTCTTCAAACAGAAGAAATGTTCCCCTCGGGCACAACTGCATATTTTTTTATTTCCTGACTTATTGGAGCCATAACTAATTTTATTTTTCATAGACGTAGCGGTATGAGGGCTGGTTTGTTGCGGGACGAGCTGTAGTTATTATTGGTACCATTTTGGGGTACATGCAACTTTTTGATCACCTTTTATCCTATTTTTTGGGATGCCAGGTAAACCAAAAAACGCAATTCTGGCACAGCTTTTTTCGTTTTTTGTATACAGCGTTCACCATGCGTTATAAATTACATGTTAACTTTATTCTGCGGGTCAGTACGATCCCGGCGATACCTAATTTATAGAACTTTTTCATGTTTTACAACTTTTTGCACAATAAAATTACTTTTGTAAAAAGAATGTATTTTTTCTGTCGCCAAGTTGTGAGAACCATAACTTTAAAAAATTTTTGTCGACGGAGCTGTATGAGGGCTTGTTTTTTGCGGGACGAGCTATAGTTTTTATAGGTACCATTTTTGGATACGTGCGACTTTTTGATCACTTTTTATTCTAATATTTGTAGGGCAAAGTGACCAAAAAACAGAAACTCTGGTAACGTTTTTTACGGGGTTTTTTTACGCTGTTCACCGCGTGCAATAAATAATATAATATTTTGATACCTCCGGTCGTTATGGTTGTGGCAATACCAAATACATATGGTTTATTGTTATTTTTCAATAATAAAGGACTTGATAAGAGTAAAAGGGGGATTGTGTTTTATTTGATTACTTGAAACTTTTATTGTTTTCAAACTTTTATTTTTTGCACTTTTTTTTACACTTTTTTTATACTTTTTTTACACTTTTTCTCAAGTCCCACTAGGGGACTTGAAGGTCCAACGGTCAGATTTTTTTTTTTTCTAATACATTGCACTACCTATGTAGTGCAATGTATTAGATCTGTCAGTCATTCACTGACAGCAAGCCGATTAGGCTTCGCCTCCCAGCAGGGCCTAAATCGGCTTCCGTAATGGCAGAGCAGGAGACCATTGTGTCTCCTGTTGCCATAACAGCAGTCACAAGTCCTGATTGCCTGTCAGGGCTGGCGATCTGCTAGTAACCGTTACGATGCAGCAATCACTTTCGATTGCTGCATCGAAGGAGTTAATGGCAGGGATCGGAGCTAGCTCCGGTTCCTGCCGTTACAGGTGGATGTCAGCTGTACAGTACAGCTGACTTCCACCGCTGATGGCGCCGGATCAGCTCCTGACCCGGCACCATCTTGCTAGCAGCTACGGAAGCCTATCAGGCTCCGCCGCCGGGCAGATCTTGACTGGCTTCGGTGCTAGGCAGACCGGGAGGCCAGTATTAGGCCTCCGGTTGCCATTGCAGCCACCGGAACCCCGGCAATTTCATTATTGGGGTTCCGATGAGCTGCAAACACCTTAAGTGCAGCGATCGCGTTTGAGCGCTGCACTTAAGGGGTTAATGGCGGGGATCTAAGCTAATTTCGGTCCCCGCCGTTACAGCCGGATGTCAGCTGTAAGATACAGCTGAGATCCGGTGATGGAAGGCACCGGCTCAGCTTCTGAGCCGGTCCCAAACATTCGGCGTATAGGTACGTCAAGACGCGGGAAGTCAATGCTTTCCATGACGTACCTATACGGCAAATGTCGGGAAGGGGTTAACAATGGATGTTAAGAAGGGCATCAAAACAAAGGACACAATAATCCATCTTGTTTAATAATAAATACTGAAGCACGAGAGATCAATTACCAGTTTCTTCAACGGCATAGAGCCAAAAGTTTGGAGAAATATCAAAACATTATTCAGAAAAAATGAACCCATGTTAAATCCGGATCCAGTCCTGACACAAATTGTGGGTAAAGGCAGCCCTTGGGTCACCTAGAGGATGAGATCTCTTAGTTACATGTTGTTACAAGTCTTTTCTACAGTGTCGCTAACAACAAAACTTGACTTTCCCAAAAAGTTTTTTATTTTTTCAAAAGTACTTACGATATTGATGCGTTTATAAAAATTGTACTAAGCATCATGTAATTTATGCCATTAAATGCAAACAATGTGATTGCGTGTATGTACGGATGTAGCCATCTTTATCTTGACTCGGATAACTTGCTGAAGCGTGATATCACACAACAAAAGTCGTTAAAAAGTCATTGAAAAAACACTGCCACTGTGTATTTAAAGAGGCTCTGTCACCACATTATAAGTGCCCTATCTTCTACATAATGTGATCGGCGCTGTAATGTAGATTACATCAGTGTTTTTTAATTAGAAAAATTATCATTTTTGACGGAGTTATGACCTTTATTAGCTTTATGCTAATGAGTTTCTCAATGGACAACTGGGCGTGTTTTACTATATGGCCAAGTGGGCGTTGTAAAGAGGAGTGTATGACGCTGACCAATCAGCGACCAATCAGCGTCATACACTTCTCTCCATTCATTTACACGGCAGATAGCGATATACTGTATCTATATCGCTATTTGCAGTCGCATAAACACACTATAACGCTACTCATGTGTCATGACAATGAATATACATTACCTCCAGCCAGGACGTGACGTGTATTCATTCTCCTGACCACTTCTGTAGCGTCTCTGTGATTTACAGCATAGCAGGGGTAGTCTCGCGAGATTACGCTGTAAACTGTCATTCACAGCGAGATCTCGCTGTGCTGTGCTGTAAATCACAGAGACGTGCAGAGAAGTGGTTTGGAGAATGAATACACATCACGTCCTGGCTGGAGGTAATGTATATTCATGGTCATGACACATGAGTAGCGTTATAGTGTGTTTATGTGACTGCACATAGCGATATAGATATATCGCTATCTGCAGAGTAAATTAATGGAGAGAAGTGTATGACGCTGATTTGTCACTGATTGGTCAGCGTCATACACTCCTCTGTACAACGCCCACTTGGTCATATAGTAAAACACGCCCAGTTGTCCATTGAGAAAGTCATTAGCATAAAGCTAAAATAGGTCATAACTCCGTCAAAAATTATCGTTTTTCTAAATAAAAAACACTGCTATAATCTACATTACAGCGCCAATCACATTATGTAGAAGATAGTGCACTTATAATGTGGTGACAGAGCCTCTTTAAGGCGTTGAAAGTCAAGATAAAGCCGGCTACATCTGTAGGGCGCACGATTAGAAACTTCAAAACGCGCATTGTAGAACACATTTCAGATACAAAAACAAAAAAAAACACTAATGCCTCTCTGGTGCAGAAAAACACTTCTTAGAAACACATAATGGTAATTTTTAAAGCTTATGGGGGAAATGTATTAACCTTTCTACGCCAGTTTTCTAAAAGGGGGCTTCCCAAAAGGGGGCAGGGTGACAGCAGCACAACAAATTTATAATAATTTACACCTGGCGTAAACTATAGTCGAAATCTACTCCTGCTAATAACTGTCAAAAATGTCACTATATGGAGCGTAGCAAGGTAGAGGCCCATGCCAGGCTCCTCTCCGTCCCCTCTATCGGGCAATTAAATAAAAAATGAATGCTCACCTCACCACTCCTCTTCTGGTCCCCTCATGTTCTCTCCGCAGCCTGCGGCTCAAACAATGCACTGATGACGTTGAGTGCTGTGTCACATATAAAGAACCTGACGCTGCTCGGTGACAGTGCATTGTATGGGCAGCAGGGAGCCTTAGGGGATCAAGGGGGAAGAAGAGAAGCGGAAAAAAGATTATACTTATTTTTTTATTTTACATTTCGTCCGATGGGTAGGGGGAATAGATGGAGCATGGCCGCGGTCGCTACATAACGATTGTGGCGCAAGAACGACCGAAAGATGTGACACATTTAATAAATGTATTGCATCTTACTCCAACTTTCTTTATATTAAGACTGGCATATGAAATGCCATCTTAATAAATTCCCCCCAATGTTTTTATGGCCTTGAAGTAGTGAAGAAACCAAAGACGGGTGGATATTGGAGAAGACACTTCCTGAATAGGGAGGCGTTTCCTTCGATCTGCAGCTTCATACAAGATTCCCGAAGGGTCTTAATTGGAGGAATGATCTGTTATATGTTTACTTAAGAGGAATAACACTTACTACACAATGTATATATCAACGACATAGCATAAGGGTATGTGCACACACACTAATTACGTCCGTAATTGACGGACGTATTTCGGCCGCATGTCCCGGACCGAACACAGTGCAGGGAGCCGGGCTCCTAGCATCATACTTATGTACGATGCTAGGAGTCCCTGCCTCGCTGCAGGACAACTGTCCCGTAGTGTAATCATGTTTTCAGTACGAGACAGTTGTCTTGCAGCGAGGCAGGGACTCCTAGCATCGTACATAACTATGATGCTAGGAGCCCGGCTCCCTGCACTGTGTTCGGTCCGGGACTTGCGGCCGAAATACGTCCGTCAATTACGGACGTAATTAGTGTGTGTGCACATACCCTAACAGTCATTTTCCTCTCATAATATGCAGTTTGATGACTTTTATGTCGATTTGTTTTTTAAATATTGCATATTTAAATATGGTGCTAAACTCCTGTTAAATAAAGATTCAGCTTCTCCCCTACTTGAGTAGCTGTGCAGCACCTGCACGAATTTGAGAATTTGCCTCTCTGGTCATGTGATCACAGGTCCTGCACACATAACACAACAGCACTACACAAACTATTTATGCAGTTTGTTCACTAGATGGCAGCAAAGCACTGAAATGATATACACATACACGTTTACATAGGTGGCATACATGTTTACATAGGTGACACGCTTGGTGCTCAACTTGTAAATAAAAACACAACAATCAAAAGTATCATCAACTATAAGTTTATAATCCATGCCCACCTGCGGCTGCTGCTACGCATTTCCTCACCATTGTGGTCGGACAGTCTGAAGGTGACAGTGGAGAGGATTATTTTCAGACACTTCTACACTGGTTTGGACTGGTTCACTGGTTTCTCAGTTTGATCGGCTGCTTGTCTCATTTGAATTAAGAACCTCCTGAGCTCAGGACAAGGGGCAAATAACAGAAAAAGTCTCTCTCCACCTGCAGCAAAATGGACAAAGTGGTTTCCCCCATTCCTCACACTGGCCCCAGAAGAAACTGCTATGGCGAAATTGCAGTTGGCAACATGTTGTCAGCAATCCTGTATTTAATAGAAGTGCATGTTCTGCACTGTGTGACCGAGGCCTAAATCTTTTCATGCATATTTTGAGCTCTCAGATTTTTTCAGGGACATATTATACGATATGTAACAAACGTGGTGTTTCCTTCGAGGATTCTTACAACATTTAAAAAACACAGGGAAATATGACCTGGACATCCACAGACCCTCCCCCCTGCCCTTTCTCATTAGTTACAACTTGTCAATAAATATGTCCTCCTGTATAACATTTTATATATGAGTAGGAAATGTCCCTACAAATTAGAAAAGATTTGGTCCCGATGGGTTAAGCTGAAAGGAACGGCTACGTAACTTGTAGCTCAAATGTGAAGGAAATCATTATCTATCCTTACAACTAAGGCTTCGTTCACATCGGCGTTGGGACTCCGTTCATGGGTTCCGTCGGACCTTTTCGCCAGGGGAACCCATTAACGGACTCCAAACTGAAACCATAGGTTTCCGTTTGCATCACCATTGATTTTAATGGTGACGGATTCGGTGCAAATGGTTTCCATTTGTCACCGTTGTGCAAGGGTTCTGTTATTTTGACGGAATAAATACCGTAGTCAACTGTGCTATTCATTCTGTCAAAACAATGGAACCCTCACACAACGGTGATAAACGGAAACCATTTGCACCGGATCCGTCACCATTGAAATCCATGGTGATGCAAACGGAAACCTATGGTTTCTGTTTGTTTCAGTTTGGATTCCGTTCATGGGTTCCTCTGACGGAAAGGTTCGACGGAACCCATGAACAGAGTCCTGATGCAGATGTGAATGAAGCCTTAGATGGGGAAATGGACGCTTCTCTGTGTGACTGGTTGGGTTTGTTGGTTAAATAGAATTCAATGTGTTATTATTTGCTTTTCATGCTTTGTAGTTTTTTTGTCCGTTTTTTTTTTTTTGCAAAATTATAAATTAAACCTTTGAAAAGTGAAAAAAAAATGGCAGGAAAACAGTTACCAATTTTCAGATTACTATTCAGATCACTAAAATTCTAATGCCAATTTAATAAAATGTGGTGAAAATCCACATGTGAACATACTGTAATTGAAGCTGAAGGATCTCCAGCTCGTCTTGGTGGCCGTACAACTTATTTTTCCTTTTTGTACACAATCCCCCCCAGTACTATATTGTAAAGCTTAGACACTGTTTTCTTATTTTCTCCTGTATGTATTCTGTCGTATTAGGCAATGTGAGCATTGTGTATTTTTTATATGGCTCCCATTAGTGGAATGAAGGGAAAACTTTTCCATAAGGGAGAGATGTGGGAAGGTTTTTCCTGCTTTCCTCTGATGGGATCAGATACAACAGCGATCAAACTGACCTGACAATACAAGCACGTGATACAGCCTGGAATGGAGAACATCAGTATATTGTAAAGGTTTTCTTTTTTTATGTTTTGTGGCCATATAAACCCATTTAAATGTTCCTGGAAAACTCCTTGAAATATGTAGTAAATTTCATTTAGTGTTAAGTACACTGTATTATTAGGGCGCTGTACTACAGCAGTATTGTATTGTATGGTGCTAATATTGTCTGACACTTATTTTGGCTCCCAGCAGTGTGTTCGGTTCGGGACTTGCGGCCGAAATACGTTCCGTCCATTACGGACGTAATGTGCTCGTGTGAATCCAGCCTTACTCTCGTCAGACTTTCCTCTATTCAAATTTAATTTCTCTAACGGCAAAAGAGAGAAAATCTCAACATATTCATCACGCCAAATACGATCTCTAATCTCCGTCTTAAGGGAGCTCTCAAAACAAACATTTGGCTAACCGAACCCCATGCAGTTGAACCGCAACAGGAGCGCCAGACCCACCAGCACTCCCAGTGACTTTAGAACCTAGCGCCGCAGCCCCAGATACCGAACCGTACCATGCCGCAACAGGAGAAGGAGCAAGGGGGACCACAGGTGGTGGGACCTCACGCTGCACCAAAGCCTCTCTAACACCAGCCAGTTATTGAGCCACTACCTGTCCCAAATCAGACACTGTCAAGCTGGGGGACTCCTGACTATGGTGTGAGCAGGGCTCAGGAAGCCTTGACCTCCTAGCTAGTCTTGACTTGGGGATTAGCGGCATATCCCTGAGCACCCCTGATGGTAAGTCTGTTTAACCTTTACCTAACAATGTCCACCACCCCGGTCTCCTTCTGCTTTATGGGAGGCTTCTGTTCTCCCTGAGGTCATCTCAGGAGCAGGACGTAGAAGAATATTTATCATCGCTTAACTGCAGTAACTCTGCTCAATCTTTATTAAAACCATAAAGCAGTACAAAATGTTAAAAAAAAATGCAGCTCACCAAAAGACAATTAGGAAACAATGTAAGCGTCGTCTTTACCAAATCTGTACTTTTATCAATGAGAAAGGTTAAAACAACAAGCAATAGACAGACGACAATTACAGAGAGAGAAGAAAACAATTGAATGGTCGGGCACTACAGCGAGGTAGCAGAGTGGAGGGAATTAGCGGTCAACTACTCAGAAAATGCCTGAGATTACTTCAACAATCGGCAGAGTTGCTGGATTCTGAATATCAGTGAATGTGGCCAAATATTTAGATTTGTACCGGGGAATTGTAGACTTCCAATGTCTAGGCACAACCTAGTCTGAATAAATGGAGGAGAACCTTCTTCTGGAAAGAAATAGATCTGGAGAGAATGGAGCGGAGAAGGCATGTTCAAAGAGAGCATTTATTGCCAACCAAAATGGTGCGATGTGCCTACAATCCCATCAGATGTCAGTAAGCGTACCTACCATTCCCCCACAGCTCCAACATGTCTCCAAACACTCCATGGGTAAAGCTCATGGAGGACCACCAGGACTCCTGAACCAACATGTACGTAAAAGTTTTTCTAGTTTTGCACAATAAAAACACTTTTTAATTTTTTTACAAAATAATTTGTTTTTGTGACGCTGCATTCGAAGATGAACTGCATAGTTTTTCAACTAATCTGGTCCCCATGGCAGAAACATGTCTTTCCATATGGCACCTCCAGCAGACTCCTTTCAGTCTAGTTTGATTTCTTTTACCTCAGAGTTCCTCTTTTTCCCTTTTTTTAATTTCTTCTCTCCCCCTTTTTTTGAACTATTTCTAACAGGGGCTGTGCAGGATTAGAAAAATATGGCTGCTTTCTTCCAAAAACAGCACCACACCTATCCACAGGTTGTATTTGGTATTGCAGGTTTGCTCCATTGAAGTGAATGGTAATGAGCTGTAATACCACACACAACCTATGGACAGGTGTGGTGCTGGTTTTTGGAGAAAGCAGACAAGTTATCTTATCCTGGAGAACTCTTTGTCATGGATTGTTCTTGTGCGGAGATGCTCCCTGCATTATCCCTTTTCCTTTATGGCCGCTGATATGTACTATTCAGCTTTATGGCCTCTGTGGTAAGTACACTGCCAGTCATTAAAGGGTTAACACTTCAGACCACTATGGGTGACGTCACAATGAATGAGGCGGCAGTGTTAATAAACTCCTGCAGTAATGATGATGAATGCGCTGATGTCATAAATACAAATGTTTATGACATAAAGAAGATTCCATATTAGAAGGTTTTACTGCCAAATTTAGCGCCATATTGGATGGGACTGAGGACCTTGAGCTTGACTTCCCCACCAATGTCGACCTGATGTAATTTGTAGGTTCTAGCAGGGAAACCCTTCACCCAAGAGCACTTCTTCATCACAGTGATGCCATCCTCTTCATACGGGTTGTCTGTAATAGAGGGGGGTTTCCAGCAGGAGATCCCCTTCTATTGGCCGGAGTGGAGACAGGTGCTACAAGGAGGCATCTGGAGGACCCGTCTCATCCGTGGATCACCCATTCATTTTAATGGGTGCCCAGGAAGAGAGACATCCGCCTAGCCATCCAGATCAGCCGATTTATGTGTTTTATGTCGTTCGTTCATTGTAATGTCTTTCCTTGAAAATCTGAGAAAATTTACAAATTCTGTTACAAATTCTATTTTGGCACCTTCTAAGCCCAGAGGAAGGGCAATCCTCCAGCCATGGTTTCCCTAGAGGTTTCCCCCACAGGGGGTTTTTCCTTTCCTGCGTGCTGGAGGGTGACTCTTCGTGAGTCGGAGGTTTGCCATTTTGAGTTTGGTCATATAATATAATAAAAGTTTTGACCATTTAACACCCAATTATAATGTTTTGTGTCTTTATTTTGCATTCTTTGGTTTGGTGATTGGGATTCTGGGTCTATCACATATCACAAAATCATAAGGCCGGACATCTACTTCCCACACTGACATAGAATGGAGACAACAAGCGTTGCAGCACAATTAAGTGTACACATCCTTACATTAAGATATTGTATTACGGTCTGTAGCCTTTGGGGGGAATATATTAACCTTTCTACAACAGTTTACTAGCGTAGAAAATTCACAAAATGCGCAAATGTTGAAATTTTAGGGGGCAAAAAATGAGCGGGGCTTAGCAGAAATGGCCAACAATTTTACTATAATTTACGCCAGTAACTGATGTAAATTATAGCAGAAATCTATATGTATAATGCGGCCCAGATTTATCTCTGGGGGGCGTAACAAGGCAAAGGTCCGTGCCAGACCCATACCTCCCCCCAATCAGACTGTATGCCCCCCCAATCAGACAATAAAATAAATTGTAAAAATTTACTTTAACTGTACAGCAGGCCGAAGCGCGTAGAAAGTACTGATGACAGGCCGCGTTGCAGCTAAAAGATGCGACACATTTATTAAGAGTCGTTCGCCTGTTAATAAATGTGTTGCATCTTACTCCAGCAAACTGTTTAATAGGACTGCTGTATGAAACGCCAGTATTAAAGGGGATGTGTCGCTAGGAATTTATTTTTATTTTTTTCAGTTAAACAGTTAGTATATAAATGATTACACATTGTTTTAATTTTTTTAATTTTTTCACAATTCAGGAAATATTATAAATTAGATTCTAATTTATAACATTTCCATGTGCTGGTCACTAGAGGGAGCAAATCCCAAAATTGCAGCATTGGCATGTGGTAAAGCAACCTCATTGCCTTATGCTGCAAATTTGGAGTAGACACACTCGCTCTGCCCCAGCACACACCAGTAAACATACCTACCAACTTTCAAGTATCTAATCTAAGTAGTCTCTGCCCACACATAACCGGTACAGCCCACTCAGTATTATGTTCCCATAGGACCCCCCACACAGTGTAATGACAAATAGCTGCCCCCATACAGTTTAATGCCCCCTTAGCTGCCCCTAGTACCAGTGCGCTGATATAAAGCGCCAGTGCCCATATAGATAGTGTCACACACAGTGCCCATGTAGATGGTGCCACACACCCCAGGGATTCCACTCCAGGAGGAGCCCCTGCTGTCACTGTCCATATATGGACAGTGACGTAAGGCATTCCCTATAGGAGCAGAATCCCTGTCCAGAGCGTCGGCCACACTGTGGCCAGGGATCGCACTCCAGGAGGAGACCTTGATGTAATTGTACATATATGGACAGTGACGACAGGCAGGGCCGCACCTGCCATTAGGCGAGGTGAGGCAGCGGCCTCAGGCGGCACCACCGAGCTAAAAACGGGGGACGGCATATTGTGGCAGGGCCATGGGGGATGCGTGGGGAAGGCAGGGGAGAGTACTTTACCTAGAAGAAATGCAGCACGTTAGGCGCACGTCTGCTAGTACACTCCCCCTCTGTGACGCTGCACGCGCCGCGAGAGAGGAGCATAGGGAACCTGGAGGACTCCGGGAGGAGCGGCCGAACGCTCTCTCCTGAAGAAAAGAAAAGCAGCTGGTAAGTAATGAGTTGAGGACAGGAGGCTGAGTCGTTGATAAAGACTAGAGCGGCAGAGTGCCAATTACTGCGCTCAGCCTCCTGCCCTCACTAATTTAAAAGTGATGGGCTGCTACCATACTGACAAGAGGGGGGCATCTGACTGACTGCATTGGGCAGCCTTAGATGTGTGCGACATGGTGCTGCATCCTCCCACCATGTAGGGGGCGCAACTGTGCAGGCCGTGCTTTGGACTCTATATTCTCTGCTCCTCGTTACACACACTGAGGAAGCAGAGGAAGCAAGTGCAGAGCCGAGGAGGAAGCTCCGCCCACAGTCCGACCTGCAAGAAACCTGTGCAGCTGGAGAGATGGTAAGTTCCTGTGAGTGTGTATATATGTATACATGCCTTGTGTCTGACTGTCTGTCTATGTGTGTGTATATATGTGTCTCTATATGTATACATGCTTTGTCTGTATGTATGTGTGTGTGTGTGTGTGTGTGTGTGTGTGTGTGTGTGTGTGTGTGTATATATATATATATATATATATATATGTGTGTCTGTATATGTATACATGCCTTGTGTCTGTCTGTATGTGTGTATATATGTGTCTCTATATGTATACATGCTTTGTCTGTATGTGTGTGTGTGTGTGAGTATATATATATATATATATATATATATATATATATATGTGTCTGTGTAATGTCGCTGCAGAATTTACATTGTCCATTAACGTTGGACATTATCTGCATTTGTCTATGAGTTCCAAATTAATGAATGCTCTCTCAATGGTGGATCTGAGAGAGGCCGGCCGGCTGGAGAGAGACCATGACACGCAGCGTCAGTGTTCAAACAGTCTCTGCCCACAGGGGGCGGATCCATCTTTATTTATAAGAAAATGAGAGTAGGTGGCAACTTCATACTTGCAAAGCATGAGCATTCTAAATATGGTAATATCCCAAAACTCCACATATATCTTTAGCCATAAGAGATACAATGTCAGCACGTTTTCTCACGTTGCCTTTGTAACAGCTGAAATGCAAAGCCATAAACTAAACGACTTGAAATAGAATAGCCATCCCCCCATGTAGGCTCTTGTTTCAGCAGGTCTTTGAGCTTTAGTGACAACTCAACTGTCCATTTAAAGCAATATATGTTCACACATATAAAGATAATTAAAATATCTTTGACAATATGTATACATGCCTTGTGTCTGTCTGTCTGTATGTGTGTGTATATGTGTCTGTATATGTATACATGCCTTGTGTCTGTGTGTGTGTGTGTGTGTGTGTGTGTGTGTGTGTGTGTGTGTGTGTGTCTGTATATGTATACATGCCTTGGGTCCGTCTATGTGTGTATATATGTGTTGGTATGTGTATACATGCCTTGTGTCTCTCTGTCTGTCTGTCTGTCTGTCTGTCTGTGTGTGTGTGTGTGTGTGTGTGTGTGTGTGTTTATATATATATGTGTCTGTATATGTTAACATGCTTTATGTCTGTGTCTGTGTGTGTCTGTGTGTGTGTGTGTGTGTGTGTATATATGTGTCTGTATATGTATACATGCCTTGGGTCCGTCTATGTGTGTATGTGTGTCTGTGTGTGTGTGTGTGTGTGTGTGTATATATATATATATATATATATGTGTGTATATTTGCCTGTATTTGTAGAGGGCAGCAATAGAGTCCCCCGCACAGTGCGCCATCCAACCTAAGGCCGGCCGCTAGTATAATTTAAAAAAAACAGACATAGGATTTTTTTTTTTTATTGAAATAAAAACTCCCCCGCACAACCCTCTTTCACCATTTTATTAATAAAAAAAAAACGTACATTATCGAAGTAGTCCAACTAATCCATGACTAAGGCTGGGTTCACACGACCTATTTTCAGGCGTAAACGAGGCGTATTATGCCTCGTTTTACGTCTGAAAATAGGGCTACAATACGTTGGTAAACATCTGCCCATTCATTTGAATGGGTTTGCCGACGTACTGTGCAGACGACCTGTAATTTACGCGTCGTCGTTTGAAAGCTGTCAAACGACGATGCGTAAAATGACTGCCTCGTCAAAAGAGGTGCAGGACACTTCTTTGGACGTTTTTGGAGCCGTTTTCTCATAGACTCCAATGAAAACAGCTCCAAAAACGGACGTAAAAAACGCCGCGAAAAACGCGAGTTGCTCAAAAAACGTCTGAAAATCAGGGGCTGTTTTCCCTTGAAAACAGCTCGGTATTTTCAGACGTTTTTGGTCACTACGTGTGCACATACCCTTAGTCTAAATGGTCCAGCCGAACATAGCAAAAAAATAAAAGTTAGCAGTATTACAAATATAAAACCTATACTTTTTTATACTCCCCTGCGCCACAATAGAAACTAGAGGTCAAGGAAAAATAATTTCCCTTCATGTAACTCTGCTTCCTGTCAACTGAAAAGTTAGCCGCCAGAGGGAAAAAATGTTTCCCCATTGTGGAGTACAAGAAAGTCTAATTCCCAGGTGGGGCTTTCTTGTACTCATCGGGGAAACATTTTTACTTCTGACAGATGATTTTTCCGTTGACAGGTTGTGTTTTTTCCACCCCATCCCTAGATTTCAATCCTACATCCGCCCCTGTGTGCAGAATATCACAAGTTCACAACAGAGCTTGCAGCGGAGAAGCGCACGCCCCTGCGGACCACGATACAGAGAGCGCGTCTAACGAGTGAGTATGGCAACTCTGCACCTCTCCTCAGCCTCCACATGTTATTGGATGAGAGGAGGAGAAGAAGGGCGGACTGTGGCTGATAACATTCACTACTGGTATATATTTATATGTGCGGTATATTCACTGCTGCTATATATGGATCAGAGCGGTATATACACTGCTGCTATATATGGATCTGTGCGGTATATTCACTGCTG
The DNA here is from genome assembly GCF_050947455.1 of Rhinoderma darwinii. Lineage (NCBI taxonomy): Eukaryota > Metazoa > Chordata > Amphibia > Anura > Rhinodermatidae > Rhinoderma > Rhinoderma darwinii. The sequence continues at coordinate 56,155 of NW_027461950.1, read as the reverse complement.
CTATATATGGATCTGTGCGGTATATACACTGCTGCTATATATGGATCTGTGCGGCATATACACTGCTGCTATATATGGATCTGTGTGGTATATTCACTGCTGCTATATATGGATCTGTGCGGTATATTCACTGCTGCTATATATGGATCTGTGCGGTATATTCACTGCTGCTATATATGGATCTGTGCGGTATATACACTGCTGGTATATATTTATATGTGCGGTATATTCACTGCTGCTATATATGGATCTGTGCGGTATATTCACTGCTGCTATATATGGATCTGTGCGGTATATACACTGCTGCTATATATGGATCTGTGCGGTATATACACTGCTGCTATATATGGATCAGAGCGGTATATACACTGCTGCTATATATGGATCTGTGCGGTATATTCACTGCTGCTATATATGGATCTGTGCGGTATATTCACTGCTACTATATATGGATCTGTGCGGTATATTCACTGCTGCTATATATTTATATGTGCGGTATATTCACTGCTGCTATATATGGATCTGTGCGGTATATTCACTGCTGGTATATATTTATATGTGCGGTATATTCACTGCTGCTATATATGGATCTGTGCGGTATATTCACTGCTGCTATATATTTATATCTGCGGTATATTCACTGCTACTATATATGGATCTGTGCGGTATATTCACTGCTGGTATATATTTATATGTGCGGTATATTCACTGCTGCTATATATGGATCTGTGCGGTATATACACTGCTGGTATATATTTATATGTGCGGTATATACACTACTGGTATATATTTATATGTGCGGTATATTCACTGCTGCTATATATGGATCAGAGCGGTATATACACTGCTGCTATATATGGATCTGTGCGGTATATACACTGCTGCTATATATTGATCTGTGCGGTATATACACTGCTGGTATATATTTATATGTGCGGTATATTCACTGCTGCTATATATGGATCTGTGCGGTATATTCACTGCTGCTATATATGGATCTGTGCGGTATATACACTGCTACTATATATGGATCTGTGCGGTATATACACTGCTGCTATATATGGATCTGTGAGGTATATACACTGCTGCTATATATGGATCTGTGCGGTATATACACTGCTGGTATATATTTATATGTGCGGTATATTCACTGCTGCTATATATGGATCTGTGCGGTATATACACTGCTGGTATATATTTATATGTGCGGTATATACACTACTGGTATATATTTATATGTGCGGTATATTCACTGCTGCTATATATGGATCAGAGCGGTATATTCACTGCTGCTATATATGGATCTGTGCGGTATATACACTGCTGCTATATATTGATCTGTGCGGTATATACACTGCTGGTATATATTTATATGTGCGGTATATTCACTGCTGCTATATATGGATCTGTGCGGTATATACACTGCTGCTATATATGGATCTGTGCGGTATATACACTGCTGGTATATATTTATATGTGCGGTATATTCACTGCTGCTACTCTTTTAATAGAAAAATATAAAACATTACAAAATAAACGGTATTTACAAAACAAACACAACAAAACAAAACTTATGTACATTTCTGTACAATTTACCCAGCCTGGCCCTTCTTACATAAATCCCCATGCATACATAACTATAATCCCATACTCATTCATACACACACCTAAACCCCCCCAACCCCAAGAAAACATAACTATAACACTATATACAACATACTCTTAAAAACCATGTGCCAACCAATGGCCCCCTAAAAAAAAAAATCAAGACATATATAAAACAAAAAAATAATAATCACAATAATAATATAAACAAAATAATAATAATAATAATAATAATAATAATAATAAACTCTGAAAATAAAAGTTACCATCCCATGGTGCACTTACTCCAGTGCACCATGTAAATGAAAAGAAAAGAACAAAACACAAAAAACAAAAATATATATATATATATCTATTTATTTTTTTCTAATTTTTTTCAATTATTATTTTTTTTATTTTTTTTTTTAATATATTTTTTACTTTTTTTTATTTTATTTTATTAACTTATCCACATTCATACCTAACCCTGTACACACTAACTTATCCATCACCACCCATCACCTCCCCCAACCAGCATCACGCCTCATGTCCTTCCATGTCCGCATAGTTCAGATGCTGGCCCCCACCACCCAACACATCACCCACCCAGCCCGATCCCACGTCTCATGTCCTCCTCACGTCCACGTAGTCCAGAATCGGGATGGGCACACCCCCAGGCCCCCCACCCCACCTATCTACTGCCCATCTTATCTAAACATTCACTCAAACCCATGCATACACCTATACACCATATAATCATACCGACACATAACTATAACAAGATATCATACTGTATACAATAACCCGAAAACCTAAGTTTGGCTGCTTGTAAGCCCTTTTTCTGTCTCCAAAAAGCTCAAAACAAAAACCTACTTGTGCTTACTCAGCCCATCACCAGAGGAGAGAGAGAGGAAAGCCCCCCTAGAGCACCAGCCCAGAGGTCAAAGCCAACCCCCAACCATCACCCCGGTCCCTATCGCTAAACCTATGCTGCTTGCCCTATCTCTATCCCTTATTACTTTATAAACTAATCTGTCCCTCCTGCTGTCTCTCATTCTGTCCCTATCGCTATTTCCCGGTGTCATGGCCAGGTGCAGACCCCCACCTCCAGTCTAATACCCAGGGGCACTCCCTCCCCTCCCCCTGAAGGTTGGTTCCACCTAGGGCACCCTAAAATTGAAGCCCCTCCAAAGTCGAGAGGCCTTGGATGCACCCAGTTTCTCAACCTCCAGAGACCGGACCTTCACCAGGTCACCCATGATATTCCTACACACCTCGTCCTCCAGGAGGATTTTACACTGAGTCGATACTAAGCACCGTGCGTTCCACGTGAAATACCTGATCACTAAACTAACTAAAAAAGAAGTGCAATGATCCCTTCCACCCAGGTCTCCGAATGCCCCATAGGCCCAACCAGCGTAGGAGAGGTTGGTCAGACCGGGCCAACCGATGGAGGCACCCACCCGTTTGTAAACCTCTGCATTGAAGGGACACTGAAGCAAGAAATGGTCCATGCTTTCCAGCGTGTCATCGCACTCCTCCCGAGGACAACCTCTTTCATCGGAGTTTCTGTACTTCAGATTGCCCCTTACATACAGCCTCCCATGGAAGCAGCGCCAAGCCAGATCCCAAAACTTCTGGGGAATCCTCACAGAGTTTAAAAGTTTTAATCCCACCCCGAGGTCGCTACTTGGGCAGTCCCTGAGCGCCAGGGGCTTCTGGAAGCAGGTCAACAAGACCTTTCTGTCAAGAAACTTTCTCGACATGGTCTTGATCTCCCTCGCCTCCAGACTCCACCGACGAACAACCTTCAGAACCGGGGCGGCATAAGCCGGGAGGTGCCCATGGGGTACACGCAGGTCTTTCGCTTGGCCTCCTGTCTCCCATTCCTGGAAGAAAGGCCGAAACCATCCCCTGCAGGAGGATATCCACAGAGGAGCCCTTTCTCTTTCAAAGAGGTTTGCCAAATTAATTTTAATGAAGGTGTTTACTAGAAACACCACTGGGTTAACCATACCTAACCCACCTAGTTTCCTCGGTAGGTAAGTAACCTCCCTCTTGATTAGGTTAAGCCTGTTTCCCCATAACAGTTGGAAGAACAGGCTATAGACCCGAGTCCAGAGAGGTTCTGGCAACATGCACACGCTGCCAAGGTAGAGCAACATGGGCATCAGGTAAGCCTTGGCCAGGTGAACCCTTTCCCTAAGGGACAAAGACCATCCCTTCCATTGGCCAACCTTCTGGGCAGCTATTGATAGCCTACCTTCCCAGTTTTTCATGGGGTAATCACCCGGGCCAAATTCAATGCCTAAGATTTTAGCAGACCCTTTGGGCTCTGGGAGGGTGTCCGGGAGATCAAAACTAGGATCCCCTCCCCCCAGCCAGAGACTTTCACACTTGTCCCGGTTGATCCTGGACCCAGATGCCCGTGAGTAGCGCTCAACTTCTGACATCGCCCACTCTGCCTCCCCTCTCGAGGAGACAAAGATAGTGACGTCATCCGCGTACGCAACCACCCTCTGAGTGGCTTCCGGCTCCTCCAAGTCCATCCCCACCCCCGCCAATGGCCCACGATCGAGCCGCCTAAGAAAGGGGTCGATCGCGAAAACATACAGCAAGGGGCTTAAGGGACAACCCTGGCGGACACCAGACCCAACCTCAAAGGGGGTTCCAGTCCAACCGTTCACCAGTGCAAAAGACTCAGCCCCAGCGTATAGGGTCTGGAGCCAATTAACGAACTCACCCGGTAGGCCATACCTCAGAAGGACTGACCAAAGGTACTTGTGATTCACCCGGTCAAAAGCTTTGGCCTGATCCAAGGACAGCATGTACCCCTCCCATCGGCCAGAATGTCCCTGCTCCACTGCCTCTCTGACACTGAGGACAGCACTAAAGGTGCTGCGGCCTGGAACAGAGCAATGCTGGGCCGACGAAAGGAGCCGGGGTGCAAACTTCACCAGCCGATTAAACAGTACTTTTGCGAGAACCTTTCTGTCCGTATTGAGGAGCGCTATGGGACGCCAGTTCTCAATACGTGTCGAATCCTTACCCTTTGACAGAATGATCAAGGCCGACTTGCCCATTGACTTTGGAAGAGCGCCCGAGGAGAGGCACTCATTAAAAACCGCAGTCAAGAGGGGAACTAAGGTTCCCTTAAAAGCCTTATAAAACTCAGATGTTAAGCCATCTGGGCCTGGCGACTTTTTGATGGCCAACCCATCAATCGCCAGCATCACTTCCTCTTCCTTGATCGACTCTGTCAAAACACCAAGCGAGGGGTCTGCTCCTGGCTCAGGGATGGTTTCAGCCAGGAAAGCCGACATTTCGTCTCGGTTTAGATCCTGCTCACCCAAAAGCTGCGAATAAAAGGATCTGATGACCTCCAGGATCCCTGATTTGGATCTCATCAGGGAGCCTGTACTATCTACCAGTCCTGTCACCACCTTACGACTCACTGACATCTTGCAGTTCTTGTAAGGGTCGGGCGAGCGGTACCTCCCGAAATCCCGTTCAAGAACCAAAGACGTGTGCCTATCATATTGGCATCTTTTGAGCAGAGCTTTCACCACGGAGATTTCCTCACGGCTACCTCCGGTTGAGACTAGATGTTCGAGTTTCCTCCTCATGTCTTGATACAGGCGATACCTGCTCATAGACCTGAGGCACGAGATCTGACGGAAAAACTCAGCCACCCGTTCTTTGAACACCTCCCACCACTCAGACTTAGTACCACCTAGATCCAATAAAGGTACCTGGCTCTGAAGAAAATCCTCGAAGGCCTGTCTTATCTCTGCTTCTTCCAGGAGAGTAGAATTCAGCCTCCATATACCTCTTCCCATCTGGAGGGACTCTGCAACATTCAAAGAAAACATAATCATACAGTGATCGGAGAACTCCACCTCAACGACGGACACTGCCGAAGAGATGGCGTCCTCCTTTAAAAAAAACCTGTCTATTCTGGACCTACGACTACCACTATGATAGGTGAATCCCGAGTGGCCTGGGGTATACCGAATGTGGATGTCCTCCAGGCGAGCATCACTAGCTATTCTATTCAACTCGACACTATCATAGGCCAGTACCTTTCTGGAACCTCCTCTGTCTTGGGGCCTAACGACAGTGTTAAAGTCCCCTCCAAAAATGACTTGTCGGCCTGTAAAAAGGAAGGGCTTAATCCTCATGAAGAGACTTTTCCGGTCCCACTTTGTCTGGGGACCGTAGATGTTGATAAGTCTTAGTTCTTGTCCCCTCATGAGAACATCTAAGATCAAGCACCGCCCCATTTCTAACTCGATCATCCGCCGACATGTGACCGGTGCGGTAAAAAGTACCGCCACCCCGCTATATGGCTCAGCCGCAAGAGACCAGTAGGAGGGCCCACGTCGCCACTCCCTCCTAGCTTTCACGACCTCTGCCAAAAGTGACAGTCTGGTCTCCTGCAAAAACAAAATGTCAGCTTCAACCCGGCCGAGAAAATCAAAGGCTGCAAATCTAGCCATATTCGACTTAATGCTGGCAACGTTAATCGATGCCAGCGTCAACGGAGTGGGTGCCGCCATCATAAATGATTGAGTTAGACGGTTTTCTTCTTCCCACCCCTTGCTTTCTCCTCTGAGGAGGACCCCTCACCCTCTTCACCTCTTTTTTTTGTTGTTGAGGAGTCCATAACCTCCACCACCCCCCTCCCATTCTCATCTCCTGGGTCCGGGCCGACCCCCTCCCCCGGGGACAGTGGCCCCCGCAGAAGAGGAGGCTCAACGACTCCTAGACTCCCTACCGTGCTCTCCCCCCCGGCCTGGGGGTCTGGAATATCCATGAGAACACGGTATCGGTTGGGGGAGCACACCAGGGGGGTGCAGGTTTTGCCTTCCTTGGCCGGGGCAGAGCCAGATGTTTTTAGCCCTGTTTTGATGTTACCCGGTGTCCCCTGTTTTGTTTTAGGCTGTGACCTCCCTTCCTCTTCCACACTTTCATAGTGGGAGGACTGGGAGTCCTCAGCCCTCTGCTCTCTCTCTATCCTCCTTATCTCCTCGTCCAGTACGGCCCCCCCAAGAGCATCAGTATCCTGGGGGGCATCCAGGTCCGAGCCAGAGGAGTCCCCAGTTTCCTGGGTCCTCCTCAGCTCTCGTTCCCTTCTGCGTTTTTCCACCCTTCTCTGACGAGAAGGGGGTCCCCTCCTGGCGTTCGTCCTTTGCTCTTGGGCTCTATCGTCTCTGTCCGCCCCCTCGCCCACGGAGACCTCCCTCCTTACATTCTCCGTAGGGTTGGAACAGACATTGACGACTGAGCGCGGACACCGACTGAAAGGGTGACCTAGGTCACCACACAGGTTACACCTAATCTGCTCACACGATTCGGCCAGATGGCCTACCCCCCCACAATGAGCGCACTTCTGCACAGTGCAGCTTGCGCTCAAGTGTGAGGGGTCGCCACACCGGTGACACAGCTTCGGCTGCCCCTGGTAGAAGACAAGGATTCGATCTCTTCCCAAGAAAGCAGATGATGGTATGTGGGACACCGTCTGCCCCAGACGCTTAAGTTTAACCATAAACGTCCAGGCTCCCGACCAGATGCCAAACTCATCGCAGTTCTTCCGTGGCATCTCTGCTACCTCACCGTATCTTCCCAACCAGGTCATGATGTCCACACAGGAAAGCGACTCGTTACGGGTAAGAACGGTCACTTTCCTGAGACCATTCTGGCGAGAGATTGCTTGCGCAGCAAACCCTCGCCAGCCGGGCTCGCTTTTCACCAGCTCATAGTTCCCCCAGAAGACCTCAAGGCCCCCCGGCTGAACAAAGCTGATGTCAAACTCAGCCGTACCATGAGGATGTATCAAGGCGTAGATGTCACTCGCCTTGAAGCCCATCTCCAGCAGCAGCTCCACCACCCTCTTACGAGGAGGGCACGCATCATTGCCACGCCACTGGAGACGGACTACATTCCTCCTGGCCACGGCCGGCCCGGTTGTTGGGAGCGACCACTGATCTCCCCGTCTCTCTCGGAAGGCATCCAGACCATACCTATTTATCCAAAAGGATAGGTCCTTCTGCACTCCCCCTACTGTTATCGTCTGCTTCCCCTCCCTTAAGGCTTCTAGGAGGCGCTGTTGCAAACTGCCGTCCCCGGGCCCAGAAGATGAGGATGGGTGGGCCGACGGTCCCCCCACCACAACGCCCGCATACGACCTGCCGGGCGCTCTGGCAGAAGGAGCAACCGGCCCGCCACTGGTTGACACTCCCCCCACAATATTACAACCCACATTAACATCCACAACATTACCACCACCAACAATATTACCAACACTACTAACGCTACCATTAATATTTACATTTCCACTTACATTCCTCTCCACAACTTTCATACCGGCCAGGCTGGTTACAGAGTTCTTCCTCTTGTCCATGGGCTTTTTATAAGTTGTTTTTGTCGTTTTTGGGGTCTCCACATCATCAGGTGCCGCTACTTCTGGGGCGCCGCCGGATATCTCAGGCGGCAATCCCTCAGCACCCTCCGCTTCACCGACCTCCATATCTGCTGCGCCACCAATGCAATGTTCGGGAGGAGGGGTGCCGTCACCCCCCGTGCCCGCTAAACCCCTCCCACCGCCTTGCGGCGATGCAGATGGAGGGGCCGCAGGCACCGCTAGAGCCGCTCCCGGCACCAAACCAACCCCCCCTCCCGTCGGGGGATGGCCAGCAGTGCCGGAGCCTCTCCTACCGCCACCACTCGCTGCCGCAACACTTTCTGGTGCGTCCGCCGGCCGAGTCACATGACCAGCGGACTTCCGGTTTTCCGGCGCCACATCCGGTTTCCGGTTCCCCCCGTCCCCCGGCCTCCGGCTTGCGCCAGAGACCGGCTTCTGAGGTTCCCCATCCGCCGGACACGGGGACACGCCCCCTAGCGCCACGTGGCCATCGACACCACCTCCTTTACAGGAGACGGCATCTGGCGCCATCTTGGCCACATTGCTCAAAACCAGCACCATATTTTTCTGCCCACATACCCGCCACGACCCCACTGCAGAGGCCGGAGCTGGGGGATTTGCGGGGTTTGCGTCCCGAACCGAGCTCTCACCCGGTCCGGAACGCAAGGAAGACAGGTAGGAATACTTATAGGTTACTCCACCTGTCTTCGCCTTTGCCTTCTTCCTCCTCATCTTCCATAATTTTTTCTTCTTCCTTTTTTCCTCCTCTGGCGGCAACTCTGCTCCAAACGAAAAATTCTGCATAGACACTGGGGACTCCTGCTGCCGTATTTGTGTGAGCAACCCCGGGGGGTGCTCACTGTTAGATTCATAGTTCTCCACAGATCGGTTATAGGAATGTTCCACATTTGCCTCTCCATTGCTGCTTTCCCAGGGGGCCTCTGAGCCCGTCTCCGTCTCCCCCCGGGTCAGCATCCTCTCCTCCTCCGCTTCCACACTCTCCTCCGCTTCCACACTCTCCTCCATCTCCACAATTTCTCCAGCCTCCACTTCCACGGCCTCCGTTTCCACGGCCTCCACTTCCACGGCCTCCACTTCCACGGCCTCCACTTCCACGGCCTCCATGTTTATTGCAGCATTAGCATCCTTATTTTTCCTGACTTTGCTGTCTTTCTTTTTTGCTACTTCCCCTTTCCAGGGGGTTTCGTTACCTTGTGTGGGGGACGCCATCAGGGAAAACCTCTCATCGTTTTCCAGCTTCTCCCCGAAGGCTCCCCCACCAGCCACGATCTCCGATCGCCTTTCCTCCACCGCCTTGACTTCCTCCAGGATTTGTTTTACCTGGAGACTATACCGGGACCTCTTGGTGCCTGATGTTTTTGCGGCTCGTCCCCTGGCGACCGCCAGATCTTCACGCAGCCGCCGCAGGGACTTACCGAGGTCCCGGTATTCTTCCAGCCGGGCAGCTAGGCGGGAGCTGAACGTCTCCATCGACTCCCCCGACTGCAGTAGCCCCCACTCCTCGACCGTGCTCTGGTCCCTTGGTCGGGCATCTGGCCTTGCTGGGCCTTCTGGTCCTCCACCTGGATGATCCGCCATGTCTCTCCTCCTGGCTCCTTCCAGAGCCCCAGCATCAGGGGGGGCCGCACAGATCTTTACACGGGATGACCTTCTCACCCCTGATGCTGGCTGCACGCTCCCAGCAGGTTGGGAAGACCCCCTACCCCCCGCCTGCATGCTCCAGGGGGTAGAGGTCTGAGGCTCCATGTATGAATGGAGCCTCCTTCAGGGAAGTTTCCTTAGCCCAGGCAGGTGATAGAAACCTGGGCTGGTGAAAGAAAGGAAACTCCCTGGATCTCGGGTGTGGTCCACTAAACACACACACACAGCAGCTCTCTCACACACAACCTCCCTCCTTGCTGGTCACTGCTGCTACTCTTTTAATAGAAAAATATAAAACATTACAAAATAAACGGTATTTACAAAACAAACACAACAAAACAAAACTTATGTACATTTCTGTACAATTTACCCAACCTGGCCCTTCTTACATAAATCCCCATGCATACATAACTATAATCCCATACTCATTCATACACACACCTAAACCCCCCCAACCCCAAGAAAACATAACTATAACACTATATACAACATACTCTTAAAAACCATGTGCCAACCAATGGCCCCCTAAAAAAAAAAAAATCAAGACATATATAAAACAAAATAAATAATAATCACAATAATAATATAAACAAAATAATAAAATAATAATAATAATAATAATAATAATAATAAACTCTGAAAATAAAAGTTACCATCCCATGGTGCACTTACTCCAGTGCACCATGTAAATGAAAAGAAAAGAACAAAACACAAAAAACAAAAATATATATATATATATATATTTATTTATTTTTTTCTAATTTTTTTCAATTATTATTTTTTTTTTTTTTTTTTTTTTTTTTTTATATATTTTTTACTTTTTTTTATTTTATTAACTTATCCACATTCATACCTAACCCTGTACACACTAACTTATCCATCACCACCCATCACCTCCCCCAACCAGCATCACGCCTCATGTCCTTCCATGTCCGCATAGTTCAGACGCTGGCCCCCACCACCCAACACATCACCCACCCAGCCCGATCCCACGTCTCATGTCCTCCTCACGTCCACGTAGTCCAGAATCGGGATGGGCACACCCCCAGGCCCCCCACCCCACCTATCTACTGCCCATCTTATCTAAACATTCACTCAAACCCATGCATACACCTATACACCATATAATCATACCGACACATAACTATAACAAAATATCATACTGTATACAATAACCCGAAAACCTAAGTTTGGCTGCTTGTAAGCCCTTTTTCTGTCTCCAAAAAGCTCAAAACAAAAACCTACTTGTGCTTACTCAGCCCATCACCAGAGGAGAGAGAGAGGAAAGCCCCCCTAGAGCACCAGCCCAGAGGCCAAAGCCAACCCCCAACCACCACCCCGGTCCCTATCGCTAAACCTATGCTGCTTGCCCTATCTCTATCCCTTATTACTTTATAAACTAATCTGTCCCTCCTGCTGTCTCTCATTCTGTCCCTATCGCTATTTCCCGGTGTCATGGCCAGGTGCAGACCCCCACCTCCAGTCTAATACCCAGGGGCACTCCTTCCCCTCCCCCTGAAGGTTGGTTCCACCTAGGGCACCCTAAAATTGAAGCCCCTCCAAAGTCGAGAGGCCTTGGATGCACCCAGTTTCTCAAACTCCAGAGACCGGACCTTCACCAGGTCACCCATGATATTCCTACACACCTCGTCCTCCAGGAGGATTTTACACTGAGTCGATACTAAGCACCGTGCGTTCCACGTGAAATACCTGATCACTAAACTAACTAAAAAAGAAGTGCAATGATCCCTTCCACCCAGGTCTCCGAATGCCCCATAGGCCCAACCAGCGTAGGAGAGGTTGGTCAGACCGGGCCAACCGATGGAGGCACCCACCCGTTTGTAAACCTCTGCATTGAAGGGACACTGAAGCAAGAAATGGTCCATGCTTTCCAGCGTGTCATCGCACTCCTCCCGAGGACAACCTCTTTCATCGGAGTTTCTGTACTTCAGATTGCCCCTTACATACAGCCTCCCATGGAAGCAGCGCCAAGCCAGATCCCAAAACTTCTGGGGAATCCTCACAGAGTTTAAAAGTTTTAATCCCACCCCGAGGTCGCTACTTGGGCAGTCCCTGAGCGCCAGGGGCTTCTGGAAGCAGGTCAACAAGACCTTTCTGTCAAGAAATTTTCTCGACATGGTCTTGATCTCCCTCGCCTCCAGACCCCACCGACGAACAACCTTCAGAACCGGGGCGGCATAAGCCGGGAGGTGCCCATGGGGTACACGCAGGTCTTTCGCTTGGCCTCCTGTCTCCCATTCCTGGAAGAAAGGCCGAAACCATCCCCTGCAGGAGGATATCCACAGAGGAGCCCTTTCTCTTTCAAAGAGGTTCGCCAAATTAATTTTAATGAAGGTGTTTACTAGAAACACCACTGGGTTAACCATACCTAACCCACCTAGTTTCCTCGGTAGGTAAGTAACCTCCCTCTTGATTAGGTTAAGCCTGTTTCCCCATAACAGTTGGAAGAACAGGCTATAGACCCGAGTCCAGAGAGGTTCTGGCAACATGCACACGCTGCCAAGGTAGAGCAACATGGGCATCAGGTAAGCCTTGGCCAGGTGAACCCTTTCCCTAAGGGACAAAGACCATCCCTTCCATTGGCCAACCTTCTGGGCAGCTATTGATAGCCTACCTTCCCAGTTTTTCATGGGGTAATCACCCGGGCCAAATTCAATGCCTAAGATTTTAGCAGACCCTTTGGGCTCTGGGAGGGTGTCCGGGAGATCAAAACTAGGATCCCCTCCCCCCAGCCAGAGACTTTCACACTTGTCCCGGTTGATCCTGGACCCAGATGCCCGTGAGTAGCGCTCAACTTCTGACATCACCCACTCTGCCTCCCCTCTCGAGGAGACAAAGATAGTGACGTCATCCGCGTACGCAACCACCCTCTGAGTGGCTTCCGGCTCCTCCAAGTCCATCCCCACCCCCGCCAATGGCCCACGATCGAGCCGCCTAAGAAAGGGGTCGATCGCGAAAACATACAGCAAGGGGCTTAAGGGACAACCCTGGCGGACACCAGACCCAACCTCAAAGGGGGTTCCAGTCCAACCGTTCACCAGTGCAAAAGACTCAGCCCCAGCGTATAGGGTCTGGAGCCAATTAACGAACTCACCCGGTAGGCCATACCTCAGAAGGACTGACCAAAGGTACTTGTGATTCACCCGGTCAAAAGCTTTGGCCTGATCCAAGGACAGCATGTACCCCTCCCATCGGCCAGAATGTCCCTGCTCCACTGCCTCTCTGACACTGAGGACAGCACTAAAGGTGCTGCGGCCTGGAACAGAGCAATGCTGGGCCGACGAAAGGAGCCGGGGTGCAAACTTCACCAGCCGATTAAACAGTACTTTTGCGAGAACCTTTCTGTCCGTATTGAGGAGCGCTATGGGACGCCAGTTCTCAATACGTGTCGAATCCTTACCCTTTGACAGAATGATCAAGGCCGACTTGCCCATTGACTTTGGAAGAGCGCCCGAGGAGAGGCACTCATTAAAAACCGCAGTCAAGAGGGGAACTAAGGTTCCCTTAAAAGCCTTATAAAACTCAGATGTTAAGCCATCTGGGCCTGGCGACTTTTTGATGGCCAACCCATCAATCGCCAGCATCACTTCCTCTTCCTTGATCGACTCTGTCAAAACACCAAGCGAGGGGTCTGCTCCTGGCTCAGGGATGGTTTCAGCCAGGAAAGCCGACATTTCGTCTCGGTTTAGATCCTGCTCACCCAAAAGCTGCGAATAAAAGGATCTGATGACCTCCAGGATCCCTGATTTGGATCTCATCAGGGAGCCTGTACTATCTACCAGTCCTGTCACCACCTTACGACTCACTGACATCTTGCAGTTCTTGTAAGGGTCGGGCGAGCGGTACCTCCCGAAATCCCGTTCAAGAACCAAAGACGTGTGCCTATCATATTGGCATCTTTTGAGCAGAGCTTTCACCACGGAGATTTCCTCACGGCTACCTCCGGTTGAGACTAGATGTTCGAGTTTCCTCCTCATGTCTTGATACAGGCGATACCTGCTCATAGACCTGAGGCACGAGATCTGACGGAAAAACTCAGCCACCCGTTCTTTGAACACCTCCCACCACTCAGACTTAGTACCACCTAGATCCAATAAAGGTACCTGGCTCTGAAGAAAATCCTCGAAGGCCTGTCTTATCTCTGCTTCTTCCAGGAGAGTAGAATTCAGCCTCCATATACCTCTTCCCATCTGGAGGGACTCTGCAACATTCAAAGAAAACATAATCATACAGTGATCGGAGAACTCCACCTCAACGACGGACACTGCCGAAGAGATGGCGTCCTCCTTTAAAAAAAACCTGTCTATTCTGGATCTACGACTACCACTATGATAGGTGAATCCCGAGTGGCCTGGGGTATACCGAATGTGGATGTCCTCCAGGCGAGCATCACTAGCTATTCTATTCAACTCGACACTATCATAGGCCAGTACCTTTCTGGAACCTCCTCTGTCTTGGGGCCTAACGACAGTGTTAAAGTCCCCTCCAAAAATGACTTGTCGGCCTGTAAAAAGGAAGGGCTTAATCCTCATGAAGAGACTTTTCCGGTCCCACTTTGTCTGGGGACCGTAGATGTTAATGAGTCTTAGTTCTTGTCCCCTCATGAGAACATCTAAGATCAAGCACCGCCCCATTTCTAACTCGATCATCCGCCGGCATGTGACCGGTGCGGTAAAAAGTACCGCCACCCCGCTATATGGCTCAGCCGCAAGAGACCAGTAGGAGGGCCCACGTCGCCACTCCCTCCTAGCTTTCACGACCTCTGCCAAAAGTGACAGTCTGGTCTCCTGCAAAAACAAAATGTCAGCTTCAACCCGGCCGAGAAAATCAAAGGCTGCAAATCTAGCCATATTCGACTTAATGCTGGCAACGTTAATCGATGCCAGCGTCAACGGAGTGGGTGCCGCCATCATAAATGATTGAGTTAGACGGTTTTCTTCTTCCCACCCCTTGCTTTCTCCTCTGAGGAGGACCCCTCACCCTCTTTACCTCTTTTTTTTGTTTTTGAGGAGTCCATAACCTCCACCACCCCCCTCCCATTCTCATCTCCTGGGTCCGGGCCGACCCCCTCCCCCGGGGACAGTGGCCCCCGCAGAAGAGGAGGCTCAACGACACCTAGACTCCCTACCGTGCTCTCCCCCCCGTCCTGGGGGTCTGGAATATCCATGAGAACACGGTATCGGTTGGGGGAGCACACCAGGGGGGTGCAGGTTTTGCCTTCCTTGGCCGGGGCAGGGCCAGATGTTTTTAGCCCTGTTTTGATGTTACCCGGTGTCCCCTGTTTTGTTTTAGGCTGTGACCTCCCTTCCTCTTCCACACTTTCATAGTGGGAGGACTGGGAGTCCTCAGCCCTCTGCTCTCTCTCTATCCTCCTTATCTCCTCGTCCAGTACGGCCCCCCCAAGAGCATCAGTATCCTGGGGGGCATCCAGGTCCGAGCCAGAGGAGTCCCCAGTTTCCTGGGTCCTCCTCAGCTCTCGTTCCCTTCTGCGTTTTTCCGCCCTTCTCTGACGAGAAGGGGGTCCCCTCCTGGCGTTCGTCCTTTGCTCTTGGGCTCTATCGTCTCTGTCCGCCCCCTCGCCCACGGAGACCTCCCTCCTTACATTCTCCGTAGGGTTGGAACAGACATTGACGACTGAGCGCGGACACCGACTGAAAGGGTGACCTAGGTCACCACACAGGTTACACCTAATCTGCTCACACGATGCGGCCAGATGGCCTACCCCCCCACAATGAGCGCACTTCTGCACAGTGCAGCTTGCGCTCAAGTGTGAGGGGTCGCCACACCGGTGACACAGCTTCGGCTGCCCCTGGTAGAAGACAAGGATTCGATCTCTTCCCAAGAAAGCAGATGATGGTATGTGGGACACCGTCTGCCCCAGACGCTTAAGTTTAACCATAAACGTCCAGGCTCCCGACCAGATGCCAAACTCATCGCAGTTCTTCCGTGGCATCTCTGCTACCTCACCGTATCTTCCCAACCAGGTCATGATATCCACACAGGAAAGCGACTCGTTACGGGTAAGAACGGTCACTTTCCTGAGACCATTCTGGCGAGAGATTGCTTGCGCAGCAAACCCTCGCCAGCCGGGCTCGCTTTTCACCAGCTCATAGTTCCCCCAGAAGACCTCAAGGCCCCCCGGCTGAACAAAGCTGATGTCAAACTCAGCCGTACCATGAGGATGTATCAAGGCGTAGATGTCACTCGCCTTGAAGCCCATCTCCAGCAGCAGCTCCACCACCCTCTTACGAGGAGGGCACGCATCATTGCCACGCCACTGGAGACGGACCACATTCCTCCTGGCCACGGCCGGCCCGGTTGTTGGGAGCGACCACTGATCTCCCCGTCTCTCTCGGAAGGCATCCAGACCATACCTATTTATCCAAAAGGATAGGTCCTTCTGCACTCCCCCTACTGTTATCGTCTGCTTCCCCTCCCTTAAGGCTTCTAGGAGGCGCTGTTGCAAACTGCCGTCCCCGGGCCCAGAAGATGAGGATGGGTGGGCCGACGGTCCCCCCACCACAACGCCCGCATACGACCTGCCGGGCGCTCTGGCAGAAGGAGCAACCGGCCCGCCAATGGTTGACACTCCCCCCACAATATTACAACCCACATTAACATCCACAACATTACCACCACCAACAATATTACCAACACTACTAACATTACCATTAATATTTACATTTTCACTTACATTCCTCTCCACAACTTTCATACCGGCCAGGCTGGTAACGGAGTTCTTCCTTTTGTCCATAGGCTTTATATATGTTGTTTTTGGGGTCTCCACATCATCAGGTGCCGCTACTTCTGGGGCGCCGCCGGATATCTCAGGCGGCAATCCCTCAGCACCCTCCGCTTCACCGACCTCCATTTCTGCTGCGCCACCAATGCAATGTTCGGGAGGAGGGGTGCCGTCACCCCCCGTGCCCGCTAAACCCCTCCCACCGCCTTGCGGCGATGCAGATGGAGGGGCCGCAGGCACAGCTAGAGCCGCTCCCGGCACCAAACCACCCCCCCCTCCCGTCGGGGGATGGCCAGCAGTGCCGAAGCCTCTCCTACCGCCACCACTCGCTGCCGCAACACTTTCTGGTGCGTCCGCCGGCCGAGTCACATGACCAGCGGACTTCCGGTTTTTCGGCGCCACATCCGGTTTCCGGTTCCCCCTGTCCCCCGGCCTCCGGCTTGCGCCAGAGACCGGCTTCTGAGGTTCCCCATCCGCCGGACACGGGGACACGCCCCCTAGCGCCACGTGGCCATCGACACCACCTCCTTTACAGGAGACGGCGTCTGGCGCCATCTTGGCCACATTGCTCAAAACCAGCACCATATCTTTCTGCCCACATACCCGCCACGACCCCACTGCAGAGGCCGGAGCTGGGGGATTTGCGGGGTTTGCGTCCCGAACCGAGCTCTCACCCGGTCCGGAACGCAAGGAAGACAGGTAGGAATATTTATAGGATACCCCACCTGTCTTCGCCTTTGTTTTCTTCCGCCTTAACTTCCAAAGCTTCTTCTTCTGTACTTTGTCCTCCTCTGGTGGCAACTCAGCTCCAAAAGTAAAGTTCTGGAGGGACACTGGGGACTCCTGCAGCCGTATTTGCGTGAGCAACCCCGGGGGGTGCCCACTGCCCGATTCAATGTCTTGCACACCTTGGCTGCAGGAAAGTTCCCCACTTGCCCCTCCATTACTGCCCTCCCAGGGGTCCTCCGAGCCCGTCTCCTCCCGGGTAGGCGTCCTCTCCACCTCCACGCTTTCCTCCATTTCTGTGGCCTCCACTTCTGCGGCCTCCACTTTTGCGGCCTCCATTTTTGCGGCCTCCACTTTTGCGGCCTCCACTTTTGCGGCCTCCACTTTTGCGGCCTCCACTGCCTCTGCACTTTTAGCAGCCAATGCCTTTACTCCCCTTTTGCAGGGGGTTTCATTACTTTGCGTGGGGGACGCCATCAGGGAAAACCTTTCATCATTCTCCAATTTCTCCCCGAAGGCTCCCCCACCGACCACAATCTCCATCTTTCTCTCCTCCACCATATTAATTTCTTCCAGTATTTCCTTTACCTGTAGGTTATACCGGGACCTCTTGGCGCCTGATGTTTTAGCTGCTCGTCCCCTTGCGGCCGCCAGATCTTCCCGCAGCCGCCGCAGGGACTTACCGAGGTCCCGGTATTCTTCCAGCCGGGCAGCTAGGCGGGAGCTGAACGTCTCCACAGACTCTCCTGACCGAAGTAGCCCCCACTCCTCGACCGTGCTCTGGTCCCTTGGTCGGGCATCTGGCCTCGCTGGGCCTTCTGGTCCTCCACCTGGATGATCCTCCATGTCTCTCCTCCTGGCTCCTTCCAGAGCCCCAGCATCAGGGGGGGCCGCACAGATCTTTACACGGGATGACCTTCTCACCCCTGATGCTGGCTGCACGCTCCCAGCAGGTTGGGAAGACCCCCTACCCCCCGCCTGCATGCTCCAGGGGGTAGAGGTCTGAGGCTCCATGTATGAATGGAGCCTCCTTCAGGGAAGCTTCCTTAGCCCAGGCAGGTGATAGAAACCTGGGCTGGTGAAAGAAAGGAAACTCCCTGGATTCCGGGTGTGGTCCACACAGCACACTCAACACACACACAGCAGCTCTCTCACACACAACCTCCCTCCTTGCTGGTCACTGCTGCTATATATGGATCAGAGCGGTATATTCACTGCTGCTACTCTTTTAATAGAAAAATATAAAACATTACAAAATAAACGGTATTTACAAAACAAACACAACAAAACAAAACTTATGTACATTTCTGTACAATTTACCCAGCCTGGCCCTTCTTACATAAATCCCCATGCATACATAACTATAATCCCATACTCATTCATACACACACCTAAACCCCCCTAACCCCAAGAAAACATAACTATAACACTATATACAACATACTCTTAAAAACCATGTGCCAACCAATGGCCCCCTAAAAAAAAAATCAAGACATATATAAAACAAAAAAATAATAATCACAATAATAATATAAACAAAATAATAATAATAATAATAATAATAATAAACTCTGAAAATAAAAGTTACCATCCCATGGTGCACTTACTCCAGTGCACCATGTAAATGAAAAGAAAAGAACAAAACACAAAAAAACAAAAATATATATATATATATTTATTTATTTTTTTCTAATTTTTTTCAATTATTATTTTTTTTTTTTTTTTTTTTTATATATTTTTTACTTTTTTTTATTTTATTTTATTAACTTATCCACATTCATACCTAACCCTGTACACACTAACTTATCCATCACCACCCATCACCTCCCCCAACCAGCATCACGCCTCATGTCCTTCCATGTCCGCATAGTTCAGATGCTGGCCCCCACCACCCAACACATCACCCACCCAGCCCGATCCCACGTCTCATGTCCTCCTCACGTCCACGTAGTCCAGAATCGGGATGGGCACACCCCCAGGCCCCCCACCCCACCTATCTACTGCCCATCTTATCTAAACATTCACTCAAACCCATGCATACACCTATACACCATATAATCATACCGACACATAACTATAACAAAATATCATACTGTATACAATAACCCGAAAACCTAAGTTTGGCTGCTTGTAAGCCCTTTTTCTGTCTCCAAAAAGCTCAAAACAAAAACCTACTTGTGCTTACTCAGCCCATCACCAGAGGAGAGAGAGAGGAAAGCCCCCCTAGAGCACCAGCCCAGAGGCCAAAGCCAACCCCCAACCACCACCCCGGTCCCTATCGCTAAACCTATGCTGCTTGCCCTATCTCTATCCCTTATTACTTTATAAACTAATCTGTCCCTCCTGCTGTCTCTCATTCTGTCCCTATCGCTATTTCCCGGTGTCATGGCCAGGTGCAGACCCCCACCTCCAGTCTAATACCCAGGGGCACTCCCTCCCCTCCCCCTGAAGGTTGGTTCCACCTAGGGCACCCTAAAATTGAAGCCCCTCCAAAGTCGAGAGGCCTTGGATGCACCCAGTTTCTCAACCTCCAGAGACCGGACCTTCACCAGGTCACCCATGATATTCCTACACACCTCGTCCTCCAGGAGGATTTTACACTGAGTCGATACTAAGCACCGTGCGTTCCACGTGAAATACCTGATCACTAAACTAACTAAAAAAGAAGTGCAATGATCCCTTCCACCCAGGTCTCCGAATGCCCCATAGGCCCAACCAGCGTAGGAGAGGTTGGTCAGACCGGGCCAACCGATGGAGGCACCCACCCGTTTGTAAACCTCTGCATTGAAGGGACACTGAAGCAAGAAATGGTCCATGCTTTCCAGCGTGTCATCGCACTCCTCCCGAGGACAACCTCTTTCATCGGAGTTTCTGTACTTCAGATTGCCCCTTACATACAGCCTCCCATGGAAGCAGCGCCAAGCCAGATCCCAAAACTTCTGGGGAATCCTCACAGAGTTTAAAAGTTTTAATCCCACCCCGAGGTCGCTACTTGGGCAGTCCCTGAGCGCCAGGGGCTTCTGGAAGCAGGTCAACAAGACCTTTCTGTCAAGAAATTTTCTCGACATGGTCTTGATCTCCCTCGCCTCCAGACCCCACCGACGAACAACCTTCAGAACCGGGGCGGCATAAGCCGGGAGGTGCCCATGGGGTACACGCAGGTCTTTCGCTTGGCCTCCTGTCTCCCATTCCTGGAAGAAAGGCCGAAACCATCCCCTGCAGGAGGATATCCACAGAGGAGCCCTTTCTCTTTCAAAGAGGTTTGCCAAATTAATTTTAATGAAGGTGTTTACTAGAAACACCACTGGGTTAACCATACCTAACCCACCTAGTTTCCTCGGTAGGTAAGTAACCTCCCTCTTGATTAGGTTAAGCCTGTTTCCCCATAACAGTTGGAAGAACAGGCTATAGACCCGAGTCCAGAGAGGTTCTGGCAACATGCACACGCTGCCAAGGTAGAGCAACATGGGCATCAGGTAAGCCTTGGCCAGGTGAACCCTTTCCCTAAGGGACAAAGACCATCCCTTCCATTGGCCAACCTTCTGGGCAGCTATTGATAGCCTACCTTCCCAGTTTTTCATGGGGTAATCACCCGGGCCAAATTCAATGCCTAAGATTTTAGCAGACCCTTTGGGCTCTGGGAGGGTGTCCGGGAGATCAAAACTAGGATCCCCTCCCCCCAGCCAGAGACTTTCACACTTGTCCCGGTTGATCCTGGACCCAGATGCCCGTGAGTAGCGCTCAACTTCTGACATCACCCACTCTGCCCCCCCTCTCGAGGAGACAAAGATAGTGACGTCATCCGCGTACGCAACCACCCTCTGAGTGGCTTCCGGCTCCTCCAAGTCCATCCCCACCCCCGCCAATGGCCCACGATCGAGCCGCCTAAGAAAGGGGTCGATCGCGAAAACATACAGCAAGGGGCTTAAGGGACAACCCTGGCGGACACCAGACCCAACCTCAAAGGGGGTTCCAGTCCAACCGTTCACCAGTGCAAAAGACTCAGCCCCAGCGTATAGGGTCTGGAGCCAATTAACGAACTCACCCGGTAGGCCATACCTCAGAAGGACTGACCAAAGGTACTTGTGATTCACCCGGTCAAAAGCTTTGGCCTGATCCAAGGACAGCATGTACCCCTCCCATCGGCCAGAATGTCCCTGCTCCACTGCCTCTCTGACACTGAGGACAGCACTAAAGGTGCTGCGGCCTGGAACAGAGCAATGCTGGGCCGACGAAAGGAGCCGGGGTGCAAACTTCACCAGCCGATTAAACAGTACTTTTGCGAGAACCTTTCTGTCCGTATTGAGGAGCGCTATGGGACGCCAGTTCTCAATACGTGTCGAATCCTTACCCTTTGACAGAATGATCAAGGCCGACTTGCCCATTGACTTTGGAAGAGCGCCCGAGGAGAGGCACTCATTAAAAACCGCAGTCAAGAGGGGAACTAGGGTTCCCTTAAAAGCCTTATAAAACTCAGATGTTAAGCCATCTGGGCCTGGCGACTTTTTGATGGCCAACCCATCAATCGCCAGCATCACTTCCTCTTCCTTGATCGACTCTGTCAAAACACCAAGCGAGGGGTCTGCTCCTGGCTCAGGGATGGTTTCAGCCAGGAAAGCCGACATTTCGTCTCGGTTTAGATCCTGCTCACCCAAAAGCTGCGAATAAAAGGATCTGATGACCTCCAGGATCCCTGATTTGGATCTCATCAGGGAGCCTGTACTATCTACCAGTCCTGTCACCACCTTACGACTCACTGACATCTTGCAGTTCTTGTAAGGGTCGGGCGAGCGGTACCTCCCGAAATCCCGTTCAAGAACCAAGGACGTGTGCCTATCATATTGGCATCTTTTGAGCAGAGCTTTCACCACGGAGATTTCCTCACGGCTACCTCCGGTTGAGACTAGATGTTCGAGTTTCCTCCTCATGTCTTGATACAGGCGATACCTGCTCATAGACCTGAGGCACGAGATCTGACGGAAAAACTCAGCCACCCGTTCTTTGAACACCTCCCACCACTCAGACTTAGTACCACCTAGATCCAATAAAGGTACCTGGCTCTGAAGAAAATCCTCGAAGGCCTGTCTTATCTCTGCTTCTTCCAGGAGAGTAGAATTCAGCCTCCATATACCTCTTCCCATCTGGAGGGACTCTGCAACATTCAAAGAAAACATAATCATACAGTGATCGGAGAACTCCACCTCAACGACGGACACTGCCGAAGAGATGGCGTCCTCCTTTAAAAAAAACCTGTCTATTCTGGATCTACGACTACCACTATGATAGGTGAATCCCGAGTGGCCTGGGGTATACCGAATGTGGATGTCCTCCAGGCGAGCATCACTAGCTATTCTATTCAACTCGACACTATCATAGGCCAGTACCTTTCTGGAACCTCCTCTGTCTTGGGGCCTAACGACAGTGTTAAAGTCCCCTCCAAAAATGACTTGTCGGCCTGTAAAAAGGAAGGGCTTAATCCTCATGAAGAGACTTTTCCGGTCCCACTTTGTCTGGGGACCGTAGATGTTAATGAGTCTTAGTTCTTGTCCCCTCATGAGAACATCTAAGATCAAGCACCGCCCCATTTCTAACTCGATCATCCGCCGGCATGTGACCGGTGCGGTAAAAAGTACCGCCACCCCGCTATATGGCTCAGCCGCAAGAGACCAGTAGGAGGGCCCACGTCGCCACTCCCTCCTAGCTTTCACGACCTCTGCCAAAAGTGACAGTCTGGTCTCCTGCAAAAACAAAATGTCAGCTTCAACCCGGCCGAGAAAATCAAAGGCTGCAAATCTAGCCATATTCGACTTAATGCTGGCAACGTTAATCGATGCCAGCGTCAACGGAGTGGGTGCCGCCATCATAAATGATTGAGTTAGACGGTTTTCTTCTTCCCACCCCTTGCTTTCTCCTCTGAGGAGGACCCCTCACCCTCTTTACCTCTTTTTTTTTGTTTTTGAGGAGTCCATAACCTCCACCACCCCCCTCCCATTCTCATCTCCTGGGTCCGGGCCGACCCCCTCCCCCGGGGACAGTGGCCCCCGCAGAAGAGGAGGCTCAACGACACCTAGACTCCCTACCGTGCTCTCCCCCCCGTCCTGGGGGTCTGGAATATCCATGAGAACACGGTATCGGTTGGGGGAGCACACCAGGGGGGTGCAGGTTTTGCCTTCCTTGGCCGGGGCAGGGCCAGATGTTTTTAGCCCTGTTTTGATGTTACCCGGTGTCCCCTGTTTTGTTTTAGGCTGTGACCTCCCTTCCTCTTCCACACTTTCATAGTGGGAGGACTGGGAGTCCTCAGCCCTCTGCTCTCTCTCTATCCTCCTTATCTCCTCGTCCAGTACGGCCCCCCCAAGAGCATCAGTATCCTGGGGGGCATCCAGGTCCGAGCCAGAGGAGTCCCCAGTTTCCTGGGTCCTCCTCAGCTCTCGTTCCCTTCTGCGTTTTTCCACCCTTCTCTGACGAGAAGGGGGTCCCCTCCTGGCGTTCGTCCTTTGCTCTTGGGCTCTATCGTCTCTGTCCGCCCCCTCGCCCACGGAGACCTCCCTCCTTACATTCTCCGTAGGGTTGGAACAGACATTGACGACTGAGCGCGGACACCGACTGAAAGGGTGACCTAGGTCACCACACAGGTTACACCTAATCTGCTCACACGATGCGGCCAGATGGCCTACCCCCCCACAATGAGCGCACTTCTGCACAGTGCAGCTTGCGCTCAAGTGTGAGGGGTCGCCACACCGGTGACACAGCTTCGGCTGCCCCTGGTAGAAGACAAGGATTCGATCTCTTCCCAAGAAAGCAGATGATGGTATGTGGGACACCGTCTGCCCCAGACGCTTAAGTTTAACCATAAACGTCCAGGCTCCCGACCAGATGCCAAACTCATCGCAGTTCTTCCGTGGCATCTCTGCTACCTCACCGTATCTTCCCAACCAGGTCATGATGTCCACACAGGAAAGCGACTCGTTACGGGTAAGAACGGTCACTTTCCTGAGACCATTCTGGCGAGAGATTGCTTGCGCAGCAAACCCTCGCCAGCCGGGCTCGCTTTTCACCAGCTCATAGTTCCCCCAGAAGACCTCAAGGCCCCCCGGCTGAACAAAGCTGATGTCAAACTCAGCCGTACCATGAGGATGTATCAAGGCGTAGATGTCACTCGCCTTGAAGCCCATCTCCAGCAGCAGCTCCACCACCCTCTTACGAGGAGGGCACGCATCATTGCCACGCCACTGGAGACGGACCACATTCCTCCTGGCCACGGCCGGCCCGGTTGTTGGGAGCGACCACTGATCTCCCCGTCTCTCTCGGAAGGCATCCAGACCATACCTATTTATCCAAAAGGATAGGTCCTTCTGCACTCCCCCTACTGTTATCGTCTGCTTCCCCTCCCTTAAGGCTTCTAGGAGGCGCTGTTGCAAACTGCCGTCCCCGGGCCCAGAAGATGAGGATGGGTGGGCCGACGGTCCCCCCACCACAACGCCCGCATACGACCTGCCGGGCGCTCTGGCAGAAGGAGCAACCGGCCCGCCAATGGTTGACACTCCCCCCACAATATTACAACCCACATTAACATCCACAACATTACCACCACCAACAATATTACCAACACTACTAACATTACCATTAATATTTACATTTTCACTTACATTCCTCTCCACAACTTTCATACCGGCCAGGCTGGTTACAGAGTTCTTCCTCTTGTCGATGGGCTTTTTATAAGTTGTTTTTGTCATTTTTGGGGTCTCCACATCATCAGGTGCCGCTACTTCTGGGGTGCCGCCGGATATCTCAGGCGGCAATCCCTCAGCACCCTCCGCTTCACCGACCTCCATATCTGCTGCGCCACCAATACAATGTTCGGGAGGAGGGGTGCCGTCACCCCCCGTGCCCGCTAAACCCCGCCCACCGCCTTGCGGCGATGCAGATGGAGGGGCCGCAGGCACCGCTAGAGCCGCTCCCGGCACCAAACCAACCCCCCCTCCCGTCGGGGGATGGCCAGCAGTGCCGGAGCCTCTCCTACCGCCACCACTCGCTGCCGCAACACTTTCTGGTGCGTCCGCCGGCCGAGTCACATGACCAGCGGACTTCCGGTTTTCCGGCGCCACATCCGGTTTCCGGTTCCCCCCGTCCCCCGGCCTCCGGCTTGCGCCAGAGACCGGCTTCTGAGGTTCCCCATCCGCCGGACACGGGGACACGCCCCCTAGCGCCACGTGGCCATCGACACCACCTCCTTTACAGGAGACGGCGTCTGGTGCCACCTTGGCCACATTGCTCAAAACCAGCACCATGTCTTTCTGCCCACATACCCGCCACGACCCCACTGCAGAGGCCGGAGCTGGGGGATTTGCGGGGTTTGCGTCCCGAACCGAGCTCTCACCCGGTCCGGAACGCAAGGAAGACAGGTAGGAATATTTGTAAGATACTCCACCTGTCTTCCCCTTTGCCTTTTTCCGCCTCAACTTCCATAATTTTTTCTTTTTTTTTTTCTCCTCCTCCGGTGGCAACTCATCTCCAAAAGTAAAGTTCTGGAGGGACACTGGGGAC
The DNA here is from genome assembly GCF_050947455.1 of Rhinoderma darwinii. Classification (NCBI taxonomy): domain Eukaryota; kingdom Metazoa; phylum Chordata; class Amphibia; order Anura; family Rhinodermatidae; genus Rhinoderma; species Rhinoderma darwinii. The sequence continues at coordinate 30,452 of NW_027461950.1, read as the reverse complement.
TCCTGCAGCCGTATTTGCGTGAGCAACCCCGGAGGGTGCCCACTGCCCGATTCAAAGTTTTGCACAACTTGGCTGCAGGAAAGTTCCCCACTTGCCCCTCCGTTACTGCCTTCCCAGGGGTCCTCCGAGCCCGTCTCCTCCCGGGTTGGCGTCCTCTCCAAATCCACGCTTTCCTCCATTTCTGTGGCCTCCACTTCTGCGGCCTCCACTTTTGCGGCCTCCACTTTTGCGGCCTCCACTTTTGCGGCCTCCACTTTTGCGGCCTCCACTTTTGCGGCCTCCACTGCCTCTGCACTTTTAGCAGCCAATGCCTTTACTCCCCTTTTGCAGGGGGTTTCATTACTTTGCGTGGGGGACGCCATCAGGGAAAACCTTTCATCATTCTCCAATTTCTCCCCGAAGGCTCCCCCACCGACCACAATCTCCATCTTCCTCTCCTCCACCATATTAATTTCCTCCAAAATTGTCTTTACCTGTAGATTATACCGGGACCTCTTGGCGCCTGATGTTTTCGCGGCTCGTCCCCTTGCGACCGCCAGATCTTCACGAAGCCGCCGCAGGGACTTACCGAGGTCCCGGTATTCTTCCAGCCGGGCAGCTAGGCGGGAGCTGAAGGTTTCCACCGACTCTCCCGACCGCAGTAGCCCCCATTCCTCTACCGTGCTCTGGTCCTCAGGTCTGGCATCTGGCCTTGCTGGGCCTTCTGGTCCTCCACCTGGATGATCCGCCATGTCTCTCCTCCTGGCTCCTTCCAGAGCCCCAGCATCAGGGGGGGCCGCACAGATCTTTCCACGGGATGACCTTCTCACCCCTGATGCTGGCTGCACGCTCCCAGCAGGTTGGGAAGACCCCCTACCCCCCGCCTGCATGCTCCAGGGGGTAGAGGTCTGAGGCTCCATGTATGAATGGAGCCTCCTTCAGGGAAGCTTCCTTAGCCCAGGCAGGTGATAGAAACCTGGGCTGGTGAAAGAAAGGAAACTCCCTGGATCTCGGGTGTGGTCCACCAAACACACACACACAGCAGCTCTCTCACACACAACCTCCCTCCTTGCTGGTCACTGCTGCTACTCTTTTAATAGAAAAATATAAAACATTACAAAATAAACGGTATTTACAAAACAAACACAACAAAACAAAACTTATGTACATTTCTGTACAATTTACCCAACCTGGCCCTTCTTACATAAATCCCCATGCATACATAACTATAATCCCATACTCATTCATACACACACCTAAACCCCCCCAACCCCAAGAAAACATAACTATAACACTATATACAACATACTCTTAAAAACCATGTGCCAACCAATGGCCCCCTAAAAAAAAATCAAGACATATATAAAACAAAATAAATAATAATCACAATAATAATATAAACAAAATAATAATAATAATAATAATAATAATAAACTCTGAAAATAAAAGTTACCATCCCATGGTGCACTTACTCCAGTGCACCATGTAAATGAAAAGAAAAGAACAAAACACAAAAAATACAAAACAAAGCCAAAATATATATATATATATATATATATATTTTTTTTTTTTCAAATTTTTTTTTTCTAATTTTTTTTTTTTTTTTTTTAATTTTTTTTTTATTTTTTTTTTATATATTTTTTACTTTTTTTTATTTTATTTTATTAACTTATCCACATTCATACCTAACCCTGTACACACTAACTTATCCATCACCACCCATCACCTCCCCCAACCAGCATCACGCCTCATGTCCTTCCATGTCCGCATAGTTCAGATGCTGGCCCCCACCACCCAACACATCACCCACCCAGCCCGATCCCACGTCTCATGTCCTCCTCACGTCCACGTAGTCCAGAATCGGGATGGGCACACCCCCAGGCCCCCCACCCCACCTATCTACTGCCCATCTTATCTAAACATTCACTCAAACCCATGCATACACCTATACACCATATAATCATACCGACACATAACTATAACAAAATATCATACTGTATACAATAACCCGAAAACCTAAGTTTGGCTGCTTGTAAGCCCTTTTTCTGTCTCCAAAAAGCTCAAAACAAAAACCTACTTGTGCTTACTCAGCCCATCACCAGAGGAGAGAGAGAGGAAAGCCCCCCTAGAGCACCAGCCCAGAGGCCAAAGCCAACCCCCAACCACCACCCCGGTCCCTATCGCTAAACCTATGCTGCTTGCCCTATCTCTATCCCTTATTACTTTATAAACTAATCTGTCCCTCCTGCTGTCTCTCATTCTGTCCCTATCGCTATTTCCCGGTGTCATGGCCAGGTGCAGACCCCCACCTCCAGTCTAATACCCAGGGGCACTCCCTCCCCTCCCCCTGAAGGTTGGTTCCACCTAGGGCACCCTAAAATTGAAGCCCCTCCAAAGTCGAGAGGCCTTGGATGCACCCAGTTTCTCAACCTCCAGAGACCGGACCTTCACCAGGTCACCCATGATATTCCTACACACCTCGTCCTCCAGGAGGATTTTACACTGAGTCGATACTAAGCACCGTGCGTTCCACGTGAAATACCTGATCACTAAACTAACTAAAAAAGAAGTGCAATGATCCCTTCCACCCAGGTCTCCGAATGCCCCATAGGCCCAACCAGCGTAGGAGAGGTTGGTTAGACCGGGCCAACCGATGGAGGCACCCACCCGTTTGTAAACCTCTGCATTGAAGGGACACTGAAGCAAGAAATGGTCCATGCTTTCCAGCGTGTCATCGCACTCCTCCCGAGGACAACCTCTTTCATCGGAGTTTCTGTACTTCAGATTGCCCCTTACATACAGCCTCCCATGGAAGCAGCGCCAAGCCAGATCCCAAAACTTCTGGGGAATCCTCACAGAGTTTAAAAGTTTTAATCCCACCCCGAGGTCGCTACTTGGGCAGTCCCTGAGCGCCAGGGGCTTCTGGAAGCAGGTCAACAAGACCTTTCTGTCAAGAAATTTTCTCGACATGGTCTTGATCTCCCTCGCCTCCAGACCCCACCGACGAACAACCTTCAGAACCGGGGCGGCATAAGCCGGGAGGTGCCCATGGGGTACACGCAGGTCTTTCGCTTGGCCTCCTGTCTCCCATTCCTGGAAGAAAGGCCGAAACCATCCCCTGCAGGAGGATATCCACAGAGGAGCCCTTTCTCTTTCAAAGAGGTTTGCCAAATTAATTTTAATGAAGGTGTTTACTAGAAACACCACTGGGTTAACCATACCTAACCCACCTAGTTTCCTCGGTAGGTAAGTAACCTCCCTCTTGATTAGGTTAAGCCTGTTTCCCCATAACAGTTGGAAGAACAGGCTATAGACCCGAGTCCAGAGAGGTTCTGGCAACATGCACACGCTGCCAAGGTAGAGCAACATGGGCATCAGGTAAGCCTTGGCCAGGTGAACCCTTTCCCTAAGGGACAAAGACCATCCCTTCCATTGGCCAACCTTCTGGGCAGCTATTGATAGCCTACCTTCCCAGTTTTTCATGGGGTAATCACCCGGGCCAAATTCAATGCCTAAGATTTTAGCAGACCCTTTGGGCTCTGGGAGGGTGTCCGGGAGATCAAAACTAGGATCCCCTCCCCCCAGCCAGAGACTTTCACACTTGTCCCGGTTGATCCTGGACCCAGATGCCCGTGAGTAGCGCTCAACTTCTGACATCACCCACTCTGCCCCCCCTCTCGAGGAGACAAAGATAGTGACGTCATCCGCGTACGCAACCACCCTCTGAGTGGCTTCCGGCTCCTCCAAGTCCATCCCCACCCCCGCCAATGGCCCACGATCGAGCCGCCTAAGAAAGGGGTCGATCGCGAAAACATACAGCAAGGGGCTTAAGGGACAACCCTGGCGGACACCAGACCCAACCTCAAAGGGGGTTCCAGTCCAACCGTTCACCAGTGCAAAAGACTCAGCCCCAGCGTATAGGGTCTGGAGCCAATTAACGAACTCACCCGGTAGGCCATACCTCAGAAGGACTGACCAAAGGTACTTGTGATTCACCCGGTCAAAAGCTTTGGCCTGATCCAAGGACAGCATGTACCCCTCCCATCGGCCAGAATGTCCCTGCTCCACTGCCTCTCTGACACTGAGGACAGCACTAAAGGTGCTGCGGCCTGGAACAGAGCAATGCTGGGCCGACGAAAGGAGCCGGGGTGCAAACTTCACCAGCCGATTAAACAGTACTTTTGCGAGAACCTTTCTGTCCGTATTGAGGAGCGCTATGGGACGCCAGTTCTCAATACGTGTCGAATCCTTACCCTTTGACAGAATGATCAAGGCCGACTTGCCCATTGACTTTGGAAGAGCGCCCGAGGAGAGGCACTCATTAAAAACCGCAGTCAAGAGGGGAACTAAGGTTCCCTTAAAAGCCTTATAAAACTCAGATGTTAAGCCATCTGGGCCTGGCGACTTTTTGATGGCCAACCCATTAATCGCCAGCATCACTTCCTCTTCCTTGATCGACTCTGTCAAAACACCAAGCGAGGGGTCTGCTCCTGGCTCAGGGATGGTTTCAGCCAGGAAAGCCGACATTTCGTCTCGGTTTAGATCCTGCTCACCCAAAAGCTGCGAATAAAAGGATCTGATGACCTCCAGGATCCCTGATTTGGATCTCATCAGGGAGCCTGTACTATCTACCAGTCCTGTCACCACCTTACGACTCACTGACATCTTGCAGTTCTTGTAAGGGTCGGGCGAGCGGTACCTCCCGAAATCCCGTTCAAGAACCAAAGACGTGTGCCTATCATATTGGCATCTTTTGAGCAGAGCTTTCACCACGGAGATTTCCTCACGGCTACCTCCGGTTGAGACTAGATGTTCGAGTTTCCTCCTCATGTCTTGATACAGGCGATACCTGCTCATAGACCTGAGGCACGAGATCTGACGGAAAAACTCAGCCACCCGTTCTTTGAACACCTCCCACCACTCAGACTTAGTACCACCTAGATCCAATAAAGGTACCTGGCTCTGAAGAAAATCCTCGAAGGCCTGTCTTATCTCTGCTTCTTCCAGGAGAGTAGAATTCAGCCTCCATATACCTCTTCCCATCTGGAGGGACTCTGCAACATTCAAAGAAAACATAATCATACAGTGATCGGAGAACTCCACCTCAACGACGGACACTGCCGAAGAGATGGCGTCCTCCTTTAAAAAAAACCTGTCTATTCTGGATCTACGACTACCACTATGATAGGTGAATCCCGAGTGGCCTGGGGTATACCGAATGTGGATGTCCTCCAGGCGAGCATCACTAGCTATTCTATTCAACTCGACACTATCATAGGCCAGTACCTTTCTGGAACCTCCTCTGTCTTGGGGCCTAACGACAGTGTTAAAGTCCCCTCCAAAAATGACTTGTCGGCCTGTAAAAAGGAAGGGCTTAATCCTCATGAAGAGACTTTTCCGGTCCCACTTTGTCTGGGGACCGTAGATGTTAATGAGTCTTAGTTCTTGTCCCCTCATGAGAACATCTAAGATCAAGCACCGCCCCATTTCTAACTCGATCATCCGCCGGCATGTGACCGGTGCGGTAAAAAGTACCGCCACCCCGCTATATGGCTCAGCCGCAAGAGACCAGTAGGAGGGCCCACGTCGCCACTCCCTCCTAGCTTTCACGACCTCTGCCAAAAGTGACAGTCTGGTCTCCTGCAAAAACAAAATGTCAGCTTCAACCCGGCCGAGAAAATCAAAGGCTGCAAATCTAGCCATATTCGACTTAATGCTGGCAACGTTAATCGATGCCAGCGTCAACGGAGTGGGTGCCGCCATCATAAATGATTGAGTTAGACGGTTTTCTTCTTCCCACCCCTTGCTTTCTCCTCTGAGGAGGACCCCTCACCCTCTTTACCTCTTTTTTTTGTTTTTGAGGAGTCCATAACCTCCACCACCCCCCTCCCATTCTCATCTCCTGGGTCCGGGCCGACCCCCTCCCCCGGGGACAGTGGCCCCCGCAGAAGAGGAGGCTCAACGACACCTAGACTCCCTACCGTGCTCTCCCCCCCGTCCTGGGGGTCTGGAATATCCATGAGAACACGGTATCGGTTGGGGGAGCACACCAGGGGGGTGCAGGTTTTGCCTTCCTTGGCCGGGGCAGGGCCAGATGTTTTTAGCCCTGTTTTGATGTTACCCGGTGTCCCCTGTTTTGTTTTAGGCTGTGACCTCCCTTCCTCTTCCACACTTTCATAGTGGGAGGACTGGGAGTCCTCAGCCCTCTGCTCTCTCTCTATCCTCCTTATCTCCTCGTCCAGTACGGCCCCCCCAAGAGCATCAGTATCCTGGGGGGCATCCAGGTCCGAGCCAGAGGAGTCCCCAGTTTCCTGGGTCCTCCTCAGCTCTCGTTCCCTTCTGCGTTTTTCCACCCTTCTCTGATGAGAAGGGGGTCCCCTCCTGGCGTTCGTCCTTTGCTCTTGGGCTCTATCGTCTCTGTCCGCCCCCTCGCCCACGGAGACCTCCCTCCTTACATTCTCCGTAGGGTTGGAACAGACATTGACGACTGAGCGCGGACACCGACTGAAAGGGTGACCTAGGTCACCACACAGGTTACACCTAATCTGCTCACACGATGCGGCCAGATGGCCTACCCCCCCACAATGAGCGCACTTCTGCACAGTGCAGCTTGCGCTCAAGTGTGAGGGGTCGCCACACCGGTGACACAGCTTCGGCTGCCCCTGGTAGAAGACAAGGATTCGATCTCTTCCCAAGAAAGCAGATGATGGTATGTGGGACACCGTCTGCCCCAGACGCTTAAGTTTAACCATAAACGTCCAGGCTCCCGACCAGATGCCAAACTCATCGCAGTTCTTCCGTGGCATCTCTGCTACCTCACCGTATCTTCCCAACCAGGTCATGATGTCCACACAGGAAAGCGACTCGTTACGGGTAAGAACGGTCACTTTCCTGAGACCATTCTGGCGAGAGATTGCTTGCGCAGCAAACCCTCGCCAGCCGGGCTCGCTTTTCACCAGCTCATAGTTCCCCCAGAAGACCTCAAGGCCCCCCGGCTGAACAAAGCTGATGTCAAACTCAGCCGTACCATGAGGATGTATCAAGGCGTAGATGTCACTCGCCTTGAAGCCCATCTCCAGCAGCAGCTCCACCACCCTCTTACGAGGAGGGCACGCATCATTGCCACGCCACTGGAGACGGACCACATTCCTCCTGGCCACGGCCGGCCCGGTTGTTGGGAGCGACCACTGATCTCCCCGTCTCTCTCGGAAGGCATCCAGACCATACCTATTTATCCAAAAGGATAGGTCCTTCTGCACTCCCCCTACTGTTATCGTCTGCTTCCCCTCCCTTAAGGCTTCTAGGAGGCGCTGTTGCAAACTGCCGTCCCCGGGCCCAGAAGATGAGGATGGGTGGGCCGACGGTCCCCCCACCACAACGCCCGCATACGACCTGCCGGGCGCTCTGGCAGAAGGAGCAACCGGCCCGCCAATGGTTGACACTCCCCCCACAATATTACAACCCACATTAACATCCACAACATTACCACCACCAACAATATTACCAACACTACTAACATTACCATTAATATTTACATTTTCACTTACATTCCTCTCCACAACTTTCATACCGGCCAGGCTGGTTACAGAGTTCTTCCTCTTGTCGATGGGCTTTTTATAAGTTGTTTTTGTCATTTTTGGGGTCTCCACATCATCAGGTGCCGCTACTTCTGGGGTGCCGCCGGATATCTCAGGCGGCAATCCCTCAGCACCCTCCGCTTCACCGACCTCCATATCTGCTGCGCCACCAATACAATGTTCGGGAGGAGGGGTGCCGTCACCCCCCGTGCCCGCTAAACCCCTCCCACCGCCTTGCGGCGATGCAGATGGAGGGGCCGCAGGCACCGCTAGAGCCGCTCCCGGCACCAAACCAACCCCCCCTCCCGTCGGGGGATGGCCAGCAGTGCCGGAGCCTCTCCTACCGCCACCACTCGCTGCCGCAACACTTTCTGGTGCGTCCGCCGGCCGAGTCACATGACCAGCGGACTTCCGGTTTTCCGGCGCCACATCCGGTTTCCGGTTCCCCCCGTCCCCCGGCCTCCGGCTTGCGCCAGAGACCGGCTTCTGAGGTTCCCCATCCGCCGGACACGGGGACACGCCCCCTAGCGCCACGTGGCCATCGACACCACCTCCTTTACAGGAGACGGCGTCTGGTGCCACCTTGGCCACATTGCTCAAAACCAGCACCATGTCTTTCTGCCCACATACCCGCCACGACCCCACTGCAGAGGCCGGAGCTGGGGGATTTGCGGGGTTTGCGTCCCGAACCGAGCTCTCACCCGGTCCGGAACGCAAGGAAGACAGGTAGGAATATTTGTAAGATACTCCACCTGTCTTCCCCTTTGCCTTTTTCCGCCTCAACTTCCATAATTTTTTCTTTTTTTTTTTCTCCTCCTCCGGTGGCAACTCATCTCCAAAAGTAAAGTTCTGGAGGGACACTGGGGACTCCTGCAGCCGTATTTGCGTGAGCAACCCCGGAGGGTGCCCACTGCCCGATTCAAAGTTTTGCACAACTTGGCTGCAGGAAAGTTCCCCACTTGCCCCTCCGTTACTGCCTTCCCAGGGGTCCTCCGAGCCCGTCTCCTCCCGGGTTGGCGTCCTCTCCAAATCCACGCTTTCCTCCATTTCTGTGGCCTCCACTTCTGCGGCCTCCACTTTTGCGGCCTCCACTTTTGCGGCCTCCACTTTTGCGGCCTCCACTTTTGCGGCCTCCACTTTTGCGGCCTCCACTGCCTCTGCACTTTTAGCAGCCAATGCCTTTACTCCCCTTTTGCAGGGGGTTTCATTACTTTGCGTGGGGGACGCCATCAGGGAAAACCTTTCATCATTCTCCAATTTCTCCCCGAAGGCTCCCCCACCGACCACAATCTCCATCTTCCTCTCCTCCACCATATTAATTTCCTCCAAAATTGTCTTTACCTGTAGATTATACCGGGACCTCTTGGCGCCTGATGTTTTCGCGGCTCGTCCCCTTGCGACCGCCAGATCTTCACGAAGCCGCCGCAGGGACTTACCGAGGTCCCGGTATTCTTCCAGCCGGGCAGCTAGGCGGGAGCTGAAGGTTTCCACCGACTCTCCCGACCGCAGTAGCCCCCATTCCTCTACCGTGCTCTGGTCCTCAGGTCTGGCATCTGGCCTTGCTGGGCCTTCTGGTCCTCCACCTGGATGATCCGCCATGTCTCTCCTCCTGGCTCCTTCCAGAGCCCCAGCATCAGGGGGGGCCGCACAGATCTTTCCACGGGATGACCTTCTCACCCCTGATGCTGGCTGCACGCTCCCAGCAGGTTGGGAAGACCCCCTACCCCCCGCCTGCATGCTCCAGGGGGTAGAGGTCTGAGGCTCCATGTATGAATGGAGCCTCCTTCAGGGAAGCTTCCTTAGCCCAGGCAGGTGATAGAAACCTGGGCTGGTGAAAGAAAGGAAACTCCCTGGATCTCGGGTGTGGTCCACCAAACACACACACACAGCAGCTCTCTCACACACAACCTCCCTCCTTGCTGGTCACTGCTGCTACTCTTTTAATAGAAAAATATAAAACATTACAAAATAAACGGTATTTACAAAACAAACACAACAAAACAAAACTTATGTACATTTCTGTACAATTTACTCAGCCTGGCCCTTCTTACATAAATCCCCATGCATACATAACTATAATCCCATACTCATTCATACACACACCTATACCCCCCCAACCCCAAGAAAACATAACTATAACACTATATACAACATACTCTTAAAAACCATGTGCCAACCAATGGCCCCCTAAAAAAAAACACCACATATATAAAACAAAATAAATAATAATCACAATAATAATATAAACAAAATAATAATAATAATAATAATAATAATAAACTCTGAAAATAAAAGTTACCATCCCATGGTGCACTTACTCCAGTGCACCATGTAAATGAAAAGAAAAGAACAAAACACAAAAAATACAAAACAAAGCCAAAATCTATATATATATATATATTTTTTTTTTTTTTAATATTTTTTTTTTCCAATTTTTTTTTTTTTTTAATATTTTTTTTACTTTTTTTTATTTTATTTTATTAACTTATCCACATTCATACCTAACCCTGTACACACTAACTTATCCATCACCACCCATCACCTCCCCCAACCAGCATCACGCCTCATGTCCTTCCATGTCCGCATAGTTCAGATGCTGGCCCCCACCACCCAACACATCACCCACCCAGCCCGATCCCACGTCTCATGTCCTCCTCACGTCCACGTAGTCCAGAATCGGGATGGGCACACCCCCAGGCCCCCCACCCCACCTATCTACTGCCCATCTTATCTAAACATTCACTCAAACCCATGCATACACCTATACACCATATAATCATACCGACACATAACTATAACAAAATATCATACTGTATACAATAACCCGAAAACCTAAGTTTGGCTGCTTGTAAGCCCTTTTTCTGTCTCCAAAAAGCTCAAAACAAAAACCTACTTGTGCTTACTCAGCCCATCACCAGAGGAGAGAGAGAGGAAAGCCCCCCTAGAGCACCAGCCCAGAGGCCAAAGCCAACCCCCAACCACCACCCCGGTCCCTATCGCTAAACCTATGCTGCTTGCCCTATCTCTATCCCTTATTACTTTATAAACTAATCTGTCCCTCCTGCTGTCTCTCATTCTGTCCCTATCGCTATTTCCCGGTGTCATGGCCAGGTGCAGACCCCCACCTCCAGTCTAATACCCAGGGGCACTCCCTCCCCTCCCCCTGAAGGTTGGTTCCACCTAGGGCACCCTAAAATTGAAGCCCCTCCAAAGTCGAGAGGCCTTGGATGCACCCAGTTTCTCAACCTCCAGAGACCGGACCTTCACCAGGTCACCCATGATATTCCTACACACCTCGTCCTCCAGGAGGATTTTACACTGAGTCGATACTAAGCACCGTGCGTTCCACGTGAAATACCTGATCACTAAACTAACTAAAAAAGAAGTGCAATGATCCCTTCCACCCAGGTCTCCGAATGCCCCATAGGCCCAACCAGCGTAGGAGAGGTTGGTCAGACCGGGCCAACCGATGGAGGCACCCACCCGTTTGTAAACCTCTGCATTGAAGGGACACTGAAGCAAGAAATGGTCCATGCTTTCCAGCGTGTCATCGCACTCCTCCCGAGGACAACCTCTTTCATCGGAGTTTCTGTACTTCAGATTGCCCCTTACATACAGCCTCCCATGGAAGCAGCGCCAAGCCAGATCCCAAAACTTCTGGGGAATCCTCACAGAGTTTAAAAGTTTTAATCCCACCCCGAGGTCGCTACTTGGGCAGTCCCTGAGCGCCAGGGGCTTCTGGAAGCAGGTCAACAAGACCTTTCTGTCAAGAAATTTTCTCGACATGGTCTTGATCTCCCTCGCCTCCAGACCCCACCGACGAACAACCTTCAGAACCGGGGCGGCATAAGCCGGGAGGTGCCCATGGGGTACACGCAGGTCTTTCGCTTGGCCTCCTGTCTCCCATTCCTGGAAGAAAGGCCGAAACCATCCCCTGCAGGAGGATATCCACAGAGGAGCCCTTTCTCTTTCAAAGAGGTTTGCCAAATTAATTTTAATGAAGGTGTTTACTAGAAACACCACTGGGTTAACCATACCTAACCCACCTAGTTTCCTCGGTAGGTAAGTAACCTCCCTCTTGATTAGGTTAAGCCTGTTTCCCCATAACAGTTGGAAGAACAGGCTATAGACCCGAGTCCAGAGAGGTTCTGGCAACATGCACACGCTGCCAAGGTAGAGCAACATGGGCATCAGGTAAGCCTTGGCCAGGTGAACCCTTTCCCTAAGGGACAAAGACCATCCCTTCCATTGGCCAACCTTCTGGGCAGCTATTGATAGCCTACCTTCCCAGTTTTTCATGGGGTAATCACCCGGGCCAAATTCAATGCCTAAGATTTTAGCAGACCCTTTGGGCTCTGGGAGGGTGTCCGGGAGATCAAAACTAGGATCCCCTCCCCCCAGCCAGAGACTTTCACACTTGTCCCGGTTGATCCTGGACCCAGATGCCCGTGAGTAGCGCTCAACTTCTGACATCACCCACTCTGCCCCCCCTCTCGAGGAGACAAAGATAGTGACGTCATCCGCGTACGCAACCACCCTCTGAGTGGCTTCCGGCTCCTCCAAGTCCATCCCCACCCCCGCCAATGGCCCACGATCGAGCCGCCTAAGAAAGGGGTCGATCGCGAAAACATACAGCAAGGGGCTTAAGGGACAACCCTGGCGGACACCAGACCCAACCTCAAAGGGGGTTCCAGTCCAACCGTTCACCAGTGCAAAAGACTCAGCCCCAGCGTATAGGGTCTGGAGCCAATTAACGAACTCACCCGGTAGGCCATACCTCAGAAGGACTGACCAAAGGTACTTGTGATTCACCCGGTCAAAAGCTTTGGCCTGATCCAAGGACAGCATGTACCCCTCCCATCGGCCAGAATGTCCCTGCTCCACTGCCTCTCTGACACTGAGGACAGCACTAAAGGTGCTGCGGCCTGGAACAGAGCAATGCTGGGCCGACGAAAGGAGCCGGGGTGCAAACTTCACCAGCCGATTAAACAGTACTTTTGCGAGAACCTTTCTGTCCGTATTGAGGAGCGCTATGGGACGCCAGTTCTCAATACGTGTCGAATCCTTACCCTTTGACAGAATGATCAAGGCCGACTTGCCCATTGACTTTGGAAGAGCGCCCGAGGAGAGGCACTCATTAAAAACCGCAGTCAAGAGGGGAACTAAGGTTCCCTTAAAAGCCTTATAAAACTCAGATGTTAAGCCATCTGGGCCTGGCGACTTTTTGATGGCCAACCCATCAATCGCCAGCATCACTTCCTCTTCCTTGATCGACTCTGTCAAAACACCAAGCGAGGGGTCTGCTCCTGGCTCAGGGATGGTTTCAGCCAGGAAAGCCGACATTTCGTCTCGGTTTAGATCCTGCTCACCCAAAAGCTGCGAATAAAAGGATCTGATGACCTCCAGGATCCCTGATTTGGATCTCATCAGGGAGCCTGTACTATCTACCAGTCCTGTCACCACCTTACGACTCACTGACATCTTGCAGTTCTTGTAAGGGTCGGGCGAGCGGTACCTCCCGAAATCCCGTTCAAGAACCAAAGACGTGTGCCTATCATATTGGCATCTTTTGAGCAGAGCTTTCACCACGGAGATTTCCTCACGGCTACCTCCGGTTGAGACTAGATGTTCGAGTTTCCTCCTCATGTCTTGATACAGGCGATACCTGCTCATAGACCTGAGGCACGAGATCTGACGGAAAAACTCAGCCACCCGTTCTTTGAACACCTCCCACCACTCAGACTTAGTACCACCTAGATCCAATAAAGGTACCTGGCTCTGAAGAAAATCCTCGAAGGCCTGTCTTATCTCTGCTTCTTCCAGGAGAGTAGAATTCAGCCTCCATATACCTCTTCCCATCTGGAGGGACTCTGCAACATTCAAAGAAAACATAATCATACAGTGATCGGAGAACTCCACCTCAACGACGGACACTGCCGAAGAGATGGCGTCCTCCTTTAAAAAAAACCTGTCTATTCTGGATCTACGACTACCACTATGATAGGTGAATCCCGAGTGGCCTGGGGTATACCGAATGTGGATGTCCTCCAGGCGAGCATCACTAGCTATTCTATTCAACTCGACACTATCATAGGCCAGTACCTTTCTGGAACCTCCTCTGTCTTGGGGCCTAACGACAGTGTTAAAGTCCCCTCCAAAAATGACTTGTCGGCCTGTAAAAAGGAAGGGCTTAATCCTCATGAAGAGACTTTTCCGGTCCCACTTTGTCTGGGGACCGTAGATGTTAATGAGTCTTAGTTCTTGTCCCCTCATGAGAACATCTAAGATCAAGCACCGCCCCATTTCTAACTCGATCATCCGCCGGCATGTGACCGGTGCGGTAAAAAGTACCGCCACCCCGCTATATGGCTCAGCCGCAAGAGACCAGTAGGAGGGCCCACGTCGCCACTCCCTCCTAGCTTTCACGACCTCTGCCAAAAGTGACAGTCTGGTCTCCTGCAAAAACAAAATGTCAGCTTCAACCCGGCCGAGAAAATCAAAGGCTGCAAATCTAGCCATATTCGACTTAATGCTGGCAACGTTAATCGATGCCAGCGTCAACGGAGTGGGTGCCGCCATCATAAATGATTGAGTTAGACGGTTTTCTTCTTCCCACCCCTTGCTTTCTCCTCTGAGGAGGACCCCTCACCCTCTTTACCTCTTTTTTTTGTTTTTGAGGAGTCCATAACCTCCACCACCCCCCTCCCATTCTCATCTCCTGGGTCCGGGCCGACCCCCTCCCCCGGGGACAGTGGCCCCCGCAGAAGAGGAGGCTCAACGACACCTAGACTCCCTACCGTGCTCTCCCCCCCGTCCTGGGGGTCTGGAATATCCATGAGAACACGGTATCGGTTGGGGGAGCACACCAGGGGGGTGCAGGTTTTGCCTTCCTTGGCCGGGGCAGGGCCAGATGTTTTTAGCCCTGTTTTGATGTTACCCGGTGTCCCCTGTTTTGTTTTAGGCTGTGACCTCCCTTCCTCTTCCACACTTTCATAGTGGGAGGACTGGGAGTCCTCAGCCCTCTGCTCTCTCTCTATCCTCCTTATCTCCTCGTCCAGTACGGCCCCCCCAAGAGCATCAGTATCCTGGGGGGCATCCAGGTCCGAGCCAGAGGAGTCCCCAGTTTCCTGGGTCCTCCTCAGCTCTCGTTCCCTTCTGCGTTTTTCCACCCTTCTCTGATGAGAAGGGGGTCCCCTCCTGGCGTTCGTCCTTTGCTCTTGGGCTCTATCGTCTCTGTCCGCCCCCTCGCCCACGGAGACCTCCCTCCTTACATTCTCCGTAGGGTTGGAACAGACATTGACGACTGAGCGCGGACACCGACTGAAAGGGTGACCTAGGTCACCACACAGGTTACACCTAATCTGCTCACACGATGCGGCCAGATGGCCTACCCCCCCACAATGAGCGCACTTCTGCACAGTGCAGCTTGCGCTCAAGTGTGAGGGGTCGCCACACCGGTGACACAGCTTCGGCTGCCCCTGGTAGAAGACAAGGATTCGATCTCTTCCCAAGAAAGCAGATGATGGTATGTGGGACACCGTCTGCCCCAGACGCTTAAGTTTAACCATAAACGTCCAGGCTCCCGACCAGATGCCAAACTCATCGCAGTTCTTCCGTGGCATCTCTGCTACCTCACCGTATCTTCCCAACCAGGTCATGATGTCCACACAGGAAAGCGACTCGTTACGGGTAAGAACGGTCACTTTCCTGAGACCATTCTGGCGAGAGATTGCTTGCGCAGCAAACCCTCGCCAGCCGGGCTCGCTTTTCACCAGCTCATAGTTCCCCCAGAAGACCTCAAGGCCCCCCGGCTGAACAAAGCTGATGTCAAACTCAGCCGTACCATGAGGATGTATCAAGGCGTAGATGTCACTCGCCTTGAAGCCCATCTCCAGCAGCAGCTCCACCACCCTCTTACGAGGAGGGCACGCATCATTGCCACGCCACTGGAGACGGACCACATTCCTCCTGGCCACGGCCGGCCCGGTTGTTGGGAGCGACCACTGATCTCCCCGTCTCTCTCGGAAGGCATCCAGACCATACCTATTTATCCAAAAGGATAGGTCCTTCTGCACTCCCCCTACTGTTATCGTCTGCTTCCCCTCCCTTAAGGCTTCTAGGAGGCGCTGTTGCAAACTGCCGTCCCCGGGCCCAGAAGATGAGGATGGGTGGGCCGACGGTCCCCCCACCACAACGCCCGCATACGACCTGCCGGGCGCTCTGGCAGAAGGAGCAACCGGCCCGCCAATGGTTGACACTCCCCCCACAATATTACAACCCACATTAACATCCACAACATTACCACCACCAACAATATTACCAACACTACTAACATTACCATTAATATTTACATTTTCACTTACATTCCTCTCCACAACTTTCATACCGGCCAGGCTGGTTACAGAGTTCTTCCTCTTGTCGATGGGCTTTTTATAAGTTGTTTTTGTCATTTTTGGGGTCTCCACATCATCAGGTGCCGCTACTTCTGGGGTGCCGCCGGATATCTCAGGCGGCAATCCCTCAGCACCCTCCGCTTCACCGACCTCCATATCTGCTGCGCCACCAATACAATGTTCGGGAGGAGGGGTGCCGTCACCCCCCGTGCCCGCTAAACCCCTCCCACCGCCTTGCGGCGATGCAGATGGAGGGGCCGCAGGCACCGCTAGAGCCGCTCCCGGCACCAAACCAACCCCCCCTCCCGTCGGGGGATGGCCAGCAGTGCCGGAGCCTCTCCTACCGCCACCACTCGCTGCCGCAACACTTTCTGGTGCGTCCGCCGGCCGAGTCACATGACCAGCGGACTTCCGGTTTTCCGGCGCCACATCCGGTTTCCGGTTCCCCCCGTCCCCCGGCCTCCGGCTTGCGCCAGAGACCGGCTTCTGAGGTTCCCCATCCGCCGGACACGGGGACACGCCCCCTAGCGCCACGTGGCCATCGACACCACCTCCTTTACAGGAGACGGCGTCTGGTGCCACCTTGGCCACATTGCTCAAAACCAGCACCATGTCTTTCTGCCCACATACCCGCCACGACCCCACTGCAGAGGCCGGAGCTGGGGGATTTGCGGGGTTTGCGTCCCGAACCGAGCTCTCACCCGGTCCGGAACGCAAGGAAGACAGGTAGGAATATTTGTAAGATACTCCACCTGTCTTCCCCTTTGCCTTTTTCCGCCTCAACTTCCATAATTTTTTCTTTTTTTTTTTCTCCTCCTCCGGTGGCAACTCATCTCCAAAAGTAAAGTTCTGGAGGGACACTGGGGACTCCTGCAGCCGTATTTGCGTGAGCAACCCCGGAGGGTGCCCACTGCCCGATTCAAAGTTTTGCACAACTTGGCTGCAGGAAAGTTCCCCACTTGCCCCTCCGTTACTGCCTTCCCAGGGGTCCTCCGAGCCCGTCTCCTCCCGGGTTGGCGTCCTCTCCAAATCCACGCTTTCCTCCATTTCTGTGGCCTCCACTTCTGCGGCCTCCACTTTTGCGGCCTCCACTTTTGCGGCCTCCACTTTTGCGGCCTCCACTTTTGCGGCCTCCACTTTTGCGGCCTCCACTGCCTCTGCACTTTTAGCAGCCAATGCCTTTACTCCCCTTTTGCAGGGGGTTTCATTACTTTGCGTGGGGGACGCCATCAGGGAAAACCTTTCATCATTCTCCAATTTCTCCCCGAAGGCTCCCCCACCGACCACAATCTCCATCTTCCTCTCCTCCACCATATTAATTTCCTCCAAAATTGTCTTTACCTGTAGATTATACCGGGACCTCTTGGCGCCTGATGTTTTCGCGGCTCGTCCCCTTGCGACCGCCAGATCTTCACGAAGCCGCCGCAGGGACTTACCGAGGTCCCGGTATTCTTCCAGCCGGGCAGCTAGGCGGGAGCTGAAGGTTTCCACCGACTCTCCCGACCGCAGTAGCCCCCATTCCTCTACCGTGCTCTGGTCCTCAGGTCTGGCATCTGGCCTTGCTGGGCCTTCTGGTCCTCCACCTGGATGATCCGCCATGTCTCTCCTCCTGGCTCCTTCCAGAGCCCCAGCATCAGGGGGGGCCGCACAGATCTTTCCACGGGATGACCTTCTCACCCCTGATGCTGGCTGCACGCTCCCAGCAGGTTGGGAAGACCCCCTACCCCCCGCCTGCATGCTCCAGGGGGTAGAGGTCTGAGGCTCCATGTATGAATGGAGCCTCCTTCAGGGAAGCTTCCTTAGCCCAGGCAGGTGATAGAAACCTGGGCTGGTGAAAGAAAGGAAACTCCCTGGATCTCGGGTGTGGTCCACCAAACACACACACACAGCAGCTCTCTCACACACAACCTCCCTCCTTGCTGGTCACTGCTGCTATATATGGATCTGTGCGGTATATACACTGCTGCTATATATGGATCTGTGAGGTATATTCACTGCTGCTATATATGGATCAGAGCGGTATATACACTGCTGGTATATATTTATATGTGTGGTATATTCACTGCTGGTATATATGGATCTGTGCGGTATATACACTGCTGGTATATATTTATATGTGCGGTATATTCACTGCTGCTATATATGGATCAGAGCGGTATATTCACTGCTGCTATATATGGATCAGAGCGGTATATTCACTGCTGCTATATATGGATCTGTGCGGTATATTCACTGCTGCTATATATGGATCTGTGCGGTATATACACTGCTGCTATATATGGATCAGAGCGGTATATACACTGCTGGTACATATTTATTTATAGGCTGTGCGCAGTTTATTTTTTGCTTTGCTACTGTTCCATATGCCTTTTTTTCTAAATATACATTTTTGCACCTTGCAGTTAAAGGGCTTGTTCCAAGATTAAATGTTATCCCCTGTCTACAGGACAGGACATAACATGCTGATCGGTGGGGGTCTGACCACTGGGACCCCCACTGATAACTGGAACGGTGGTCCCTTGTACCCCTGAGTAACTGGAGCGGCAGGGTGTATGCTTGACCTCCATCGTCATTAACTCAGGGGTACGAGGGAGCCCCACTGATCAGCATGTTATGTCCTGTCCTGTAGACAGCGGATAACATTTAATCTTGGAACAACCCCTTTAAAGAGGCTCTGTCACCAGATTTTGCAACCCCTATCTGCTATTGCAGCAGATCGGCGCTGCAATGTAGATACGAGTAAAAAATTTTTTTTTTAAACGACCATTTTTGGCCAAGTTATGACCATTTGTATATTTATGCAAATGAGGCTTTCTAAAGTACAACTGGGCGTGTATTGTGCGTACATCGGGGCGTTTTTACTTCTTTTACTAGCTGGGCGTTGTGTATAGAAGTGAATGATGCTGACGAATCAGCATCATCCACTTCTCTTCATTACCACCCAGCTTCTGGCAGTTCACAGACACACAGCGTGTCCTCGCGAGATCACGCTGTGTCGTCACTCACTTCCTGCCCTAGGTCCTGCATCGTGCCGGCCACATCGGCACCAGAGGCTACAGTTGATTCTGCAGCAGCATCAGCGTTTGCAGGTAAGTAGCTACATCGACTTACCTGCAAACGCCGATGCTGCTGCAGAATCAACTGTAGCCTCTGGTGCCGATGTGTCCTCGCTCGTCCGACACGATGCAGGACCTCGGGCAGGAAGTGAGTGACGTCACAGCGTGATCTCGCGAGGACACGCTGTGTGTCTGTGAACTGCCAGAAGCTGGGTGGTAATGAAGAGAAGTGGATGATGCTGATTCGTCAGCATCATTCACTTCTATACACAACGCCCAGCTAGTAAAAGAAGTAAAAACGCCCAGATGTAACGAACACAATACACGCCCAGTTGTACATAACTTTAAACACGCCCAGTTGTACTTTAGAAAGCCTCATTTGCATAAATATAAAAATGGTCATAACTTGGCCAAAAATGCTCGTTTTAAAAAAAAAAAAAACTTTACTCTTATCTACATTGCAGCGCCGATCTGCTGCAATAGGAGATAGGGGTTGCAAAATCTGGTGACAGAGCCTCTTTAAGACCTGGATTAGAAAAATAAAAAGGAGACACGGCGCCACATAGTGCAATAAAGCGAGGGAGTATATTGAGCAATATGACCAACAAGAAAATTGCTCACCTTAGAGAATGGATACCAGTAGGTATCACAAAAGCATGAAGCTGCAGCCAGGTCCGTACACATGCAAAAAGTTTTGCTGCCAAGGTAAATAATTGAGATGATTCAGGAAAAAGGACCACCGGCGCTGCTATATAGGATGTCGAGGCAATGAAATAAATAAATCAAGCTGGCCTGATGAAGACGCCGGTCCGGCGTCGAAACGCGTAGCCCTGTCTTTACAAATAAATATTATTTATTTATTTCATTGCCTCGACATCCTATATAGCAGCGCCGGTGGTCCTTTTTCATGAATCATCTCAATTCTTTAAGACCTGAACATGCAGTGAATAGTTTTCAGATTATATTACTGGCTCGATGATCACATTCATTCCTAGTCTGGTCTGTGCAGTTTCGGTTTACAAATATTACGGATTGGTAGTACAGATCCAATAGACGTGGACAGAAAGCAAGTGCAGCATGTGTTACTATACTGACTGTAAAGTGCAGCATGTGTTACTATACTGACTGTAAAGTGCCGCATGTGTTACTATACTGACTGTAAAGTGCCGCATGTGTTCCTATACTGACTGTAAAGTGCCGCATGCGTTACTATACTGACTGTAAAGTGCCGCATGTGTTACTATACTGACTGTAAAGTGTCGCATGTATTACTATACTTACTGTAAAGTGCCGCATGTATTACTATACTGACTGTAAAGTGCTGCATGTGTTACTATACTGACTGTAAAGTGCCGCATGTGTTACTATACTGACTGTAAAGTGCCGCATGTGTTACTATACTGACTGTAAAGAGCAGCATGTGTTACAATACTGACTGTAAAGTGCCGCATGTGTTACTATACTTACTGTAAAGTGCCGCGTGTGTTACTATACTGACTGTAAAGTGCAGCGTGCGTTACTATACTGACTGTAAAGTGCCGCATGTGTTACTATACTGACTGTAAAGTGCCGCATGTGTTACTATACTGACTGTAAAGTGCCGCATGTGTTACTATACTGACTGTAAAGTGCCGCATGTGTTACTATACTGACTGTAAAGTGCCGCATGTGTTACTATACTGACTGTAAAGTGCCGCATGTGTTACTATACTGACTGTAAAGAGCAGCATGTGTTACTATACTGACTGTAAAGTGCCGCATGTGTTACTATACTGACTGTAAAGTGCCGCATGTGTTACCATACTGACTGTAAAGTGCCGCATGTGTTACTATACTGACTGTAAAGTGCCGCATGTGTTACTATACTGACTGTAAAGTGCCGCATGTGTTACTATACTGACTGTAAAGTGCCGCATGTATTACTATACTGACTGTAAAGTGCCGCATGTGTTACTATACTGACTGTAAAGTGCCGCATGTGTTACTATACTGACTGTAAAGTGCTGCATGTGTTACTATACTGACTGTAAAGAGCAGCATGTGTTACTATACTGACTGTAAAGTGCCGCATGTATTACTATACTTACTGTAAAGTGCCGCATGTGTTACTATACTGACTGTAAAGTGCCGCATGTGTTACTATACTGACTGTAAAGTGCCGCATGTGTTACTATACTGACTGTAAAGTGCCGCATGTGTTACTATACTGACTGTAAAGTGCCGCATGTGTTACTATACTGACTGTAAAGTGCCGCATGTGTTACTATACTGACTGTAAAGTGCCGCATGTGTTACTATACTGACTGTAAAGTGCCGCATGTGTTACTATACTGACTGTAAAGTGCCGCATGTGTTACTATACTGACTGTAAAGAGCAGCATGTGTTACTATTGTTATGGAATAAATATATGTATAATGTATCTGGGACCTCAATGAGTGCAATGCTGAAGAGAAGAACATGTATTAGAATATATGTTGGGTATGTGATGGTATAGAACAACCTATAATCAATGATATAAGTGTAATGTATGTACTACTTCAAGGTAGAAGGATAAACGAGTCTATATTTTGGGTATTATTGAAAGGTTATGGAATGTAATAATCTGCAGATGTTCTGCAGAAACTGGAAATTGCGAATTCATTATGTTATGAGGGTACTACCAGGAACTAGGGGGTTTGTTTGCAGGATGGTTTGTTTCTGGGCGTACAGCCAAGATAGATATGGGTAGAACACCGGATTAAAAACTAGATGTAAGGAATAAGAATAATGTACGTAGAGATAAGAATAATGAGGAAAGAAACCACAAGAATGTATATGTGTCTGCACGTAATTATTTGATATTTTTACTATATAAACTCTGTGTCTCTGCAAATAAAGTCAGAAGTATTTTTGCCTTGAGAAACGTCTCAGTGTGTCTTTGCTTCTCCGAGCTCGCACCCCCCCACCACCTGATTTGAACCTGCATGGAGATCAAGGCGTAACGTGACCTCATTGCGATCACAGAAATTGGCGCCCGAAACAGGGACTTGACCAGAAGGACGGCACCCCACCTAGGGGATCTCCCGGGACTAGAGTGGCGACTCTCCAGACTAAGGAACGTGCAGACCACTGCTGCAGCAAGGTAAGAAGACTTAATTCTTACAAACTCTGCTCTGCACCTTCCTGTCTGGTAGGTCACCTTCCCGGTAGTACTCCTGAGGAATAGAGGGGCCACATGAGGGTATTTTTAGTGTAAAAATCTGGTCAAGTCTATATGTAATCCTACCCTCAGGATAAAGTGCCTGATCTCCATGACAGTATTTGTATGAATGTTGTAGAAACCCAGTTTTGTGTCACAAATGCATTTTAGAATAAGGAAATTGTTTTTGGAAAAAACTTCCGATAATCCGGCAAATTACCAGAAACATGTGTACATGCTTCAGGTGACTACGGGGATTATGATAGGCTAAATTTAAGCCCGGAAATCGAAAATTTTGTGCAATCTGATAATCCGGAAAAATGCCGAAAATGTGTGTACAGCATTGAGGTACTTGCGGGGATTATCATGCACTGATTTTCAGCTCAAAATTCCAGAATTTTCTGCAATCCGATAATCCGGCATGTCAAATGAACAGCTTGATTTTACGTTTGCCTTATTATTTGGATCAGGAATATTTGTCATATTACTGTTATGGTGTGGAGGATATCTCCTTGAGTGGTGCTTAAAGTGAATAAGAAGAAAGTAAGCTAGTTATAAAAGGAATTTAATTCTCTGGCCAGAGTAGAAGAAGGTTTAAAAGGGTTTTGAGGGGATAAGTAACTGTATAAAATAGGTGAGAAAGGTAGTGTGGGACTTTCCCTAACAGCCAATAGCCATAGTGTTTGTTAGTGAAGATAAAAACTGAGAGAGAAGGGTAAGAGTCCCCTCCATCATAGCAGGGCTATGGGAAACAGTCACGGCAAACGAGAGTTTGAGGTATGGCATATGGGTGAGCAAGCACCTGTTAAAAGGGTGTAAGCTTACTAGGGGATCGTAAATCCAGAAATTCACCTATCAGGAAAACTACCCCCTACATAACTTAGGGTCTGCCTATAGGCGACCACTTATAACTAGACAATGGGGAACTGGTGTCCCTATTAAGTACGGAGACTAGAAACTGTAAAACAGATGAGAATGGAATTCGTCTGTCAGCTAGAATCTGTAATAAGAGTAAGTACGGAAGCTAGAAACTGTCTAAAATAGATGAGAATGGAATTCATCTATCAGTAGCTAAAATCTGTAACAGGAGTAAGTACGGAAACTAGAAACTGTATAAAACAGATGAGAATGGAATTCATCTGTCAGTAGCTAGAATCTGTAACAAGAGTATGAGATGAGCACCCCAAAGGACAAACCGCCAAACAGGTAGTAGCAGAAAGAGAAGGTAAAAAGGCAACGCAGGGAACAAAAAAAACAAAAAAAAAAAAAAAAAAAAAAAAATTAATGAAAGCATGGGGTCTAGAATCCCATGGACGGTTAGACGCAGAAAAATGGAATGAATGTTGTGACACAAAACGTGGATGGCTGAAAGATGAAAAGTGTCAGAAGAAGTAGTACGAGGAGGTTTCAGGGAAACAGAATGTAAAGATAAGTTTTACTACACTTGTTATAATGAAGGTGGTAAACAAGGAAACGGAATAGCAAGTAGCCCACCGGGGTATGGGGTAGTCACGATGCAGGGACCAGGGGGATGGACGTGTGGAGTGTGTGGTCAGCAGAATCAAGCATGGAGGGATACTTGTTTTGCATGTGGGGCAGCAAGAACAGGAGGGCAAAATCCCCTAGGGATATATCCAGTGGTACCAAGAATGAGTAGCACAAACCCCTTTGCCCCCTCACCTCAACAAGTACCAGAACCATATAAACAAACAATAGGGTTGGCCCCTGTAGTGTTGGCAGGAATAACCCCAGTAACAGGAGGAGCCGAGGGCTCAACGGATGAAAGAGTAGAAACTAGAGCGTATAAAGAGAAAAGGGAAAGACATCAGCGTAATATGAATCAGGCAGAAGCAGCAAGGAAGCTTCCCGAGTCAAAAGATACGACGCAAGCATTAGAAAACGTGGGAAAAAGGTTACAAGTATTGACAGACCTATTTGCGACTGAAGCTGACAAAAATTTCAATAAAGGTAGAGAACATAAATATAAGCCATGGAACCCTAGGGATGCATTGACTTTAGTTCAGAAAGCCCCCGACCCGGAGACAGAGCCTGTCCCTTTTTGGAGATATATAGAAGTAGTAGCTGTTTTAATGTTGCAAATGACCTTATAGTAAATTCCCATATGGTATAATTTAGAATCAACTTGTGTGATAAGAGAAGGGGGAGGTGAAGAACAGCTGCTCGTGAGATAAGAAATGTCATCTTGTTCTTGAAATGAATGGACACAACATTAAATGCTGATATAGATATTTTGTATGACTTTGTGTCATATTGTATGTATTAGAGAACAGGACCAGCAGACGCCCGGTAATGGCGTCCGTACCTCATGTTGAGTGTGTCCTCATTGTTGGTGGGAAACCCCCTGCGCACTGTTTCCAATGGGAAAGGCTGCCCCCCCCCCCTGCCACTGATGTGGCCACGCCCGGCCCATTCAAATCAGTATGAAATAATCACCTTGTTAATTTTGTTATTTGTAGTGTTTTTTTCTATTTTACAGAAGTTCCAGTCTAGTTCACTGATGAAACAACACGTAATTATAAGATAGAGATGGTGGCCGTCAGATTGTACTGTTAAACATTAACGTAGATAATTCCTATACAATGGTGTGATGAATGATTGCAGATACGTATGTTGTTTTGCCGGCATTGAAAGTGTTAAGTTGTGAGAAGTTGTGAGAAGTTGTGAGAAGCTTTGAGTTTGTGACCCCCCTCCCTCCCCCCTAAAGTGTGCTGTGTTTGGGAGGAGGAGGAGGGGGGCTGACTGGGTGCAGTCTGCAGGGCTGATGAGACAAAGGGATCTCAATATGCACTACTGAGATATATATATATCAGTAATGTCTACAAACCGAAATACATTTCTTCTCTTTTGCGCAAGCGCTGTTGGTTATAAAAGTTACGATATTTATGTGTTATGATGTGATCAGATTTCATGTGTTTTGATGTTAATTCAGATGTATTAAACTACAGATACTGTGAGACACGGGGGTTTGAAAATGTATGTGCCCCCCACCGTTATACTGTTTATTGGTTTGCAGTAATTAATGTTATCAGAGATAATATTTTCTGTTTTATTGAATAACTAACTACAATTGTTTTGTTTTTGATTTCACACATGAGTTATGTCATTGTAAAGATAACATGTTTGTCAGGAAAAAGTCATTTTTGTTTCAGGCTGTTGCACATTACAAGGGGTTAAATTAGTGTTATGTTGAGATGTAGTTTTGAACTCTGCTACATCACTCTCGCAGAGTCCACAAAGGGGGGAAGGGTGAAGGAACTGATCAGGTACAATTTTGGTTTATGTGTAAGAGACCATCCCCCTCCAGCAAAGTTACACAGGAGGCGATGTGACGTCACTCACACGAGTTTTTATGGATTTAGATGAGGGAGAAGGCAAAACAAAACTTGTCTGGACATTGTTAA
Source organism: Rhinoderma darwinii (assembly GCF_050947455.1). Taxonomy (NCBI): domain Eukaryota; kingdom Metazoa; phylum Chordata; class Amphibia; order Anura; family Rhinodermatidae; genus Rhinoderma; species Rhinoderma darwinii. The sequence goes on along the minus strand of NW_027461950.1, from coordinate 4,846 downwards.
TTTGATGTAAAGTTTTTGGGAATGTTTTATTTTTATTTGTTTTTGTATTAATCAAGTATTTGCAGAACCTGATAAAAGTGAGATTCTCAAAGTATTTTGGATTATCAGCTGAATGAGGAGGAGTTGTGTTTGGTAGCGGCTTGTGACACCAATCCATGGAGTACCTCTACGCAAGCATATACTTTGTACTGGACTGAACAAAATGGACATGACACTGCGGTTCTCACACAAAGTCATGGACCACAGCAGCGCCCGGTAGCATGTTATTCAGCTAGACTAGACCCTGTGGCCCGAGGTTCCCCATCATGTGTGAGAGCTATCATTGCTGTAAATTCAATGTTAAACAAGGCCTCAGATTTGGTCCTGGCATTTCCACCACATGATATTACTGCTATTCTAACTCAAGTACAACCTAAGCATTTGTCCACTGCAAGACATTTGAGATTAACCTGTGCTCTTCTTCTTCCTGAGCAGGTTACTTTACACCGCTGTACTACATTGAACGCAGCTACCTTACTGCCTTTGGAGCAAGGGGGAGAAGACGTAGGTAAAGTATGGTCACAATTTTTGTCTGAAACTGATGAACATGATTGTATGGCCCTTATGGCCCAGGAAACAGTGGAGTTCGCACATGTAAAAGATACCCCACTCCAAAACCCAGACCTAATACTCTTTGTGGATGGTTCAAGGTATTGTGTAGAAGGATCTTTTCTTACAGGATATGCAGTAACCACCGAAGATGTAGTCCTAGAAGCAGCCTCCTTACCAGCGTCCCGCTCAGCACAAGAAGCGGAGTTTAAGGCCCTGGCAGCAGCATGCCAACATGCAGAAGGAAAGACAGCAAATATATACACTGACTCTCGATATGCTTTTGGGATTGCACACGATTATGGCCCCATATGGAAGGCTAGACAGTTTTTGACCTCTGCAGGTACACCTGTAAAGAATGCAGACTTTGTAAAATACTTGATGGAGACCCTGATGTTACCTACAGAAGTAGCAGTAGTAAAAATTAAAGCTCACACTAAGGTGAGTTCACCAGAGACAAAAGGGGAAATGCCCTGGCAGACGAAGCAGCAAGGCAAGCAGCACAGAAGCTACCCGTGTTAGCAGCCGTATGTCAGATAAACGATCCAGAGGAAACAAGACCAGCTGTAAGCCCGGAACTACTGCAAAAACTTCAAGGACAAGCAACAGAAGAAGAAAAAGACAAGTGGACGGCCCAAGGAGCAACGCTACGAAAAGATGGCCTCTGGCAGTGCCAGAATAAACTGTGCCTGCCTAAGACAATGTTCCCAATGATGGCCCAAATAACACATGGACAGACACACCAGTCAAAAACGGCAATGATGGACTTGGTAAACAAGGTGTGGTATGCCCCAGGGTTTAGTGTGATGGCCAGCAGTTTTACACAAGGATGCATGATCTGTGCAACACATAATATTGGAAGAACTGTAAAAGTACCACAGAAGCACACACCCAGACCTATATATCCGTTCCAGAGACTGCAGATAGACTATATTCAACTACCCAAAGTCGGTACCTATGAGTATGTGCTTGTTTGTATTGATCTCTTTTCAGGATGGCCAGAAGCTTTTCCAGTAACCAAAGCTACAGCCGTAGCCACAGCAAAGAAACTGATCAACGAGGTGGTGTGCAGATATGGAGTTCCAGAGGTGATCGAGAGCGACAGAGGAACTCATTTTACGGGTGAAATCATGAACTATGTGTTGTCAGCTCTAGGCATAAGTCAAGCCCTACATACACCATACCATCCACAAAGTAGTGGGAAGGTTGAGAGACTAAATGGGACTCTCAAATTGAAAATCCAAAAAGCAATGGTAGAAACCGGGAAACCATGGACCGAGTGTCTACCATTAGCCTTGTTCTCAGTAAGATACACGCCCACAAAAAGAACAGGTCTCAGCCCATATGAGATCTTATTTGGGTCGGCTCCCAGATTAGGATGTTATTTTCCACAGGTGCTCCAAATGCAGTATGGTAGACTAACAGATTATGTATAAACGCTGAACAAACAAGTGACTAAGGTGCATGCACAAGTCTTTGCTTCCATTCCAGGTCCTGATTCAGTTGACGTATAAGCTAGAACCAGGAGATTGGGTCGTTGTCAAAAGACACGTGAGGAAGAGCCTTGAGCCAAGGTTTGATGGTCCTTTTCAAGTCCTACTCGTTACAAGCACCTCAGTGAAGCTACAAGGAAAGGCAAGCTGGATTCACGCCAGTCATTGTAAAAAGGTTCTTCAGCCAGAAGAATGAAGATCTTTGCGGTTGTTGCGGCGGTTGTTGCGTGTGCTCTTATACAAAAAGGCAGAACTGCTACTCCTGTACACGTAATCAGTACAGAATCACTGGAACAGTTCAGGACAGGGTGGGCGAATGCCACAGTGGATAGAAAGCAGGGTAACTACACCTGTAAGGCCAATGCCCCGTGTTATACTACAAATGTGACTACAACCGAAGGGACTTGGAGAAAAGGACCACATGGAGGGACTGTGTACCTTCACATAGACAAAACAGCCAACATTAGCATACAAGAAGAGACGGCTGTTGTTTTGTTGTTATGAACCAGATTTACAGTATCTATAGAAATATACAACCAGTAAAAATAGAAACAAAATGATAAATAAGATTTATGAAAGATGCAACAAGGAGAGGCTCAACTCTACGATTGTAATAAAAGAAACTGATGGGATGATATTATGCATGAATAATAGCCAAATAAGAAATAGAAGATATTTTGTATTCTTGATAACAATTTTAAGAGATAGTTTTAAGCCACATATAACAGTACAAAGTCTGGAAAGAATCGCACACACTTGTAAGAGCGCTGTAACCCAACAGCAGAGAAAGAATGTACACTTCAATATTTCCTTCCCTGAATCCCCCAGCTGTCATAGACAAAAAAGAGAATGGTATGACACGCTATTAGGAGGGGTAGGAACGGGATTAGGAGTATTGAATGGTATACAGGTAGAAACAGTTATGAACAAATTAAACTCAGTGGGAGACGACACATCTACTGCATTAAGGATAGGTGCCTCATGGTTACCTACTACCTTTGCCATACAACAGAAAGGGTTAGCTATAGATGAACTGTTTCTAAATGTTTTTAATGAAAGTATGCTAACCGAATATAGAACATTACAGAATGTATCAACTTTTGTAAATTGGACAGTATGTACGCTTAAAACGATGTGGCAACAAGAACAGATGAATAATTGTAAGAATAAATTGTTTAGTAGTCATGTTAGGCAATGGACAGACATTCTGCCCATAGGAGAGAGAAATGATACGTGGTTATTGTTACAGCCTGAGTATACTGAGTGTACACCTAGATGGTGTGCAGGAAGACTAATAGCATTTCATGTGAAAAATCCTACTCTATTATGCAAATTTATTGTTATGCCAATGGTAATGATTGATCCGGTGACATTATTAGGACAATATTGTATCCTGGAAATGAAAGGAACACACATAGATTCTCAAAATAAGACCAGGAATATAGATTTGTGCCAGTTAACAGAGCAAGGATATGTATGTAATCAACAGTCAGGGATATATGAACCCTGTCTGATGCAGCACCAGGATAATGTGTGCGCACTCACTATAATCCCAGAAGCTAACCTACAGGTTTATATTGAAGTAGGTCCACAGCATGTATGTTTAATAACTAACGACAAGCAGACCCTTAGCCAGTTTAATCTCACAGGACCATTTTCAGGATGTCTATACAATGTGACGCATTTGACTTGGGGGAACCAAACTATAGTGTTCCTGCCTACTTTAGAAGAAATAATGTCCACTGTATGGGTACCTGAACCTTTGCCCTATGGAAATTTTAGTTTGCCACTGGAAGAGTTAAAACAAGTGTTACAAAAGTCTAAAGACGTAAAGAAATTGATAGCAGCCCATAATGTAACTCTAAGTAAAGTGAAAATATTGGCTACAATAGCAGCTAGGGAAGTAATACATTTATCGTCAGCAATAAAAGATTCTAGTGCCCATCACTGGTATGACATATTTACAGGATTTTCCCCCACTGCCACTAAGATACTGCATGTGTTATTCCAACCCTTGATATGTTTCATAATATTGTTTATATTGCTTACATGTTTCAATTGTTATACATTTCGCAAAATAAGGGAAGCATTCAATCAGAGGCCTATACATTATGATGAAAGAGTGTTGTGAGATTACCCCACCTACATACCTGTGTGAATCAAGTGAAGAAATGGATCGAAGCCTTGCTATCAGGAGATAGAAGTAGCATTGGAATTTAGGTGTTGGTAAAATCACAAAAGGAGGGATTGTTATGGAATAAATATATGTATAATGTATCTGGGGCCCCAAGGAGTGAAATGTTATAGAGGAGAACATGTGTTACAATAGAATGGGTATTTTAGAAAGGTTAAGAGAGGAAATAGTTTGCAGCTGCTCTGCTGTCCATTGAAATTGCGAACAGATGGCGGTCAATCACTTGACCAACCCCCCTAAGCATAAAAGGAAACCTAAGGGAATACCTTGTGTTCCACCAATGGGAAAGAAGGATGTAAGGATTGAATATACAGATGACTCATATGTTATGGAATGTTTTTTGTTCTGACGCTATAAAAGCGACCACTACAGTTAAATAAAGTCAGAAGGATTTTTACTTTGAGAAACGTCTCAGTGTATCTGTTGCTTCTCCGAGCTCGCCCCCCCCCCCACCTGATTTGAACCTGCATGGAGATCAAGGCGTAACGTGACTCAAATTGCGATCACAGGTCAATGCTGAGAAATCTCACTAAATTGAATGTAATGCAGGCAGCCTAGTGATACGCTGAGC